>NC_142031.1:51754526-52423693 GCF_982192425.1 Myodes glareolus | reverse complement strand
GTTAGGTGCATGCATGGAGAGGCACCTCCATGAGTACATGGGTTCATGGATGGATTATATATATATATGGGATGCTAAATAGTACTTGATGTCCAGACTGGATTATCGATAATGATCACTGAAGATTCTAGGGCAGAGACAAGAAAGAAACTAAGGTGTCAAAAAGCAGGTTGTGTTTCCTTCATGATTAAATGATGTTCAGAGTCAGTAAGTAATAATCGACATTCAAGCATGAAAGATGAATTTGTGTCTGTACACAACTTGTAAGCCCAGCTCTTGAGAGATCTGGGTAGGAAGAGCTCAAGTTCAGTGTCCTCGGTTACCTAGAGAGTGCCCATCTCAGAAATCAGAAAGAAATGAAGCCCACTGTAGACACAGTATAACTTTGTTGCTGCTGAACTTACTTTTCTTTAAGTTTTTCCTCACAAAAAGTCTTGTTCCTGGCCAAAGGATTGACTATAGCTAGGATGGTCTCTTAAGAGGTCACTGGGGTCTAATTGGTATCACAGAAACAATTTTTGCATTCTGGTTCATCCTGGTAAAAATTTGTGAGTTTGCACATATAGCCTTCTAGGATCAAGATGTTTGTATAACAGGAGGAAGAGTAAGCAAAAGCCGACAGAGCCATTTTTGGTATAAACCCAGTACATGGCCATGATATAGAATTCTACCACCTGGTGTTCTTACTACCCTGTGTGTATTTTCTATGTGCCAGGCCATGGGGTTTCTCTCCTTGAGCAGCCCTGTGCCAGGCCACAGGGTTTCTCTCCTTGGGCAGCCCTGTGCCAGGCCACAGCGTTTCTCTCCTGGGCAGCCCTGTGCCAGGCCATGGGGTTTCTCTCCTGGGCAGCCCTGTGCCAGGCTGCAGGGTTTCTCTTCTAGGCTGGCTCTGTTCAATACCTGCTGCTTTCCCTTGGAGATGTTTCATGTTCTTATCACCCCAGCATGCTGGGATCTCGACTGCTGCTTTGGTTTTACTCTTGCAGTTCATACCACTCTCACAGGGACACTGCCCTCGGGGACACTGCCCTCCCAGGGCTGCGCGCAGGGATCCTGGCCCTGCCGTGCACTGTCTAGCCTCCACGTCTTTCCTTTCAAGTCTGGGTGGAAGCCTCCATGGTCCTGCAGCTCTTGTTTTCTACATCCCTGTAAAATTAGCACCATGTGGATGATGCCAAGGTCTGCTGCCAGCTTGATGGCAGCCAGGTCTTCTTGGACTGGTAGCAGCGTTTGAATGCCTGGGTGGGCAGCCTCTGTAAGAAGGGCACCCTGGGGTGCTTTGTCTCAAGGAAAAGTCTTTCAGTGGCTTATTCTTTCATCCCTGTGGACTGGTGGGATCTGGCCAGTTCCAGAGATGCCCTCAAGGTGTCTTCTTTTATCCCATTGCTTTTCGAGTAGCTTGAGTCTCTTTAGTGGCTGTGTCAGCCTGTCCACAATTTCTAGTGTGCTTGTTTTCTAGCCAAAGTACATGTTTTTCAGGCCTTTTTGCTGTGGTTCAGCTTCTGATTCTCACTGTAAACCTGGTTACAAGCAGCAAGCAGTGGCCATACACAGCCTTGAGAGTTCCCCCTACAGATTAGTTTGCTCTCTTTAAGCCCAGGTTCCTGCATGAATTCTATTGCTCATAGCTCCATTGCCTTTGCTCTGACCTCATTCCCAGAGTCATGCTGAGCTCTTGAGATGATCCATGTATTGTGTATGGAGTCATGACAAAATTCAAGAAAATTCAGATGATGTTGCAAGATGGCAGGCTGCATTCACTGCAAGTGCAAGATGTGGCTTGAGAGAAAAGGGAGTTGGTCAGTCTGATACAAGGGTGATGCAAGGGTAAAGAAAATGGAGCAGTTTTCCAGCAGCATGGAGGTCCTCTGTTCCGTAGCCATCTGCTCTGCCGTGTCTACGTATTACATATTTGTCATGATGCTGACAAGGCAGCTGCAGCAGTTCCAGCCATCACATCCAGATTCCTACAGTACCAACACAGAGAAAGCCGATTTCTCTGTCCAGGTGTCAGACACAATCCTGTGTCAAACCTAAACTAGTCACTGACTTCAAGCTGTCTCCAGCCCAAGGCTGGGAAGGGGCTCAGGTACAGTGGCCAGAGCTGTCACGTAAGCTGCTCCTGTTGGCATGGTTCACTTTGTGCCACCTAACAGTGTAAGCACCACAGCCCTGCCTCCTCCTCTTCCTTCTTCTTCTCCCTCCCCCTTCTTTCTCTTCCTCCTCCTCCTTTTCCTCCTCCTCCTAGATGGGGTAGGGGTGCTAGGTTCTTTCTACAGGGCTGCTTGCTCCTGATTTCCTTCTGGCTCAGTGGCCATGGTGATAAAAGTGTAGCTCTTTGTCTTTGCAACTCTGTCACCAAGGCTTTTCTGAAATGTTCCCATGTGAGGCTCAAGGAGGACACAGGTCACCACACTGTGTTCACTGAATGTGTTTCCTTTTGTTTGTGTCAGTGACATTTCACTCAAAACATTTGTTAGATGCCTTTAATCATCTTTTTCAAACCAGGAAACCCTAAGTATTTCTTTTTAACACTGAAAAACATGACTGTGCTTGTCATCCCCTGTGGAGTTCTTGTAGAGCTGTCTGTCTCCATGTCTCAGGAAAACAGGTGGTGGCCGTCCTTGCAGCATATCCACGCTGTTGCCCTGAGTGGGTCATTCCTAAGGTTTATCTTCTTGACTCCTTGCCTCTACTCTGATGGCCTCTACTGGTGAGAGGAAGGCCTGAGCCTCGGGTAAGGGTGACTTCTCAGTCTCTTCCAGAAGCCCTGATGACACTTCCATCCATGTCCTTGTGACTTTGCTTCCTAGTGCTGTGGTTCAGAACCAGAGTCAGACCCATGCTCCTCTCTTGATTGGAAGGCACATTAAGGCCGGGTCCTACCACAGGACACTGCGCCTCATTAGCAACTCCAGAAGTCCTTCTCTTCTGACTGTTCCCAGCTCCCTGGGTGAGTGGCCACACAGCTTCTCAGGGGACGCTGAGGGTGCAGTTTGAAGGTTTAAATGAATTCATCACAGTGCGCTTGAGCATGTTGGAGAAGTATGAGAGATGGTACCCAAGTCAACCAGATGAATGGAACTCCAATGGAAAATGGAAAGAGCTGTGGGCCTTTGCCAGAAGATCCCAGGCAGGGGAACGTGCAGTGGGCTTATCTTTCAGGCTTGGAGCCAAGGCCTGCCATCTCTCAGCACCCTAAGAGGCAGCTTTGTGGGCCTCACCAGCCTGTGGAGATTGAGTGAACCCCTATGAGGATCCTGTGATCCTCATGATAAAGGGGAAAGAGGCTGTGTATTGGGAATAGCATTTGATTAAAGAACTTGTGTCATTGTGGAGCTGGCCACGGGGACTTCATTTTTCTGTCTCTGGAAAAGCCAGCTGTTTGAGTTATTCCATATTGTTCTCTTCAAGTTTGAGCTGATTATCTCTAATCACACTTGAAGCGAGCCTTCCATAATAGGGCTATTAATGTGCCTTCTATTTTTTGCTGTGCTGTTTTATTTTATTTTTCCATTAAGGTTCAAATGGTCTTGTCTTTTAAGGGAGGAAAACAAAGACTAAATCTCCTAATTGTTATAATTATTTCCATAAAATCCTGAGAATCTTATGAACAGTCAAATTTTTCTCCTCTCCTTTGAACAATATCCATCATGCCCAGCTGGCCAGCTCAGCAGCTCTGGAAGGAAGGGGGCAGCTAAGGTTCACTGCAGGGCGGTGGAGCCCACACCACAACTGTACCCAGGTGGCTACAGCAAGTGACACCACCCTGCGAGGATGGGACACACGGAGCATGAGGTCAGTGATGTGCCCACACTTTGGATCCCTGCTTCCTTCTCACTTCCCTTCTTCCTCTGAAGGAGTTGATTGAAAGCCAGAGGTGCTGGGGACATGTGACTTGCTGTCTCTGTCTTATTTCTGTGGGAATTATCTTCACCCCAAATTAAACTGGCAGGTCCATTGTAGGAAGCTGGCTCTGTGATGTCCTTTAGGTGTTTCCTGTGTCAGAGGCAGCACAGAAGGAATCCAAGGCCAGGGCTTTGTGGTGCCTCACAAGCCCCATGGCGACACAGATGCTCCATCTCTGTGATCAGCACTGCAGGCTGGCACTTTCAGTCCCCAGCCTAAGCCTCCCTTGTGGAGTTGTCTGGCCATTTCTGTGCTTTCAAGAGCCATACCTATTGGGCAATCATATTTTGTCATTTAAGTAATTATACGCAACAACCAGCAGTTCTAATGGAACAAACAAGAGCGATTTTTCTGTTCCAGTTGTGATTTTGATAGGCAGAGGAGTGATGGTGGGATGTCTGTTGCCATGGCAACAGGAGCCTGCACAGGCTTCTTTAAGATGCAGTTTATCCCCTTAGCACACCATCATTTATCACTGAGCTGAAGAGACGAATGTCATGTAATAACGTGGGCTTCTTCCATGGTGGGGGAACACCTTTAATTTTAGTTCCGAGGCCCCTGTGAAAATCCAGGGCTGATAAATAACTGGTAGGCACTCCTCCCCTGTGCATATCTGCACAAAGGAGTGATTTGGCTTTCTGATCAAGCTGGAGGCCGCAGACTCAAACTGTGATGGATATCCCACACAGGCCCCTTCTCTTTGTCCTCTGGGCTTCTCTCCTTGCTGCTCTTTGAAGGATGTGAAGACCAGAAGCTCAAAGACTGGCTCACACACCAAAATACAAGATGTATACGACACTGGCTGGCAGCTCCCCACAGTGACCTTGTTGTGTCCAGGTTGTCTCTGTGACAAGGCACCGGCTTCGAAAGGAAGTGTCCCCATAACAGCAACCCTTTCTCCTCTCATTGATGGGTGACTCCTTTGGCAACAGCCTTACTTTTGTCTAGCCATGCTGCCGGGACTGTTTGTTCTGCTGCGTGTTAAAGTTGTGCTGCTGGAAACTGAAGCGAGCCTCAGTCAGGCCCAGAGCACACGTGACTGCCTGCGACCTTCAGGATTTTGATTTTACAGCTCATATCTTCTGAGTTCTTAAGGTTTGGGGCATCTGATTTTCAGGGGTAGGCATGCCAGGATATTGAAAACATGTAGTATATACGAGCCAGCTAAAGATGTAAAATGCCAGGTTGGGGAGACACTTCTATGGGTAAAAGCACTTTTCCTGTGAGCCTGAAAACCTAAGTTCACATGCCCAGGACCCACATAAAAACCAGATGCAGCAAACACAAGCGTCTGTAATCCCAGCACATCCTGCTGACAGGGAGTGTCGGGAGCCAGAGGCTAGGGAGCTTCCAGAAACCCAAGGGCAGACGCCTGTTTACACAACAGCAAAAAGACCTTGTTTTAGTGGAAAGACAGGACAGATACCTGAAGTTTGTCCTGACCTCTACACATGTGCACCTGCCCTCATGTACATGAATACACATGTACACACATCTCACACGTGCATAAGTTAATCAATTAAAATGCCATCAAAATGGGGAATCCAGCCTGAGGGAAGGGAAGGAGCTGAGCTGATATTTGTTGCAGGGCAAAAGACTATGATAGGGCTCTGCTATATGAAAGGTTATTATCTCTTCCAGGTTTTTCCCTAACCCCCACTGAAGCCATAGCAAATAAGGAAGCCAGTGATAGCACTGGAAGCTTGAGTTATCCCTGAGGGAGAGGGGTCAGTAAAGTGTGGATAGGAAGGACACCGCAGGGTTATCCTGGGTCTAGCACTAACTATCCACCCTCATTGGGTGACCTGACCTTGTTTTGGGTACATGGCATCAGATGACTAGAATATTTATATTTCTGACCCTGTGAGGGGCAGCCAGGGAAACAGGGGTCAGGGGATGGGGAAAGGAAAAAAGGAGAAGAGAAAGAGAATGAATATGCGTATACACAAGTGTATATACATGCATGTGCATGAAGAGTGCATATGTGTGTGAACAGTGGGCACATGTATTCAGGTGTGTGTGCATTGAGCATGTGCACTCTAAACCACCATATGGATGATTTCAAACACCCTTTCCACATCTCCTGCCTTCAGAATGAGTGGGGGTGCAGACAGACACAGAGTAAGCCCAGCATAGCAAACCCTATCTACATTTTTTTGGAGGCTTTTTAACTTTCTCTGTTTTTCTTTCTCGTTCTCTATATAGCTCCAAATAGTAGCCACACACCACTCACTGCTGTTCGGTCTTCCCTTTCTCATTTTGTGCTTTGAAGATGCCAGGGCCCTCACATGTCTGGTCCCACTTCTGCATGGCTGCCATTGTCCCTCTGGCCACTCCCACTCCCACTCCCAAGATTCCAAGTACATTTAAAAATTTTTTTTAAAGGAGATTGCATTCATTTGTTTAGAGTGTGCATGGGGGTGGGTGGGGTGGTTTTGCCATGGTGCACACATGGAAATCAGAGGACAACTTGAAGGAATTGGATCCCTGGGAGCAAACTCGGGTGACCAAGCTTGGAGGCAGGCATCTTTACCCACTATGCTATCTGACTGGCCCACCAAGCCACACTTTTGTTCCACTTGTCCATTTGGTTCAGGGAACTACACTTACACTCCTGGGATGGCAGCGCTGTCTCTGCTGTGAATCATTTCTGCAGGGGGAGGAAGTGGCCGAGCCTAGGCACCCAGGCTGGGTTGCCCTCTGCTTGGCTACCAGCAGGAGCATGAACCAGCTCTTCCTTCAGCTGGGGCTCAGCCAGAGTCCTGGAGAAGTGAGGTGGTTCCCCAGCCCACTCCCTCTTTCCGTGTGCGTTCTCCGTCCAGCCAGATATACTGCATAGAGAACGCTCACGGGCAGCTGGTGCGTGACCTCGACTTCAACCCCAACAAGCAGTATTACCTCGCCAGCTGCGGAGATGACTGCAAGGTGAAGTTCTGGGACACACGGAATGTCACCGAGCCCGTGAAGACCCTGGAGGAGCACTCCCACTGGTACAGAAACTCATTTGCATGCTGCTTTAGGGAAGAGGGGATTATGTAATTTATTTTGCTAATTACTTTACCATTTGGAAAAGCACAAACCAGCTTAGTTTGTGCTACTGTGAATCATTCAATCAGCTCAGCTTTATTCTTCCTAAAGAAACCCTAATTCCAAATGTGAATGTTTGTGATTTGTAAGTGTAGGAAGGGAAGAAAAACACCAGATTCGGTTCCCCTTTACACCACGCCGGTTCAAGTGTGGAAAAGTAAATGTGCGCAGATGTTCACACAGCATTGTTTGCCATGCACGGAACCTGGAAGCAACCCAAATGTCCATCAGTAGGGGATTGGTTAGGTAAATTTGGTGACATCCGTGCAGAGGAGATTATGCAGCTGCCAGAATGAATGAGGCATGTCTGTATGTGTGGATATGGAAGGGCGCCCAAGACCATTCATCCTCTCCAAATATTGTCTGGATGTGTACCATATGCTGGGAGAAAAAAAGAATGGAGTGCAGACTGGTATATATGCCATAAAATCGTGATTTTACTCCAAGAAAGCCTATATGTGCTGCACACACGTGTTTGTGTGTGTGTGTGTGTGTGTGTGTGTGTGTGTGTGTGTAGGAAATGTGTGAGTGTGTGCGTAATATGTGTGTAGGAAATGTGTGTGAACATGTGTATGTGAGTGTGTAGGAAGTGGGAATGTGTATGTATGTGTAATATGTGTATGTGTATATAGGAAATGTGTGAGTGTGAAATAGTATGTGTGTATAATGTGTGTCTGTGTGTGCATGTGTGGGAAATATGTGACTGTGGATGTTCACATATATAGGAAATATGTGATTATATGAGTGTCTGTACATGTGTAATATGTATGTGTATAGGAGATATGTGAATGTATGCAGGTATGTACAGGAAAAGTGTGTGTATGTGTGTATATGAAAGTCTGGCTGAGAGAAAGAGCTACTTTTCTGAGGACTCCTCCCTAGGTAAGGAGTTCCCTCCAGGGCTTTTCCTTCCTAGGCTTATGCCTCTGGACCTGTGAATTCCTTCCCAGAAGTGGTGCTGAGTCTGTGAGGCCCCAGGGTCCTCCTGTGCAGTTCTGATGAACTGGATGAATGGCTGTAATTTGCTGCAGCCTGAACAGAAAACTTCGCTGTACCCACTGTGCTGAGCACAGCTCCCTGTGTGAGGCCTGCTGCACTCTCCAAATGGGAGCACTAGCATCGTCTGTGACCTTAGCAGGATCAGGGGGCCAAACTCAGCAGGTACCCTAGCCACTGTGAGGAGGAAGTGGCCCTGTATCAGACCTGACACAGGCCCTTGTCTCGGGTCCTATGGCAACACACAGCTGCAGAGACATGCGGGACTTGGTTAGATGTTTCGTGGCATCAAGGGAGACAGAATTCTGAGTGACAAACCTTTTCCCTCTACAGATGATGTTTAGTCTTCTGGTCTTGTGTGCTGGGTCCTAAAAGAATATTCTGGAGCAGCACATGGTAGGCTTTAGCTCCTTCCCCAACGTTCCTGGCAACAGCATATGTGGTGTTGATTGCACTGCCACACTAGTGCTCCCCTGTGCAGTAAGGTCGGGGACACTCATGTGTGTTCACTCACAATCGTTCATCTGCCCATGACCGTTACAGGGTGTGGAGCGTCCGCTACAACCACTCTCATGACCAGCTGGTCCTCACTGGCAGCAGCGATAGCAGAGTCATCCTGTCCAATATGGTGTCTATCTCCTCAGAGCCCTTTGGCCACCTGGTGGACGATGATGACGTCAGTGACCCGGAGGAGCACCATGCTGAGAAGTAAGGGACACAGCTGCAGGAGACTCTGGGCAGGAGTGCTCTGTGGTCACCAATGACGTCTGGGGCCAGGCGAGTTCTGTGTGTGAGAAGGATGCTGTCCCTTCCTCTCTGCAGTCACAGACCACAGATCTGCAGGTTATTAGCTGTGGGATAAGGAGAGTTATAAGAGGTCCTCTGGCATGGTTGGAGTGCCTGGATCTCTGTCTTCTCCACAGTCTTTTTGAATGCCATATGTCATATCTGAAAGATTGCTGCTGTCCAGATTTGAACTCTGGTAACAGTGTGGCTGATTCTCCCTAGTTTTGTCACTCCCTGCATCACTAACTACATAGTGTCCTCGGAATGCTCAATGGATAGTTCATAGTGCTGACCATTTCCTCGTAGCTCTCAGCTGAGTAATGCAGGTCTCAGTCCAGGTCAGTAAGTTAGTCAGTCCTCCTCGGCCCTGAGCACTGCATAGAGTGTTCTGGTATACACTTCCCAGCCACACCATTGTGGTTCAGTGTTTTCTAAAAGCAATGTCATGTACCTGTTTCCCGTGCTAAGTGCATCTTTGACTGGGAGATGGCTGTGGTTGCACCCTCTTCTTATCAGGGCTCCTGTCTCTTGCACACAAAGGGGTCTGAGGTTGCAGAGTTCGCGCCTGGCTGGACTCCCAGTGTGAGTCAGCACGGGTGCTCTCATTATGTTGTGAGAGAAGGCAGCAGGGCCTGTAGCTCGCTTTGTGGAGCTCACACTGGAGGGAGACACTCTTGTTCCCTAAGTGGTTTTTACCATGCTCCTGTATGTTAGTAGCTTCCCCTAAGGTATGCCCCAGAAATCTGTGCCCAGATTGCAAAGGAAAGAAGGTTCTGGAGTGAGGCCCAACAATTTGGACTGCTAGAGAGCCCAGAGCACACGGCAGGCCCTGGCACTGGTCTGTGTCCACACACACTCCTTTGTTCACTTGTGTCTGGCTAGTCACATCCCGTGTGGCTCATCTGCAGGGTTTGTCTCTCCATTGTCGATTTCCTGTGGGTGCACTGCTGAGCTCAGGTGCACAGCCTCCAGCTGTTCTTCCTGGGTGCCATGTAGACTTGGCTTTTGCCAAGGAGGCTGTCTTTCAACCCCTCTGTGCCAGGCAAGAAACTGACTTGTTCCCTTAGTCTGCTGAGTGATTAATGTGTGTGCTGCCCCCTGTGTGGGAAGCATTAAGGAAGCAGGGGAGGGATTGTGGCTGGCAGACTGTCCTGATGACTTCCTGCCATGTTGATGCCACTGAATTCAGAAAGATGGGCTTCCCTGTGGAGACTCTGCCTGGTGTTTGTCACAAAGCAGTCTTCGACCACTGGCAAGTCCACTTGCTGGGATGTGGGGGCCTCTCAATGTCTTAAATTCCAGGTGAAATTTAAGGAGGACTTTAAGAGCTCCGTCTGTCTCCTGGGGAAAGGAAGCATTTTGTGCAGGCACTCAAGACCCCCAGACTGCATTCAGTGCCTGGAAGTCATTCTGTGAGATGGGGAGAAAGTGCTAGAGCAGCTGTGCCTTCTGAGAAGTGGCCTGTGCACGTGGGATTCCAGACCTGAGGCAGGCCAGGAGGCCTGCTCCTTGGGAATGTGTGCCACATGCTCACAGTCCTGAGCTTCTCTGTCAGGATCGCTTAGGCTCATGTCTAAGGACATGGGGAGAGGGTGTTACTTCACCCAATACCAGAGCCAGGAAGGCTATGCACTTGAACAGAGATCCTGAACAGAACCTTTTGTAGCCAGACTCTGGCTACTCTGTGCAGCAGAGAGCTAGCCTGGCTGCTTCTGGTGTCCATTTGGCTCGCACACTAGCAGCTTTGCTGTTATACTCTATTAGGCATAGTATTGTTGTCTCTAGACAGGGCCCTCATAATACACCAGATAGGTGGTCACCCCAGGAACTCATGGTGCCAAGGGTGGAGGTATAAGGCATTGCTAGTCACTAGGGTGTCTATAATCCATAGGTTGTGCCTTGTCCCCAGAGCTGTGATGCCGTCTCCTGGGCTTCAGCTGCATGTTGTTCCTGCCTCGTTTTCCTCCGTGAACTCTCACATCCTCTGTGCCTCACGTGATTTTCTGTCTCTTGGGCTCTAGGAGTAAGGAACCCCTGCAGGACAACGTCATTGCCACCTACGAGGAGCACGAGGACAGCGTGTATGCTGTGGATTGGGCCTCGGCTGACCCATGGCTGTTTGCTTCCCTGAGTTACGATGGGAGACTAGTTATCAACAGAGTCCCCAGGGCACTGAAGTACCACATCCTGCTCTAGTCCTGGGCACTGCTGGTTGGCACTTGGCAGGTTCTCAGGTTCTGCAGCCATGAGGCAGTTCCCTTTGCAGACTGCTGCCTCCTGGGTAAGCAACATTGCTTCTGTAGGAGCTCTGAGGGACGTGGGAGCTATTGCCAGAAGCTCGTCTGAAGCTGTCAGCACAGTGCCCAGCACGGAAGGGAGCCATGCTGGACGTTCCTATGTTGCTTTGTGAATTGACGGTAGCCCAGTCTCAGCTCGATTCTTGTTTTCTGTTCTAAGGGTGTTGGGAGTTTAACTCTTCATGAGTGCGTTTCCATCTTGCTATTCTCACTGAAATAAAGTGCACAGCGATGCGTATAGCCTCCTCCTTTCAGGCTCTGCCTCACTGAGGATATCACATGGCTCTTTGTTTTCTCTAAACCAACTAGGAAACAATGAGTATAGTGAACAGGTGTGCCCTCCCCACAGCGCCATCCCTCACCTGTGAACAGGTGTGCCCTCCCCACAGCGCCATCCCTCACCTGTGAACAGGTGTGCCCTCCCCACAGCGCCATCCCTCACCTGTGAACAGGTGTGCCATCCCTCACCTGTGGACAGGTGTGTCCTCCCACAGTGCCATCCCTCACCTGTGAACAGGTGTGCCATCCCTCACCTGTGGACAGGTGTGTCCTCCCACAGTGCCGTCCCTCACCTGTGAACAGGTGTGCCCTCCCACAGTGCCATCCCTCACCTGTGAACAGATGTGCCCCCCCCCACAGTGCCATCCCTCACCTGTGGACAGGTGTGCCCTCCCCACACTGCCATCCCTCACCTGTGGACAGGTGTATCTTGCCCACACTGCCATCCTTTAGGCAGAGCTCTTGTGGACTGTTGGCTACAGGTGTAAAGGACGAGTGCCCATCCTTGGGAGCCTGGGTTGTTGTTGGTTTGTTATAGTATATTAGTTAGGATCACCATTGCCACGATGAAACAACATGACCAAAAAGCAAGTTGGGGAGGAAAAGGTTTACTTAGCTTATACTTCCTCATCACTGTTCATCATTAAAGGAAATCAGAACCTGGAGGCAGGAACTGAAGCAGAGGCCATGGAGGGGTGCGACTTACTGCTCACTGCTCATGGCTTGCTCAACCTGCTTTCTTATAGAGCCCAGGACCACCAGTCCAGAGATGGCACCACCCTCAGTGGGCTGGGCTCCTCTCCATTGATCACTAATTGAGAAAATGCCCTACAGCTGGATCTTATAGAGGCCTTTTCTTAAGTGAGGCTTCCCTCCTCTCAGATGACTTTGAAGTTGACAAGTTTATATAGAACAGTCTGACACATACAGTAAAGTTGTCACTCAGCGTGTGGAACATTCTTACTTCTGCTTGTAGAATGAAACTGAGGCCAGCTAGCTCTTTGCTGGTCTCTATCATGTCGGAAGTAAGGAATGGGTGGAGTCACCATGGTTGACCAGCAGAACATTCCACCTTCAGTTTCACAGGGAGCCCTGGGCACTGCCAACCCACCCTCATGTCTGTAGCTCTGTCTGTAGGTCCTGGGGCCTTGTCTTGTAGGTCTTACACATGATCACATCTGAGAAGCTACCTCAGCAATAGACAGGGTTGTTCCTGTAGACACCGCTTCCCTACCCTGATGCCCTACTCTTCTACCTGTCAGGAGAGGGGATGGAGGAGGGGAATGGTCCAGTCAGTTCCAAGGTCTATCCATCAGACCACAGCATCACTTTGAACCCCTGGCCTGGCCTCTATGTACACCTGGAAGGTTTGAGTACTTGCTTTTCTCAGGACAGCCCACATTGCAAGCCTAAGGGGTCACATCCTGGACCTGGCTCTGCATGCCTGGGCACGGGCAGGACCAGACGGTGTGTGTGGGCATACTCACTGCCCTGCTGGGTGATGTCACTTTCACTGCACAGTCTATGTATCTTTACAATGCAGAACAATTTGTCAAACCAGATGCTTCCCTGCTGTGTCTTGGGCTCCCAGGTCTTGGCCTGACTATCTGAATCCTCTTGCCTGTGTGAATTTTGTCTTTGGAGACTGTCACAGAGCATCGTGCCCAGGTGACTGAGCCCAGATATCTTGTTTCTTTCTATAGGCTACCCTCTGCTCTGGGGACCCGTAACAACTGCAAGTTTCCCACAGAGGGTGTCTGTGGCTTGTGTTTGGTAATTAACGGTAGAGTTGTCTTAAATGCGTACACAGGTCCCTGGAAACAGACACTTATTTCTGGGCAGGGACTGGTCAGCTGAGGACCTATGGCCAAATCCATGCCATGTTTGGTAGCACGCAACGTTCAGCCCCTGAGGTGGAGGGCTACCTGGTGACCCTGGGTCTGGTTGTCTTTTGACATTTCCAAGTTCACTGGTATTGCTCCAAGTAGACACTTAGAAGTAGATTTCAGGTCCTCGTGTGATATACATACCTGTAGCCCCAGCACTCAGCTGAAAGCAAGAGGATTGCTGTGAGTTCAAGACCAGCCCGGCATACAAGGTTATCTCAAAGAGACAAACAAGGTTATCTCAAAGAGACAAACAAAAAGTGGATCTCGGGGTCCTGGTAGGTGTGCGTGCGACTTTGTACACTGCCTAGTGCTTTCCAGGGTGTGTGTGTTCCTCTCCACAGAGAGCCTGTCCCTTGCTCTCAGCCCACACTTCAGTCTTGTACACTGCAAACCTTGCCCCTGCTACACAGCTCATTCACTCCTTAACCATCTGATGCCCTCCTTACCAAAGCCTGTAAATTCAGTTGGTTGTTAATTAATTGTGTGTTTAATTACTATTGATTTTGACAGTTCTTTATTTTGGGTGTAAGTCCCTTATCAGCTATGTAATTTCACATAACCTGTTTTCCTCACCTTGTTGCTTGCTGAGCAGTTTCACTTACAGAAAAAAAAAAAAAAGATAAAACCCAGCTTGCTTAGCCTTTCCCTTTATGGTTTAAACTTGCCTGACCAACTGTGTTTTCTTCTGAACATCTCACTGTTCTACATTTAGGTCCTGGGTCCTTCTGGGATAGTTCTGCCTCTTTCATATGGACACCCAGGTGCCCAGCATCCCTCGCTGCTGACCCTCCCTCACTATGGCTCCTTTATCCCCATCAGGTCCTACTCATTGGTTGCCTCTTCACGTTCCCTTCCACGGCTCTCTGCCCCATTAGGAATTCCTTAGGACCTTTATGGGATATTTTCCCTGGAGCTTCCCTCTGGATCCCTTGACCATTTCCCTAAGGACTAAGTCCTTCAGTTGCTACCCATCTGACAGCAATGCCTGTGTCCGGGGCCAGTGACAGATGAACAGGAAAGACCCCAGTCTTCAGAATGACCAGAGAAGAAGTGTCTACATCCGTAGTTGAGGCTTCCATGATCCCTGTGGCCTCTGCACACAGCTGTATGGAGATGTCGAGAACCCTTCTCTGTACCTGCCACAGGAGAGTCCTACCTTCTGTGAATGCTCCAGAACCTTCTCGTTGCACCAGGTCCTGGCACGCTGCCCCTAGTCCTGCCCTGATGTGGTAGGTGATGTATGCTGTGAATATGTTTTATTGCCATTGGTTAATAAAGAAGCTGTTTTCAGCTGATGGCTTAACAGAGTAAAAACCAGGCTGGGAGAGATCCAGTGAGAGAGTAGGTGGAGTCAGGAAGAAGCCATGTAGCCGCTCACAGGAGACATATGCATTGGAACCTTGCTGGTAAGCCATGATACACAGATTAATAGAAAATGGGTTAATTTAAGATATAAGAGTTAGCCAGAAATATGCTTAAGCTATTGGCCAAACAATATTGCAATTAATACAGATTTCTGTGTGATTATTTCAAGTCAAGGTGGTTGGGAAATGAACCAGCGGCCTCTGCCAACATCACCCATACCCTCTGTGTATAGAAAGCAGCTGAAAGAGCAAACTGCTTCATACTCTGAGTGCTAGAAGAAGGGGGCAAGGAGGGCTAGGGCAAGGGTGATATGTGACATCTGGGGATCCATTCGGTCAGTTGCTAGGTCTAAGCAGGCCTGATATAGGCCGACTTTTTTCATCTAGTTTCATAAAGCCTGAATTGCTTTCCTCAATGATTGACATTTTCAAGGGCACTTCACTCTGTGGTCCCCATCTGGAGTGAAAAGTCCCATTGCAGGTGGGAGCCTGAAGGTACCAAGGGCCCCCAAAGCACACTGGCTCCCTTCATCCACATCTGGGCTCCCCGACTGCACTGATATTCCTAGAGTGATCAGGGTAGCCACACCTGCTAAGGGACCCTAAAGCATCCTGGTTTCCCTGTCTCCTCCCCATCATAGACAACTCTACAGGAGAACCTCTGCATACTGTCCTCTAGCCACCTTCCTCAAAGTTGCAGTCTCCATGCAGTAGGCCCAGCAGTCTGGACAGCCCTCTTCAGACACAGCCCTGCCCAGAGTGTTGGATGTCCCATGCTAAGAAAAGAGAGCAAGACAAGCCGTGTAACATGCCTGTCATCTCTGGGACCGGAGCTTATGCAGGTCAGGGCAGCAGCCTTCACAAAAGAGTGGTCAGAAGTACCTACAAGAACCAGCTCAGAGTCCCCTAGGCAAAGGTGCAAGAGAGGAAAGTATGGTAAACATGCATGAAGGGTGAGCAAGACCTGGTGTGTAGGGATTTTAGGCCGGCTGGTCAGGTCTCTGCTGGGAAAGGGGAGGGCAGCTCCCTTTTCAGGGCAGCAGTATGGGGTTCCATGACCCTTAATGGGGTTTGCATTTCTTTCTCCACATTAAGACTGCGCTTTTCAGGGTTTCAAATGGAAACTACCAAGAGGGGCTATCCTGAGGCTCCTGTGCACACCTTCCTCACAGATGCCTTTCCTGGTCTGTGCCTGCCAGACTGAGGGACAGTAGGCTCTGCTGGACACTGAGGACAGCATAGGCCTCAGCAATGCCTGATGAAATGCTGAGGCTGGGAGGCACTGACAGGTTTGTGGGGACAGAGTTCCCAGTCTTCTTCCACACATGTAAGTCACCCTCAGAGTGGACAGACACCCTTCCTTCCGTGCATGAGGATACACAGAGTGCAAAGACATATGGGCAGCTGTGGGCAGAGGTTGCCCAGGGTGACAGTGCTGCCTCTGAGACTCAGACCATCTTGAGCTGTGCCGGTTGATAGTGAGGAGGTTCCACAGAGGTGGCAGGGATGCTTTGAGAGACCTCTATCACGGGACATCCCCACTGCCCCTCTTAAGCGGTCAGGGCTAAGGAGAGGAACAGAGTGGTTTGAATGGCCTGCCGGGTTCATCTGATCAGCGCTAGGTCATCATTCATGCACACAGGTAATGAGATAGCTGCCATACACATACTGGCAAATCCTGTACCAGCCTGGACCTGTGTTGGGCTACAGGAGCAACTGGGAAGCCTGGGTGTTCCGCTTTAGGTTGGGTGGACAAAAGCCACCTAAAGAGCACATCCACGTCTCAGATGGCACCTGACCAACTGAGGGGTATTGCCAGTGCAGTATCTGGCTCCTCGAGTAAACAGAGAGAGATATGCAGGACAGAAGAGTGGAGGGAGAGGGAGTCAGTATTTATGGTGTGCTTGCTTGGGGTGTAGGTGGGGAGGGGACATGTCCACTTCAGGTCATTTCCAGATATCTCTAAGATGCACAAGTGGGCTTGCTGACCAAGTGATGGCAACAGTTGATGCCCAGGGGACCCCATTTGCTCAGCTTGTAGAAGCTGGTGAGCTGCCCCAAGAGGGATGGGCACCTTCATTGAGGAAGAGCAGATCCCAAACCCTGTTTCTTGAAGAGCCCTCGCACTCAGTCCCTGCTGAAGCGCAGAACTTGTGAGTGGCTGGCCTGTTGCTGTTCTGGATCCTGCCTCGCAGATAAACTCAGAGTTGCATGGGAGGCGTCTCTTCATCTGTGAAATGAAATAGTCCCTGTTCTGTTCACATGGGTGTATGCCTCCACCGAAGAAGACCCGCATGCCAGCGGCGCCTGAGACAGGAACACATGGCCAGGATGCACGCTGGCTTTTGGGTGAAGACTCTGGGTGTGCCAGGCATAGTGAAACCACCTAAGCGAGCACCTTGACCATAAAGTACCACACTGCCTGCCCGTCAGGAGCCCCCTACCTGATCAGCTTCAGTGTCCCCATAGGCAGAGGTGTCAGGATGGACTAATGTTGGCCTAGACCTCAGCATCTACTTCTGGTTGTTGACTTTGCTGCAAAGAAAGTAGCATGACATCATCACAGAGGGGACAGCTGTGTTTTAGTTCTTTACCCAGCAGAGCTGGTCCTACAGCTCCAGCAGCAGCTCAGCAAGTGGCGGGGGTGGGGGGGGAGTAGGGGGGATGGAACCCTGGCCCCATCCAGGTCACCAACTCACACAGATTAACCGTGCAGACCTGTGCCGCTGCTCATGGATCACTGTTGGGATGCCTGTCGCCACTCTGTGATTTAAGACCAGGCAGAGCCATAATTCTTAGTCCCTCCTGCTCATGCCTGGCAGTTTCTTGGTGCAATGCCTCGCGGCCTGCTGAGGAATGGCTTTGGTGGGGGATGTGCCCTTTGACACAAATACCACGTAGACCCTGCATTGCTCACAGCCCCTCAAGGTCAGTGTAGACCATCCCCCCCCCATCCCACCCCAGTCATGTGCACATAGCTGTGTGTGACCAAGCATGCGTTTGCCGGGACACCCACCAGCCCCCACCTCGGTCTCAGAATGGAGGGGCTGCACTTGCTGGGCTGGCATGGGCGCTGCTTTGATGCAGAAAATAGCAGAGCTGCTCTCGAGGTCTGCAGCTATCAGCAATTGTTAAAAGCCTTCCAGGCCAATTACACAGAGAGCTGGAGCTAGGAGCACTTGGAGAAATCGCCTTACCTCCAGCCCATCTGCATAGGGGCTACAATTTCAGCCTGAGGAGGGCCAGCCAAGGGACATTTAGGGGTGGTGGGCTGGAGCTGACCCCTAAGCACAGCAATGGCTCCAGGGCCCTCAGTTTTGACCGTTGGGCTCGACTTGTGAAAGCTTTGTTACTGACTGCGGTATCTGGGACAAGGGCCTTTATCTGAGTCTCAGTTTCTCCCCACATAAATTGCAGGTTGTTAAGGCTCATTTTGTGTGGAGAGGCTACCCGACTCTTAATTAGTGGTAGATATTCTTTAGGTTGGCTGAAGAGCTGAGCAGAGCGTACAAAATTCCACATACCTCTCCTGATATGTGACAGTTCAGCCTGGTGATCCGGCAAGCAATGCCGACTTGCTGTGACAAGTGACACTGCATAATGAGTTCCCTCTTGGTGCTCTGCACTCTTGGGGTGCTGTTCAGGATGGGTGAGTGCTTGAGGCACACAGGTTACACCGTACCATCAGCCGCTCTGATGATGGAATTCCTGCCGTGTTCATCTGAAGGACATTTCCTGGTTCCTGCGCATTCCTGTTGGGCTCAGGGGGTTCCTGCCAGCAGTCTTCCAGTCTTTGTAGGTGGAGATCCAGAGGTTTGGGGCCGGCTAAGTCAGAATCTGGAGAGGCACAGAACAGCTGGAGAGAGCCTGCTGGATCCTAAGGCACAGTACCTTCCCATGTCCCAGCTGCTGGCCTTGAGGACTCAGGGGTCACTGGGCAGGTTCTGGGCAGGGTAGATACTGTGGCACTGTACTAGGACAAATACTGGGGTATAAGTATTAGAGTAGGTGCAAGGGAGGGTACTGGGGGTACATTAGAGTGGGTTCTGAGGTAGATACTTGGGTAGGTACTGGGCACTGGGTACATTAGGATGGGTACTGGGGTATAGATATTATAGTATGTACTGAGGTGCTTTAATAGGGTGAGTACTGGTGTAGATGTTCAGGTAGGTACTGGGATGGATATCTAGGCAGGTATTGGGCTGGGTATTAGGATAAATATCTGAGTAGGCACTGGGACTCCATGCTGGGGTAAAGATCTGGGTAGATGGTGAGGTAGGCCCTGGGGGTGGATACTGAGGTAGGCACTGGGGTGGGGACTGAGGTAGCAGCTGGGGAGGATACTGAGGTTGGAGCTGGAGTGGGGACTGGGGTGGGAACTGAGGAGGTATTGGAGAAGACAGTGCTGAGAAGATTGAGAAGGGAAGGCAACCAGTGGGTTGCATCAAAGCAGCCCATCTCAGCTGAGGCTCTAACCACCTCACTTGTCCCCACCAGGTGGTGCTGGCCTTGTCCTGGTGTTCCCTGGGTGGCACTGGCCTTGTCCTGCATCCCTGTGGGGCTATCAGAGACGTGATTCTTCTCCACAGGGCGGGTGGAACCTCGAACTCAAATGTCTCCAGCCTCGCTGTTTCCTCCGCTGTAACTAATGAGTCCCACAGCTGGGCCCTGAGCCAGAGCCTACAGCTGGGTGTCTATTGTAATGAGATACCTCAGGCTGCTGGTGGCACCTCCCTCCGGCTGGCCCGAGGCCATCGTTAATGTCCCAGGAATGGGTGGCCACAGAATCCCGTATTTTCCCTCAAGTCTCTTTAAGGGACTCCACAGCCCGTCACCACTCTCCATTCTTCATTAGGGATGGCAAGGTGCCATGTCCATATTCCTGTGAGGACACGAAATAGCCATCCCATGCCAATCCATCCATTATAGCAGCTGCGTGACTGAGGCTGTCTCCACACTTTCTCGTCCCTGGGAGAATGGCCTCCCTCTTTACCATAGTTCCGCCCTGCCGTGTGCTGCTTGTCTTTTGCACAGGCATCAGTGTGTGGGCAGTGGCATCTTGGATGGATACCTGACTCCCTAAACTGGGAACTTCCTCTTTTTGCTGTATTTTTTTTTAAGCAGGAGTAAGAAATCACACATTTATCATCATCTCCCAGCAACAGGACCCAAACTTAAGTAAAGAATTCTTAAGATTTTTTTTTTCCTGCTCAGCGCCTGGCTTATCTTAAACTGTCGAAGTTGATAGCCCAATTCACTTTTTGATGTAACTATGATGGTTTTAGGAGACTTATACATGATTTTTTATAGCGTGGAAAAGAAAAATAGAGCCGAATATATGATAATGATGAATCCGCCGACTTCTGCGTCTGAAATTGCTTCCAGGCACGAGTTATTGCATAATAATTCATGCCCTGTTGTGTCTTGCTGCTTAATAAGCGTATGGAAAGGCTTGTGTTAGAATTGTCTTTCTATTGCCATCTGAGAGCTGGCTACATTGCAGAGTGCAAGGGAGAGCCAAGGTGTGCAGTCCTGACTAATGAAGCTGTCAGGGCCAGGGGGCAGGGAGTACAGGACCTAGCCCATAGTGCAAGGACCAGGGAAGAAGGCTCCATTGGCAGAAATCCCCTCCCCCAAAAGAGGAATAGTCCATGGATGGATAGCCTCTGGCTTCAGCCTCTTAGAAGCATGCATCAGACTTGGTACTGGGCATGTGTTTCAGCATTGGTAGCACATACTAGATGAAAGCCATTCTTACTGGATTGTTGACTATACCAGTTTCAGTAGAGCAGGAGTTCCCTGGGACCACCAGTCACAATAGCTGGACCTACTACCCTACTAAGTGATACCCTGCACACAGGTCAGGCTGTGATCCTCTATGGAAGCACATCACGGGACCGCACATCCAAAGTGATTCAGTGTCTTTAACCCTGCCCCCTTTGTTGTGTGTTATCTTTTAATTTCAGCATTGATAGTGGAGCAGGTCAGGTGGTTATGATAACCTGGGTTGGATTGTTGGGGAGGTTCCCTGAGGGACTAGGGCAGGTTGCTTTACTTTTCTGGGCAGAAGTCTTCAGCTGTAAAATGAACCTTGTCCCGAAAGTGAAGGTGGAATTCTCCGTTTGTAGGGAGCCTGTTGTTTCCTGTGTGAGGCTGGTCACCAGGCCTTCTCAGAGGTGCTCCATGCTGACACTCCTGATGCATCTAGGCAGTGAGTCACCTGCCAGTGCTGGCAGCATCCTCATCAAGACAAGGGGCACTGGAAGTGAATCCCCCTGAATACTGTGAACTCTGCACCTGTGACGTGGCTTCAGTAGGGTTCCTGGGGGACGGACGTTCATAAATGTTTGGTCCTACACCCTGCCTTTTATCATGGCTTTGATTCCTGACTCATCCACGTAACCCACAAACACCCTGCAACAGGCCATGTGCATCTACCTGAGAAGTCCGAGTGGTACTCAGCATCTCCGTGCACTTTGTCTTATCCTATTTGGGCAAGTATCCGTGGTATTTGCTCAGCACACTGTCATCGGTACTCAGGTGCTATGAGAGATGGCACCTGTAGTACAGAGGATGTGGGGAAATGGGGGACACTGAGGAGTAGACAAGCCTGAGATCTTAGCATGAAACCTGAGGACTTGGTGTGGCAGTATCTTAGCAGGGAAGTAACAGGGCAGCAGAGCACTGACTGCCACTGCACGGGGCTTGACATGTCATAGAGACCCTCCAGGTGTGTCTGGATAAGGGGGCTGTGCTTGGCCTTGAGAGGCTTCGCCTGCATCTGAACACTAGATTGGCTGGTCTGTGAACTACAGAGGGGGTGTGCTGAGCATGTCAGCCTGTGACTCAGAAGGGCTGAGGATGAAATGAAGAAAGGTCAGGGTGAGAGTATACACCAGTGAGGCCCATCACCCTGCAGTGTTGGGCACTGCAGACACATCTCTGCTGGGGACTTTTCTGTGAAGTAATGAGCCATGATCAAGGAGGGACATTCAAGCCAGTTTCAGTGGTCCCAGATATTTGGAAGGCTAAAGCAGGGATTGCTTGAGGCCAGAAGTTCTGGGCTAGCCTGACAACAGATGAAGACTGCCTATTATCTCCTTCTATGCCAAAAAAAGGGGGGAGTAAGAAGGGAAAGAGAATAAGAGAGTAGGGAGAAAGAGGATAGGAAGGGAGAGGAGGGCAGAGGAGGGGAGAGGAAGGGAGAGGAGGGCAGAGGAGGGGAGAAGAGAGGACATTTGTTTCACTCCACGTAGGACATGGTCTGCTCCTGGAAGAGGCATTCCTCAAGATGATACAGCTGGGCTGGATGCCTGGTTTTGGGTGCCCTGGACAGTGGGCACCATCTACACCCTGAGCTTCAGCCCATGGTCATGCCGAGGTATCATACACACACACACACACACACACACACACACACACACACACACAGAGAGAGAGAGAGAGAGAGAGAGAGAGAGAGAGAGAGAGAAGTCATGGAACTGTCAGCTCCTTGGATTGGAAACTGAACAGGAACTCAGGAGGATCTGGCCGGCCCCAAGATGTCCCTCAGCTCGGAGACACTTTGACCTGGTCGTCAGGGCATCTAGTGTAAATTATAGTTAGACAGGGTTACACATGTGGGCCTCTTACCCACAGGCACATATCATTCATTGGTACATGCTCACTGATATCACAGTGATCGGGTCCAGCACAGCTGTGGCCTGCTGACTGCTGGCCAACTGATGGCCCCTGCCCCACACCATTTAGGATGCATGGAGCTTGGTCTGCATTCCCAAACTGAGTTCTTCATAGAGCAGACTCATATCCAGAAACTGGAGTGGGAAGAGAAGTTTTGGAACAAGGGTCGGGGTGACTTTGGTTGGAGGGAGATTCTTGTGGGCATGAAGTTTGAGTACATGTTTTGAAGCTCAAGATATTTGTGAAAACTACTGACTGATGTTAATAGGAGGCAGGTCTGAGCTTGATAAGAAAAACATGGTGGGCCTTAGAATCATTCTTGGAGACCAGTGCAGCGTGGCAGATGTCTGGACAAGTATATGAACAGGGCTGCGGCATCTGGCCAGTTTTGTGACATTCATTAAAGATAATGATATTCAGGAGGCTGCAACCCCTTATCACAGGCCTGGCTCCCTGCTCTTTCCAGCAAGGCCTTTTTTCCCCCTTGTTGAATCCCCTGGTCTCCTGCTCTGTGCTGAGATCATCTGCTGCCCACAGCGAGGTGTCACTGTCCTTCCGGGACATGCGCTGACCATGAGGCTGGGGGAGGGGCAGAAAAATCTCTGGTTGGGTAGCAGGTTAACAGTAGGGTCAGGATGAGAACAAAGACTTCGCTCACCCCAGAGAGGCAGCACAGCATCCCATAGGTGCTTGTGCTACTGTGTGTATCTGCACCTGAGTCCTTTCATGTTGGAAACCTTCAACATGGTAGGCATGTGCTCTGTCCCTGATATGCAGCCTATGCCTCCAAGTTCACCTGTACTTCTCCTTCATATTTGATGTATGAGCTTTGAAGCAATTGTCTCATTTGGGGGCTTATACTGAGAGGTTAGAGGTCAATAGGACAGAGAACGTAACTCATGCTCATTGGATTTTGTGCATGTAATAACCTGGGCTACTGTCCTCCAGTGTCATTACTGAGTAGATAAAGAGGTATTTTAGGAAAGACTGCTACATTTTAAGCATGGCTATCAAACATTGAAACAAGGCAATCGAGCAATTCCCAAAGCTTTGTCTCTAGGGGTTTGGGACAGAGGGTGCGTTCTGTCCTGTGGTCACCACAGAGTGTTAGTTGACACCATTCATCCATCAAGCATATATTGGGCTGATGTGGGATAATTGTCTATATTCTGTCAATCATGTTTTAAATAAATGCTGATTGGCCAGACAGGAAGTATAGGCAGGAAAACCAGACAGGAAGTAGAGGTGGAACAAAGAGAACAGGAGTATTCTGGGAAGCAGGAAGCTCCTTCCGCCAGTTCTGCCCAGATCACCGAAGAAACAAGATGTGAGCTGCCTTGCTGAGAAAAGTACCAAGCCATGTTGCTAACATAGATAAGAATAATGGGTTAATATAAGCTACAAGAGCTAATATGTAGCCTGAGTTAATGAGCCAATCAGTTTTATAACTTATGGAGATCTCTGTGTGATTTTCTTTGGGGTTTGCCAGCTGTGGGGAACTGGGCAGGACATAAACCCCAACAAGCAGGCCCCTTCATGTTACATTGGACCTCAGTGCTCTGCTAAGTGCTGGGGACAAAAACAGATGAAATGTTATCTTCAGGGAACTCGTGATTTAGTTCAGGCATTCAAGACAGAGAAGATCGCAAAGGGCCATTCCCATCTAGGATGCAGGATCTAGCCTAGGGCATTGCATCTTAGTAGTAATGTCTGCCCAAAGAAGCCGAGAGAAGATTCTGGAGATGGAACTAGGGGCTCTGCTTCTTCTAGCTGCGTTGGCCCCTCTCTGGTGTGGGAAGTCCTTTTGTATATGTGTTGCTTTTACTGATTAATGAATAAAGAAGCGACTTTCAGCCAATGGCTTAACAGAATATAGCCAGGCTGGAAAAGATCTATATAGAGAAAGTAGGTGGAGTTAGAGCTGCCCGCAGGAGACAGATATACTGGAACCTTGTCTGTAAGCCACAGCCATGTGGCGATACACAGATTGATAGAAATGGGTTAATTTAAGACATAAGAGTTAGCTAGAAATATGCTTAAGCCAAACAGTATTGCAAATAATATAGTTTCTGTGTGTTTGTTGTGGGTCCAGGCAGGACAGCAACCTCCGCCAACACCTCCCTCTGCCCAGAACTAAGAGCCCCAAAGTTAGGGAGTTCCTGGAGTTGGTACTGCAGTGTCTATCTCTGAGTAATTAAGAGAACTCCACCTGGAAGGAGTGAAATTCCAAGAACATCCTGGCCTTTGACACCAGCCTAGACCCTTCTCCAGGGAAACCGTGATGAAGGAGGGGCTGGAACTCACAAGGCCCCTGCAGCAACCCGAGCCCTCTGTCTTCCTGACAGTCTTGCCAGCCTTGGAGAATAAATCCGGTGTGACCTTCACATGCTCACGACTGACTACCGTTAATGTGTATTCCTTTTGAAATATGCAAGATGTAGAGTGTGATTAAGTTGAAGAAGGATTAAGGTGAGTCACTCCTTTGTTTGAGCTTTAGCTTCTGGGCTAGACTTCCACAGGAGGGATTTAAAGTATCCACAGAGCCACAGGCAGGGGGCATGTTGGGGTGTAGAAGTCACGTATTGCAGTGTAGGGGGAGCCACTTATCAGACAACTCTAACACATCATGTCAACCTGGGCATAAAGGACACAGGGGTGTCTTCTGGAGTGTCATGAAGTGCCATAGGCAGCCAAGGTAGGGCTAAGGAACCACGTGCCTTCCTGCTGCCGTAGAGCCTCTTTCCTGCCCAGTGCTTTCCAAATAGCTTCTTCCAGACATGTTTGCAGCCAGAGTTCAGACTGGCCTTTGATGAGCTGCCCTATGCTTCTGGCCCATTCCCACTCCGTCTCACAAATCCTTCCCCTGCAAGGTGAGTCTTCCTCCTTAAGCCCAGTGCACATCTCTTGGTGTGTGCCACTCCCGGTGAATCCATTCTGAGGGGACCGTGCCAGGGAGAATTGCGTTTGGATGGAGGGGAATCAGGTGGGCTGAACGTCTCCTGCTCCCTGTTGTCTGAGTCTGTGCTATCGGCTGATGACATTATGGGAGTCTTATCCACTGGGCATGCCCAGCAGAACAGGAATTCAGAGACCAATCCTCCTGGCTTGGGCTTGAATTTTACCTCTGCCTTCTGCATGAGCCTTCTCTGCTCTGTTCCTTCGTTTGCAAAGTAGAAATAGGATTTATCTGCTGGGTCTTCTAGACTTAGTGCTGTGCCCATGGTAAGAGCCACACCTTTGTGACGTGAGATTGGTAACAGTAGAGATGGCTGTGAGGTGCAGAGACAACTCCCCCCAGCCCCACCCCACAGTACACAAACCTAGGCAGCTGAACAGTTCCTGCAGGTCATATCTATGTAGTATGAGGGGCTGGCTTGTTGGGGTTTCTGTTCCACCCAGTACCCTACAGCCGGCAAACCCCAAAGAAAATCAACCACACAGAGATCTCTATAAGTTATAAAGCTGATTGGCCCATTAGGTCAGGCTTCTTATTAGTCCTTGTAACTTATATTAAACCATTATCATTATCTATGTTAGCCATAATGGCTCAGTACCTTTTCCAGCTGGGCAGCTTACATGTTTCCTCTCTGGTGGTCTGCGCAGGAAAGGCAGAGGAACCTCCCTGCTTCCCAGAATTCTCCTGTTCTCATTGCATCACCTCTACTTCCTGTCTGGTTTTCCTGCCTATACTGCCTGCCTGGCCAATCAGCATTTTATTAAAATATGATTTGACAGAATACAGACAATTCTCCCGCATCATATCTAGGCTGTACAGATGAAAGCATGGATGCCTACAGCCTGGTCCTGGCCTCTTCGGCAGTTAACAGTCACTTCAGGTTCTGATGCTGTGTGCTGAGGGGGCTCTGTCCAGGGTCCCATGAAGGTGGCTGTGAACAGTCATGCAGGAGCAGAATTCATTTCAGATGGAAACGCTTGGGTCTCTGTTGGTACTGTGATAGGTTAGTTGTGATTTGTACTTTGCAGTTGCACAAGTAACTGCTTCATGCCCTGTAGGCAGGCATATCAGATTTGACCTCCTTCCCATTGTTCCAGTGAGATACAGCCTGCCTGCTTCTGCCAATGGGACTGAATCCCCTCACCTCTTCTCTCTTGTCTCAGTCCTCACTGGCATGGAACTCTATCTGTCAACCAAGCTGATCTAACCGAGATCCATTTGCTTCAGCTTCCGGAGTGCTGGGATTCAGGGTGTGCATCACCACATCTGGCCCTTCCTCTTTTGTTCTTAGTCAAGGTGCTGAATTTGCCCACTGCCCTTGCACCCTCAGCAGCGCTTAGCAAACACCAGCTGACTGGCCAGTGCGCTGGCTTAGTCCGGAAAGATGAAGGAAGACGGACAGAGTGCCTTCAGCTCAGGGTGGGAACCTAAAGACTCCTGAGATGAGGGAAATCATCAAGGCTTGGCATGTGCTGTGGGCCTGGTTCATAATGGTTTCCAAGGGTCCGTGGGAGACATGACCTGGATGGGTGTGAGCTTAGAGAAGCATAATGATGTCCCTGCTCTCAGGAAGCTCAAACTTAGGTGGTGAGAGAGATGCTTATGAATGGGCAGCATCATCCAAAGGGGAACTAGAGAGATGTTCCAGCAGGGAGAAGGGGAAGGCACAAAATCCCACTCCTAAATAAGAAACCTGTCGAGTGGTGACTCCCACACCCGGCACTATCCTGATGCTCAGCCCAATCCAGTAGAGGCTCAGACCACACTCGAAGAGATGTCCCCTCAGTGGACCCTGGCCCCACTTCATGGCATCCCCAGTGTCCTTCAAGCACAATGGCTTAATTGATTGCCACTGACACTTTAAGAGGACTGTACATTAGCTTGAAGCAGAAGGTCAGTTTGCCCTGCATAGGTACGGTCTATTATCTGCCTTGTTCCAACACAATGAAGGAGAAGTCTCTCTCTTTTATACAAAGTTTATACACAGAAGGAAAGGGAAGTATAAATTATGTGTTCCAAAAAGGAAGAGAGAGAAGGCAACTTATTTGTTATATAAAATAATTTATACTTCATAAAATCTGAATTTGTGGTGATAATTTGTTTGGAGATGGAGGACCTGGGTCAGGGTGCTCAGATGACCGGAACGCCATGCGTGAACTCCAGGTTCTTAGACGTGGCAAGGCAAGCACTCATTAGGCCCCACCAGCATCTTGTCCCTGATCCACACATCTTTTGGAGGCCTGGTCACAAGCCCAGCAGCAATGACCAATGTTCCATCAATAGGTGAGGTAAGCTGAGTGGGTGCTGACTGACAGATCACATTCTGTGTTGTCTACTGTCACCAATGATGACACCAGGAACTTGGCCCAACTAGGAGCAGTGAGGAAATGAAGAAAAGACAGACATACAGACACACAGAAAAAGAGTTGGGTTTGAGTAAACTGTACTCTTGGACAGAAAAGTCCCAGGACCCTGGAACCTCAGAATATTATTATATACAATTGAACCGGGGGTGGGGGTGGGGGTTAATGGATACAGATCAGCAGGCAGAATTTATGGTATGTAGCTAGAGTAAGAAGACAGATTTACTTCATCTCTGTAGGCTCCATCTCTAAGGTGGGAAAACTATGGTGGGCATCTTCTGCACACACTATAAATATCCATACTCGAACCCACTGAGGAAAGCTTTGCCATTTTCCTCCGCTCCTCACCTTGGGAAGGTGGGAGGCTTTGCTACTTTCTAGTGGGTCTGAGGCATCGGGGTCCTTGACATGGTCACACCGCTGTCAACAGTACATATTCACTCATGATGTCCCTCACTCAGGGCTTCCTCTACTCCCCACAAGTTGTGTCCTGTGTCTTTTTAGCAGTAAGGACCAAAGCCAGGAGGGTTGCTTTTGAGGAAAAAACATTAGTATTCAGTGTTTGCTAAGGCAGGACCGAGTGTGGCAAGGCGTGGATTGAGTTGCCGAACTCAGACAGGGTAGATGTCATTGTCCTTTCAGTCTGGAGTCATCTGTGTGCAGCTCCTCATCCACATAGGTTAGTGATGGCTTTGGTCAAAACAAGATACAACAGAAGAGCCAGAAACCTGGCTGGGGGATGACCCTGAGTGAGGACCGTAGATGAGCTGGAGGTTTTAATGAGCTGGTTAAACATCAAACGCATGACTGAATTAAAAGGCAGTAGCATCTGGCGAGTCTTCCCGGAACTTACCGAGAAGGCTAAGACTCCTGTCCCCTTCTCTCTGCTTTGGCCTCTTCTCACAGTCCCACTTGTAGCTTTGTGGGTGACTTGTGAATCAACACACTGCACAGTGTCCAGAACAATAGAGCTGTGAGCCAGGGTAGCAGATGACACTCCGTGTATCTGGAGCGGTAGGTGACTAACCCCTTCCCATGATGCTTGGACCCTGGGCCCCCCCTTTCCGGTTGATAGTATCACCGGATGCCCATAGGACTGGAGTGTAAGACACAGGGCTCATTGACCTTTGGCCACTGGTACCACCCTTGTGCCACGGATTTAACAAGACTGGAAGGCAAGTCAGATATGGCACACTTGACCACATCTGACCACACCTGGTTAGTGGTGGAAAACCACATGGGCCCCCTCTCAGGCTGTTGAATCCCACAGGAGGAATGGGTAGGTGTCTACTGAAGGCCATAGCTGAACAGTAGAAAGTTAGATCACTGCTTCCAGCCCTCTGTCCGTCTGCCATGATGGGCACTCAGCGGGCTCCCCCTGGGTCAGAGTAGATGGAGCTTGCATTTTATCTTCGCCGCCACCCTTGTGTGTGATAGTGTGGTTTTTGTGTCTGCCTGTTGAGAAAGGTCCTGACGCTAAACCTTTCGTTAGGATAAAAGGGAGGAAAATGCAAATACACAAAGCAGATATATTTGCAAAAGCTGAACTAAATTCTTCTCCTGTGAGTTCTGAGCAATGTGGTCAGCCAGACCACTATGGAGTTCGGGCAGAAACCAAAGAGCTGTTCATATGGAGAATTCTCACACTGACTCTAGCTGAGGGTTGAGGCATCAGATCTGGGAGCACATACTCGGCTCGGCTCCCTAAGGCCTGCGTAGACAGGAGAGAGGATGGCAGACTTCCGAGGCAAGTGTGGTGGTAGCATTGTGGATTTCAGGGGCACCCGTGTCAAGGTGGGGAATGCCTTTCTGCCCCTTTGCCTCAAGAGCTTCCCCACGAATGGAAGCTGAATTTGTCGAATGTGTCTCCGGTGTCTGCTGCATTCCCTCGGTTTGTTCATGTGGCGGATGACTGATGGATCCTCAGATGCCCCAGGAAGGCCCTTGGCTCGAATCTGCTTCCCTCACGCAGCACCGCTGCTTCAGGTGCTAGCGTCGTGCCGAGGAGTTTCTCATTATGTCCACGAAGGCTAAGCCTCTGGTTCCCTCATCTGCCTATCGCTGGCATCAGCAGTGCTGGACTTGTGAACTGGGAATCAGTGGAGTCTAATGGGCTTTCTTTCCCCCTTAGGCATTGGCAGAATTTGTAGTAAAACCATCTTGGCTGGGAAGTTTCTTGTTCAGGACTTTGAAATTACCCAGGAGCTTCCTTCCTTCCTTCTTTCCTTCCTTCCTTCCTTCCTTCCTTCCTTCCTTCCTTCCTTCCTTCCTTCCTTCCTTCCTTCCTTCCCTCCCTCCTTCCCTCCCTTCCTTCCTTCCTTCCTTCCTTCTTTCATCCCTCCCTCGCTCCCTCCCTCCCTCCCTTCCTCCTTCCCTCCCTCCCTTCCTTCCTTCCTTCCTCCCTTTCTTCTTTCATCTCTCTCTCCCTCCCATTAATTCTTTCATTCATCATTTATGCTTTTAAAGCATTATTTTTAATTATATGTGTATATTTGTGTCTGTGTATGGGCTTGTGAGTGTAAATGGAGGTGCTCACAGAGGCCAGGGGATATTGGATGCCCTCCAGCTGGAGTTACAGCTTGTCCTGAGGCACCAGTGTGGGTGCTGGGAGGCTAACTCTGCAAGAGTGGTCCACTTTCTACCCCTGTACCATCTCTCCAGCCCTGCCCCACATAGGGCTCAGATGATGAGCTTGCTACTCTTCTCTCTTTCTTCCTACAGAGATCAACTGTCTGCGGCCATCTCCAATGTCCTTAGCTTTTCCCTGTAATCTGAAGTCTCCAACTGAAGTCTTCCTGGGACTTTGTTTTTTTCTTCCTATGTATTATATTTTCCTACTCTGACATTTCCATTGTATAAATGCTGTTTGTCTGCAGGTATTTGAAGCCGTTTCTTTTCTTTCACCTTCATCTTTGAAGCATACCAATAACAGCTGATGTTGACAAATAGATAATCCAGACATCGAATGCACCTCAAGGTTGGCATGTGCTGGCTGTCTTTAACCTTGAGAATCAGATTTTCCTGGTTCCTAGGACGAAGGATAATCTTAGATTATATCCTATACACACTGTGTTGTGAGGTATGAGTTCTCTTTAAGTCTGTAGTTTTCAACCAAGGCCGTTCTTGCCTCCCTCAGGACATTTGGGACTCTTTGGAGAATGTCCCAGCTGTGGGGTATTACTGGCATCTAGTGGATAGAGATCAGGCATGGTGTACCACATCTTGGAGCCTATTAAACAGTCTCTGCTCACAGAAATCTGGTCAGAAACCCAAACTGTGAATATGCCAAGAAACCCTTGCTTAAAGCTGGAGGAGGTGGGCTCAGGTCATGAGGACTGTCTCACATGATACAGGGTAATTTTAGTGTGTGCCATGGATGGAGTTTTGTGTAATGGCATTTGGGAATGATTGAGGTCATGTAAGATCATGAAAGTGGCCATTCACAAGATAAAATAAGCCAGGATGACCTGTTTGATTGAAGACATGGGCTGTCTGGAGCGAGAGAGAAGGCCTTGCCGACACCCGGCCTTGCTGGCACTCTGGTCATGGACTTGCATCTTGCAGGACTCTGAAAATGTCCATTTCTGCTGGCTAAGCTGCTGGCCAGAATGGAGCTGACAAATGAACTGTGCTTCTTTGGGTCTGCTTCAGATATGTGATGTGGGAGTCCCCTCTGTGTGCAGTGATTTCCATTAATGAATAAAGAAACTGCCTTGGCTGGTTGATAGGGCAGAACTTAGGTAGGCGGGGAGGACAGAACTGAATTCTGGGAGGAAGAAAGGAGAGTCAGGAGACGCCATGGATAGATGCCAAGATAGACGTGCTTAGCCGATAAGCCACTGCCACGTGGCAATACACAGATTAATAAAAATGGGTTAAACTAAGATGTAAGAGTTAGCCAATAAGAAGTTAGAGCTAAGGGACCAAGCAGGTTTTAATTAATATAGTTTCTGTGTGATTATTTTGGTTCTGGGTGACTGGGACGAACAAGCAGCCCTCTCCTTGCAACAGATATGCACAGTTTGCTAGGAAGTCAAGGCAGAATCCACCCACTCGGGAATCTTCTCATGGTACCTGATGCTCACTGGGAACCTCCAATACTCTCTGAATCAGAAGGACATTTCCCCTTATACCTTTAGCTGGAACATGATGGTTTTTCTGTCTTAGATTTATCCTTCCCTGTGCAGGGTGGGAGTGGCCAGGGCCAGGTGGTGAGAGGAAAGAGAGAGGATGGATTTTCACCCGTGGCCACTTGTGAGTACCCAGTGGCCCTGATCCTGTGCTCAGGCCAGCTGAGCTCAGAGGTCACAAAGGACTCCAAGGGTGCTGTAGCAGGGTCACAGTTGGAGACCCTCAGGCTCTGTCCCTGGTCCCTGAAGGAGTCTGAGTGCTGCCTGGCCCCAAAATGTCTGATCCACAGGCAGGCTGAGATAGAATAAAGTGTGTGTTCATTCATTACCCTAATAAACATGCTGCTTTGGATGAGATCCGAATGTATTCCTGACGCAACCGCTGAGTGCAGGATCAGGATGGTGACGAGGTCTTCTTCTCTCTCATCTCCATTAACCCCCATCAAACAGGTCCATTGGCCTCACCTGCAGATATCACTTCTATTTTTCCTCAGTATGGCTGAGAGAGAAACCCAAGCAGTCTTTGGAAGGTCTGCGCGGATGAGGTGTTGCCCTTATCATAATTCTTGGCACACTCCGCTGAGCACACACAGAAAAATCGTTAGTTACCCTTTGCTTTGACAGAAGTATCATTTCTGCAGTTGAGATCTGCAGATAATTAAAAAGCGCAGGGCTCCCGACTCCCCATCACTGCCTTCCCTCTGATGATGCGGTGCCCTGAATAGAATCCTTCCCAGGCACACTGACTGACAGCTGGAAGGATCTAGCCCATCCACCTGGGAGTGCTGGTTCCGTAGACAGGATTTCATGGTGCAGCTCTGGGGGAAGCGGCACTCAGCCTGCCCAGATCACTTGAGCGATGTGGTCTAGTGAAGCACGGAGGGGGCCGCTGGGAGAAGACAGCTCTGCCCAGCTTTGATTTGTATGCTGGCTGCTGAAACTCCTTTAAGAACCCGTGTTGTGCAAGTGGAGGGAGTCGCTCACCTGAATGATTCTGTTAACTGTGGTCAGGCGCTTTGCACCAAGCTTTGTTAAAGGGACCGGTGGGAAGCAGCTTTTTCCAGCCCCCACCTCTCTGTGAAGAAGAGGGGTCAAATCCAAAGATGGGTACACCGGACAGTGGTTTCTAGTCCTAGCTGGTTACCAGGTCCCTAGCAGCTTGTTGTTGCCACCCATTTCCAGGTCCAGCCAGACTTGGTTAGACTCTGTTTACAAACTCAGGGAAATGTATTCCCCGCTTTAAGAAACCTTAGTTTGCTACAATTACAGGCTCAGCTCACAAGCACGAAACAGCAGGGAGGCCCATGGATTCTTTCCCCAGATTATTACCATTAAACATCTTGTAAGCTGGCCCTTATAAAATCATCAGAGCCAGGCTATTGGCCCTAACACAAACCACCCCTTAAGCAGACTTCCTGGCCTCTGGCTCTGCCCTCTTGTGCCCGGTTCTACACACACGGTAACAGCCGATGGAAGTATTTTCACAGCACTAGAAGGGTATTTAGACACTGTGGGATTTTGTGTCTGGTTGCCACAGACCCCGATGAGAAACTTCGTCCTGGGATGTGTGTGAAAAGTTCAATTTCTCACTCTAGCTGCCATAGCCTTTCCTCCATTCATGTTTTGTGCAAACAAAACTAAGATTCGCTTTATATTGTGCCATATAGGTTCCAGCACACTGGTGTCAGTGTTCCCTTGTGAAGCTAATGCTTACTCTTTTGCATAAATTGGCACCTGTTGCTGGCTTTAGTGTGGTGCTAATGTGGGTGAGTATGGTTAGTGTGGGTGAGCGTGGTTAGTGTGGGTGAGCGTGGTTAGTGTGGGTGAGCGTGGTTAGTGTGGGTGAGCGTGGTTAGTGTGGGTGAGCATGGTTAGTGTGGGTGAGCGTGGCTAGTGTGGTGCTACTGTGGGGTGAGAGTGGTTGGTGTGGTGCTAGTGTCAGATTTTTGTGGCTGGATACAGGGGAGTCACAACAGAGTTGAGACGGCCAATCCCAGGCAGACCTGCTTTGTGAAACATCAGTAATGGCAGCCGGCGCTTCACTCTGCAGACAGGCCCAAGCCCTTCCTTATTCTCTAAAGATCTTGAAAGGGGGAAGGGGGTAGAAAAAAAATGCTCTTGAAAGAACAGGGTGAGCACACATGAGTCCCGACCATCGGTACCTTGAGGTAAAGATGATTGATTATGACACCTGGGAGCCCCTGCTCACCTCCAAAGAAAAGCCCATCACTAACCCCCAGAAGTGCTCTCTCAGGTGAGCCTGGAGGGGTCTGGGGATGTTGCTCAGTGGTAGAACACTCACCCATTGGGCACCAGACCCTGGCTTAGCTTCACGTCTGATACCCCACACCCCAAATAATCCTTCCAATGTGATTGGAAATATTCAAAACTGTTGACAAAAATAGGATAAAAATAGCCCACGTAGGCAAACAATCATGAAATCCCCAGTAATTAGACTCCTCAGAGACACCGAAGACTAATGCACACACACACACACACACACACACACACACACACACACACACACACACACACACACGAACAGTGTGTGCTGAGAACAGCTGTACCTCTGGGAAGCACTGGACGACCTGAGGCTTTGCTTCTCCCTCTCCTCAGCCCTCCCTCCTCAGCCCCTGCCCACATTTTCTTCTCCCAGCACCACCTGTATTATTTTATACATTAAACATGTGCATTTATTAAAGATTTACTAAGCAAACAGATTTTTAAAATCATATTCAAAGCACACAAGGCTTGTCTGGTTCTAGTACCCCGGGATATCAATTATTTATTGGTATCAGTTTACGGACCCTCCTAGTCTCTGTATCCGGGGAGATGGCCAGGCTTATTGCCTGCTGCCCTCCGAGAAAGTTCCCAGTTGTTGTCACAGGATGACTCTCCCTCCTACCAACCATCTCTTCATTCTGTGAGGGTCTAAGCAGACCTGCTTTTGTAGCGTGGAAATGACACCTGTGTGGATGGTACACTCCTTGAAGTGCCGAGGGCTGACAAGCCTGGGAAAATCACGCGTGCCGATCACTTGAAGGAAAATACAAAAGAAGACGACTTTACGTGGTTCCCACAGAGAAGAGAGTCCTAGATTCATTTGTTTGAACGATGATCATACTTACCTGATACCATTCAATGGGAACGCTTTAAGAATGCCATGAACCGCGATACCAACCTGCCAGGTGGATGAACCCGTCTGTGTAGTCATGGGGGTATCCAACTGCTCTGCAATTGGATTTGAGGCCCACTCTAGAAGAGAAAGCCCATGCCTGATATTATAAACCCAGTCAAAGCCCATGATGTTTTGTGAAGTTATGGTCTCTGGGTGTGGGGCTTAGTTCTGTTGTTCAGCTGAGTCAATACAGCACCAAACTGCCTTCTAAATATCTATTTTTATACCTGTGGACGTGGAAGCCTCTTTTTTTGCGGTGAGCCATGATGAAGGTAGAGGTGAGTGATTGGCCAGCATCCTAAGTTACAGTGGAGAGAGCTCAGTCCTAAGCACGGCATTTATATTATCCCATCTAAGGCTCAGGCAACATTGTGGACCACGAGGAGGAAAGAACGTAAGAATAGAGGATGGAGAGAGAGCTGTGAAAGGCCACCTTTGGGTGCCACATTGCAATCTTGAGTTCACAGCGGCTCCTCTTACCAGTACTGGGCCTGTCCACAGTCAGATGTGAATGGCCAGGTGCTTAAGGGCCAGGACTCAGAAACGAGGAGAGAGAAGGACACAGGAGACATAGGGGACATTATGGGGACATAGGAGGAGTTAGGGGAGGTAGTATTGGACATATATGATTAAAGTACATTGCATGAATGTGTGAGACTTTCAAAGAATATAACATACTATTTTTTTTAAAGCAGAGAAAGGTAGCATGCTCTTGTAATCCCAGCTCTGGGTGGTAGAGACAGGCAGATCCTTGAGACTTGATGGCCTGCCAGTCTAGCTTTCTTGCTGAGCACTAGGCCAGTAAGAGGTTGCCTTAGAAAACAAGTTGGGTGACAGCCGAGTGTTGGCAGAGGTTCCTGCCCACCCAGTCCTGCAGTTTTTCAGTCCCAAAGAAATACACAGAGGCCTACATTAATTATAAACCAGTTGGCCTATTAGCTCAGGCTTTCTTATTAACTAATATCTTACAGTAACCCATAATTCTTGTCTGTGTTAGCCATGTGCCTTGGTACCTTTTACCAGTGAGGCATTCTCATCTTGCTTCCTCTGCATCTGGGTGACAGCTGCAGACTGAACCTTTCCTCTTCCCAGAATTCTATTGTTCTGGTCGCCCCGCCTATTCGTCCTACCTGGCTACTGACCAATCAGCATTTTATTAAACCAATACAACTGACAAATCTTTACAAGGTAGAAGACCACTGTCCCCCAGCAGCTGAGGAACAACAGCTGAGAATCACCCTTACCTTTATAGGCATATACACTCATACATATGCATACACACACACACACACACACACCCACCACAAGAAATAACCTATACAAAACCCTCCACTTATTTTGACATGTGCCGGGACAGGAATGTTGGTTGTTTCATGGCCCAAGGCTATGGGAGGACTGGCTTAGGAGGGATGAAGGCCCTGGGGTTCAGACATACCTTGAGGACCAGGAAGAAGCACCCTTTCCTGACACTAAAGCATAGCTCTTGGAAGCGGGCCTCGGTGGATAGGTTGGAAGCTGAGGTGGTCACAGCCCAATACAGACTCACAGTCCCCTAAGGCACAAGGTTCATGGCCAAGAACAGAATGGTACAAGTTGGGGGGAGAGCCAGGCCAGAATCTTAAGACCTTTCTGATCTGGTGATGCTGAGTCTCTGCGGGTAGCTGTGGATGTACAGACCCTGCTTCAAGTCTGTTCGTTATAAGGGGTGGACCCAGAACACTGAGTCAGTCTAGCTTCAGGGGTGGAAAGAACATGTTTCTAGGAATGCTTCTTTTCTTTTTAAATTTTTATTTATTCTGTGTGCCTTTCCCATTCTACATCTTGATCTCATTCATTTCCCTGTCCCTTCGCATCTTCCCTCTGCTCCTGCAACCTCCCTAAAATAAAACAAAATTTGAGAAAAAGAAAGGAAAAAGCAAAAAAAAAAAAATCTTGTCCTGGAAGACATGAACTGTCCATGCACAGCGAGTCATGCAGTGGACCCTCTTGTCTGTGTATCTTGCAAGCGTTCATTGCAGGATTCATTGTTCTGTCGATGCTGGGCCCTCATTTGGACTCTTACTGGGTATCCTATATTTTCCCAGTGTTGTGGAGATCCTGAAGCTTTGGATCTGCAGGTCAAGCCCCTTTACATGCTCCAGCAGATCATGGATGGGGTGGATGTTTGGGTAGGCCAAGGCATAACTGGTTCTGGACCTGGGTAGTTGCAGGGTTGACCAGCATGTTCTTTTTCTCCTCTGTCCTTACCACCAGTGAGTTCTCCATCACTGCCTTGGCTAATTCATCCTTTGCAGCAGTGAGTGAGAGGCAGGCCCAGTTCTCTTGCCTTCATGCCGCCAGGGTCTGTCCTTCCACACCTGCACCATCAGGACCAGTTCCACTGTGTTGCCCAGGCAAGGTACCGGGGCCACTTTCCCAAGTGCTGCAGCTGGTGAGGGTCAGGGCCAGCCCTCCCGCTCCACTTGACCTCAGGGTCAGCCCCTCTCCTTGTCCCAGGCATCAGCATTGATGGGTGGGGTGGTGGTAGGGGAGGATGGGATTTGGGGGTGTTGGGGTGAGGGGAAGGGCATCTCTCCTTAGCCCCTGCTGCCACATGTCAGATGAATGATGGGAACATCCCCCTCCCAACAGCATGGGGGCTGTGTGAAAACCACCTTTTATTGGCTAAAATCATAACTATTCTTGTGGGTTTAATTGAGACACTTGGATGAGGCATGTTCTCAAGGGAAACATCCATGTTTGTTGCTGGAGTGAACTGAAAAAATGCCAGGGTGCTGTGGACGCAACACAGCTGTCTGTTTTAGCCTTGCACCCTGCCCTCCCCAGAGCCTCGGGAAGAATACAGAGGGTGTGCTTGAAGGTTTATCCAGCCTTTGTTTTAATAAAACACAGATTCGGGCTTTAAAAATGTAGGAGGCAGAAAGTAACTCTGGGAGAACTCTGTTCCCATTAGTTCCAGGAATCCGGGGATTGGAAATAAAGCTGGCCAGAGCGTGGGGGTCACATGCAGCCCACACACTTTCTGTTGAAACTGCAGCACCCTGGGCCTCCCCAGGCTGACTCTTACCTGTCCCTAGTTTTGCTGCATGACCTAGACCTAGTAGGAACCTTTATTCATTTCCTAAGGATCCTTCTGGAAGCCAATACCACAATCCAACTCAATTCCCTGCAAGACACCTTTCCCCTTTCCAGGCATATGGGTGTCTTGGCTGGTGGATTATCACGCAGCTGTTGCTCAGATACATCCAGGTACAGCCACAGATCTCACGTCCATCCTCCACAGACCCACAGAAGGGACATTCCATGTTTCACATGGAATCCTGAGCACAGGTAGAAATTGGGACCCTAGGAACCCGATCTGCCCCAAACTTTCTATGCTTCTAGCTTGCAAAGACTTGCCTCCTGCTGTTTCTTGTTGGCTCAGAGTAGCTCATGAGAGAGTTCCTCACCCTCATGTATGTGGGCCTAGGGAGGTTTACTGTTTTCTAGAATTACTGGGGCGGAATACACACACACACACACACACACACACACACACACACACACACACTCCATCCCTCTCCATGCTGTCTCTGGAGCCACCTGCCCCCCTATGTCTACACCTTGCGTGTCTGACCCCAGGATTCCAGAGCCACACTGATGAGGATGTGCCAGGGAACCCACTGACAACAGAGTCAATTCAGGGTCCAGGTGCCCTGGGTTCCTCATCTTCAATGTCTCTGGGATCAGTACAGCACCTTTCCAGTTACAGGATGAGGTGGATGACTGGGCTTGTCCTAAGGTCATGTGCTGGGAAGGATTCTAGATCCCAAGCGGGATCTAGAAGCATTTTCTACCCTATGTGTTCCTAGGACTTAAGTCACCAAGTTCTCTGGCAATCTATGGTGATGCCAAGAATCCAGATTCCTCTGAGTGGTGGGGCCAACAAGGCCATGCCAACCATTATCACCTAGAAGGGACAGAAGGGATGAACAATGGTGCTGTGGTGGATTGAGTAGAAATGGCCTTCATAGGCTTATGTTTCAATATTGGGTCTGTGGTTGGTGGAACTGTCTGGGAGAAATTGGGAGGTGTGGCCTTGTTGTAGGTGGTAAGTCACTAGGGTGGGGTTTGAGGTTTCAGAAGGCCATGCCATTCCCAGTTAGCTCTCTGTCTCTTTCTCTCTGTTTCTCTGTCTGTCGCTCTCTCTCCCTCCCTCTCTTACCATCTCTCTGATTTATACTTGTAGATAAAGATGTGAGCTCCCAGCTGTTGTCCCAACACCATGCCAGCTTGTCTGCTGCCATGCTCCTCACCATGATGCTCGTGGACTCTGGCTCTCTGGAACTGTGTGAGCCCCGGTAAATGTTTTCTTTCATGTTTGCCTTGGTCATGGTGTCTCTTCCTAGCTGTAGAACAGTAACTAAGAAGGGTGCCACGGCAGCTGTCTGATGGTCTTATTATTTCTCAAAGAAAATGAAAAGTGTCATACGTGTGCCCCATTCATATACATTTCATCTCCCAAACACCCCATCTGTCTGTCCATCTGATCATCCGTTTAACAACTTTTGGAGGTACTTTTATCAAGCCTTGGGATAGAGGTACAGGAGCATGTAGATCAACTGTCTGGCTCTAGAAGGTTCTATGTCAATGGTTCTCAACTTTCCTAATGTTGCAATCCTTTGATACAGTTTCTCATGTTAGGTGACCCCCAACCATAAAATTATTTTGTTGCTACATCATAACTGTAATTTTGCTACTGTTATGAATCATAATGTAAATTTATGATATGCAGGATATCTGATATGTGACCCCCCCAAAGGGGTTGTGACCCACAGGTTGAGAACCATTGTTCTATGTGGTAGGTAAACTGAGGCAAGCCTTCTGTCTTAGGCAGGGTTTCTAGGTTTCTATTGATGCAATGAAACACCATGACCATGACCAAAAGCAAGTTGGGTTTGCTTGGCTTACACTTCTACATCACTGTTCCTTATCAAAGTGGATGGGGGTGGAGAGAGGGGGAAGGTGGAGGGAATGGGAGGAGGGGAGGGAGTGGGAACTGGGATTGGTATATAAAATGAAAAAAACATTGTTTTCTTTTTTTAAAAAAATAAGTTAAATTCAAAAAAAGAATGTCAGAAAAGAAACTCAAGAAGGAAGGAGATTTGGAGTCAGGAGCTGAAGCAGAGGCCAAGGAGGGGTGCTGCCTGCTGGCTTGCTCCTCATGGCTTGCTCAGCCTGCCGAATCCAGGACCACCAGCCCAGAGATGGCACCACCCACAATGGGTGGAGCCCTCCCCATCAATCACTAATTAGGAAAATACCCTATGGCTTGCCTACAGCCTGATTTTATGGAGGCATCTTCTTAATTGAAGTCCCCTTCTCTCAGATGACTTTAGCTTGTGTCAAATTGACATCAAACCAGCCAGCACACCTTCCCACCCCACCCCAGGGAGTACGACACCTGGTTCACCAGCTGACAGAGCTAGCAAGCTGAGATGTGCCGGTTGTCCCCATTGACACTTCTGATGCTGTATGGCTTCCAAAGATGGGGTCACATCAGCTCAGAGCCATCTGGTCTGAATGAAATCCATTTCCAGGGGACCTCGTTTGCTCATGGAGGGGCCTGAGCAAGTTCCACTGGTCTCGGTTGCCATGCACTCCCCAGAGTCTGGTTCTGTCAGCTGAAAATGGGGCGTGGTCACAGGGAGATCACAGTCTTTCTGAGCCTAGTCCTGCTGTTCTTGGGTTTGGGGGGCTAACCCCGTTGCCATGTTCCTGTGGCCCTCACTCTCTGTTAGTCCCCACCCACGGTGTCGGGTTATTGTGGCTCCTGAGCACTGTGCGGTTAGGGTGGGGGAGGCATCAACGGCAGCCCACAGGGAGGGGCCCTGTGGTCTTTGATCTTCCTGCAAAGGGCGAGGAGGCAATTCCTATTCTGGGAACATTCCGCACAATAAATCTGAGTCCGGTTTTGAGAGATTGAAGTCCCTGGGAACGAGGTTATGGGGCAACTTGACAGACTGAAGGGAAGTAGATCACCCAGAGGATGACAAACGGAGCGGAAGGTCTAATCAGGAAGAAGGATGAGGGTCTAACTCAGCAAGGTTTATGGATGGTGGCGGGAAAGTTGCTGATGTGCTCTTTCCTCTGGGAGGGGAGAGGTCAGGGGCCAGGGGTCAGGGAGTGCAGAGCGATCAATGGGAACCCCCCTCTGGAAGCCCTGAGTCCTCGGCAGGGCTGAGGATGTTGATGGCTGTCTAGTGTGTTCATTTGTTTATGCTGGCTTTCTTTCACCAAGGCTTTAACTTGACCCTTGGGAAACACCTTGCCTAAAGCGGATGTAAATGAAGGAGGCCTGGGAAAGGGTTAAGTCAGGAGAGGTGGGGGCTGGGAGAGCTCACACTCTCTTTATCACACTGTGGTAATGGCAGGCGCACACTGCATTTGTGATGTACCAGGTTCCATGCTGTAGTCTTTGTAGAGGTTTGTGTCACACTCACTAGATAGGGACAGAAAGGAAGTCTGAACTGCTGCTCAGCACGCCCCCCCCCTCCCCAGCTCCCTCCAGCCGCCCTGGGCCAGTCTCCCTCTCCTCTCCACTCTGACAGGGTGTCAAGGTGTCAGGGTGCACTGTCCACCCTAGCCCAGTGAGGCACAGCCGTGTCCAGAACATGGCGGATTGAGTGGGATGGGGTAGGCTTTATAAAGCTATTGAGAAGGTGGGGGTGGCCCCAAGGGAGCTGACCGTGTCAGGGACGGAGAGCTCATGAACACCCACTTTTCATACTGAGGAGTCCGTTTGCTCCACAGCCCTGGGCAGCACACAGCATTATGGTACTTTTATGCGCGAGGAAGCCGAGGATCCTGGAGGTTAATTAACTTATTGAGTCACACGGTTAGGAAGCGGCCTGGCTGGAGATGGGTCCGGCAGTGCAGCTTTCCTCCTGGCTGCCCTTCCAGGCACATCTGTGCTGCAGCGGCTTCAGCTCATTGGTTACGGGCCACGTGTCATGGAGAGAGATCTGGGTAACTTACATGACGGCAGGCATACTCCCTCCCATCTGGTACCCTTCCCTACCCACCTAGTCTGACCCATAGGCAGTGAATGGGAGATGGGGTGGAAGGTACTTTACTGGGTCTGGACCTTGTCCCAAAAATCATGGGGGCAGCCTTGTTTTAGTCCTTGCAGCCCTATATATATAGCCTGCACTGCCCTACTGAGCAGGGCTCTGGGGTGAGGCCACATGAAGGGCAAGTTTTACTCAGAGACAGCCCCACCACTCCCCAGTGGGATGATGCCACCTGATTCCCCACGTGATACAGCTCCCTATGAAACATCCTGAGTTGGGAGAGCTCACAGGTGCCCGTGCATGAGAGGGCCGGCTGTAGCAATATGCCTCTAGGTTTTACATTAGTGACTGAGTGGAAAGTCAGCAAAGCTGGACCCTGTCTGCAGTTCTGGGGGCCAGCTAGAGCCAGGAGGCAAAAGTCAGACTTGGCTACTCAAGGCCGCGCTGCCCATGTTCCTGGCCTTTGGGTTTCAGAAATGAGCAGGCTGTGAGAGTCCTGAAGGCCTAAGGGAAGATGTGTCGCTTCAGAAGGACGGAAAACACACTGAGGGCTGCTTTTCTGAGTGCTAGGAGCAGTGGGGTCAATCAATACTTATTTATTATGGAAACGTCTCCAACCAGGGCAAGAAACACTGACCAATAGTAACCAGCTGCCCCTACCTGCCACTCAGGAGCCTCAGAGTGGTGGGCTGTAGGGGCTGGGACAACACATCTTGCTTTATGGACAGCAAACTCTTAGGATGTTTCTCGGGTCTTAACGAGGAAGAGTTCAGAGACCTTACTTCCAACTAGCTTTGCAATACACCCCGCAAGTGATAGCTGACCTTGGCCTGGCTCCCTATGGCATGAGCTGGATGCCACGGCCTCAGGACCCCCAGTCAGGGAATGAGGGGGCAGTGTGTGTGTGTGTGTGTGTGTGTGTGTGTGTGTGTGTGTGTGAGAGAGAGAGAGAGAGAGAGAGAGAGAGAGAGAGAGAGATTCTGTTGCTTTGCTGCTCTGCACATCTCTCTGATGTATAAACTCTTTACTGAGTCCCCAGTGCCGGCTCTGTACTTAGCCACAGTGAGGGACTACCAGGGTCCACCTTCTTCAACCTCGCCTGCTGACTCTGTCTGCTTGGGTGCCAGATTAATTATTCCTGTTGTGATAAAATATTGTAACAAAACAAGAAAGGAAGGGTTTGTCTGTGGCTCATGGTTCAAGGCCACCAGTTCAGCAATGCTGGGACATCATAGCACTGGGAGCTTGAGGCAGGTGGTCACTGTGCCTGCAGTCAGGAAACTGACGGAGTGCTGGTGCCTGGCTTGCTGTCTGTTTTGTTCAGCACCAGGCTCCATCCTGGGGTGTGGTGCTGCCCAGGTACACGAGGTCTTATCGTTTCAGTCAATTTTGTGTAGAACCTTGCTCTAGGCGCGACTAGGAGCTTGTCTTCTAGATTAACCATCAAAAGTGCTAGGACAGAGTGGAGGGGCAGGGAGAGAGAGAGAGAGAGAGAGAGAGAGAGAGAGAGAGAGAGAGAGAGAGAGAGAGAGAGAGAGGAGAGGACATAAATATATATAAAACCTCTATCTATCTATCTGTCTGTCTGTCTGTCTGTCTATCTATCTAGAACATGTGCATGCCTGGGAGCAGTTGCAGACTCACAGACAGCAGAGATTCACTTTCTCTGAAAGCTGGAAGTCTAAGATCAAGGCTCTGGCAGATCTGGGGGTTTTGTGCGGGCTGTGAATGTGCACCCATTCATAGATGGTGCCTTCTAGCTGTGCCCCTGTGTGATGGGAATGCAAAGCAGCTCTGGGACCCCTTTCTTCCTCTCTGCCTCTTCTCTCTCCTCCCCTGCCTCCCTTGGCCACTGAGGGAGCAGGAGCTTAGGGGGTTGGAGACTCACTCAGAGCCCCAGGGTGTACAGTGTGAGGATTATGCTAATCTTTAACCCAGGTATGGTTCCCCAGTAGTGTCAGAACCCAGTCCAAGAATGGAGTCATATTAGAGAAATTCTGAGTGTTTATGAGAAAACTCCAAGGAAGTGAGATGAGAGTCTTGTGACCTCAGTTTCTTTGGGAAAACAAAACAAAACACAGAATTGTTCTTGGAATGTGCTTTTGAGCCCCTCCCGGGTGAGTGAGTTTGCTTTAGATTACTCATTAGTGCTGGCAATTGTTACTTGTTTGTATGCCTCTATGGGAAAACATTTTTTCTGCTATGTGCAGCTTGTCCTTGTGATTGCACACAGCTTGAACTCATGAGAACTTTACTTTCGGTACCTTTCTTAACCCCCAGAATATAAATTGTCTGATGCTCTGAATAAGGTTGGCTGTTGCATGAGGCTTTAGTCTGCCTCATTTTTAGGCTCCATTCCCCTAGGCTCCATAGCTTTCATACTGGTCGACACTCTAGGCCCACACTTTCCACTAAAAGGAGCTTCGTATAGAAACCAACTTTCCAGGAGCTTGACCGACCATAGCTCCGGCCTAACTCACACTCAGTGCCCAGGGGATGCTGCATTCCCCTGCTCCCTTTGTCCAGCAAGGCTGATTTGTGGCCATGTTGATGAGTCACAGTTCAGATGAAGCAGGTCCATGCAGTTACTTCGCATCAGGAAAAAGGGGTGATGAACCTGGCCCATTAGCTCTGAGTTAATGGTGTGTTAATGGCTCCATATTTCTTTTTCCTGATGTGCAGCAGGAAGGTGGTTCACAGCAGTGGGTCATCAAGAGGGCAGACCCAGAGAAAAAAAAAACCCAGTTGTGAATTTCTCCAGCCATGAGACAGTCTTCACTGTGTGTGCCTGCATACACATGTTGCTGACAGGCACCTGTGTGTGCACACGGGCATGGATATGAATGTATTGTTAGCTGGCATGTGCAAATGTGTATGCATTGGCCTATGTGCATCTTTTTCTTTCTCGCTCTGTGTAATGTGCAGGTGTGCCCATGTGCTCATGTGTGCATTTGTGTTATGTATGTATGTCTGTATGCATGTGTGTTCATGAACATGTGTGTACTTTGGGAATTAAAGGAAGGAGAAAGCCTCCTTTAGAGGGGAGTGCAAACTCCTAGCCAAGACAGTTATTAGCATACCAGCACTGCTTGTGGGTTGCTTGCCTTCTCTTAGAAGGGCCAATTTGCTTTCTTTCTTTTGTTCCTTCTACAGAGACAGCCAGACAAATGGAGATGCATGGCCTGCTGGGTCGGGGACTGGCTTATTGGGGAAGAAGCATTTTCGGGAAGGATTCAAGGTGGGAGGGGGGACAAGGTCCTTTCCACTTTTGTTAAAAAGCCACATAGGAACCACTTGTTTCCTTGGATGCTCTCCTGCAGTAGTTGTTGGTGGCATTTCCCCTTCACATGGCTGTTCTTTGAAACCGCTCATGGCACTCAGTCCTCAGAGGGCCCAGGACACTGTGCCTCACTTAGCCACCTGGGGTTCCCTGTGAGAGAAGAGTGGCATGTAGGTGTAAATGGACAGGGCTCCTAGGGTCCTGGGAGGTAATTCACTGGACTCTTCAGGCCTTGTCCAAGGAAACTACCTCTGATACATGCTTGAACACATCTTCAGGGCTGCAAGGACACACGCATGCATGTGCATACACAGCTGAGAGGCAGTGCTGTGTGGAGGATCGTGGGGGTCTGTGTGGAGTTCAGCTGTCTGCTGAAGGCTCGCAGAGATGAAGTGATGATCCCTAGAAATTACCCATCAGGCCATGGGAGTGGGGGTGGGGATGTGTTTGGGCTCCTAGAAACAGCGAGTTAGTGGTTCCAGGATACTGTGGGAGTTAGGGAACTGGCCAGGCACCCTGGGCTTCACCCCATCTCTGTAGCTCTCCCTTTTTATTTCATACACAATAAAGTCCTTTGTGAAGTGGGGATCCTCAGCTGAAGAATTGCCTCTGTCAGACTGGCCTGTGGGCATGTCTTGGGCATTTTCTTCTTCTTCTTCTTCTTTTTTATCTTCTTTTCTTTTTCTTTAAAAAGTTTTACACGCACACGGTCTCATGTATTCATGTATTATAACTCTGCATGTCCTGAAACTCACTAGGTATACCAGGTTGGCCTCAAACTCACAGAGATTCACCTGCCTTCTCCTCCTGAGTGCTGAGATCAAAGGTGTGTACCACATGCCCAGCTCCTGGGCATTTTCTTGATTGCTGATTGATGTAGGAGGGCTCAGTCCACTGTGGGCAGTACCATCCCTAGGTAGGTGGGCCTGGGCTGCGTAAGAGATACAGCAGAGCAAACCAGAGGAAGCAAGCCAGTAAGCAGTGTTCCTCCATGGTCTCTGCTTCAGTTCCTGCCTCCAGGTTCTTTCTTGGCTTCCCTTGATCATGGACTGTGACCTGTCAGCTGAAATGAATCCTTTCACGGTGTTTGACCAAAACCAAACAAGGACAGCCAGCAGTTAGATTTACTAAAGCTACAGCGTTTCCACTGGGTTTGCTCCTGGTCTCCCTTGGTCGCCGTGACTACATCCACCGTAAGTTCTTTGTTCCATTTGCTGGTTTCATAACCCTCAAATTGCATGGCGTACCTCCAACAGCTGATTTAGGTTGCATAAAGATGGAAGGGCGAATGAGACCTTGGAAACGCAAGGAGTTAAAGCAAAGAGTAAACACAAGTGCCAAGAATCACTGTAGGTGATCGGGGTGCCTGGTTATCAGTCTGTGGCAAGGCCATCAAAGTCAAAGGCAATATGGCAGCATTAGTTTTGATAACACCTCTGGGACGTTGGTGTTGAGATAAACTCGTGACACAGATGGACCCCTGCCAGAGGTCATGCCTGTCTCACACGCCCCTCTTTTATGTATCTTAAAGAAAGGCAGCTGTATCAGTCCTTGCTCCAGTGTGAGATCCGTTCATGAACCAAGTGTCTCTGATACAGAGGCCCACCTCTGTATCCTGATTTAATCAGCTGAGTTCACAGGTGGTGTTTTTTTCATCGCTATTGTACCGTGCCTTAGGGTTAAAGATGATGGTCACTTCCTTCCCTGTGCAAATTTGATCTAATGTCCATCCATTTTGTCTCTGTAACCATCATGGGACATCTTGGTGTGAGCTATGTCTGGGAAATTCATGCCTTATGGTTTGGGTGTTTCCCTCCCCTCCCACCCAAACTCATATTGACATTTAATCCCCCTGGTAAAGTTTCAACACTTTCAGCAAGATGCCATTTGCAAGATGATTGGGTTGGGAGGGTGGGCCATCGTGACTGGATGGGTGATTTTGAGGGCCAGCCTGCTTTAATAGTCAGCCTAGTTGTATTTCTTAGGTGTGCTCTCTAACCATGGGCCCTGTGCAGCTCTGGGGTTCTGCAACCAGCAAGGAAAGCCCCGACCTCAGACCTCTGAATTTTATAGATGGTGAGCAAACTTCACCACACCTGAGGCATTCAGTTATTGCCACAGCAAACTGACCAAGAGAGATCGTTTTAAGCCCCTGCTTCCTGATCTCTTTGTGGGGTAACTTTAGAAGTGGAATTGATGGTCACACAAGTAGAACCCTCACGCTATTTCCACAGGGCCTCGCTGCTCACAGCCTGCAGCGGTGTTCACTGGGTGACAGGGAAAGCTAGGACCATCTGCATCCCAGGGCCTCATACGCAGGTTCCGTCTTCTAAAATTAGTATAATGAATTCCAGGACTCCACAGGGCCAGCGAGTACTGAAGGGGAAGGAACCAGAGTCCTCTGCCATCCTTAGGCTTTCAAGATCCCTGGGACATCAGTAGGTCACCTGTGGAACAGGCAGGTGGAATACAGCCTTCTGTATCTTCTCTGGACTTGTGTTCTGATGTAAAGTTTGACCCCCGGGCCTGCATGGTCCTAGAGGCCACTTTCCCGGACTTATCATTATTATTTGTGTTTTATATGTGTGTATGTAATGTATTGTGATAAGATTCACTCTCACTTCTTTCTCTTGTCCTCCTTTTCATGTCTCTCTCTTTGTGTGAGCCATTGAGTTTGATTGAGGTGGCTTGCATGAGCATGGGTGAGAGATATTTATGGGCATCTTGACAGTGGCTGCGTCATAGAAGAAAATGATTCCCCTCTTCCACGCTCAGGTTTTACCTCCCTTTCCTCTGTCTGGTAGACAGGGTGTGCCAAAGGCAGACATAAGAGTTCTGCACTGTGGGTAGAGGTGACACTCAGGGATGCCGTCCTGGCATCCTCTGAGGTCCTTGAAATTCTCCCTTGCAGTGAAGTGAGATGCTTCTGCACACCTCTGGTTTGCGGGTGGGTCAGAAGCACTGATAAATCAATAGAATCTTGTGAAGGATTTGAAGAAAGGACAAGCTAGCAGGTGGTCACTAGAATCAGGAATTTTCTTGGGATGTACTTTTCATAATCCCAGGGCGGAACGAATCAGTTCTGACCTAGGGATGTCCCCGAGCAGAGCCAAAGTCACCATTATAGGGGTGTGAATGATGTTATCTGTGCTCAGTGGGAAAGGAGATGGTTAAACTCTCCTTTGTTGGCTGAGAGTTGGTTCCTCCCACAGGGGTCTCCATCCTTCCCTTTCAGAGCTTGCTTGGAGGTTCTAGCCGGGGAGTGCAACTACTCCTATACCCTTGACAAAAGATTGGTCCTCCTCTATTTGGGGAAGGTCGTCTTCTTTGACCCAGCGAGCAGTTTCAGGAGGGATGCTCATGGAGCAGTGAGGGAGCAAGGAGACACCCGCCTAGCCAGCCAGATCAGCGGAATCGACCTTGGCAATCAATGGGGTGACAGATGTCGCAGCCAGATCACCCTCACATCCTTATCCTTCCCGTTCGTAAGAGAGACAAACATGACACTAGTGGCCAAGGGCAGCGCAGCCTTCCTACGCCAGACAGGTGCAGAGCTGATCTAAGACGGTGCCGCGCATGGCATTGCTCATCTAATTTAAGGCTTAAGCAGCTCTGCAGAATTTATAAAGGTCTGTGGATCACAGGGAAGGTTCATATTTTATTTTTCTCTACAAATAGGGCAGTCACAGTGGCTTTGGCTGACACCTCCAGCAATGATCCTGTCCTCTTTCCATCCGAGGAAGACCACACATGGTGAATTTGCCCTGCCTGTGCTGTGAACACAGGGCTTAAAGAGACAGGGTTCACATTTTTACTCTACCATTTTCTCTTTGTTTTTGTCGAACCACATTTAAAAGTTTTGCACCACCCTGGGCTCTGCTCTGAAGCATGCACTTTTTATTTAACAAGAGGCAGAAAACCACCCAGGCCTCATTGTTTTGGTGACAACATAAATTGGAAGAAAACCAGAGCTGAAGATTGGGGTTACTCCTGAACATGTCTGGGGGGTTGATGGCAGTGTGGTTCTCCTGCAGAGGGACTCTGAGACCTGAACTGAAGGTCTTCATGGCTGCTGGTCATCTGGTAATCCCCCTCTAGAGGGTGAGACCCATCCTTAGTATGTTACATGTACTGCTGCCTTTTCTAGACATAATCACAGCCTACAGAGTTCTCGGACCTATCAGGTACAACTGTCTGTGTGTTGGAAATGAGGAAAGAGGGAGGGAGGAACAGGAGCGGGATGTGGGATGGGAGAGCTTTCCTTCAAGCTCTCTGAGTAAATTAATTCCCTGCCATATTCCCAAGTGAAGCAGAGAAGGCCTGTGAAGGGTCTTGGCTCCGGGCCCCAGCCTGGCTCCTCCTGGAATGATCCGTCCCTGCAGCATTGAAGCTGACCTTTTGCAAAGATTCCCCTTTATTCCAATTATTGATCCTTTAATGGTGTCTAATGATGATGTAAAGACACTGCCAGCGCAGCCTCAGCTCTATTGATTGCTCTGAGAAGCTGCACAGAGCAGACCCCGCGTGCCTCCCACCCCTGACACCCTGCAGACTTCACCCTCCTCTGCCACGATGGAGGATTCCCCAGTTTCAGCCAGGGGCCCCTCTGTCTCACCCAGGGGTGCTGCTCTTCTCCCCTCTTCCCTTCCTGCCACCGGGCTTGTCCGGCACTGGGCACCCAGGTGTCTCCCCTTCTCATTGCTCTAAATCCTACCTGTGCTTTCAAGGCACATCTCAAATATCATTTCAAATGTCAGGCAAGAGAGCAATCTTTTAGAAATATAAATCAGACAAGGCCTTTCTTCAGCTTTAAACCCTTGAATGGTTTCCAATTGCCCTCTCAGTAAAATCTGAGGCCCCTGCCTGCCCGCCCGGGTCTTTAGCTCCATCCCCCCCCCCCTTTACACTGGCTGCACCCCATGGTTGTCTGGCCCTCAGAGAAGACTGGCTTCTTCCTGCCCCAGGGAGTGGCAATGTTGTACTTTGGGAGCATTTTCCCACACGGGTTCCTCATGTGGCCAACTCTTGCTTTGGACACCAGACCTCAGTTGGTCATAAAGGTGTCCATGCCCCAATCTCCAAATGCCGAGGACTTATGGTGTTAGGTCGCTTTGGGGTTTTGCAGAGAGAGGGGAGGATAAGGTTCATGGAAGAGAGATGGTCTGACTTATCCAGCATGGCACCAGGTGCTTGGCAGGTAGAAGAGGAAGATGGCAGTTGGAGTGACTGGACAGGAGTCCCAAGACCTGAGGATAGAGCAGGGCACAGGCAGTGTGCTCTCTGAACACAGGAATGACATCAGCAAGGAAATCTCAGGCCACAAGAAGTGGATTGTACCACATGACAGTCACTAGTCCTCGCCTGTGATCCTGGGAACTAAGATTACATTGTGTTCATGGTCATTTGCTTCTGTGGCAACAGGGACCAGTGCTGCCCTGTCCTCCTACAACCCTGACCTGGGATGCTATGGCACAGATGAACCCTGTGCTGTATGGAATTGGGGTCTCCGGCAAACTTCACCCAATTTCTCCTGCAGGAGCTTCCAGAAGCGGGCCCTGAGAAGTAGAGATGATGTGGGGCCTCAGGCTTGGGCAGGCATGTGTAACAGAGAGTTGATGAAGGACCCAGGGCTTCAGATGGTAGGCAAAGCTGTCCTGCTGCCCAGGTCCATTGTGACCCTTAACCCCCAGGCTGAAGTAGGGGTGCTGGGAGAAAGATTCTCCCTAGGTTTCTCTCCCTCTGATGGCAGCTGTGCCCGTGCCTTGACAACCTCCTTTGTCTTCTGCTTGGACTTCTTTGAAGTTACTCTTGGGGGCTTTCGGTGAGCCAATGAAGCTTGTGTGGCTTGCCCCAGGTCTGTCTTTGATCCTTGATTCTCATCAGCTTTTCTGAGTTCTTGATGTCCTTCATCGGAGGCTTTTGTAGTACAAATAATAGGAACAGAGACAGATATTGGGGTTCAAGCTGAAGATCAGAGAAGCAAAGCAGCCAACCACTAGAGAGACCTTTTGCCTCTACCAGATCTACTGAAAGGGCAAGATCCTGTCTCTACAAATCCTCAGACTTCTCTGAGTTCCTGTCTCTTCCCCTAATGTATTCCTCTCACTACTCAGCCATATCACTCCTGTCTCTACCTCCCTAGTGCTGGGATTAAAGGTATACGCTCCCAAACACTGGGATTAAAGGTGTGAACCACCACCATCTGGATTTCTTCCTGGGTCGATCTTCGGTGCCTCAGGGTGGCCTTGAACTCACAGAGATTCCTCTGCCTCTGTCTCCTGAGTCCTGGGATTAATGGAGTGTGCCACCACTCCCTGACTTCTAGTGGCTTAGCTTTGCATTCTGACCTTCAGGCAAGCTTTATTTATTAAAATACAAATAAAATATCACTACAGGCTATGAATTACAAACTCTGGAGGTGTACAGTGGCTTGGCCCCTGTACAGGGCACGGCAGCCATCCCAGAAGGGCTGTCCAGCAGGTCTGGCCCTGAGCTGACCTGGGTGCCCCCAGTGTGGGTGCTGCTCCCCGACAGCAGCAACCTTGCAACGCCACAAGCCATCTCTTCTCTGCTTCTGCCTGTGGCTGTGCAGGGTTAGTTTTCAGGGACACTGTAACATCTGGCCATTCAGACAGTTCTCTGAGGACGAGGGAAGAGCAGATGGAGCGCCATGCAGTGCTGCCCCTCGGAACTAGTACTGTCCCTCATGGGAGAGATGCCTGCCAGGTAGATGCCAGGAAATAGGAAGATCATTTTACAGGGGTGACCTTCTCCTTCCAGAGGTGAGTGACCACACTCAAGAAGGCACATGTGCACTACAGAGAAAGCCCAGAGAAGACAGGCATGTATAGTATGCCCATCCTGTGCTATGCACATGTCTCTGTGTGTGTGCGATTTGCACATGCATAGGATGGCAGTAACGGGCTAGAGTGGCAGCTGTTCAGCCCCCAAAGCATCCCTTTGACTAGCTGGCACTTTAGCATCTGTCACGGAGATGGACAAAAATCAGCAGCGGGGGGGGGGGGCGTTTTCCCTCCCCTGCAAGTGTCCCTGTCCATGGCAGAGCTGCTGTGTCTGAGGATGATTTTATGACCCAGCAGCCTGAGGCTCTGGCCTGGGAGGAAACACAGCACATCTCGTGAAGGGTGTTGGGTAGTTTGGTGTGTTGGGCCTGGCCTTGTTGGAGGCCATGTTTGTCAGCTATCTGGCGCACCAGTGCAGGCCTGACACTCTTCGGTAGCCCTGGGGCCATGTTGCAGCTTCTGGCACTGTCTCGGTCATGAGGGAGGATGCCACCGTTTCTGGTGAAATCACAGCAGCGCAAGGTGGTATTTGGGCTCCATACTGTCCTGTACTTTGATCTGTCCTGTGTGAATTAGAAACCCCCTTCACCTGTGGGAACAGGGCCTGGCACACTGAGACACAGGGCCCTTATGCACTATGTCTGGTGTGTGACATGGAGTCCCACAGCTCCACTATCTCATCCCATTGCTCAGGGTTTCTAATATACCAGACATTGATAGAGCCCTAAAGAACTCAAAGCCCAATGGATGGAGAGCGGTCTAACAAGTCCAAAGGGCCAGTCAGGGCATGTGTGAGCAGGAGCTGTCTTCATTAATGACTCTGAAGATCACACAAAGTGCATTTCTCTTCCCATCTTGCCAGGACCCTGGGCTCTGGAAGACTCTGTAGATGCTATTTACTCATGTGTGGAGACCGACACAGGTCCCTGTAGTGAGTTACCAGCTGAGGAGGTTTGCTGTCCTTTTCTTGCAAAATAAGGACATGGATGTTGTTTCTTTTAGGACAATCGTGGTTAGATAATTCCTAGGAGGTGCCTGATGGGCGCTGCTGGACATGTCAGAAATTGCTCCATGGGGCACAGGGCAGGGCTGGGGCTGCAGGTTGTTCTGCATACAAAAGGCACTAGAATCTCACTCTCCCTGCTGGTCTGTTTTGCTGAGGGACAGGCATCGTGATAGTGGCTGTGGCAAGTCATCTCCACACATCTTCAAGTCCTTGCCAAGGGCACACTCCGCCTCTGCAGGTCTGCATAATGGAGCCCGCATGGCGCTCTCGGATTGTCTGGGGGTTCTACTTGACTCGAGGGTCAGCGTCTCCTGGGATCAATCATGGTGCACGAGATCAGTTGTCAAGGTTCGGCCGACTCATTTGAGAGGCTGGATTCATGTCGTGCCGTCTCTTCTTCCCGTTGCAATTTTTTTCCTAAGGACGTGGTGTCAGAGTTTTAGTGCCTCATATTTCCTGCAAATGATAGCAGTAAGTTGACGGTCTGGCGGTGGCTGGGCTTCACGTGGTGCCGTTTGATTTGATCCCGTTACAGCCGGCTTTGAAGCAGTGGCTGCATGCAGAGGCCAGCGGCGTTCCCAACTCATCACTGCCTGCGTGCATCCTGCATCCCCTGGCCACTTGTCACACGGTGTCGAAATTCATGTGGGTCTGTAACCATAGCAAGCAAATGCTATCCCATAGAGATGGCATATTTTTAATGCTAGAAAAATGGCATTTTCTACCCATGTGTCAGTGTGCTTGGTTTTTCTGTAGGTTCCTGTAAGATGAAACCCGGAGGATGCAGGTACCCTGATCTCATGCTGGAAATTCATTTTTTCCTTGGTCTGCCCATTTTATCTTTTAAATAGGTGCCATACCCTATGAGAGTCAACATGAATCTCATATGTCTCAGCTGGTGGAGCGCTTACTGTGTAAGCATGAGGGCCTGAAATCCATCTCCAGAACCTGTGTGAAAATCTGGGTGTGATGACAGACAGGTGTGTTATCAGCACTGGCGAGGGGCAGACATGTGGATCCCTGGGGCTTGCTGACCAGTCAGCCTAGCCTAACTGGCAAATAAACCAAGTGGATGGAGCCTGGGGAAGCACGTATGAGATTGAACTCTGGCCTCCACATGAACGTCTACATTTCAGCAGCACACATGTGCAGGGGAGTAAACACACACGTGTGCACACACAAACACACTCACACACACTCTCTCACACACATACTCTCTCCCGCTCTCTCTCTCTAGCATTCTAGCATACACTCTCTCTCACACACTCACACACACATTCTCTCTCTCTCTCTCTTTCACACACACACACACACACACACACACACACACACACACACACACACCTGCCTGAACTCTCTGCTGGAAGAAGTCCTTATGCTATCTGGAGAGACAGCTTAGGATCTAAATGCACTCACTGCTCTTGCAGAAGACTTGGATGCACATATATATATACGTAGGCACACACACATACAATTTTTAAAAAGTGTTGATTTCTCCCAGTTTTCCAGCATCTTGTCTTTGCTCTCCACTCCATCTCCTCTCTTTCTCTTGGATTGAAACACATGCCCTCCACCGAGGATGATGTGTTGATCCACACTCTCTGACTATCACTTAGCAATTTTGTTTTGTGATGTCCCTTTGAAGCCCATCAGCCGTTCAGTGGGGGTGAGGCTGAGCACACACACAGCTTGTTAGCTGGCCTCTTAGATAACCCTCTTTTTGATGCACCTGTTTTAGTTACTGGATGAGTTTTTGAGACAGGGTATCACTCTTAGTCAAGGCTGGCCTGGGACTAACAGCTGTCCCCCAACCCCAGTTTCCCAAAGACTGGGATTGTAGGTATAAGCCACAATACCTGTCTGCATGTACTTTATTTAATGTTTTCTAGAGAATAGTCTGTGTCCAGGCCTAAGAGCGCCTTATGTGTAACTCCCGTTTCTCCTTCTGATATCCCTGTATGATATAGTTTATTACTATTCTTCTCCACTGGCCAAGCAAGAGATGACAAGGAGCCAGCAGGAGAAGACACAGACTTTGTGGGGTGAGAACCCCCTGGATGCTGTAGGCTTCCTTCACAGATCTAGGACCACAGCTTGCCTTGTGTCAGTGACTCCTAGATCCCCATCCCCAGCCATACCTTGGGCTCTGTCCTGACCTAGGAGTGTGCTGTGTTTTGTCCCAGATCTCTCTCCCTTCTTGTCAAACTGCAGTTTTATTTCAACATGCCGTATCTCATGGGCACCCATGCGTCTGTTCTTTCTAAGATCTTTCCAATTCCCTTGCCTGTGGCTCTCTGTTCTTTGAGATGGTTTTGTGGTCAATTTCACCTAAGAATTCTGTTACAGCATTGACTGTGCTGCCTCCAATTCATAAATGAGTTTGGCATGAGCTGGCATCTCCTTTACACTGATCTGTTAGTTGTGGGTGCTGTGTTCCCCTTTTCCTTGGGTCTCCTGTCACGAGTCCTGTGTGGACCTGGTTCTTAGCAGCCTGACTGCGTTCTCTAAGGTCAGCCTCCACAGTCAGTGTGACAGATCCAAACAGTTTCTCATTCACTGCAGCTTGTTAGTTGTGGCTCCCTGGGGGAACCTGTCTTTTCGTATTTATATTAGTAGATTTTAAAAGTAAGCACTTTATATATATGTAAAAACAATTAATTAAAAAAGAGGTCGTGAACTTGAGAGAAAGCAGAGTGGTCTATGGGAGGGGTTTGGTGGGAAGAAAGGGAAAGAGAAATAATGTCATTATATTATAATCTCAAAAAATAAAGGAAATCATAAAAACATTTTAAAAGTTTGTTGTTTTAAGATTTTTTTCAAGTAGGCAATTCTTTTATGTTTGAGAAATGTCAATTCTCCCTCTTTCTCAATAATTATATATGTGGTTATGTATCTGTATGTGTAAATGTATCTATGCATCTTACATCCATTCCTTTCTTCTTATCTTGTTGTGGAAGGATGCTGCTCAAACACATAAAGCTACTTGCTCTCCTAGGATTTCAGTGACAGAAACATTGAATTTACTACCAGGTAGTTGTGTTTAAGTCCTGGCCACTCTCTCGGTGGTTTGAGAACATACTTCACCATGTAAAGAGGTGTCTTCTTATTGCAGGTGGTTCTTAACTTGCAGCTTGTGACCCCTTTGGAGGGGTCAAGCAACCTTTTCACTGGGGTCACCTAAGACCACCAGAAAGCAAAAATATTTACATTGCAATTCAAAAAGTAACAAATTACAGTTATGAAGAGGCAATGAAAAAATTTTGTGGTTGGGGGATCACCACAACATGAGAAACTGTATTAAAGGGTCACAGCAATAGGAAGGTCGAGAATCATTGCTTTATGGGGGAAAATGTCTACCAACACCTTTTCAGAACCTGAGAAAGTATCAGTGAGCCACTTTTGCAAACATGAAAGCATTCTGTTCTTTCTGGGGTTGGGCTTGCTTTGTTCTAGCAAGGATGTTTCCTTTGAGACTGCTGACACAGTCTCAATTGACACAATTGCATGTGTGTTACAATTCCACATGCAATGTTGGCATCTGTAGCCATCAAACATGCCTTATATTTCTTTTTGCCCACCTTTACCCAGGTCTCACGGGTATCCCAGTTTGGGAATACGGGGTCCAGGAGCTGTCCTTCTTGCATTCTCTGAAAACACCCAGCATGGACATTATTTGATGCATGACAGTTTGAAAAACCAGCCCCCAAAATGCTGGGAACTTGAGAGCAGTAATTCTTGAATGCCATTTTCAATTTCATACATGGCTTTTTGTTTATTGCTTATTGATTCAATTATGGTGACTCATTTTCCTAGAGGAGAGAAAGCATACGTTGTCTGGATGCCGGCATCAAGAATGAAGCATAAGTATTGATTTTTCCTATCTAAATTGAGGAAATTGGTACATTTATTTTCTTGTACCTCTTCCTTTGGCTTCATCTCCCTATCATATTGTCATGGAGACCTTCTTCACAGGAAGGGTTTGATCGACAAAGGTTGTATGTACAAACTTTCTAGTTGGTGGGACATAGGTTTGTTTGATCAGGTGGCTGTGATGTCATTGTTCTCTTTGGTGGTAATCATTCATATTGAAGACAGATGAGGTCACCAGTTTTGAAATCTCAGCTGGGTATAGAACTTGGGGGTTGTTGACTTTCCTCTTGTTTGGGAGGAGGCAGTGTCTCTGCTGTGTGGCCCAGGCTGGCCTCAAACTTGCAAGTATCCTCCTGCTGCAAGTCTCCTGAGTACTGGGATTACAGAGAGCCAGCTATGCCCACCCTAAACGTCCATCTCCTTAAAAATTTAAATTAAATAATTTTCTCCAGCCTGATCACAGTTTCCTCTCTCTCCCTTCTCTCCTCCCAGTCTCTCCCCCTAATTTCCCCTCTCCTTACCACCCCAGCTCTGCTACTTTCTCCTTGTTTTCAAGTCTTTGCAGTTGTCGAAGGGAAACTGAGGCCAGTCTGAAAGTTATCTGAGGAACAGGGCTTACTCTCCCTGGCTGGGTTCTTTAAGAGTCTCTCTCTTTTTCATCTGTTAGGACTGACATGACCATGAAGGTATATAACACATCCATGATACATTTTTGATTTTTCAACCCATCACTACCTCTTGTTGCCCTTCTGCTAGTCTTCTCTCTGTTCCCAAGCCTCTCTTCCACTTTCTGTGTGTGACCCAAAAGTATAGCTGGTGTGGCTTCCAGGGGACCGTGAGTGAGGGACTGCTTACAGAAGAACTGGGTGCCATGCCAGTGGCTACACCACTGAACAAATTGTCCCCTCTTTCTCCTATCAACCAGTGAAATGTAAATCCTTAGGGGTGGGGCCTCACAAGTCTCTCCCCCATCCTTGACAGAACACCAACAGCCCTAGGTTTGTGCAGGTCTTTTGGAGACAATCAGGGCTGCTGTTGAGTTTCAAGAGTGTAGAGCCGTGTTATATCCAGAAGACCAAGAGTCTTCAAGACCCTACCCCTTCCTCTGGCTCTTCCATTCTTCTCACACCCTCTCTCCCCTCTCTCCTTCTACCCTCTCCCGTGACCCCCACACTCCCAATTTACTCAGGATATTTTGTCTTTTTTTCCTTCCTAAATCGATCCATGTTTGTCTCTCTTAGTGCCCTCTTTGTTGTCTATGTTCTCTGGAGTTGTGGACTGTAGGCTGGTTTCATTTTGCTTTATGTCTAAAAACCCCTTATGAGGGAGTACATATGATATTTGTATTTCTAAGTCTGGGTTACCTCACTCAGACAAGATCCATCCATGTTTTCTAGATCCATCCGTTTGTATGCTAATTTCAAGATGTCATTTTTTTTCTGCTGTGTAGTACCCTATTGTGTAAATGTACCATATTTTCTTTATCCATTCTTCAGTTGAGGGGCATCCAGGTTTTGGCTATTAAGAATAATCCTACTATGAACATAGTTGAGCACATGTCTTTGTGGTACAATTGAGCATCCTTTGGGTATATACTGAAAAGTGATATTGCTAGGTCTTAAGGTAGGTTGTTTCCCAATTTTCGTGAAATTACCATACTGATTTCCAAAGTGGATGTACAAGTTTGAACTCCCACCAGCAATGGAGGAGTGTTACCCTTACCCCACATCTTCTCCAGCATAAGCTGTCATCAGTGTTTTTGATCTTGGCTGTTTTGATAGGGGTAAGATGGGATCTCAGAGTTGTTTTGATTTGCATTTCTCTGATGGCTAAGCATGTTGAACATCTCCTTAAGTGTCTTTCAGCCATTTGACAATTGTCTGTTTGAGAGTTCTCTGTTTAGGTCTGTACCCCCATTTTTTTTTATTGGATTATTTGTTCTTTCAATTGTCAAGTTTCTTGAGTTCTTTGTATATTTTGAAGATCAGTCCTCTGACCTATGTGCGGTTGGTGAAGATCTTTTCCTATTCTGTAGGCTGCCATTTTGTCTTGTTGACCCTGCCCTTTGCCTTACACAAGCTTCTCAGTTTCAGGAGGTTCTATTTATTAATTGTTGCTCCCAGTGTCTGTGCTACTAGGGTTATATTTAAAAAGTGGTCTCCTGTGTCAATGCATTCAAATGTACTTCCCACTTTTTATTATATGAGGTTCAGTGTGGTTGGTTGTATGTTGAGGTCTTTGATCCATTTGGACTTGAGTTTTGTGCATGGCGATCGATATGGACATATTTTCATTATTCTACATATTGATATCCAGTTATGCCAGCACTATTTGTTGAATATGCTTTCTTTTTTTCATTTTATATTTTTAGGTTCTGGTCAAAAATCAGGTGTTCGTCAGTGTGTCTATTGATATCTGGATCTTCAATTCAATTCCATTGGTCTTCCCGTCTGTTTTCATGCCAATATCAGGTTGTTTTCATTACTGTAGCTCTATAGTAGGATTTGAAGTCAGGGATTGTGATACCTCCAAAAGTTCATTTCTTATACAGGATTGTTTTGGCTACCCTGAGTTTTTTGTTTTTACATATTAAGTTGAGTATTGTTCTTTTGGGATCTGTGAGGAATTTTACTGGGCATTTCATTGAATCTGTACATTATTTTTGGTAAGACTGCCATTTTTACTATGTTAATTCTACCTACCCAAGACCATGGCAGATCTTTCTACTTTCTGGTGTCCTTTTCAATTTCTTTCTTCAAAGATTTAAAGTTCCTGTCTTACAGGGCTTTCACTTGTTTGGTTAGAATTACTCTAAGATAATTTATGCTATTTGTGGCTATTGTGAAACCAGATGTTTCTCTGATTTCTCAACCCATTTATCATTTGTGTAAAGGAGGGCTACCTTTTTTTTTTTCGAGTTAATCTTGTATCCTGCTGCATTACTGAACGTGTTTATGAGTTGTAGAAGTTTTTTGGTAGAATTTTGGGGGTCGCTTATGTAAACTATCATATCATCAGCAAACAGTGAGAGTTTGACTTCTTCTTTTCCAATTTGTATCCCCTTGATCTCCTTTTGGTGTTTTATTGCTCCAGCTAGGACCTCAGGAACTATACTGAATAGATATGGAGAGAATGGACAACCTTGTCTTGTTCCTAATTTCACTGTGTTTTTCTTTCCATTTCGTTTGATGTTGGCTGTCGGCTTGCTGTATATTGCCTTTATTATGTTTAGCCATGTACCTTGTATCCCTCCTCTCTCCAAGACTTTTATCATGAAGGATGTTGAATCTTGTCAAAGGCATTTTCAGCATTTAATGAGATGAGCATGTTTTTTTTTCAGTTTGTTTATGTGGTAGATTATATTGACAGATTTTTATATGTTGAATCATCCCTGCATCTCTGGGATGAAGCCTACTTGGTCATGGTAGATGATTTTTCTGATATGTTCTTTGATTTTGTTTGCCAGTATTTTGCAGAGTATTTTTGCATCAATGTTCATGAGTGAGATTGGTCTGTAATTTTCTTTCTTAGTAGTGTCTTTGTGTGGTTTGGGTATCAGGGTAACTAGTCTCATAAAAAGTGTTTGGAAATGTTTCTTCTGTTTCTATTGTGTGGAGCAATTTGATGAGTATTGGTATTAGTTTTTCTTTGAAAATCTTGTAGAATTCTGAGCTGAAAGCATCTGGTCGGGGACTTTTGATGACTGTTTCTACTCCTTTAGAGGTTATAGATCTATTTAATTTGCTTATCTGGTCTTGATTTAATTTTGGTAAGTGATATTTATTCAGAAAATATTCATTTCCTTTAAGTTTTCCATTTTGTGGAGTACAGGTTTTTGAAGTATGACCTGATGATTCTTTGGTTTTCCTCCATATCTTTTATGTCCTCCTTTTCATTTCTGATTTTGTTAGTTTGGATATTCTCTCTCTGTCTTTTGGTTAGTTTGGATAAAGCTTTGTCTGTTTTGTTGATTTTCTCGAGGAACCAACTCTTTGTCTCATTGATTCTTTATATTGTTTTCTTTGTTTCTATTTTGTTGGTTTCAGCTCTCAACTTGATTATTTCCTGCCCTCTTGTCCTCATGGATGAGTTTGCTTCTTTTTGTTCTAGAGTTTTCAGGTGTGCTGTTAAGTTGCTAGTGTGTGATTTTCCCAATTTCTTTATGTAGGCATTTAGTGCTATGAATTTTCCTCTTAACACTGCTTTCTTTTTGTTCCATAAGTTTGGGTATGTTGTGTGGTCATTTTCGTTGAATTTTAGGGAGTCTTTAATTTCTTCCTTTATTTTGTCCTTGACCCATTGATGATTCAGGCGAGTATTGTTTAATTTCCATATATTGTGGGCTTTCTGAAATTAGTGTTGCTGTCAAATTCTAATTTTAAGCCATTGTGATCTGATAATATATACGGGGTGATTCCAGTTTCTTTTTGTATCTGTTGAGGTTTTCTTTGTTACTGAGTACGTGATCAACTTTAGAGGAGGTTCCATGAGGTTCTCAGAAGAAGGTATATTCTTTTATGTTTGCATGGAATGTTCTATATATGTCTGTTAAGTTCATTTGAGTCATAACATCGGTTAGTTCCTTTATTTCTCTGTTAATTTTCTGTCTGACAGATCTGTCCAGTGGTGAGAGTGGGGTGTTGAAGTCTTCCACAAATAGTGTGTGGGGTTTAATGTGTGACTTATACTTTAGTAGTGTTTCTTTTATATAAAAGGGTGTCCTTGTATTTGGTGCATAGATGTTCAGTGTTGAGATTTTCTCTTGATGTTTTTTCCTGTAACTAATATGAAATGTCCTTCTTTGATTTGTTTCTTTTGATTGATTTTAGTTTGGAGTCTATTTTGTTAGCTATTAGGATAGCTACACCAGGTTGTTTCTTAGGAGCATTTGATTAGAAATCTTTTCCCCAAACCTTTAGTCTGAGGTGATGTCTGTCTTTGAGGTTGAAGTCTGTTTCTTTTATGCAGAAAAGGATGGATTCTTCTTTTAAAAACAATCTGTTAACCTGTATCTTTTATAGGTGAGTTGGGTCCATTTATACTAAATGATATTAATGACCAGCGGTTGCTAGTTTCTGTTATTACAGTTTTTGTTTCTGGTGATGTTGTTGTATGTGTGTTTCCCTTCTTTGGGATTTGCTGCTGTGAGATCATCTACTGTCTGTGTTTTGTTATTGTAGCCAATTCCCTTGGATTGAAGTTTTTCTTATAGTACTTTGTGTAGGGCTGGATTTATGGCCAGGTATTGGTTAAATCTGGTTCTGTCATGGAGCATTTTGTTTTCTCCATCCATGGTGATTGAAAGTTTTGCTGAATATAGTAGTCTGGGCTGGGATCCGTGGTCTCTTAGTGTCTGCATAATACTTGACCAGGACATTCTGGCTTTCATTGTTTCCATTGAGAAGTCAGATATAATTCTGATAGGTCTGCCTTTATATGTTACTTGTTTTTTTTTCTATTTTCATCTCTTAATATTCTTTCTTTATTCTGTATATTTAGTATTTTGATTATTATGTGGTGAGGGAACTTTTTTATTTTGGTCCAGTCTATTTGGTGTTCTGTAAGCTTCTTGTACCTTTATAGGCATGCATTCTCTAGGTTGGAAAAGTTTTCTTTTATTTTTCTTGATTTTTATTGAGATTTACATTTTTCTCTGCTCCCCTCCTTGTCTCTCCCCTTCCCTTCAACCCTCTCCCAAGGTCCCCATGCTTCCAATTTACTCAGGAGATCTTATCTTTTTTTACTACCCATGTAGATTAGATCTATGAATCTCTGTTAGGGAAAGTTGTCTTCTATGATTTTGTTGAATATATTTTCTGTGCTTTTGAGTTGGACTTTTATTCCTTCTTCTGTCCCTATTATTAGGTTTGGTCTTTTAATGGTGTCCCATATTCCTTTTTTTTTTGCAAATTATATACTTTAATGTGTGTGTGTGTGCATATATATGCATATGTGTGTGTGCGTTTGTACATATCAGCACAGGCATGTATGTACCATGGTGTGTACAGAGAGGTTAGAAGACAACACTAGACCTTGGTCTTCACTTTCCACCTTGTTTAATACAGCTCTTTATTGCTTGCTGTTGCATTCACCATGCTAATTGACTTGAGATTTTTCGGGATCCTCTTGTGTCTGTCCTTGGTCTCACCATAGGATACTATAATCTCAGAAGCAATGAGATTATAGACATGCATCTGATTTCAGGTGGCCCTGGGACTCTAGCTCAGGTCCTCACACTTTGATGCCTTTACTCACTGAGCCATCTCCACAGCCCTCTGAATTGTATCCTTGGTGTAGAAGGTATTGGTACAGTTTCCCAACACTTATTTCTTCATTCCCTTATCTCAAATTAGAGAAGAGTTAAGAACAAATGGTGCACATGCCTCTTATTTTTTTTTAATCACAGTGATCACCTCTGCTATCATTCATTTCTTCATATGGGTTTTAATCTCCATCCATTGTACTTTCAGGTGGGTCTTGAGGCTCTTCCCTCCCTCTCTCCCCATGTGTGTGGTGTGTTCATGCATGCATGTGCATCTCATGGCAATGGATTCCATTTTTGTTTATTAAGGGATGTCTCTATTCTTTTATCTTCTTATATTAAAATGTTTCCATTGGTATACACCTTATTTTTGATTTTTAAATATATTCAATGCGTTTTGTGACTTCCTAAAGAAAAGCCACCCACATTTTCTTAAATTTTGTTGATCCTGAAATAGAGGCTTCCTAAAGTTCACCTGTGCCTTCTGCAGAAAACTAGGTCAGTCTCTCTTTCCTTTTTCCGTAGTGTTGTTTCACACCCACAGGCCTTTGGACGCATCCACTTGAGGCAGAGTGTGTTACTAACCACTGATTTTGGGTCTTCCCAGTGAAAAGCATGACACCCAATCCCCAACTAACTTTCACCAAGGCACCCACCCCACCCACCAACAGGGCACCAACTCACCCACCAGCAAGGCGCCCATTCGTCCACCCAACAGCAAGGTGCCCACTCCCATCCCCTAACCATGCAGGTCCAATTGTGTGACATTGCCACTTCCAGGTCCTGCACGTCACCCTGACCCTGCTCATTCCCTCTGTGACTGCAGCCACTGGTGCTGCAGACTGTGGTGGGTCCCAGTATGAGGTGACAGTAGCCCTTAGCAGAGCACTCAGGAAAGTTCCAGCCAAGAGGACAATGGATTTTCGTTGCTGCAACTCTTGCTATTTAAGGTCGTTTCGAAATAGATGACTTTCGGATGGTTAATATTTCAAGAATAGATGATGGATGGAAATGTCTTCCTCACCCTGCTCCACCTCAGTCTGCATCTCGAAGTCTGAACATTTGCTTTTCCACGCCTCCTCCCAGACAGTTTTCATGCATCGATAAGCCAACATGCCACACTCCTTCTTACCATTTCATAACCGGCATCCTGTGCCCTGTGTGCTGCCCATGGCTTCTTAATACATGCTGTGGATCTTTATGTATTAATATTTTATGCGTGTTTTCTACTACCCAGTATTCCAATGATGGCTGTATCATTATTATCCTTGAAATAGTGATATTTCACCACAAAATATGTTAAGTATGAGACTTCTTTTTATACCTGCAGGGACTGCATATGCTTAGTTCAACATTTTGTGCTTTCCTTAAACCTGTGAAAATTTTATTCTGTTTTTTAGCAGACATTTTATCAGCTCACTTCTTTGTTCTTCATGTGGCTCACGTGGAATGTTCTATGTGGTCCTTGGTATCCCAAGTCTTCTTTCATCCCTCTCTGATGTTTTGAGTTGTTTCCCTGCCACGCTTTTAGGAAAATTAACTCAGTCTTCACCATGTAACAGCTATGTATACAAATTTCCAGAATTTCTCTAGAGTTCTGTTAGGTGCCTGTTGCTTCTTTTCCTCATGATTCTCATCTTGTTAGATAGCTTTGCTGCCATGGATATTCTTTCTTATTGAATGGAAACTTCTGGAAAGGTCATCTCTGACTGCTGAATCCATTTCTCTCTCAAGGGATTCGCTCACTTTTTCTTTTTGTCTTTCAGGCTATCCATGATCTTCAAACATTTTGCTGTGTATTTCCTCTGGAGGTGAAAGCACAGATTGACTAATTTATGTTTTCTTCAATGACTTTGGGCCTCCCTCTTTTCCTCTTTTCCCTTCTTCTACCCTTTATCCTTTCTTTCTCCTTTTTTCCTTCTTCTATACCTTGGTTTTCTACCAGGCTTTTCCTCTAGTTCAGTGTTGGCGCTATCTACATGGATGGTACACTTGATCAAGGTGAAAACCTTCATGGCGTTGGGTAGGTGCATTAGAAAAGCAAGCAACTACGTGGGCTGTGAGTGTTTATGCTCTGATGGAAGATACACAAAGCCTGTCTGTCATTCTTTTGTGACTCTTCTTCCTCCATTGTCTGGTGGAAAGATTTACTCTGTTGAGTAGGGGGTACACTGATACAGTGGGCTTTCTGCACACTGTATAACATCGTGCCATGCTTAAGATGTATGACATCCTGCCCTGCTCAAGAATTTCCTGCACAGAACTGCTGCCTCCCTTCTCTCCTCCTACACACCTTCTGAGGATGTGTGGAGCCAGCTGAATCTCTGCCCTAGCTCCTGGAGAAGATTTACATCTTTCTAGCTTTTCCTGGTCCCTTAGAACCTTGGTTTCCGACTGGGTTTTTTCCTTATATGTTCCATCTTGTGTTTCAGTGTGAGTGTTTCCTCTCTTCCATGGAGCTGCTCAGACCCAGGTTTGCTCCCGGCTCTGGCTCCCATTCTCAGTGCCAATCTGGATTGGTGAATTCTGATTTTCTGTTTCTTGGGCCTGAGGGGCACAAGAAAGCGACATAGGTTATGCCACTACTGGGAAAGACTAGTCCTGGGCATAATGGAGGGAAACACCAGTGTCACAGTTAGAAAGGAGTCTCCAAGTAAAGCAAGAAACACTGGGAACCATGGAAGGAAATACTAGAGTTCTGGGAATGAGGGAGGAGGAAAACAGGCGCCAGAGGGACTTAAAAGAACAGGAAATTGTTGAGCTTTGGTGTTGGTAAGGCTAGTGAGTGGTCACTCAATAGAGGAGGTGTTTCCACTAGACAACGGAGGCAAGGAGAGTCACAGACAGACTTTGTGCTATTTTGGATCAGAGCAACCCCTCACAGCCCACATGATTGCTTGCTTTTTTAACATTCCTACCCAACCCTATGAAGATTTGCACCTCAATCAAGTGATCAGCTTAACTTGTAAAGCACACGTTTGAAGGCACAAAAATATGGGCCCTCACGTCTTCCTCTAGAAATAAGGGTGATAAATTGGTTAATTATTGTTTTGGAATCAATGTGCTATTCAGGCTTCTGATTTATAGCTTGTGTTGCGGTAGGTAACTTCCCTTTCTTACTGGGTCTGTTTGCAGCAACGTGGCGTTCCATCTCACTATTAGCCAAAGGAGGTTTGAAAAGTAAGTTGAAGAGTTTAGTAGCTTTGTAACAATAGCATAAAAATGTGGAATAATGAACTGTAAATGTGTCTAATTACATAAATAATGCATTTGTGTAATTGTCAAGTAAGGGCGTGTGCTAATGAACCAATTATTTTTAATTGTAGGATGCTTGATTGTTTCAGAAATATAATTGATTGTAATCAAGAATCAATTAAATGTTGATAGTAATTATGTTTATCAAGCTTAAATACATGACATCATTACACCATAACTACTTCAGGAAGAAGAAAGTAGAATGAGGTTATTATAAGTGAGGGGGAAATAGCTCATGTTTATGCCAACAGCCCAGCGGTGGTGGGCCTGCGCAATGATCCAGGGAGAAGGAAGCACCCATCGAGGCCCACAAAGTAGGCTGAGGAAGCCAGCAGTGAGCTCATTTTGCTTCTTGGGAAGCACTGTTTCCCTGGGAGTGCTGGGAAAACAGGTGTGGCATGACCAGGGCCTCAGCAAGGGTCCTGTTGGGGAACCGTGCAACAGGGATCCTGGCTTTGCATTTTCTTTGGAAGTCCATATGGCATCCCTCTGGGATGGATTCCCAAGTTGATATGAGACTCCCAGATCTGAGTGGAGTGGCTCCAGAAAAATTCTAGTGACTGGGGTCATCGGTCTAGAGTACTTTCTGGGGTCTCACTCACAAAGAAAGGCAGCCTCTTTGTGTTCTGCCCAGGTGGCCTCCATGAGGAATTGGGCTATGGTGGGTATGGAGGTATAAGGAACTATGTTCTGGTGGTGGATAACTATTTCTCAGTGCTTTCTAACAACAATTTTATTTAACATACCAATCCCAGTTCCCTCTCCCTTCCATCCCCCCACTTCTCCCACCTTCTCCCCACCCGACCCTCTATTCATTCCTCAGAGAAGCTGAGGCATCCCATGGGGAGTCAACAAAGTCTGTGACATCACTTGAGGCAGGACCAAGACCCTCCCCCCTGTATCTAGGCTGAGCAAGGTATCCCTCTATAGGGAATGGACTCCAAAGAGCCAGTTCATGCACTAGGGATAGATACTAGTTCCACTGCTAGCGACCCAACAAATTGCCCATGCCACACAACTATCACCCACATTCAGAGGGCCTAGTTCAGTCCTATGCTGGTTTCATAGCTGTCGGTCTGGGGTCAATAAGCTCCCACTAGCTCGAGCCAGCTATTTCTGTGGGTATCCCCATCATGGCCTTGACCCCTTTGCTCATAATATTGACTCTCCCTCTCTATAACTGGACTCTAGGAGTTTGACCCATGCTTAGTTGTGGATCTCTGCATCTGCTTCCATCAGTTACTGGATGAAGGTTCTATGATGACAGTTAAGGTAGTCATCAATCTAATTAAAGGGGAAGGGGCTGGCCAAAAGTTCAGCCAGGAGAGCTAGTAACTGTTCTAAAATTCTGTGTAAATAGACATGGCAGCAAGAGCTGTCTTCAGGAGCTCTGTGCAGATCTAGCATCTCTTCCTGCAATCTGCATGTGGTGTACTTTATCTTTGCATTTTAGGCAAGTATGCTGAGTCCCAGAAAGGGTGGCTAGTCAATAGCCTGCCGGGCAGTGACAGGGTTGAGGATGGTGGGTAGTCCTGCTGTAGTGCCTGAGCACGAGCCTCCCTAGAGGCAGCGTATTAGGATGCTAGAGTTGAGTAGAAATCCTAGGTGTCCATTTTGCTCCTCCAGGAATCTTCCAGGGAGTGTTATATTTATACTTCCTTCCTGAGATGGTGCTTGTTTTTTTTTTTCTAGAATTAATAGGTTTTGTTTATTCATGAGCTGTCTAAATACCCAGGCCTCATCTTTCCTCTTGACATTCCCAGGCCCAGCGAGATTTCTTCAGTTTCTCGCTGGGAAAATGGATTCCACCAGACAAAGCTCCACATCTCCTCTTGGCTGCCACTAAGCTGTTCTGGTTTGTACCCCTCACTCCTTGTTCTGGGAGCACTCCTCTCTGCCTTGCTGTGGGCTCATAGCTCCAGCTCCAGAGTTCCTGTCCTGCATGAGTTAATGGCTCACCAAGGCAAACTCTGAGTTTTTCCTGTGGTTAGAAACCTGATAATATCTTGTACACATAGAACCCAAATGGGGATTCATTTTTCATTTGGAATTTATCATTTGTTTGCATTTATTACATTTTTGCCTATGTGTGTATGTGCATGTCACAGCCTGTAATGTTGAAGCGGACAATTTTCAGGAGTTCTCTACTTCTACCGTGTGGGTCCTGGGGATTGAATTCAGCTTGTTAGACTTGGTAGCAGGCACCCTTATCTTCTGAGCATTTTGCCACCCTTCCAAATTAGGATTTTTTGACCTTGCTTATCTTTCAGTTTCCAATATTACTTTTGAGACTTTCATCCTCCAGCTGAAGATGCTCTTTCCTCCCTTCACACACACACACACACACACACACACACACACACACACCATGGAATATGGTCAGGAGTAAGAAACATAATGAGACAAGGGAGCGACCGTCAAGAGACCAGACCCAAGTCTGAGACCTCTGCAGGACCAGGTCCAAGTCAGGGACCTCTGAGGGATCAGGTCAGAGCCAGCAACCTTTGTGGGACAAGACCCAAGCCAGGGACCTTTGCAGGAGCAGGCCTGAGTCAGGGACATCTGTGGGAGTAGGCCCAAATGACCTCTTGGATTGCAGAGCAACCTCTGGGAGCACAGAGTGACCTCTGGGATGACTTGAACCATGGTCCTGACTGCACCACAAAGAGCAACCATCTGAGCCTTGGATCCATTGACACCTGGAAGATTGATGATCAGAGACACAGCCCTAACTATACTAATCAGAGGAAAAGAGGGTAGACAAGGTAAGAACACATTCAACACCACAAAGAACAAATGACACTAACAAAAACTAGTGACCCTACAACAGTAAGACTTGAACACCCAAATAGAGATGAAGCAGGAGAAAATGACCTAAAAAATAACTTTAGGAGAGTGTTTGAGGCCCTTAAAGAGGAAATGAAAATTCCCTCAAAGAAATAGAGGAAAAGGCAAAAAATTGGAAGAAATCAACAAATTCTTTAAAGAAAACCAAGAAAAAGCAATCAAACAAATGAAAGAAATAATTCAAGACTTGAAAACCAAAATAGAGACAATAAAGAAAACATAAACCAAGGGAATTCTGGAAATGGAAATGATGAGAAAATGATCAGGAACCACAAATGTAAGCATAAACAGCACAATACCAGAGATGGAAGAGAGAATTTCAAGCACTGAAGATACAATAGAGGAAATAGACCCATTGGTCTAAGAAAACATTAAATCCAACAAAAGCTTAACATAAAATATCCAAGAAATATGGGACACCATGAAAAGCCCAAACCTAAGAATAATAGGTATAGAAGAAGGAGAAGTCCAACTCAAAAGCACAGAAAATATATTCAACAAATTCGTAGAAGAAAACTTTCCCAACCTAAAGAAAGACATGCATATGAAGATACAAGAAGCTTACAGAACACCAAATAGACTGGATCAAAAAAAAGTCCCCTTGCCACATAATAATCAAAACACTAAACATACAGAATAAAGAAAGGATATTAAGAGCTGCAAAGGATAAAGGCCAAGTAACATATAAAGGCAAACCTATCAGAAATATACCTGATTTCTCAATGGAAACAATGAAAGCCAGAAGGTCCTGGTCAAGCATTATGCAAACATTAAGAAACCATGGATCCAGCCCAGATTACTATACCCAGCCAAACTTTCAATTACCATAAATGGAAAAAGCAAGATATTCCACGACAGAATCAGAGTTAACCAATACCTAGCCACAGAACCAATCCTACACAAAGTACTAGAAGGAAAACTCCAACCCAAGGAAGTTGGCTACATCCACAAAAACTCTGACAATAGTTGATCTCACAGCAGCAAATCCTAAAGAAGGGAAAAAGCACACACACACACAATAACATCACCAACAACAAAAACTAGCATAATAGGAAATAGTAATCACTGGTCATTAATATCCCTTAATATAAATAGACTCAACTCACCTATAAAAAGACACAGGCTAACAGTTTGAATACGAAAACAAAATCCATCTTTCTTTTGCATATAGGAAACACACCTCAACCTCAAAGACAGACATTGCCTCAGAGTAAATGGTTGGGAAAAAAATTTTCAATCAAATGGACCCAAGAAACAAGCTGGTGTAGCTATCTTAATATCTAACAAAATAGACTTCAAACTAAAATTAATCCAAAGAGATAAAGAAGGGCATTTCATTTTAGTCACAGGAAAAACCCATCAAGAGGAAATCTCAATACTGAACGTCTATGCCTCAAATATAAGGGCACCTTTATATGTAAAAGAAATACTACTAAAACTTAAATCATACATCAAACCCCCATACACTAACTCACTAATAGTGAGAGACTTTGACACCCCACTCTCACCACTGGACAGGTCTGTCAGACAGAAAATTAACAGAGAAATAAGGGAACTAGCAGATATTATGACTCAAATGAACTTAACAAATCTATAGACTATTCCATCTAAACATAAAAGAATATACCTTCTTCTCAGCACCTCATGGAGCCTTCTCAAAAATTGATCACATACTAGGTAACAAAGCAAACCTCAACAGATACAAAAAAATTTGGAATAACCCCATGTATCTTATCAGAGCATCATGATTTAAAATTAGAATTCAACAGCAACCCTAATTACCCCATTCTATATAGGTTTTTTTCTGGATCCATCCATTTGCCTACAAATTTCAAGATGCCATTATTTTTTTTACTGCTGTGTAGTACTCCATTGTGTAAATGCACCACATTTTCTTTTATCCATTTTTTTTGGCTGAGGGGCATCTAGATTATTTCCAGGTTTGAGCTATTACAAATAATGCTGCTATGAACATAGCTAAGCCTAAAACAGCAACTTACATATTGAGAAAAGATCTTCACCAACCCCACATTGGACAGAGGACTGATCTCCAAAATATACAAATAACTCAAGAAACTTGACATCAAAAGAACAAATAATCCAAAAAAATGGGGTATAGACCTAAACAAAGGACTCTCAACAGAGGAATCAAAAATGGCTGAAAGATACTTAAGGAAACGCTCAACATCCTTAGTCAAATCAACTCTGAGATTCCATCTTGCACCTGTAGGAATGGCCAAGATCAAAAATACTGATAACAACTTATGCTGGAGAGATTGTGGGTAAAGGGAACACTTCTTTATTGCTGGTGAGAGTGCAAACTGGTACAGCTGCTTTAGATACCAGTATGATGATTTCTCAGAAAATGAGGAAACAACCTTCCTCAAGACCCAGCAATGCTGCTGTTGAGTATACACCCAAAGGATGCTCAATCATTCCTTTCCTACTTCTTTCCATTTTATTTCTTACTTGCCTTATTGCTCAGTCTGAAATTGCAAGTACTTTGCTGTGTAGAAGCCAAGAAAGGGGCTGACATGAAGAGAGGGGGTGTTTTTGTTTTTCTCCATATAATGTTGACTGTAGTTTCTTGCGTTCAGACTTTATTGCATCAAAGTGTGTCCATTTTACTAATTTCTTCAAAGATTTTATCTTGAAAGGAGGTTGAACTTTGTCCAAGATATTTTTCTATTTATTGATATAATTATGTATGTGCTATATTACATTTATTGTTTTGTGTGTGCTGAGCTATCATTGTGTCCTTGGGTGGAACCACCTTTGTCATGGTGTATGATCTTTTTAAGGTGTTGTTGAATTAATTACTTGATTGGAATTTTTGGTATCCATGATCATCAGGAAAATTGGTCTTCAATTTGCTTTTTCAAATTATATTCTTGTCATGTTTGTTCCTAGGTTAATGATGAATTAATAATATGACTTTAGTAGTATTATTCCCTTTAAAATTTTATGGAATAGAATAATTCAAGGGGCATTGGAGTTATTTTTAAGATATTGGGTATGATTTAGCAATAAATTTATCCAAGTTTTCTTTTTAAGTTGGGAGACTTGTTTTGTTATTGTTTTAATCCCATTGCTCATTGTAAATCTGTTTACAATCTTTATTGCCTCCTCACTTAATTTTGGTAGTTCATATATGTCTAGAAATTACCCACTTAGTCTAGATTTCCCAATATATTGACATATAGGTTTTCAAAATATGCCCTAATGATCTTTTGGATTTCACGGATACCTGTTATAATATATTCCACTTTGTCTCTGACTTTTATTAATTTGGGTCCCCACTCTGTATCTTTGGTTAGCTTGGCATCTAGTACTCTAGTGAGTGGCATGAACCTGGAGAATGGGACCTCAGACTGAGGGTGGGTTAAAGTCTCATCCAATGCTGGTTTTATTCAGAGCACTGGACAATTTATATTCTGATGGTTAAAAGGAATCCCATGAATAAGGTGTTTGATCACAAAATAAGCCACACAGGACAAAAGCATATTTTTCCATAGAGGCATGTGAATATCAACAGTGGAAGTGAACCCACTCCGATCCACTACCCCTGGGGGGAGCGTGAAAACACACTCGTGTGAAAACACACTCAAAGAGCAGTTCTGTGTCTTGAGGAGACTTGAGGTCATAAGACTCTTGACTTGTTTTCTTGGAGCTTTCTCACAAACACGCAGAATTTTCCTCACACTCGGTTCTTGAACTGTGTTCTGATAGCTTGGGTCAGGATTGGTCAATTTTGTTTATCTTTTCAAAGATCCAACTTTATTCCATTGATCCTTTCCATTGTTCTTTTTGTTTCATTAATTTCTCCGCTGATCCTTATTTCTGTCTACTGAATTTGTGATTTTTTTTATTGTTTTTATTGAGTTATATATTTTTCTCTGTCCCCTTTCTTCCTCTCCCCTCCCTTTCTATAAATCCCATACTCCCCATGTTTTTTTGTCCATATTGTTTTAAGAGCTTTATCATTAGGTTATTAATTTGAGATCTCTTTTTCTGTGACCATTTATAGATATAAATATCCTCTATATCTGCCTTTATTGTATATCACAGATTCTGGTATATGGTAATTTCAGCTTTTGATTCTAGGTATCTTAAAACTCTGCCAGATTTCTTCAACGCTCCACTCACTGTTAAATGATGTATTTATCAGTTTTCGTCAGTTTGTTTATTTTTTATAGTTCTTCTCACTGCTGACTTTTCAATTTTAGGATCAGGTAGAATATAGGGAGTTATTTGAATTCTCAACTATTAAGTTTTGGTTTGGGTCCTAAAACATATCCTGTAATGGAGGAAGTTCCATGTACTGCCAAGCACAATGTGTATTCTGTGGCTGTTGAATAGAATAGTCTACAGATGTCTGTTAAGTCCAATTAGTCTTCAATGTCATTAAACTCTGATGGTTCTGTATTTCTGTTTTTGACTGTATTTCTGCTTCTCTAGTGAGGGTGGGGTCTTCGTGTTACCATCTGCCACTGTGTTGAGACCAGTCTATGCCTTTATCTCCAGTGGTGTTTATGAAGTTTCATATGTATTGTGTTTAGAATATTGTCTTTTTTTTCTAATGCTGATTTGAAGTAGGAGACCACTCCACTGCCTTTGAATGCCATTTTCTTGGAATATCTTTTTCCATCCTTTTAATCTAAGGCTTAGTTTGTTTGCCAATAAAAAGCATTTCTTGCAGGCAACAAATAATTGGGTCCTGTTTTTAAATCCAGTCTATAAGTCTGTGTATTTTGGTAGAAGACTTGATTGATTAACATTTAGAATTCTTATTTGTAAGATATATTATTTCCTTGTGTATTATTGTCTTTGTTTTTTGATGTTTATATTTTGACACACTTCAGTTGCTTGTCTATTATTCATGTGTTCCCATGAACATTTTCTCTTTTCTTGATGTATGGGGCATTTAAAGAAGTATTTTCTGCAGTGCTGGCTTAGGAATCCCCAAAATTTTAAGTTTGCATTTATTGCAGAAAGCTTTAGTTTCTCCTGCGATTATGAAGGGAGCCTTCTCTGGGTACCGTCCTCTGGGTTGGCAGTTGTCTTCTTTCAGGGCTTGAAAACACATGGTTTCACGGCCTAGACCATAGAGTTCTGTTGAGAAGTCTGTTACCTGCACAGGTCTATCTTATTTAGTACAGCCTTTATGTGCAACTTGGTGTTTCTGTTTTGCAGCCTCAGATGTTCCTCTGTGTATTTAGTGTTTTACTGTAATATGTTTGGGGAGGCTCTTTCTGCTTGTCTGCCTACTGCTCTAAGTGCTTCCCCTGGATGATCATGGGTTTCCTATGCCTGGGAATTTTGAGCCATGATTTTATTGAAAGTGTTCTCTGTGCCCTTGCCTTATCTTTTCTCCTACTCGTTCCCTACTGAGATCAGCAGGTTTAGCTTCACATCAGAGATTGTGCGTGTTCTTTCTGCACTTTCTTATTGTTTCTTTTTTTCTTGTCTATTTCAGCTCTCTTGTCTTTAGGTCTTGATGCTCTGCCTTTTGCTTTCTTGATCTAATCTCTATGCAAAGGTGTTTTTCATTACCAGAATTTCAATTTGGCTTTTCTATGTTTCTCGTTATTGAATTCATCACTCATTTTCATGTGTTGTTTTCAATATTTCATGGAGCTCTTTGCTTTTATCCCCTTTTGAGTCATTGAAGACTTTGTGCCTCTTTGGCTTCTGGAACATTCTTTTAATCCTTCCCTTCCACTCATTGTCTGGGACTTTATCTACTCTTACTCTTTGGAACCATCACTGTGGAGTTGTTGGATTTTGATTTTCATAGCTCTTGTGTTTCTGCACTGGGCCCTGTACATCTTGGACTATTTTCATTGGTTTATTCTCTAATATCCAGTATTTTTTTTTCCGTTTGAAGCATTTGCAGTGTCCAGGTGGCACTAGATTGTGGTTGAGTTGATGGCAGTGTCTAGCCTCTGAACTCAGTATTAAACACTCAACAATGTGCTCAGGGTTGGAAGCCTGATTCCCCGAACCCTTCTTTGAGAAGAAGACTAGAAAGCAATTATAAATGACCGATAAACTCGCCATGAAAATACGGTAAAGAGAAATTAAAAACAATCACCCTCACAGCTCCAATATTGTTAGAAGTATAAAGATGCCAGGGTTGTTATCATGCATGATAAGAAGAGATTAGATGTGCGTGAAAGGAACATAAAAGGAGTAAGGCTAGTGGCCAGTACTAGAGCAATTGAGAACAAAGGGGGACGTGGAAGGCAAGAGTGATAAGGAAGAAATGAGACAGGCCATGTTCAGCTATACACAGAAGAGAAAGGAAAACACAAAGAAGCTAAGAGAGTAAGAATAAAGAGTAGGAGATGGGGAAACATGATAAATGATAGCGTGAGTGAGAGACTGAGGAGGAGCATGCATGCGAGAGGTTTTATTTTAAACTAAAAAAGAGTAAAACACCTGGGATAGAAAGAAGAGAGAAGGCAGAACAAGAGCGGAGGTTTAAATATTAAAGTCTAGGCATGGTAATTCATGTCTGTGTTTTCAGTCCTTGGGATACTGGGGTAGGGAGATCACCAGTCCAAGGCCACTGTGTTTCCTGTGGTGAGTTCCTATAAACAGAAAAAATAAAATGACGAGAAATGATAAAAGTAGAGAACACAGGGCATGTAAGGAAACAGAATAAAACTTAGGTGTTATTTAAATTATCCAATGTAGCTTAAGCAGTCCGTTTAAAAGGCATACTGCCAAAAAAAGGGGAAATGGAGGGAATAAATAGAATTAAGTAGAAATATAAAAAATGTGGACAGTGGTGGTACATGCCTGTAATCCCAGGACTCAGGAGGCAGAGGAAGGTGGATCTCTGTGAGTTTGAGGCCAGCCTGGTCACAGAGCAAGTTCTAGGACAGCCAGAGCTACAGAGAAACCCTGTCTGGAAAACAAAACAAAACACACTAGAAAAATAAATATAAATAAAAAAACCTGAAATTAAAAATAACAGCAAAATCAGAGCTACCAGTACCATCTTCCCATCCTGTAGGGTCGCAGCTTGCAGAGGCAGGACGGCAAAGTCTGTTTGTGCCTGGTAGCCTTGCCTTCATTGGTTATTTGGGTTGGTGCCCCATCCGTGGGCAGAGGGTTGAGGGAGCTTGTTTGGCTTTATGGTTGACTTCCTTATTGTTTTCCTGACAGTTGGAGTGTATGGTTCACATGCAGGACAGAAGTTATTGCTCTAAGTCAGTGGTTCTCAACCCTTTAGCACAGTTCCTCATGTTGTGGTGACCTACAACTATAAAATTGTTTTCGTTGCTACTTTGTAGCTCTTATCTTGCTACGGTTGCAAATCATAGTGTAAATATTTGATACGAAGGATTATCTTAGGTGACCCCTGTGAAAGATCATTTGACCAACCCCCCCCCCCCAGGAGATCTGGACCCACAGGTTGAGAACCGCTGAGCTAAATGGTCTTTGTGTCTTGGGATAGGAGGAGCTGATGGCAAACTTCTCACTGGTAGGTCCTAGCTCTGCGTGATTTTCAACTTCTGGGCTTGTGTGTGGGAACACAGTGGGCAGCTTTACTGCCACGCACATTTTCTGTGCATGGCACATCCCTCCTTTGCAGACTTCTGAGAGATAGATTCCCTGTTTGCTGTGCTGCTGAGGAGGGACCAACTCCCACTGACGTCTGGAGCTCTCCAAGACCCTTACTCAAAACTCCCCTCCTGAAACTAGAAGAGTTTTGGAAGCAGACTCCAGATCCCTGTCTGGTGGGGCACTCAACAGTGAGCCCAGTGTTAACTGCTGTGCTTTCTTTCGATCTCTGCTTCCCCTTCAGCTGCTCATAGGCATCCACCTTCATTCTGAACTTGCAGCTGCACATTCTATGAAACTCTCAGTTGGGTCTCTAGAATGGGTTCCTGCCCTGTGCAGTTGCCCGTGTTCTGTGCTCCAATCTGTGGCCTCCTTTTATTCTGTTCCATTTTCTGAAGTTTTCTTTTTCTGAAAAACAAACAAACAAACAAACATACAAACAAACACAAAAACTTAACTAAGAGCCATCTCTTCCTTTCACTAGCGTTAGTGTTGCCTTCTATCCCGGGTGCCTCCGCGCTAGAGCTCCAAAGGGGTTTTGTGTTTCAGACCTTCTTGCACGGAGCTCCTCTGTCACACAAAGACCAGTGCAGAATATTGAAAACAGCCTGCAGTGGAACGGTGAGCCTCCTGATGGTAAAACTCTTCCCTCGCTACAGTAGTCTCAAAGCTCCTTCCAGCTTCTCACTCCTGGGGTCCGCCCCTCATCTCTCCTGACTCCTCTGTCTGAAGAATTGCTCTGGGGATTTCAGAAGCCCCACCACTCCCACACCTTGAAGATGGGCCAGGTGTGCCCAGTTCTGCTGCTTTCACCTCGAGGCCACTCATTGCCCAATGGGAAGGAAGTCAGCTTCCCTCTCAGACGAAGTGACTACAGGATCCAACATACATGCACAGGATAGGTCCTTCTGGGCTGTGGGTTTGGAGAGTGGAGTTAAACTTCCCACCCATGCCTCAGCGTCTGCTTCCTCATGAGAATTAGGGGACTGTGTGGGACCAAATGGAGGCAGCAGCCTGCCTTCATCTCTTTCTTCTACTTGGGGTAGGGTCATCTGAGCAGGTAGCCTGCAAAAGTGAACACTTGGAGAAGCAGGCTCTGAGGTCCCTGGGGGACTAGGGAGAACCCTAGAAATGTAGCTCTGATTGATCTGGTACTTAGGTCAATTCTCCTACCCCAGCCTCTCAAGTATTGGGATTATGAGCTTCATCCTGATGCCTAGAAGCTGTGCTGTGTGTGAAGGGGGCCCTGTCGGGCAGGGCTGAAGGTGGCCTCGTGGTGGCCTCCTGTTCTGTCTTGGAAACTGCCACAGTTTGCCGCAGACCGCACTACGGAGAATGATTCTGATGGTGAAGGTGGTGTGTGTTAACCGTGGAGATCTGGAACAGCGTTCCCTGAAAGGGATGGGGGCTTGTCAGAGGTTTTTTATTTTAAATGACAGGATTATGCCTACACAATTGTACATTCTTTATGCACATGTTAAACAGAAGAATGAGAACTTTTCGGAGAAAAATGAAATCCTTTAATTAGAAAGCACTGAATAAGCAGAGCAGGGAATCTTACCCCCACTTCCAGCTCTGCCCATGTCCTCAGAGGGCCCAAGAACAAGCATGAAGACTTCGGTTCTTCCATGGAAAAGGACCCTGCTGCCAGGCAGCCTTGAAAGAATGAGGTTATCAAATGGTGGAGTCTGGACAGACTCAAAGTCAGCATATTGGAGAAACTGCCACAAGCGTACAGGCCTGGGGTGGACCGTCGGCGTCTTCTCTAGAATGCCATCCATGTAATGCCCAGGCTGGAGATGGTGGGTGGGGAACCTCAACTACTCAGGGGCATGACCATCCATCAAGGGACAGCGGGGCCCTGGGCTGGTGGAATGGATACAGTTAGCACATCCCAGCCCCGCAGATCCTGCGGGGAGACAGAAGCTCCACTCACTGTGAAAATAAATGCCTCCCAATCAGGGGCTCTCGCCATGGTCATGATGACATTCTTACAGGGGACACAGGAATGTGGACAGATTTCGAGCATCTTAGGGACAGAGGGTTTGCTGACACCTCACAGGAGGAGCAGGTCGGATGTGTACTATCCCAGGTACACAGTATCTCATGGATGGAGGCCATCTGTACCACCCACTAGCCCAAGTGTCTAATGTCTCATAGGTCAAGGCCACATATACCACCACCATCCCAGGTTCACGGTGGCTCCTGCATAGAAGTCAGCTGTACCATTCACAGCGACTGTTGTCAACCTTCCTAATGCTACAACCCTTTAATAGTCCTTCGTGTTGTGGTGACTCCCAAACATAAAATTATTTTTGTTGCTACTTCATAACTGCATTTTGCTACTGTTATGAATCATAATGTAAATCTCTGATCTTTGACCCCAGTGAAAGGGTTGTTTGACCCCTAAAGCGGTTGTGACTCACAAGTTAAGAACTGAGGGCATACAAGCTCAATGTTTATAATGTCTTATGGGTAGAGGCCATATCCTATGAATAGCATAGACCCCACTGTAGTAGATTGGGCTTATGCATCTCTAGTTTTGCAGTTAAGAATTTCTAGACTACCTACAGGTGGGGCATTTGCATGGGACCAAACTAGGCCCTCTGCATGTGGGTGACAGTTGTGTGACTTGGTCTGTTTATGGGGCCCCTGATAGAAGGACCAGGATCTATCTCTGGCACATGAGCTTGCTTTTTGGAGACCATTCCCTATGGTGGGATGGCTTGTTCAACCTTGATGCCGGGGGGAGGGGGACGGCTTGGCCCTGCCTCAACTTGAGTGTCCCAGGCTTTGTTGACTCCCCATGGGAGACTTTACCCCTTCTGGGGAGTGGATGAGAGTGAAGAGTGAGGGGGACGGAGGGGAAACTGTGGTTGGTGTGTAAAATAAAGAAAAAAAAAAGAAATTCTAGTCTAAAGCACGCTGACACAGCATGCACACGCATGCGCACATACATACACATTCACGATCAGGATGTGTCACCCAAAGCATTCCTCTGACATTGCCCTTACAGTGTTTCTCTTAGAGCTGACTCTTTAAATCATATTTCAGATCACACCTTCTTACCCTATCACGGTACATGCAGATGGCGGGATTCCTAACTCACCTATGCTCAACCTGTCCCTGCCCGTGGTCTTTCTTCATGCTTCGTAATGTGCCAGGGTTGCTCAGGCTGCTGGGCCTTGCCTTTGCTGCTACTTCTGCCTGGAATGTTCTTTCCCATATGTGGCCAGTTTATTTCTGCAGCTCACCTAATGATAGAACTCAAGATGCGCTATCAGAGTTGCTCCGCCTACCACATCTTAACTTTCTCTGTCTTCTATTTTGGTTCAGAGCACCTGCCCCTCCTGCCAGCACAGTGCCTATTTACCGGATTGCACTTGTTGTCCATATTTCTCACCTGTTGGATAACACAGTCGCAGTGACTATGGCAAAGCCTGACATGCACGGATGTTGGATACACATCTGCCAGCTAGCTCACCAGATCAGTAATGCAGGGGAAAGTGGTCCTTATGGAAGCTTAGAAAATAAGCTAGATAAAAACATGTTTATAAACTGAATGAGACAAGACAATAAAATTCCATCAATAAGTTTAGGAGCATAAAGCAAACATTTGCTGGGCTGCTTAGATGTCACAAGTCCTCATCAGTTACGTGGTTAGAAAAAGGAAGATCACCCGGAATGGTAGCCTGATGGGAGACCAACTTACATGGCTCAGACCCTTATTTTATGGGAAGCAGGACACGTGGGGTCGGGTGCCAGGGAGGATTCTGTGCTGAGGGAACAAGGGAGACTCTAATGCATTTGCCTGCTTGACTTGAACTTGGTAATGTGTCCTGAAAGTGACCCCCAAATTCTCTTTCCATTCCTCCAGGGACATTTACAAGCAGGTGCACAGAAAACACACATAAAGCCAAAACAGACTCCATCTCTAGCAACAGACAAACACATAACTGATACTATGGAAACACTCTCCGGTCCTCCTTGGTCCTGACACTGCTTCCTCCCTCAGTTACCTTCCTTCCATCCCCCTGTTTCTCTCTGCATTTAAAACTGATAAAGAGCAAGAACCTAATGGTTAATCAAGAAAATCTAATTGCATTGCATTCCTACAGCACTGATAATATAAATAAAATTTGGAAATATGGAAAACGGTGCTTCAGATTATTGATAGCCCAATATATATGCAGTAACTGTATAAAAATAGGTACAGATGATAAATTCTAAATTCAGGGGAGTGACCAGCATGGAGAAAGGAAGAATTCAGGGCAGTTAGAGGGAGATAGGAGGCTTCAAATTTGTCACTAATACAGAAATATTCTAAAAGATCTATTTACTCCATGTGTGTAAGCATCAATGTTAGTGCATACATGTGTGTGCCTGTGTATGTGTGGAGAGGCCAGAGAGTGCCATTGTTATTTATTCCCTTGAGGAAGGATCTCTTCTTGAACCTGGGCCTCATGTTTTCTTGGCTAGACTGGAAGCCATGGACTCCTGGCTTGTTCTGTGGTTGCTGGGATTCGAACTCAAGTCCTCAGGATTGCACAGCAGGCATGCTTTAAGGCTGCACTGTCTTTTCGATGACTATATAAGTATTTTAAAAACATAAATTATAGATGAGGAATGCTACCGCGAGATGGATGGGGTTGGATGTTGGGGTTCTGTTGTTTATTCTCTGTACTTTGCTGTATGCGTTTAATTTTTCATAATCAGATGACTGATGTTTTGCTGAGCTGGAATAAGTGCAATTTCTTGTTTATAACAAGAAATCGAGGCATTTTCACCATAGGACTTGTTTGTTTTTCTTTTTGAGACAGGGTCTCGCTTTATAGCACAGGTTGCCTGCAACTCGCTGAAATTCTCCTGCCTCAGCACCCCACCCCCCACCCCTGAGTGCTGGGATTACAGATGTGAGCCACCACGTCGCCTCACTCATGGTTCTGGCTGGCTCTTTCTTGCCTTCTCTTACAAATGCCAGGCTGAGCCCACAGTCTGTGGTGGTTTGTAATCTCATGCACCTATCCTGTTCTCATGTATTTCTAGGTCAAGGTATTTTTTTCGCTTGTTGGCCCTGTTGCTGTGATGCTTTGGCCAACAGTGGCTCATCACTGAGTATCGAGGGGGCACACGAGTATACAACTTCCATGTTCTCCTCTACTCTTCTGCCTTTCTATCTGTTCTTAACTTGGTCAGGTCGGGATGAGGGCTGGACCATTTCTATTCCTTTAGTCATCCTATGATCCAAGGCTACCATGCTTCCTTCTGGAACCTGGTGAAAGAAAGGAGCGTGGTCAACTGAAGTCTGGCTTTGGGAAGAGGGAGGAGAACATTGTGGCCTGGGCATCCGTGGTGATGGAAACAGCATGGGGGCGGGGCACCCTGGGGTTGCAGGAAAGAGCAGTGTCGCATTTGGTGCCTGTGTGAAGAGGAGCGATGAGAAGCCATGGTACTTCTGAGAACTTTTAGTCCTTGGACACAGGACAGCTGAACACTTTATCGGTGGACTTTTTCTTCCCAGCGTATGTGATGTCTTTAGGCATGGTAGGGGCTCAGGTAGACAGGCCACATGTTGCAACTCTGGCATTTTTAAAGTGAATATGGATGAAGTAGCCCTGGTCAAATGCTCACACGAATCCTCAGAGAAATAGTGGCAGAAAGGAGAAATGCAGGACTCTGGACAGATGCCTGTTTCTCTGCACGACAGGGCACCTGGTCCTCTGACTTAGTTCAGCTGGAGCTGTCGATTCCTACTTTCTTCTGTCACCTCAGTTTCATGCCTTTCCTCTCTGCTGGTTTCACGGGTTCTCTTCTCACAGAACAATTCTTGAGAAACAGGCTTTGCATGCCCGGGCCAGTCTGCCTCACCAGGATAGTTTTGGTTCTAGATTCATGGGATACTTTACCCTAAGATTGGGTGAACACGGGGATTACCCAACACAGCCTTGAAAGTTCTAGTCAGTTCAATCAGAAAAAGTAATAATACGAAGGATATACATATCAGAAAAGGAGAAATAATGTGGACAGCACAGCTCTCAGCAAGAATATCACAGGAATCTGCAAAGCTCTCAGAGTTAATAAATTGCAGGGTACTTGAGTCATGTAGAAAAATCAAACCATTTACATATGCAGATAAATACGTGAAAATAAAAAAAAAAAACTAAAGACACAGTATTACAAACAAAATCCCAAGATAAAATGAGATCATTTTATGACCAGCAAAACAAATATAGGGTCAAAGTGCTGAAAAATCCAAAGCATTAACAAATAAAACCTAAAGAGTTGGAGAGAAAGACTATGTAGTTGGATGGTACTCAACTAAAAAATAAATTTATTACGTTTCTGTTCACCAATAATAAACAGCCCCAAAAGAATGGAGACAGTTCTTAGTTATACAGCAACCTAAGATGCCAACGATTTAATTATTTGGTCAAAGAGACTCGGGATATTTAGGACTGTAAAGCAACTGTCAAAGGAGCTAAAGTATACCGAAATTACTAGAAAAACTTCCTCTCCCCAGGTCATGGATTGGGAGACTCCAGGCTGTAAAGACTTTACCATGCTCATGGCCTTGAGTCATAGTGGATCATCAATGGGTCATACTGTGACTATCTTGCAGAAGGCATTCGGTTGGGTTGTGTTGTCCAATCTCTGTGTCTCAATTGGGTCGCTTCCTCCATTTGCCTTAACTTAATAACTGATAGACAGGCTCTTCCCTGCTGTCAGCCTTCTGCACATTTCACATATGTTGAGTTTCTTGGTTCCGCATCCTCTTTGTATGTAGTTTTTTTTCCTATCTACATTTTTGATTTCCTTCTTGTGTTTTTTCCTCTATAGATGTGTTACTTTCTTGGCAGTTACCCCTATGAGATTAAAATTATAATTTAGAATGTTTAATAGTCTTAATTAATGCCAACCCATGCTCACCGCAGTCTTCCTTTGCAGGTTTTCCCCACCCTATATTTTGCTGTTGCCACGAGTTCCTTCCAATTATTTCGTGTGTCCATTAGCTTAGATTTATAATGACTGTTATAATTTTGTTTTGAAATAAAGAAGGAAGGTAAAAGCTCAACCAATGCTCTTGGATCTCATATTAATTAGTATAGTTTTTCTTGACCAGTGTTGTTCTCTTGTGTATCCAGTGTCCTTTCATTCCAGCTGTAAAGTCTCAGTTGGCCGTTCTTCACAGGTCAGGTCTATGTGTGGCAAGCTTCCTTGGCTTTGCTTTCTTGGAAGTGTCTCTCCTTTGTCATTTTTGAAGGGCAGTTTTGCTGGATATAAAATTCTTGATTGTCAGAGCCCCACAACCAATTCTTTAAATTTGGCATCCTCCTGTCTGTTGGAGTCTGTAATTTGTTTTGATTATTCACCTTTTAGTATCCTTGCAACCCCTGTACATAGTGTTTTCCCCGTCTTGCTGCTCTTAGAGTTCTGTGTGTATTCCCAGCACCCTCATATTTAACTATGTCTCAGTATAGCTACTTTTAATTTTATCTTCATTGGTGTTGGTTGATGATCTTGGGTATATGTAGGTTCATGCTTTAATAAACTTAGGGTGACTTCTGCTGCTTTCCATTCAAGCATTTGTGTTTTTTCCCCCCTGTTCTCTACCCTCTTCTTCTGGAAATCCAGTTGTGTGTGTGTATGTGTGTGTGTGTGTGTGTGTGTGTGTGTGTGTGCATGCACTGTGTGCTTACTATGTGCAAACTCTCAAAGGTGTGTTCATTTCTCCTTACTCTTTCTTGTTTTTCTGTTCCTTGGTCTGGGGGTCTTCAGGTTTGATGACTCCTTTTCTGTTTGTTCACTGTGTATCACAGCCACTATACTTTCACATTTTTGAGTTCAAATGGATTCCTTGTATAGAGTTAACATCTCCTAGTTGGCATTTTTGGTTAAGGCATAATCTTCTTAGATTGTTTTAATTCTTAGTTTATGCTCTTCTTCCATTCTCTGAGTCCTTTGTATGCAGGCTAGTTTTTTTTTAATCTCACGGTTGTAATATATTTTGTGATATTCTTGAATTCTTTTCTTAATTTGTAATGAGTGAAATATACTTTCTTGTTATTTTGAATGGCAAATCTCTTGTGATTGATTATTTCATCTTGGTTGGAGGTGGAGTCAACTAAGAGACACACATGTGTAAGGGAAGGACCCTCCTGCAGAGTAACTGGCCCCTTCCCTTCTGTCAGGGTAGCTATAATGAAGTCGGAGGAAAAGCGTTCGTTTTTGGCTTGCCCACCCTTGCTCCTTGCTGATGAGGGCATCTTTTCTGTTGTGGCAGCTGCTGCCACTGTGATCCTTCCAACACTGACTAAAAATCAAGGGTGTGATCTGTGTGTTCTTGTGGCTGGTGACATTGAGAGTCTTCTTCTGAGCCTCTTGGCCGTATGCTTCACTTCTTTATAAAACATCTGCTGGTGTTTCTGCTTATTTTCTGTGGGGGTGGGTTTGGGCTTTGGTTTTTCTTTTAACTAAATCATTCTTGATAAGTCCCCTTTCAAATACATGGTTGGAAAATATTTCTTTTTCGGTCTTCTTGGTTTTTATGCTCTTAGCAACTCTAAGTGTCTCGCTTTTTAGTTTGTGCTTTGTGTCAAGTGTAAGAGAATCTTTCATTTAGCCTTAGTTCTGAAGTTCTCTGTTTGTCAAAAATATATAATTTGCATTTTACATTTAAGTCTTTTGGCCATTTGGTGCTAATTTCTACAGTGTCTGAGGTTTCAGGCAGATGTACAATTTAACACATGGACGCCCCATTGTTCCCGTACTGTTTGCTCAAGACCACATTTTCTGTGTTGAATTTTGCTTGCACCTTGGTCAAATATCAGCTGCCACCACCACCCCCACAAAGTGAGAAAATAGAAAAACCTATAATCTATTTTCTTTGAGGGAGTGATTAAGAAAGCTGGCAAAAAAGAGAGTAAGAATCGACTTCCAAGAACTCTGAAATCTAAAAGGTGACTTACAGCAACCCAGAGGGCCAATGTAGCTAATGAAGGCTACAGCCCCTCTGCCTGAGAGCACCGTGACCTTTCTACCCATTATACTCAGTGCTGGATATGAAGTCGGCAGCTATGCTTCTAGTGAAGTCAATAGAAACCTACCTGTGAGACTTTTATTTATGTTTCTCCTTTCTGCCCCTGAAGGATCAACTCAAGGGTCTCCCTTTGTTTTGACTGCCCCACAGGGTTGGAGGTAAACTTCAAGGAGATCCGGGACCACGAGGAGCCCATCAGGTTCTTCTCTATCCAATGGGGATGAGAGAGAGAAGGGTTCAAAGGGCTTCAGGGAAATTCTGCTCCCCGACTAGAGTAGAGGTGCTGTGTATTGATTTGAGGAGTCCACCTACCATAATAGGGTCACCTGGAGGCCTAAGAAGGCTGAGGAAACTTTCATGCCAGAAAACTAGCAAATCAGTCAGAACGTCACATCTGGGGACGCATGATTTCAAGGGTGTATGGAAGAAGCCATGGAGCCGTGGGAGACAGATGCTGGGATCTTTAGCTGGTAAGCCACAGCCATGTGGCCATGTACAGAATAATAGATATGGGTTAGTTTAGGACATTAGTTTAGCCAGAAATACACTAAAGCTATGGGCCAAACAGTATTGCAAATAATATGGTTTTCTGAGAGATTATTTCGGGGCTGAGCAGCCAGGAATGAAACAAGCCCGCTCCTACAACAGGCTGAATATGCAGACAGGAAAGATGGCCAGCTAGCCTCCTTTGCTGCTTAGTGGCCCTGAGGTTCTCTCCTGCCAACCCTTCACCCTTTGGCTTCTGTGACTTTGGGGTTCACAATTTGAGTCTTCTGTGCATGGGAATTATGGGAATTATGTTTTTTTTCTGCTTCAAAAACAGTTCCAAATTTGCTCATCTTTGTGTCTGCCCTCTTTGGTAAACATTTCGGAGGACTTGCACAGGATGGATATTGGGAGTGGATCAGTGAACTGATTACTAATTTAAACGTTAAAAAAAATAGTTCAAAGCTTTTTTAAAAAAAGTTTGCTACTAAGTCCCTTGATAGTTTGAGTGTGAACGTCCCTCACAGGTTCATGTCTTTGAACCCTTTGTCCCTGGCTGGTGGTGCTGTTTAAGAAGGTTCTGGAAACTTTAGGCAGTGGAGACTGCTGGGAAGGCCAATCCCACTTCTGGCTCTTTCTCCTTCCTGACTGTGGATGCAGCCTGATAAGTCACCCCACAGGGCTTCTGGCCATGATGCCAATGGGGCAGCCGTGGCTCTTCCCAAGTTGCCCCTTATGAAGCAACAAGGAAAATAGCTAAACCAATCCTTATCCATCCCCGAATTCCCCATTTTCAGAGTGGTTACTATTTTTATATCTTCCCCCACCCCTTACCCCCCCCATTGCCTTAAGGTAGAATGAACACTTGGTCAGGCACTTAACAGTATATGGATGCACAAGCCTTAATTGATTAGATATAGAGACTCCATGTTTGGAATGCAAATAAACGGAACATTCTTATCCCCAAATCTGGGCTGAGACGAAATATCTAAGGAACCAGAATTATGTGAGATGGATTATTCAACCTTTGTCTTTCACTTCACGGAGTCAACAGCTCCTCAGGCAGAGGGAAGTCCTCTGAGACACAAATAATGCATCAGCCAAGACCTTCCTCTGCATTTCAGGTCAGGGCACCTCAAACTCTGGCTGCAGAGCCCTCCTGTCTTCTCACCTGCGCAGGAGCCTTGTAAATCTGATGTCCGTCCCAAATGCAGCTAGGGAAGCTACTCAGAGGGTGGGTTGGCTCTAATCTGGGTCTGTGGTGGCAGCCTGCAGGAGAGGGGGGATTGAAGAGGCTGTGCGAAGCGTGCCACTTTGAAATCCGCTGGCTCAGAGAGAGGGGTCCTGCTTCCTCTCTGGGAGAGGAAGTGACTTGGGGGTCTGGAGATCCCGAGCTCTCTTAGCGGTTCCCTGGGTGGCAGCATCCACATCTGCTTTCTGACAGCAATGGCAAGACAAGAAGGCAGGTGAAGCTGGCTTCAGTTGTAAGCGAGGGAAAGAGTCACCTGGTGACTGAAAGCAGGTCAGCCTGCATGCACTCAAGACAGTCACCCTCGATGCCCTGGATGTGAGGTTTGTACACAGAGGGCTCTACTTGGAAGGAGAGAGAGCACAGAGCCCAAACAAAAGTCCAGACAGATGATTCAACCAGCCAGTCTACTCCTGAAAGTGACATGTCTCTGGCATGTTAAAAATTGCCTCTGTGGGCCTGCAGGGAGATGGCTTGTTTAGTAAACGGCTTGCCTTAAAAGAAAGGGGACCTGAAGTCAGCCTCCTGAACCTGTCCAAAGAGCTGGATGAGGTGACATGTGTTTGTAATCTCAGCATTGGGGGGTGGGGGTGGGGCAAGCAAGTCCCTGAGACTCACTGACCTACCTCCCAGCCTAACCTACTTAGTAAGCCTTGGGTCCAAGTGATGGTCCTGTCTTAAACAAGGTATATGGTGCCTGAGGAAGGACATCTGAAGATACCCTTTGAGTTCCATGTGCACTGAAATACACACACAATACTGTTTCCTTAGGCTAAGAGTCATATATACCAAGTCTTGGTGTCATTCTCTTTCCCAGGGAAGGTCCGATTCTCCCCAAGTAGCTGAGCCTGGAACAACCTTCCAATGGTTCCAGATAGAGACACTTACTCTAATTTGCAACATCTAGTTAAGGTAACTTGGGACGTGGCAGGGCTGCAGAAGCTGAGCAGAGATAGAAACTGCCTCTTATGGTGGCCCGGTAGGTGAGTGCTTCCTGGCAGGCTGAGGTCATGGTGGGACATATTTAGGTCTAGGTCACACCAGGGACATGTAGTTTGCTGCAGGCTCGGCAGCACCGTCTTGCAATATCTATTATAAACAAAGGCAAGGGGCTTTTAGAAGCCAAACCCAAAGCCATGCAGGTCGGGGGTCATTTGAGGAGTGAGCATTGCAGGAAAGTAGGGAGAGCGTTCCCAGCAGATTCTCTTTACCTCATTTGACAATGATGTTGTGGCAAGTGGGTCTCTTGAAGACCTCCGGGAGCCTAGCTGGGCCACAGTCGCTAGGGAGAGCAGCCCTGTGTGCAGGTCCGGAGAATAGATGTGGGGCTGGCCTCTGCAGTTGCGGGGCTGGGGCAGCCTGACCTGCTGTGGGGAAGGAAGTACACAGAGTTTGCTTCCCCCTCTCTGAGACTCTCTCAGCATGAAAAACAACTGATTTTCATTCTATGGGCTCTGGGAAATAGCCTTTGTTCCTGCTGGCCCTGGAAAAGTGGCCTTAATCCAAAGTGATTACCCGCCGTGCACCAAGATTTATTCTTTGCTGATAGCCTCTCTTGCTGCCTGAGTCCTGGGCTCAAATTGCCCACAGCCTGTCACGGAGGCCATATGTCTTTCCATTCCTGCGTCGAGAATGACATTGAAGTCACTTTGTCCTCTCTGAAGCTTTTGTGTGTGCGCGCACATGTGGCATCGACCTCTGTGGTGGGGTCTAGCAGTTAAAAGAAGTCGTAAAAATCTCAGGCGTGAAAATGAAGCCCAGGACAAAGGGCCAGTTGCCACCCGGCTTGCAGAGCCTTGCATCTCTTCCTTTTGCCTTGTGCAGCATTGGGGTTGCTTCAGTGTCAGCGTTAACAGACGTGGGACCTGCTAAGTTCCATGAGAAATGTCTAGGCAACGATTTGAGCCATGGAATGGGCGTCTGTGGTATCTCTTGGCAGTTCAGATAGGACCATCCACAGAGGTGTACCATTATGTTGCTCAGTCACTGAAGTTTATATGGAGAGGATTCCATGTGCTCCTGAGTCTCCACTCCTGGCTTAATCAGTTGGCTGATGATCTTGAGACCAGGGTTTGGAGGAGAACCCTTTGCTCCACCGTGTTTCTGAGACAGTGCAGATGGCCCTCACTTCCTGATGTCCCTCCTGTCATTTTGCTCTCTTGTGCCATTTGTATTGTGTCGAAAGCAGGAAGCAGCCGACCCCATTTCACTGTTGCCAGCAAGTGACAGAGGGCACAGGCAGTCGGAACACTGAAATTGTCTTTGGATTCCCTCTCCTTGACATGTGGCTTTTTCTGTTTTGCACTTTATAAAAAAATAAAATAAAATTTCAAATTAACTTCAGTTTAGTTCTATCTCAGATTTTAATTGCTTGGAATTAGTGCTTGATTTGCATAGTACTTGATTCGCCAATTACCCGTGACCATGGGGTAATCTGTGCTAAAACTCGGGACAGCTCCTGATTGCATTCCATTAGAGAAGGGGCAGGATTGCCCAAGATCCTAGGATGGAAAATTCCCAACCCAGCTGTGATTTAATGCTTCCATGTGCACGCACTCCATGCTTTAGCTTAAGCATGCTCAAGCTGCACCTTCTGGAAGTTCATTCTCCAGAAAGGAAGGCCAAGACAAGTTGGGGAGCTGCCCAGTTTGCAATTAACCTTCCCCAGCACCTCTCAACTGATTATACCATTTTATAGCCCAAGGCCACGAATCAGCTCTGATTCAATCTGATGTCACCTTCTAGGGTATGTGGGAATATTATTTAAGTCATGAGTCAGGATCCAGTGTACTTCTGTTTATCACCAAGGCAGGGAATTTGCAGGTAGTGTCTGGGATAATTCATTTTCACTGTCATCTTTACAATTAATTACCTTGGCTGAGAGACTCAGTGCACAATTGTTTAGGTTAGGGTTATGTGAGTAACAGTCTGTCTTTGCAAAACTGTCTTGGTTATATTAGTTGAGATAAAAAGACCCACATACCCACCCTGGGCAGCATCCTTCCCTATGTTTGGGTCCTGGACTATATGGAAGTGATGAATGCTGAGCTGAGCATTAGTAAACATGCATGCAAACATGCATGCATGCATGCATGCATGCATGCATTTCCTCTGCTCTTCACTTGGATATGGCTAGTTGCTTCAGGTTCCTGCTTTGATTTTGCTGCCATGATGGGCTGTAACCTGGAATTGTGGAGCTAACAGAAACCTTTCTCTCCTAAGTTGCCTTTGTAACTAGGACAAGGAGTCAGGTGATCATTTTAGCCAATAGAGACCCAGGTTGCCCATGCAGATATCAAGTTTCCCAATTGAGAGTGTAGGCTTGATGCCTGAGTCCAGTTTGGGCTCTATATCAATGGTTCTATAGCAGGCATTATGGGATTATCTCTAATTTAGAGGTTTGAAGTCACATAAAGCCTGGAGCCTATGACTGTCTACAGGTCTGTCCCCTGTTCTGGGGGGGAGTCAGTCTTAACAGGGCTGGATCTCACATCTTTCTTACATAACAGATGATGTGTGAAGGCAGGCACATTGAGAGGCTGATGTCATCAGTGGGCTATGACACTTTGAAAAGGGGGTGGGGCATCCATTGAACACTTATCCCCAGCTACTTTTAGAGGGAGGGGCAGTAGTTGAGACCTCACTAAACAAAGTAGGTTACTGGGGGCATGTCTTTAAAGGCTATCTTACCTCTGGCCCTGTCTTAGGGTTTCTATTGCTATGAAGAGACACCATGACCATGTCAACTCTGCTAAAGGAAAACATTCCATTGAGGTGGCAACTTATGGTTCCAGAGGTTCATTCCATTGTCATCATGGCAGGGAGCATGACAGCTATGAGTATGGTGGCCTGAAGACAGATGTGGTGCTAGAGCTGAGAGTCCTACATCTTGATCCAAAGGCAACAGGAAGTGAACTGAGTGCCACATGGGGTGAAGCTTGAGCAAAGGAGACCTTAACGCCCACCCCCGCAGTGATGCACTTCCTCCAACAAGGTCACACCTATCCCCAAAAAGCCACACCTCCTAATAGTGCAATTTCCTTTTGGGGGCCATTTTCTGTCAAACCACCACAGGCCTTGTCCCACCTCTCTGGCTCTGTTTCCTGGTTGCCATGAGTTGAGAAGCCCTGCTCTACCACGCTGCTCTTATATTCATGTTGTCTGGCCTTGCCCTCGCCCACAGCAATGGGCCAAGTGCCCAGGGGTGGAAACCTCTGAAACCATGAGTCAACATACACAGCTTCCTAGAAGCTATTATTCCCAAGTCTTTGTCACAGCGAATCAGGCAGCATGGAGAGTCGTCCTAGGAGTGAGCAGATGTGGGCGGCAGATGGGAGGCCACAAAGTGGGGGCGGCCTTGCTATGTGCTGGTTTGCTTTGGTCTTCTATTTGGTTTCTATTTCCTCCCTCCTCCTTTTTACAATGGAAATGGCTACTCTGCCATGGGAGATATGTAACTTGCCTTTTGAATTTCACAAGGGCTCACAGATAGGAACGAGTTTTCCTTAAAGTTCCAGAGGGTACTTTACAATTTTTAGTGGCACTGGAACTGTTGAGACCACATTGTGCATTTTCTGCTGCACACGGGATAGCTACAGCACGTGAGGTAGACTTATAACCCTCTGTCTGCCCAGAAAACAAGTGTGACTTTAGGACCTATGTTTGAGTGTCAGGTTGACAAGGGGTAGACTGGATTGCTCACTTAGTTGGATTGAGACACACCTGGGAAGTCAGTAGAGAATATTTCCGGTGGTGTCTGTGAGGACATCTTTGAGAGGATCAGTTAAGGGAGATACTCATCCTGGATATGGGCAGCATGTTCTGGCTGCTGGCCTAGGTGGAATGAAGGCAAATGAGGAGGAGCTTCTTGATTGCCAAGTCTGCTTCTTGATTGCCAAGAGGTGAGCAGTGTCCTCTGACAGCATCACTGAACCCAACCTGGACTCAGGTCTGAGGACCTTAGACCAGTGCCTCTGAAATCATGAGCTGAGATCAAGCTTCCCTCCTTTGAGGGGATTTGTCAGGTATTTGTCACAGTAATTAAAAAGTCCATGACAAGCCAAATAGGGAAATGCAAGGGGAAGGCCTGACCATGTATGAGTATGAGAGGGGTGGCTCCCACCTCCTCAGGTAGAGATATTCACCTCCTGGACTCACTGCTCACATTGGGCAAACTCCCTACTTAGGGGCAGCATCTTGGATTGAGCAGGGTTATACAGAGGTTTTTTTTTTCTTTCCTTCACCCATGTCACAGTTCCAGGGGTGACTGCCAGAGAGCTTTGCTTTGCCTATGGCCTTTACCTCGTCATCTTGATGGCTAAGGGATGTCCTACAGTGGCCAGGATCTGAACCCTCTAGGTACGGTCCTTGAAAGTATTTCTAGATCAAAGGTTGCTGGTGGGAGCATCAGAGAGCCTAAGTGCAGCTTCCTGTCCACTCGTTCCCAGGATCATTCTCCTCATTGCAAAATGCGGTCTGGGGACTGTGTTGGAACTCAGAGATTCTAGGTACTCAGGACCATCAGCACATCTACTTTCCGTGCTGGAAGACCAAATCTTGTTTATTCTGTAGCCTGCCAGAAGACCTCCTTGATTGCCTCCAGCCTGTACTTCGTCATGCTCTTGTGGAGTTTGGTGGAACTACTCCTTGCAGAGGGTATGCATGTTCTAAGTTCTGTGCCCTGTGTCACCAATAGGCCATGAAGTTGTCCCTGGTGGTTCCTGCCCTCACTTCCCAGCATCCTGGAAGGAAGATCTTCAGTTCTTGCTGTTAGATCTGCCTTGGTCACCCAGGAGGACTCTTAGACTTCTTTCCAGACCACCCTATTTCCCCACTCAGTCTGTCAGCCCATAACAGGATCATGCACTCTGTTTTCTAACACACAGTTCCTTCTAAGGTGTTGACCAAAGGTTAATACTATCTTAGGACGCAGCAACCCTACCCAAAGCAAAGGAGGCAAGGCACCATTCTGCGTCTGGCTTGACATGAGGGTTAGACTATACGAAAGCTGGGTTTGCCTTGAGTTTCTCACCTGGTTATTGGGCTGCAGCTTGTGATAGCCTTGACTCATGGTCTCTGCCTCACAGCTCTGCAACTATCACATAGCATTGGGAAGCCGGGACTCTAGTTTATTCTCACATGAAGCCCAGATGTGCTACATGTTTTAAGAGGAGGTCTCATTCTAGCTCCAGTGCATGTCAGAGTTGTTCATTCTGTCTGTAACTCCTGTGTGCTCTGACCCACCCCGCTGCCTTGTTTCTGCTCCTCTTACTCTATGGCCTGCCTGCTGCAGCTCTTGTATACTCTATGCATTATCTGTTGCAGCTCTTGTGTACTCTATGCATTATCTGCTGCAGCGCTTGTGTACTCTATGCATCATCTGCTGCAGCTCTTGTGTACTCTATGCATTATCTGCTTCAGCTCTTGCATACACTATGCACTGCCTGCTGCAGCGCTTATGTGCTCTATGCACTACTGCAGCTCTTGTGTGCTTTGACCCCACCCCTACTGCTTTGCTTCTGCCTTCCTTACTTTACGTCCTAGTTTCATTTCTGTCACTGTGATAAAATTCTGAGATCAAAAAGCAGCATAAGAAAGAGAGGATTTACTTGGCTGACAGTTTCAGGCCACAGTACAGTATTGAAAGGAAGTGAAGGCAGGAACTTGAAGCATCGTGTCCACAGTCAAGAGCGGAGGGAGAAAAACACAGGGATTCTTGCTGGCTGATTCTCAACTACCTTTCTCCTGTTTATCATATTGTTTAAGACCTGCTGCCTAGGGAATGGTGCTGCCCACAATGGGTGGGTCTTCCTTCACCAACAGGAAAGACAGCTCCCCACAGACATTCCTCACTGAGACTCTTTTAAGATGCTAGATTGTATCAAGTTGATGGTTAAAACCAAGTACACTCCTTTTGGCTTCCAGGTTGATATTTCTACATTTTCATTTGGTTCAGCTGTTAGTATGTTTTATATATTTATTTTGTTTTTTACTGCTTTCTAACATATAGCTACAGACTCTGGGGTAGAGATATTGTGTTTTCACTGATGTGAACAGTGTCTTTTTTACACAGAGTAAGTTATCTAAAGCAGTGGTTCTCAACCTTCCTAATATTGCAATCTTTTAATATACTCCCTCAACCCAACCATAAAATTATTTTTGTTGCTACTTTTTAACTGTAATCTGGCTATTGTTATGAGTTTTAATGTGTTGGCAGAAGCAGATTGTTCATTCCCAATTGCCCAGATCTGAAATAATCACACAGAAACTTTATTAACAGTAGTAATACTTTATAAACAGTAGTAATATGATTTGGGTAATAGCTTAAGCAGCTTTCTAACTAGCTCTTATATCTTAAATTAACCCATTTCTATTAATCTGTATCACCATGTGGTTGTGACTTACCAGGCAAAGTTCCAGCATCTGTCTCCTCTGGCAGCTACATGGATTCTCCCTGACTGCACCTTCTTTCTCCCAGCATTCAGTCTAGTTTTCCCACTTAACTCTATTCTGCCATGTTAAAGGCCCAAGTAGCTTCTTTCTTCACTAACCAATAAAAGCAACACATATACAGCAGGACTACCTACATCAGTATTGTAAACATCTTATATGAAGGATATCTGATATGTGACCTCTGTGAAAGGGTTGTTTGACCTTCAAGGAGGTCATGACCCACAGGTTGAAAACCACTGTATTAACGTTTGTTAACAAACTAATGGGTAAGAGTGCATGGGTTTCTTTGCCGAGTGTGGAAGCACGTTTGCTCGGATGGACATCAGAAGGCTTCCTCAATTGCTTACCACCCCAGTCTTTGAGATAGGGTCTCCCATTGAGCATAGATCACATCCACTGCCTATTGTGACTGCCAGTGAGCCCCAGAGATCCTCCTGTCTCTCTACCTCTACATGCTTCTGCTCTAGAATTTTAAAACTGTGAGTTCTGGGGGATTGAACTGAGGTCTAATAGTTCTGTAGCAAGCACTTTACTGACAGCTGCTTCAGGGAGCCAGTTGGCTTTCTTAATAGTGATGATGTTGAACTTCCCTTTATATACACGGGGTGTGTAGGATGTGTTCTACAACAGCCTTGTGGACCATGCCCAGAGGTGCTGGAAGCATCTTGGTTCATAGCTGCCTTGGGGACCTCTGAGGTCAAGAGGCATAGCAGGAGCCACGGACACCGGTTACTGACTTTTGGGTGCCTAAGAGTGTCAGTAGAAGTGGCCATCTTCTCCAGTTGGTGGGCCTTGAATCCATGGTGTTTAATGAGGAGAAAAGAAAGGCTTGGAGCTCTTGGCTTGACCGGTCACTTTTTCTTTTATATCTGCAAAGGAAATGTCATCCTTGTTGTCCAGTCCTTGAAGGAATGAGTCTTATATGATGTAGGCCACCTCAGTCACCAGGGTGGACAGTTCCATTTAATCGAATGGTATTTCATACTGTATTCTGTGTAATCATTTGGTTATTTGCTTTGGTCAGATCTTTTTTTGGGGGGGAGGAAGTATTCATGGTAATCTAGTTTCCTTGATGAGCCAAACAGTATTTCAAACCTCAAAATAAAACAAGCTCCCTCTGGTAGTGTTTTGTTGATCTGGTGTTGGGACCTGCTATTGTAGATGCCCAGTCATACTATGGATTGATGGATACCTGGGCATCCATCCAGAGACCTCAAGCAATGTACTCCCTTTCAGCGCATGAGAGAGCCTGTGTGGAGAACAGGAAAGGGTGGGGTTCTACTCTGGGTGGTCCCCACAGGGTTAAAGTCTATTACACTTTAACTGTGCTCACATCATCAAATAATAGTACTATCCATCAACTTTAATGTTTCTGTGTTTCAAAGCCTTCAGTCTCAAGAAGGTCATATAATTTCTTTCTAGAGAAAGTCTATAGGACATATTTATGTGGAATCCTCAGTTTACCACCAATATTTTCAAAGCTGTAACTTTTAGGAGAGAATAAAAATTATATGGAATTCACATTGTGGCTTTGGTCTAATTTTTCTTTCTCTCTTCCACTCCCCTTTCCCTTCACCCTTGGTTCTAAGCACTCTGAGAAGGAATTCGTAGTGTAAATCCACAGTAGTAACATATTAACTACATCGATAGGGATGGAAATAGCTTCTAGATCTTTGAGAAAGTGCATTGTCAAAGTCAGATGGGAAGCCTTTCTCTATACTTTTCAAGAGTCAAGTGAGAAGCAAAGGAGGAGCAAAACAGGATCCCAGAGAAGGAAGAAGGGTCTGAGGGGCAGGGAGGAGGAAGTGAAAGAGGTCACCCAGGCAACAGGTACAGGCTGGGACCCAGAGTTTTGTCTCCTGACTCACACATATTTTCTCAGGGACTATTCTACTATTCTTTTCTGATATAGAGCACCTATAGGAGAGGAATAGACTTATTTCAGCTTGTAGGTCAGAGTTCACCAATGAGGAAAGTCCGGGTAGAAACTCAAGCAGTAATTTGAAGCAGAAATCATGGAGGAAAGCCACTTACTGGCTTGATCACTGGCATGTGATTCTCTGGCTTTCCTGTACAACTCAGGACCACTTGCCTAGGAATGGAACTGCTCCCAGCAAACTGGGCCGTCCATCACCAATTATCACTAAATCATCTACAAACACGCTCACAGGCTAATCTGGTCTAGTCATACACAATGGGTATTAAATAACAGGTTGACGTGGGTCCCTCATACACACGAAGGGTGTTAGATGATGTATTGCTGTGTGTCCTTGATGCATACGGTGGCATCGGATGACAGGTTGGTGTGGGTCCGTGATGTGCACAGTGTGCACTAGATGATGGGTTTGCATGGGTCCCCGAGCACACACTGTGTTAGATGATAGGTCATCTTGGTTCATCAATGCACACATATGAGTTCTAGATAATGGGTTGTTACATGCCTTCAATACACATGCTGTATTAGAAGATGGGTTGGGGTGGGTCCTGATATACACACAGTGCATTACATGCTGGGTTTGTGTGCTTCCTGGGTGTATGTGTTGGGCATCAGATGGTGGGTTGATGTAGGTCATTGATCCACACACAGTGTGTTTTAGATGATTGGTTGGTGTGGATTCTTGATGCACACACACTCTATTAGATGATGTGTTGGTGCAGGTCCTTGACACACACAGTGGGCATTGGATGATGGGTTAGTGTGGGCCCATTGCCATCTGAGTGCTTACAGTTTAGGACAGACTCACCCTCTTTCCTCAGTCTGTTGTGTCGGATATGTTCTTGGTGTTGCTTATAAATTCTCTTTGGTACATTTACAGGGTGGAGCCTTCTCTACTCCACTCATTAAGTTATTTATCAGTCTGTTGCATGGATGGTGCTTTCTCTGCATCTTATTATCTACTGAAAAGGACAGTCATTCTCTACTTTCAAAATGGACTCAAAGCTGCTTGTGAAATGGAGTTTCTCATGCAAAGCCTGGCCTATGTTTTACACCTGTGGAATCACAACAGGGCACACATCCTGTTCTCAGCACACAGATGCATGCCTACCTCTTTCTAGGCTCCACCCTGGCCTGGCTGTAAGTCATGTGAGGGATTTGTTGTTCACTGACTAACTCAGGCCTCATGTGGGTGTGCGATAGCCAATTTGCTGCAGAGTGAGTGGCGGCTTTTAAATGGTCAGCTATTTCTCAGGATTTTGTAATTGGTCACCAAGCAGGGTCACAGTCTGAGCCACATGCTACTACCTGCCACCCACTCTTTTTAAAAAACAAACTAGAAAAATTAAAATATAATTATATAATTTCCCCCATTCCTTCCTCCCATCCCTCTCATGTGCGCCCCCCCACCCTGTGAAATCTTGGCCTCTTTTTTAAAAATTATGTTATAATGTCAAAATATGTGTATAAAACCTGCTTGGTCTATTTGGTATATCCTGTTTATGTATGATTTCAGGGTTGACTGGTTGATATTGGATAACCCATTAGGAGGCACATCCCAGAAAAACTATTTCATTCAACCTCAGCATTCCTTAGTGACTTACAGCTCTTTGTCTATGGGTGAAGCCCTGTGAGATGTTCCCCTTTGTGTTAGCATGTCCATTTGTGATGTACTTCTTCAGGTCTTGTTTAGGTAGCTGTAGCTGACATATAATGTTTGAAGCTCCCTTGGCCTTCTAGGTGATACAATCTCACTTCTCGGTCCTCTGGGTTTTAAACTGTCCCCACCCTTCTCCCACCGTATTTTCTGAGCCTTAGCTACAGGGCAGTGTGTGACGGATGTTTCTATCACATCTATAGTTTCTACTTTAGAATATATTTATTTATATTTATATATTTACAGAATACCTATAGCTCATAATTTCTCTAAGTGTTCTATAGGACAGACATTTGTTCCCTGTACTTCAACCAGATGTAGTTTTCTGTAATGGTCTTCTCTATTGGAAACGAGAAATTTCTTTGAGAGAACTCCCCTTACCTGGGGGCATAAACACAAGCATTTATAATGCATTTAAGGATAATACTGGCTTAGTAAAGTGGTGATGGTAAGTTAGTCTCTAAGATCCATGACCTCACTAGTACCAGGTCATTGGCTAGGTCTCCAGCACCAGGCATGAGTTCCCTCTTATTGGGTAGACTGTAACTCCGGTGAGAGAGTGCTAGCAAGATGTGAGAGCTGTTCTTGTACATGTCAGATTATTGCATAGTGCTGGTTGTCACTGTGTTCAATAGGCTTTGCAGCTGGGTGGGACTGTTGGCTGAGTCCCTTCTTTAGAAGGTTTCACAGGAACTTTTGGTACTGAGAGAGCTAGCCCTTCAAGATGAGGCATTCATGTGAGATCCATTTTGGTTTTCCAGGTCTTAGGTCTGAAGTGAATGGTATCTTCAACAATAGGAGCTTACCTTCAGCCACTGGGAGGCAATCAAGGGCAATAGCAAAAGCCTATATGTATTGTTTTGAGAATGTTTTAGACTCTCCTGAACAACAGTTTGAAAGTGTATTGTTCATGCCTGGTGTTGGGGCTGTTAGTGTACAGCTCTTGAGGGGGAGGCAGTGTCAGCACAAGTGAGGTGACTTTATTTAAATGACACATGTGTAGGGAGCAATGAATGCTGCGAGTGAGTGAAGTCTTACGTGAGTGCGTGTTGTTGCACACGGGCATGGCTGGGTCGATGATGCCAACGCCTCAGCCTCATGGGAGTGGCAAAGCCTCACCAGAGTGAGGTTCAAAGTGGGATCGTGAAACTTTCCTTGGGTCCGAGTATGAGTGTTTATGAACAATTGCTCAGTGAGGGCAAAGACTAGCAACTACATCTCCCTCCTCCGGGATGTTTATAACCCAAAACTGCTGGACTACAGAGATGTCCGACAGAGTCTAGCTAACACCTCCCTCTGTGTGGTACCTAATCAACACATTGAAGTTATGGTTTGCTGGCAGTAGTAGGTGTCCTCCATTAGAGTAAGCACACCCCATCTGTTTCCACCTTTCCTGAATGTGAGTCTGTGTCCTTTCTTCACTGCCTTATTATACCTAGTCAGGGTTCCAGGACCTAAGCCACGTGGATCACAGCTTATCTGTCTATGTGGATGTATGTAAAGAGGCTCACGTACTGTATATTTTGCCTTTCCTGTGACTAATGGTGAGGAACATCTTTTTATGTCTTTATTGCCTTTTGTGACAGCTTTGGAGAAATATCTATTCCAGTCTTTCACTCACTTTCTTCAGTTGAGTTTTGTTGCTGGGTTGTAGGAGCTCTTTATACATTCTGGGCCAACTCTGCTTTTGTTCCCAATGTTCCTGAGAGAGGCTGGGGAACCTAGGCTCCAGGCTTGGTCCTGTTACTTAACACGATGTTGTCCCAGTCCTTTGGTTCTAAGCTGGAGCTTATTTGGCAGTGACTCAATAGAGCATGGCTGTCCTAACAGTAGAGTACAATTGGAACCCAGTGGGTAGAGGACAGGGATGGCGTGCACTCATTCACGTCTCTTTTTTATTTTTAATGAGTAAGTGAAAAGGTCTTCTGGGGATAAATTATTCTCCAGGGCTAATAAGTGGCAGGACCCAGAAATTCCATTACATGCCTACTGGTCTGTGTGTGTGAGTCTATGGGTGGAAAGTAGCCCCTGGGGGTTACAACTTACCTCCCACAGCTTCTAGTCCGGTAAGGAGCCATGGCTGTGATGATTTCAAACCCATCAAAAGTCACATCTCTACCCTGTATCCACCAGACTGAAGACTGTGCTAAGGGACAGTGCCCCCCAATCCTTCTGTTCAGGGGTTTGGTTTATCCTTGGCTGCATGAGGCACTTCTCTGCTCCCTGTAGTCAGTAGCCCCTTCAGAGCTGGGGCGCTGGTGAAATGTGGGTGGGATGTGGAGGTTCTGGCTCACTGAGACTTTTCAGTTGTTTCTTTCCTGCATGGTTGGAATGTGGCTCCTCAAATATTCACCGCAGGGAATGCCTCCCACCAACGGAAGGGCCTCAGGGATGAGGGGGCTGAGACTCAGGGCTGTGCAGGTCCCTGTTCTGGCTGGAAGTGTCTCTCATGCCCCCTTTGGAGCCTGCAGCTGGTGAGTCAGCTGTCTTGCACGCATTTGGAGAAGGCTGTTATTTCAGGAGGCATCAGCCAGGGAGAGTTCTCAGGTCACGCACTGTGCTGCAGACTCAGAACCAACAGCCTCACAGAGCAGGCAAGACAGACAGGGAAACTGGGGTACAGAGGTTAGGTTTGTTGTCTGTGGTCTAATGCACCTGGGTAGCGGGGAGCCTGGGTCCTGCTTGTTCCAAAGCTTAGACTGTCAGCAGCTCTGTCATGTGACCATGTCAGGGACATAGATTCAGTTTCATAACTTATATTCTTTCCTACTATAGAAAGCACTAGAGCTGGGCGGTGGTGGCGCCCGCCTTTAATCCCAGCACTCAGGAGGCAGAGGCAGGCGGATCTCTGTGAGTTCAAGTCCAGCCTGGTGTACAAGAGCTAGTTCCAGGACAGGATCCTAAGCTACAGAGAAATCCTGTCTTGAAAAACAAAACCAAAAGAGAATTTAAAAAAGCACTAGAGAAAAGCCCTTTTGGAGGGAGTCGGTCATGTTTTAGTGTTCTTGTTTAGAGGAAGGGAAACCGAGGCTCAGATGGTTAACAGATTTATCCACAGTCATGACAAGAACACTGCCTATCCAGGGTTGGACCAGGGTCTTCTTATCCCTGAGTGTCTTCTTTGCTCTAGGTCAACCCTTGTGCATGTTTATTCAGATGCTTTGGGCCCCTTGATGACTATTCATGTCTATGAAGATAGCCTATCATGTGCATGAATGATATAATGTGTCTATCACATGACTCTTGACAGTTGAAAGGTTAGTGCTGCATCTTCTCAATCATTCTCCCAAAAGGTGGTCTCTATTTTGTGGATTTGGGACTTGCCCCTGGCGATCCTGACCTGGTCAAGGCTGGAGTTTGGTCCAGGCTTTTCTGCCTTCCAGCAGTTTGGTTTTTGGAACTGTTATGATGCTTCCTTTCCTTGAGTGAGTGCAGCCTGTGTTTCTGCCACTGGCAATGGAGGTTTCTGAGAATATCTGTGATGTGGAGCAACGTGGCTTCCCCTTGAACTTGTCAGGGAGATACTAGACAGGGGTGGTCAGGTGCCTAGCCTGATAAACATGCCAATCATGGTTTTCAGGAAAGTATTTTGTCCTGGCTGACAAGGGCCAACAGGACACAGCCGATTGTCCCATCCACTGCTAGTCCCTTCTCCATGGCTGGGGCTTCCTGGCCACACAGCAGTAGACAGTTTTCCAAGATAGTAGTATAGATAAATAGGTAGTTTTTACTTGGACTCAGTACTTTAAGGTAGAATAAAAGAAATGAAGATATATATATATATATATATATATATATATATATATATATATATAAAATTCCATTTCCTGACCTGACAATCCCCCTTTAAATACTTTATTACTTTTTAAAATTGCTTTCAATGTCCCCAAGAAAAATTATCCTTACAATGACAAATGGCTTGTTTGTCTCGAGATCAAATTGTGCTCATGGTTAACTAATCTAGGAGCTTGGGTTAATATACAAAGTCTTGAAAACGTGTGTTTTTCCTCTAAGCCAATTATTTTTTCCTCTCCTACAAGAATTATCAGGGGTCACTGTCGGGGGGCATCAGCATACTTTTTCAGGACTTATATTTTAGATTTTGTTATTCTCCATCCTTCCTGAGGTTTTCATATTCAGCTTCTTTGCCTACAGGGTACAGCTGTGCCCAGCAAGCAGGAGGTAGGAAGAACTGTCTTGAGAGAAGTGCGTCTCTCCGGGGCTTGTCTTCAGGAATGGATGAGAATCATTTGCAAATGATTCTCAACCTTTCATTCACCCAATTCCCAGTGTCCTATCCCCCAGAGCGCTGAGGTGGCTGTAGCATCCTGCAGTCTAGAGCACCCTTCTTGACTTTTCTTTACACTCTGCCTCCCTGCTTCTCCCTTCCTGGTGCTTTGATATATGATCACTCTTTTTCAAAGGAAACAGAAGAAACATCTTTCCTCGCCCAGTAGTAAGAAGGATGCAGATCTGCATCTGACTGGGGCCCTTCAGCTGCCCATGGAGTGATTTGCCCCCTTCAGCATTTTAGCAGATAAATGGCAAGTCAATAAAGCTCCCTCATTAGAGGAAGCTGGCGATTATTTGTAGAAGATAATTAAACAACCCGGACATTCAGTATGCCTTCCCTCTATGAGACACTGAAATCTGTTCACTATGGAGCTCTCTCTCCAGCCGGAAGCAAGGAGAAAACAGCAGCGGTGTTTTGCCATTCTGCAGAGTGAAGGGGAAAGAGTGCCCAGTCCTGTACCTCTGTCATCCCCCAGCGCACTGGATAAGTCACCAGGAACATCTGGGTAATGCCAGATTACCATGGGCTACCCTGTCCCCGTGGCTGAGCTCCAGCATCCTCAAGGCTGGGAAGTGCCTATTAATTGCTTTTTTTCACCTGTACAGCTAAGCCCAGCATTTGGCATATGCTACACACCCTAAGCTTCCAGCATCCACAATTTCTCACTGGGAGAAGTATTCTTCATCTCCCTGTCAGGGCTGGGGAAGCTCCTTGCTCAGTTCTGTGCTGCAGTCTCTGTGGAGGGTGTGAGTTTATCTTTCTGGCTTCCAATTGAGGAACTGGGTGGGTGAGAATAGCCCACATCCTTAGCTCCTTTCCATCTTGGCTGGCCGTAGACGATTGCAGCCTCTTCCCGCACTCCTTCAAGCCATCGCTGCCAGTCCCTGAGAGTCTTGTCACCCGTGTTTCCTTTACCTCTGTCCTCTTGGTTGTAGGCCGTGTCTCCCTCTGTAGCTCCTTTCTGCCCCGGCCCCCGGAATGCACTCCCCTTTCTTGCTGTGCCCCCAGAAGCATTTATTCTTCATCTACCAAGAAACACTTAGTTTCGCCCCTCTGAAGAGATTGATTTAGTGACTTGGCGTCACCTCCTAGATGATCAGGTCTCTTACAAAACTTGGCCATTTCCTGTAGCGCAGTTTCTAATTGGTCTTACTAATAAAAATCTGGAGTCAAATATTAGGGGGTGGAAGCTGAAAGAACAGAGAAACAGAGCAGCCAGTCACTAATTCTTACCTCTACAGAATCCTCAGACCAAATGGGGTATCCTGCCTCTACAAGTCCTCAGACTGAATGTCGTCTCTAGGAAACCTCACACTGAATTCTGAGCTTTTGTCTCCTCCTGCCTTATATTCTTCTCTCTGCCCAGCCAAATTGCTTCCTATCTCTAACTCCCCAGTGCTGGGATTAAAGGTATGAGTTACCACTGCTTGACTCTGTTTCTCTTATAGATTGATTCAATCTCATATAGCCCAGGGTGGCCTTGAACTCACAGAGATCCATCTACTTTTGTCTTCTGAGTGCTGGGATTAAAGGTGTGTGCCGCCACTGCCTGGCTTCGATGGCTAATCACTGTACTCTGATCTTCAGGCAAGCTTTATTTGTTAAAGCACAAACAAAATATCAGCACATTTACCCCTTGGTTTTGAGACAGAAATGTTGGTCCTTAAACCCCTCTGTTTGTGCTCTGCCATGCCAGGAGCTAGAGGCAGCAGGAAATTGGACAGGCTGCTCCCAAAATGGGCTTTCGTGCCAGAGCAAGAAGAGGCTGCCCCTCACACACCCATGGCCCATCTTCAATCATATCACGTCTGTGGTGAGGAGGTCAGTTGGCCGGCCTGCATTCTCCCCTGGAATAGACCCTTGAAGGTGAGGCTGGGAATTGCCCATTTTGATTTCTGCTAACCAATGAGGGGCCTGGGTGCTGAATTTGCTCCCCCAAAATGTGTGTTGAACCCATGCCTAGGGTGAAGACAATCACACATGATTTCACTTCCTCTTCTGAGCTGGGTAGGTCCCACCATGAAATGGTACAGCACTTTCACAGTTAATGCATTTGCATTGGTAGAGCCTTGTGTTTTAATCAAGGAGGTACAGTCCGACCAGTTCAGACTGGCAGCATGTAATTTTCCATTCTGAAACCGCTTTTCCAGCATAAACTTTGTTTCTGTGTGAATGTAATAAAGTAAAATACTAGTTACTGCCTTTCAACATCCTTAGAAACTAAGCTACTCGCAGTAGCAGGTAGTCAGAAATACGGATTCCTCCCATGTGTTTTGTATTTGTCAAGCTGTATGCTGGAATGCACTGCTTATGACTGCCGTCGTAAAAGGAAGACATCTGTGCAAATGTGCATGAAAGACCTCCGAGTGTTTCTAATCACAACCAAAGTGATTGCATTTTTGATACCTCAGATCTGTATGTGATTATCCCTAGCAATAACTCATCGTGTCCTGAATCTACAAGTCTGTTGTTTTCTATCTTTTGAGTCCTGTACCTTTCATTTGGGAAGACTGGGTGAGCAGTTCACCCAAGAAGATGTGCTTTGATTTCCAATACCTTTCTCATTTGGATGAAATCAGAGTTTTTAATCTCTTTCTAATTAGTGGTATTTCCCATTCCTGTTGAGGAAAGGTGTGTGCACACATTTTTATTTTGTTTGTTTGATTCTTTGAAAACTCATGTCAACATCTAAAACTAGACTGAGTATAAGCAGAATTTATAAAAGTGGAGTTAAGGAGTAAGGAAATGAGGAGAGGGGAGGGCATATTAACATAATCATAACCAGTGTCACCACCATCCTCATCACGATCCTCACTGTGATAGTCACTTTACCAACATCATCAACCTTATCACGTTCACTATCATTAGCATTTTACCATCATCACCATTGCCAGCTCCATCACCACTATCACCACCATCATAATTATCATCACGTCATCTCCATCTCTACTGTCATCTCCCTCACCATTATCACAACTACTAGCATCATTAAAAACATGAACTTCATCACTTCACCATCACCATCAACCTCCATCATCATCACCACCTCTGTTACCATCATCGTGGTCATCATCACCATCATCATAACCATCGTGACCATCATCATGACCATCATAACCACCATCACTATCATCATCATAACTATCATCATAACCATCATCACCATCATCATCACCATCATGACCATCATCATGACCATCATCACCATCATCATCACCATCACTACCATCATCATGACCATCATCATGACCATCATCATCACCATCATCACCATCATCATGACTATCATCACCATCATCATCACCATCATGACCATCATCATGACCATCATGACCATCATCATCACCATCATCACCATCATCATGACCATCATCACCTTCATCAAGACCATCATGACCTCATCCATTATTGCCATCCTAACCATCACCACGGTCATCCTCACCGTCATCATGGCCATCCTCATCATCATCATGGCCATCAACACCCATCATCACAGCCATCATCACCATTATTATGACCATCATTACCACCACTATTACCCTCTTCTCCTTCATGACCATTTGTATCACCACCACTGCCATCATTACCACCATCACCACTTCTACCATCACCTTTATCATCATCATCATCATCATCATCATCATCATCATCATCATCACTTGCTATCTCCATCACAAACCCCCTTACCAGCACCACCATAATTATTATAAGCATCATTATTACTGTCACTTCCCCCTCATCACATCTGTCCTTATTTCCATTATCAACACAATTGTCCTCACCATCATTATTGCCATTGTTAGCATTGCTATCATTTCGCCCTCCTCATCACTTCCATCATCACTACCATGAACATCGTGGCTTTACCATCTCATCATCATCATTCCCATCATCAGCATCACCATCTTTATCATCAGCATCCTGGCATCATTGCCATCATCACCACACCTCTGTTACCATTATCACCACCACTACAGCTGTCCTCATCCTCTTCATCATAACTCCCATCACTTACATCGTCATCCTATTCTTCCTAATCATAATCATGGTAATGAGAAGACTACCTTACTGCTTACTCTGTGGTAGTTTCTGTAGAGGTGCATTTTAATATGCATTTCCGTTTTCTATCAGCTTTCATGTCGGTTGGATTCTTATCTTGACTCACAGTGGGGGAATGGGAGGTATGGGGAAGTTTAAATACATTGGCCCAAAATCTCTGAACCAGAAAATGGTGAATCTGGGACCCAAAGGGCTATGATTTGAATCTGAAATGTTCCATCCACGTCTTTGTTTTGAATGCTTGCTGTCTGACTTTATGGTATTATTTTGAAGGCTTGTGGAAGTAGTTATTGAGGGCAGGACTCTGAAGGTTACACCCAATTCTGGTTTTCACCTGCTCTCTATTAGCCACCATGGGAGACCATCACTTCACACTGATGTGTTGGGGACAGCGCCTCTTCCACTGCTATACTGCCCTTACTTTGGAAGACTGGAATCCTGGTGGAACTGTAAATCTTTTTTTTCTTTAGGTTATTTTTGTCCTTGCAGTGAGGAAGGTGATATGCAAACCCATCAGCCCAACTCTAGGGTATAACCCTCACAATTAGTCTCTGTCAATGAATATAGTATAAGTGACACCTTATCTGATGGGGACAGATCAGGTGGATGTGGCCCCTATGTCACAGCAAGGAAAACCACACCATGGATGTACAGAAACTATCTAATGCTGGTTTTCTTCTCTGTGGACTATCCCTTCCTTGGGCTGTTATTTTTCTTCTTTCAGAAGTACCTTGTTTCCACTAGAGGGAGTTCTGAGTGTGTTGTGGGCCTATCAGGGATGGTAGACAGGCACCAGATTTCTCATCAGTTCTGCTCTGTGACTTTGAGCACCTTGGTGACCTCATTCTGAACCCCCCTCTACTACTGCCCTCTGGTGATTGTTTTCTATCTAATACTGAACATGCTCATCTCACTGGATTTGCCTATGGACAGAGGTGACCTTGATGTCCACAGCTAAAATGGTACTTATGTATCTCTACATCTTTTTCTGGACCCTGGTCATCATCACAGGAATGCTTGGATTGGCCTGTAGAATGGATGTAGACTTGGAAGACCACCAAGCCATTTGAGTATTCTGGAGATCGCCAAGCCCAAGATGCCTAGAGCATATTGATCTGTGGACAATAACCAGTGGTGATGGTTTTGGTCCATGAGGGTTGTCACACAACACCATCCCTTGAGTAGATTAAGAATATGCCTGAACCCAGAAACAGCCTAGGACAGAGGAACAAATGCATCAAGGGGTTGCAGGCATGCGTCTGCATAGTGAGGCCCCACTGAGCACTGCTAAAGCCCCACTCTCTCCCTTGCCTGAGGTCAGGTTACTCTTGTGGCTAGGCTGCGCTTCTTGCCCTGGAAAGGTCTCCATTCTTTTCTAGATCATGCTGCCTCCTCAGTATGATGCCCTACTGATGAAGGAGAAATATCTCACATAGGTTTCTACATTTGAGCACTCAATCCCCAGCCAGTGGTGCTGTTTGGAGAGGTTGTAGTACACTTAGGAGGCAGAGGCTTGCTGGGAAAAATACATCATTTGGGTCAGGCTTCCTGAGTTTATACCCACCCTGTCTTAGTTAGGATTTTATTGCTATGAAGAGACACCAGGACCACAGCAACTTTTATAAGGGAAAACATTTAATTGGGGCTGGCTTACCATTTCAGAGGGATTTAGTTTGTTATCATCATGGCAAGATGTGGTGGTATGAAGTGATACGTGGTGATGGAGAAGGAGCTTAGAGTTCTATATCTTGATCTGCAAGCAGCAGCAGAAGGCTGTGTGAACCACACTGGGCATAACTTGAGCATATAAGACCTTAAAGCCCGCCTCCACAGTGACACACTTTCTCCAACAAGGCCACAGCTACTCCAACAAGGATATACCTCCTAATAGGGCTACTCCCTATGGCCAAGAACTCAAACACATGAATCTCTATGGGGGTACACCTGTCCAAACCACCACAGAGCCTCACTCTGTTGTCTGAGGTTTCTGTCCCACCTGGTGCTGCAGTCCTTCACTCCCAAAGAGATACACAGAGGTCTACATTAATTATAAACTGATTGACCTATTAGCTCAGGCTTTTTCTTAACTCTTACAACTTATATTAGCCCTTAATTCTTGTCTGTGTTAGCCACATGGCTTGGTACCTTTTTTCAGTGAGGCAGTCACATCTTGCTACCTTGCTTCCTCCGCGGCTGGGTCGTGACTGCAGACTGAATCTTTTCTCTTCCCAGAATTCTCATTGCCCTGCCTCTGTTTCCTGCCTGGTTGACTGACCTATACTTCCTGCCTGGCTCTGGCCAATCAGTATTTATTTAAAATACAAGTGACAGGGAACAGACCATTGTCCCACAGCATCACTCCACTTTCCCCTCCACTTTGTTGCCGTGCTCTGCTTTGAGTTTGTGGTTGACATGTGATCTCTCAGCTTCCTCTTGTGGCCACTGCTGCTGTGCCTCCCCTGTCACCATGGACTCATCCTTCTGGAGCCATGGCCCATATTAACTCTTTTTTCCTTAGTTTCCTTAATCACAGCACAGAAACTGATTATAAATCTTTTTTTTTTTTTTTTGAGGCAGGGTTTTTGCTGTGTAGGGTAGTCTGGCATGGAACCTGCTGTCCTCCTGCCTGCATCTCCAGAGTGCTGCGGTTTCAGGCGTGCACTCCCATGCCTATACACTGTCCTACTTTTATCTCATTCCAGGCATATTGTCAATAAGCACACAAACCGTAAGTACATAGAGATTGTGAAATCTGGGGTTGGTGAGTAAGGCCATGTGACTATAATCTAGTTGTCCCCATTTTTCCTTGGACAGCAGCTGGCATTTCCTACCAGGGTTGTGTGAGACATTCCCTGGATGAGGAGGCCGCTCAGGCCCGAACAAACACTTTCGCAGAGTGGCATGCTTTACAGCCCTAGACCGGACTGCAGAAGTGTAGACCCGAGCATGTCAGCAGACAGTTGTTGAGATGTTAGGCTCAATTTTCAAACTCACTCTGACTAGATGTGGTTCTAGGGACAAGTGGCCTGCCAATCTGTCAGGCTTCTGATGGTCCCGTTTTATTGCCATTCTTATTCCCTTTCCACACAATTTAAATGTCACGTATTTGACACGGTTGTGCCCTGGGTCTCCATCTGCCTGTAGCAGCAGTGAACATGCCAAAGACACAGACTGCTATAACCCTGAGATTTCTGTAGGATGGCACCCTGAGCCCTCAGGGATTGCAAAATAAGCAAATGCCTGCAGGTCTTTGCCCAACCCCGGACCTTTATTTTGAGGTTCGGGTGGTTGGCCGCTGACCCGCAGAGCTCTCCTGCCGCTGCTCTGCGAAGTGCTCATGATCCTTGACACGTGACTCTTACTATTTTTTAATCCTTTCACTTCTCCTTCCCCAGCCCATTCCGTTAGCAGAAGAAATATTCGTCAAGAAATTTTTTGTTTGCTCTCTTTAAAATTTTTTTTCACTAAAGCAAATTATGTATGTAAGTGTTTTGTCTGCATGTATGTCTGTGCACCCCATATGTGTAGTCACCTGTGGAGGCAAGAAGACAGTCGGATCCCCCAGGAATGAAGTCACAAGTGATTTTGAGCCACTACGTGGTTGCTGAGAATTGAACCTGGGCCTTCTAGGAGTATTCTTAACAGCTGAACCATCTCTCCAGCTTCTTTCTCTCTCTCTCTCTCCCTCTCTCTCTCTCTCCCTCTCTCTCTCTAGATGTGTGCATGTGATAAGTGTGTACATGCCCCCAGGCATGTATGTATATGGATGGGCATGGGGGTGCATCCCACAGTTTGTGTGTGGAGGTCAGATGACAGTCTCAGGTGCTTCTTCGTCTCTTCCACCTTGTTTGGACAAGGTCTCCTGGTTCCTTGCCGGCAGCACACAGCTTCCGGGGATTCTCCTTTTTCACACCCATCTTGCTGTAGGAGAACGGGGATTACAGATGTGTACTACTGTATCCGGTTTACACAGATCTGGAGAATCTAATCAGGGCCCCCATGCCTCTTCATTTACTGAGTCATCTCCCCGGCCCTGTCCTCTTTTTTATTCCGTCAGACATTTGCTGTCGTTTGAACCTCGGCTATCTATCAAATGTCCATGAATTGAAGCCTTGGGTCTCACAGTGGTGCTGATGGGGGTTGATGGAGCCTTTAGGAGGTAAAATCCAGTGGGACATCTTAGGTTACTGGGGCCAGGGCCTGGAAGAGGATGAGGGACCCTGTTTCCCTGTCTGTTATTCATTGGACATCCTGGCCATGAAGAAGTATTTTAGCACAATCCTCTGCTGTGCTGCACCACCTCCCCACAGGCCCAAAGCAAGGGCACCAGCTGGTCTTAGACTGGAGCCCCTGGAACTGTAAGCCAGCGCAAACCTTTCTATCTTCTAAGTTGATGGTTTCAGGTCTTTGTTATAGTCATGTTGATTAGCACAGCATTTCTTTTATGAAGTGTTTAAATTACAGACTAATGCAGTGACCTTTCGGTTCAGGAGCAAGGACCAGGTGGTGTGGCACCTCCCAGCCATGTGGAAGGTGTGTAATCATCCTCTGGGGTTACAGACATTAGGGTTGCTTCTGTGAGGGACTAGCTAAGACTCAGGCCAGCTTCCCCTAGCCCCTCCAGTGTTCCAGTCCCCCACGAATACAAACGGTGGCAGTCTCCCTTCCCCCCCGCCCCCGCACGCCCCAACATGGGCCCAGTGCAATAGAAAATGTAGAGCCTTTTGTGCAGAAGTTAAGAATTTCAGAATTAGTGACAGCAGAGTCTTGAGCCAAAATGCGAAGCCTTCTGATCTCAGGGCATTCTGTTCTGCCAACCCGCAGAGCCAGCCTTGGGCCGCTGCCTACTTTGTTCAGTGAGTCTAGGGAGGTGTGATTCTCCCAGCATGTGTTCTAGATAACACCCTGCAGATGATGCTCTGGATGGGTTGCAAGCCTGGGCGCCGAGCAAGACTATGAAATGGTCCATCTTCTAAAGGGACATTTTTTCTTTATATATCCTTACCATGTGCATTAATTATTTTTCTTCTTGGTATGACCAACGTACCCGACAGGAACACAGTAAGAAAACAAAGGGATTTTTTTTTTATTTTGATCCACACTTTGATGGCTTTAGCCCATCGTGGCAGGCAAGGCAATGGTGGAGCTGCTTAGTCCGGAGAAGCAGAAGTGGACCGTGGAGCCTGTTCAGATCCTGGTGGACAGGAAACAAAGAACAAAGCAGGAACCAGAGGCGAATCTATCTTTGTCAAGGTCCTGCCCCTCGGGGACCGACTTCTGTGGTCTAGATGGCATGTCCTGGGGCTCTATGAGCACCAGCTGTGGACGAGTGTTCAAACACATGAGCTGAGTAGTTCACAAACTGTAATAGAATGCTTACTGGTATACGTGTCGGTGATAATTGACGTCAGTAAATTTATCAATTTTATTGCAAAAATATTTTACTTATATAAATCTTAATGTCCTTGGCCTATAGGAGCAATTGAGGATTTCTCTCCCCTTTTCTGTTTCTCTTCCTCCTTCTCCTCTTTTTGCTTCCTCTCTTCTCCCTTTCTATAATCTCAGAGTGAGGGCTAAGAGGATGGTGGATCACTGTGGGAGGAAGAGGAGGATATGACTTGCCCCCACCCTGCATATCCATCCTGCTCCCATCTTCCAGATGCTGTGGGGACTGAATGACAAAAAACCACTGGGGAGCGGTGTTCAGTTCTTACGTTGTGTTAAACACTTAATAAATGGAGCTGTTAGTTTTGGTAAGAGAACTGTAGGCTTAGAGTGTAGCCCAATGGGAGAGGGTTTTGTCTAATATAAGCAAGGCCCTAGGTTCCATTCTCAGCATCAAGAAAACAAGGTGCCCTTGAGTATAATTATATGTCTGGCATTTTTGCAGTGGGGCTTAAAGGCTACACAGTGAGCTGGTACCTGATACTATGCCATCCCCATCATGATAGACTGTAGCCTTGAACTGCTAGCCAAAATGATCTCTCTGTTAAACTTGTATTAGGTCCCCCCCTTTTTTTTTATCACAGTAAAAGGAAGTAAAGAGCATATCACCTGATTTTATCCTCATCACCCAAGAAAATCCCAGTAGTTAAGGGAGTGGCCTGGGCTCAAGAAGCAGCCGGAAACCATGCTGTCCTTGCTTGTCCTTCCAGCCTTGCGTCTCTGCTCATCTAAGCTTGACTGAGTGGCAGCCAGACAACTCTTGCTGTCAATTGTCACTCCTGCTTAGAGAGATACTAAGGAATGGGCAGCCTTCCACGTGGCTTTGCCAAGCCCCTGGAAGCCCCCGGTAACTATAGGATATGCCTGTCATGGAACCTAAAGGAGAAAGGGGACACGAGGGCAGTGGGTTTGGGGAAGGATGACTGGGTTGAAGTGGAGGGTTGTCCCCAAGGGAAGGACTCCTGGACAGACAATGTGATGGAAGGACACATTGCTCTTTGAAAAGGGGTTGTCTTTCAAATAAGAAATTTATAGAGGATTCTGAGCTGTAGACCCAATTCCTACATTGTGAATGCCATGTAACATCGAAGGAAGGGACTCCTCGTTGACATGGCATCTGTGACTCCCATTATGGGATGTTCAGAAGCTTTAGGGCACATACTTACAGAGGAGTGTATTCAGCGTGTGCCTGGCCTTGTTGAGATGCCTGCCTCAGCAGAGTCACAGACTTTGTTCTGAGGTTTCCAAAGGCTGTGTGATTCGTCCTATCACGTAAGGCACCCATGAAGCAGGTGATTCAGGACACAGTCTTTTGGCAAGATTTGTGATGCCGGCTGGAACATCAGCTGTTCCCAAAACTGTCAGGTAATAGAGATTGGATGGCTTTATTTTCTCTTTTGTTGTGTTTTCTATACCAACTATATCTTGGAAAAGATGCACAACATTCAAACTGCATTTGTTCAGGATGTAGCCCTTTCCCATCTCAGACTATTGAGCTGTGTGAATAGAACCTACAGCCAGGACAGAATCAGGGATGAGGATTTGCTTCCAACTGCCAGGGACTGGTTTCCATTACTTTAGGAGGTATAGTATCTGCAATGCCTCCCTGGGTGAAAAGTGTCTCTCCTGCTGGTGTCTCTCGCCTCTTCCCTAACGTAGATATTCCGCAGATACCCACCTGGGTCTCCTGGCCCCGTATCTGCAGGACGCCGTGCTTTTTCTGTTGTCTACACAACAAACACCTGTCTTCCCCATGGGTTCTTCACTGTACAGGCTGCTCTCCTCCCTAGAGGTGAGCTAACACCTGGCAGCCTTATTGATCAGCCACACTGAACACAAAAAGCAGGGTCTTCCCTCAATACTCATCCCAAGGCCAGTTCTGCCGCCCTCAGCTTTTCTTCCGTGCTGCGTGGGGCAGCTCTTTACCCATCACAAGCAGATGCTCCACAGATGGGAGTGGATACACGTTGAACTCCTACTGGGACCACCCTGCTGATGAGTTTTACTTTGACTATTTACTTTGAGAATTTTGTAAATGCATGCAATGTGTTTTGATCACCGGCACCTCCCTTCCCCCCACCCTCTCTCAATCTCATGACCTCCATTTTTTGGGGGGAGGTTTTATTTTGATTTACAGTTAAAGGGTACAAGGTAAGCGAACGAAACCATGGCAGCAGAAACTAGAGGTGACTGATACATGACATCTGTACTCAAGAAGCAGAGGTGGATGTGGATGAGCAGCTCACTTCCTCCTTTTTTATGCAGTCTTGGACCCTAACCAAGAAATGGTGCTGCCTGTAGCAAGGATAGGTATTCCCACCTCAATTAACTCAGTCTATAAATTCCATCTCACAAACATGGCCAGAATTTGTTTATGAAGTGAGTCTAGATCTTCCAACTTGACAATCGGGATTAAACATCACCTTATAGAGATCTAGGTACAAGAGTAGAAAGACTGAGATAACCAGAGATTAGACTCAGAAAAAGTATGGGAGTGATTTGATTTTTAAAAAATGTTTTTTATTGAAATAGAATTATATTGCTTTCCGTTTTCCTCCTTCAAGCCTCTCCCAGCTATCCCCCTTAAACTCTTCCCATGGCTTCCCTCTCTCAAGTTGATAGACACTTACTCTTTGATTGTATTTATAGCATGTATGTATGTATGTATATAGGTATGTATGTATATGGACAAATACGTAACATTAAAACCTGCTGAGTTCAGTTTTGTCATTGTGTGCATATGCTTTCAAGGCTGACCACTCTACATTGGATAATCAATAAGACAGTTCATCCCTGGGAAAAGCTAATTCTCTTTCCAGCAATTAAGAGTTCTTTGTCTAGGGGTGGGACTCTGTGAAAATTCCGCCCCTTTACTTTGACATGTCCGTTGATACTGAAATTGTTGCAGTCTTGTTTACGCATGTTTCTTTTTCCTCTTCTTCCTCTTCCTCCCACTCCTCCTCTTCTCCTTCTTCCTCCTCCTTCTCATCCTCCCTTTCTTCCTCCTCCTCCCTTTCTTCCTCCCTCTTCTCCTCTTCTCCTTCTCCTTATTCTATGATTCACTGAATCTAGTGTGAGCTGCCCATACATAGGTTTGGAGTCACCCAGTGGAAAATCGTGAGAACATTCTACCTGAAGACACAACCTTCGGGAAGACTGATTTTGCCTTCTGGAGAAGCCATCATCTACCAATAGCTCCTGAGCTGTGGGTGGGAAGTGGTGAACCTACTGACTCACTTGGTCTTAGACAGGTCTTGTGCAGACAGCCACAGATGCTGTGAGTTCATGAATCCTGCAGTATTTTTATATTGGGAAGATACTCTTTCACCCCATTCTTCTTGATTCCTGACTTTTAAGATTATTCTACCTCATCTTCCTCAATGATCCTAGAGCCTTGGTTTTATTTTATTTATGTGTTTGTTTCTTACCTTTCTTTTAAAATTTGTTATGATATATCTTTAAATTTTATATTCACCTGAAGAGACACAGGCACCATGATTCTGCAATCTAATCACCCCTCCCTAAAATTATCAATGTTCATCAACATGTTATCAAATTCTTCTGTTTACCACTGTCAATAACAGACACATTTCACCTGTAAAACCATTTGTATTTGTCTTTAAAACTAGAGGGTTTAAGTATGATTGTGCTACCATACCTAACAAGTATATTGTTGCTCGATCTATCTATCTATCTATCTATCTATCTATCTATCTATCTATCTATCTATCTATCATCTATGTATTTATCTATTCATCCATCTACTAGCCCACTGATATTTTCTTTCTCTCATCATCCATCTGTCTTCATCTATCTACCAACTGAGAATCTATTATATCATCCATCTATCTATCTATCTATCTATCTATCTATCTATCAATCATCTATCTATCATCTGCCTACCTACCTACCTACCTACCTACCTACCTACCTACCTACCTACCTACCTACGTTTCCCCTGGTTGTCCTTGGAGATTTCTGGAGATCACTTCACATGGGAGAGGACACACACTTGACAAGCTAGCGAGAGATGAGGATCCCAAGCCTGAGACCCATGGCCCAGCCTTACTCTATTGCGTGGTCACTGATGCCTTCCTTCATTTAGATACATTTCTGGGCTCTGGGTTCTCGAGTCATTAGAGTGAAATAAAGTGCTACTTGCGTGAAAGCAGAGGGGGCAAAGCAGGTGATAAAAATCATTTCTAAGTTTGTGTGCAGTGGCTCATGTCTATAATTCTAGCACCAGGGAGGCAAGAGCAGGGAGAGTGTGAAGAGCCTGTGGCCAATCTGGGCCACATATAGTGAGTTCCAACCCAGCCTGGGCTGCAGAATGATACCCTGTTTCAAAAACATCAAAGAGCACATTTCCAGCAATGAGGTCAGTGATTCTGTGACATGTCGAAATCCCAAAATGACAGTTTCTCAGCTCCGCGTGCACCTGCTCGCCTTGAGCTTGCCACTGTCAGCCAACAGAGCAGAATCTGAATTAGTGGCCTCAGCTTTCCACGTAAAGGCTCCATTTCAGTTCGAGGACTTCTGAGCAAGACTCAGGGCCATCCATTGTAATATGTGCCAGTGTTTGCCAGCCCCGACTAAAGCATTGCCATGGCAACAGAGAGCATGTGAAACCGACAGGTTCCAGAATGAACTGTTTGAGGCACACCAACGCAGAGCGCTGAGGGAGAGCTTTATTTTCTGCATGACGGCACATCTGCTGCTGAGGACTGCTAGCGTGCTATTTCTTCCTTCTCAAAACGCACTGCTGGTGCAGGGCAGGAGGTGGACCTGGAAGTTGAGAAGGGAAAGGAAACTACCCCAGATCTTTAGTCCTTGATGAGGTACCCTGGTTAGGCTTGGCGGGTCTTATCTGAGCCCTGGCTCTGTGGCTCCCCCTGCAGGTTAGGCACTGTGCCCTTCTGTGATGGTGTTTGTAGACTCTCTGTCCTGAACTTTCCGTGGTACAGGAGATGAAGCAGGAGATGGGTCGGGTGGACAAAGGATGACAGACTGGAATGCTGTGGTAGAGCACAGCACCACTGAGAACAGGAAGTGCACCTGTCCACAAGAGGCTCAGGATCAGTCAGAATTAATGAATGAGGTGCAGGTGGGTTGGGGGAGGATGGGGTGAAGGGTGAAGAGGGTAAAGGGTGGGTGGAGGTGGGGAGGGTGGAAGGTTGGTGGAAGGGGCTGGATTGGAGTTGGGTGCTGTGGCTTGTATGTAGGTCATGGTACACGTGGGGTAGAGAGCGGATGGAGATGGGCTATGTGGAAGACACTGGTGGGGGAAGCAAATGGGCTGAAGCAGAGGGTAAGCTGGGGTGGAGCTACAGTTTAGCATATCAGGAATGCTCCATCAGGCAGCAAAGCTTTTGAGAACACAGTATACAGTGTGGCAGGCTTTGCTGTACATACACACCACTGTGAACAGGCATGTCTCATCTACCATTAACCACAGCTTGGACCTCAGACCCTGACTAGAGTGACGATCTCTAAAAAGTCTTCATGGTAGAAGCACCCCTCACACCTGCACATAAAAGTGTACCATACAAGCACCCTAGCATACACACATACCACACACAAAACACATAGCCCCCACACATCTACACACTATACACACAAATATACCACCTTACATACAGAGACATACATACATGCATGTAGACAGATAAACATACAGCACAAGAACACCAACATGCCACACATGAACACATGCACACAGATATACCACATACATAAGCATGATACACAAACAATATGTGCCACACACAAAGCACATAGACAAAATAACACAGACCTCCACTCTGTACACACAATCATACCATACACATGCATGAACACATATCACACACATACATAGATGAAAACATGCCATACACTATACCAAACACATACAAACATATCACACTATCATGCCACCATACATACACATATACACCAACATACACAGAGTATACCAACACACACTCTTAGCACACACACAACATACACAAGTGTACTTTGCAGATACCACATGCACAGGAAGTGGGTGCTTCTGAACATGGAGAGAGCCTCCAGGGGTAGGTGCAGTAGGCTTCTCCTGGGGTGACATGGTTACTTCCTCACTAGAATACCTGCTCTGAGCAGCTTGCTGTCTCCTGCTTGGTGCTTCTCACGGAGACCCTGATACCACAGTGACTCTGTCCACTTGCTTCCAGTATAGTAAACTTGGGGTCCTCCAGATGGGAGGCAACTGACTGAGACCTCAGAGATGCAGAAGCAGACATCGTTGGGGTAGCTCCCTTGGTGGCCACACGAACCATTGGATTTCTTTAAGGTCCTGGGTCTTTGGCTGAGGCCTTGTTCCATCATGGCAGACTGGAGTCCTGGCTGTATGTGGGAGGGCTCCAGCTGGCCAGGCACTCCTGTGGCTGTCCGCCCCCTGTGTGTCACTCTTGTTCCCCCTTTGGTATTTCAGGGGAGCCCATATGGCCCCCATTTCAGAATAGGTGCTTACTGTGCAGAAAGGCCTGGCACAGAGTACAGGGCAGGGATGCTGCTTCCCTTCTAGAAAGGGATTTGGACCCAGACCCAGGCCAGGCCTTCTCCAATAGTTCTCCTGTCTGTCTCTCTCATTGTTTCTATTCCCTCCTTCCTTCCTTCCCTCCCTCAACTCTCTCTGTGTGTGTATGTTTCTTTTTGTTCCCTTTTTTCAAACAAAGTTTTCTGTGTCTTGACCCCTCTCCTCTTCTGTCTCTTGCTGTCTTTTCCACTTGCCTTCTCCCTGCTCTCTCTTTGGCACTCCAACACTGGCTCTCCAGACCACTGCAAAGGCTCACTTTGAGCATGTTTCTTTCTATGCATGAGACCCTTTGCTGACATGTGCCATGCTGGCCATACTGTATCCTTAGTGCCCACGTATGAGTTGAGTTGTCACCGGCGTTTAACCATTGACTGATAAGTGCAGGACTAAAATGGTCCTGGCCATAGGGGCTGGGAGAGTCACTCAACTGAGTGCTTACCTAGCATGCACAAAAAACCCTGGGCTTAATCTCCAGCCCCACAGAAACAAGAGATGGTGGCATAAGCCTGGAGGAGAATCAGAGACCATCCACAGCTGCGTAGTAAGTTGGAGGCCAGCTTGAGATATATGAATGCCCATCTCAAGAAGAAGAAAAAGAAAACATATAAAGACCTTTGTAGTGCCTGGTAACCATAGCCCATGTAATTTTGCCATGTGATGGAGACAGCTGTGTGTACGTATGTCCTACCCTGGGATCAGCTTTCTACACAGGAGCACCCCAGCCCAGAAGACAGTCATTCCGCAGTCTGTTTGCTTCTCCCAGAAAGAAAGCCAGAAGTTCCCCAAGGCCCCAAATATCCTTTCTTTCCCACAAGTTTAAGGCCATCTTGCGTTCTCTTCCCTTCTGCCTGCTGTAGCTTCTCCATCCAGGGATCTGGGCTGGGCTTTTTCTGCTGGGTTCCAGAAAGAGAATGAGAAAAGAATTTCTCCCACAGCCAAAGGGCTGCCTCTTGATGTCTTCTTCCAAAACAAACTAACCGACCAACAAAACAAAAGTGCTTGACATCGATGGATGTGCTCTATTCCAATGGACCAACAATTTCCCTTTGAAAAGCCAGAGGTGAGGGTGGTGCATCACATATGGACTCTGTCATCCTATCAGTCTGTGAGTCAGAGCAATTGTCATGAGTTCAAAGCCAACCTTGTCTGTAGTGTAAGATACTGTCTCAAAAACCCTAAAATCAGATCTGGAGTTACAGCTGTAACTGTACACAAAAGCTTAGATTTGATCCCCAGGCTTGCATAATTGTGGGGGTGTAACCCTGGCATTTTGGAGGTAGGTGTAGGAGGATAAGAAGTTCAGGGTCACACTCAGTGACATAGTCAGGTTAGCCTGACTATGAAATCAGGTTAGCCTGGGATACATGAAATCCAAAAACTCCCTATCCCCCTCCCCAAACCCACTACTGCCAAATAAACAAAAGTCTCCAGAAATTATCTTTTCTTCTAAATTGTCAATAATAGGGGAATCAAACCTTTAAATTCAGAGATTCCACAAAGGCATCCCTTACTGTGTTTAAGGCCAAGGTGACCACATTTGATCTAAATGACAGGGACAGTGTTATCTGGAATCTGTGGCCTGCGATCTAGACACAGTTGAAGCCAGAGTCTCATCATGTTTCTACAGGTTAAGGTTAGTGAACCCCAGAGGTACCAGCCTCCTCATGAGGTTAGAGGTGGAGCTGATATCCCAGGCTCTGAGCCTGAGCCAGCACTTGCCCTGAGTAGGTAGCACGACTCCAAACTGTCCTCTGGTACGTTGAGATATTAGTCACTTTTATTTCTCATGAACCTGGCTGAGAAGGGAGCCACAGTCATCACAAGCAGGTTTAGGGAGGGTCTGATTCAGTGAGTTCCCAGAAGGGGAACAGAGATTCTTAAACAAACCTCAGCGAGGCCTGTCTGTTCTGAACACTGCAGTGTCTCAGTCCCAAGGGGGAAAGACTCTTAGAGAATTAAAGTCAATTCTTTAGATTATAAAATCCTCACATTGTTATTACTTAAGACGTAATTTTCTCCTTCACAGATTTTTCTTAGTCAGAAAATATTTGTCCTTTCCCCCCAGAACCAAAGCTCCTGTGTTTGCCACTCAACAATGCTTAACCTTCTTTGACAAAGTGTTGGAGGCTGACGGGAAATCTCTCTGTCCTTCTGGGTTTGCAAGGATGATGGCACACAGGGCCATGGCTAGAAAAGTCAAGGATGACATCCAGCCTTGAGCAGTACAGGTCCAAGCTGGTAGGGACTGTGCCAGCCTTGTGGGCTCACAGCTGTCATTTTCCTTTTCTTCATTCTCTGTGATGTTTGGCATCTGTCATGGGGAATTCATCCTCCTCTGATGGCTTGGGATGGACTGTCCATAGCGTTTGTCCTTGGGGAAGACTTCACCTTGGAGTAGAGAAGCTACCATGCCTTTCAGAATCTGGACCCTTCTAGAAAGCAGTCATCCCCTGGGCTGGTCTTACCATGTCTTACCCAGATGTCCAGCCCCATCTTCCAAGAGTTGGTCTGGGATCAGGGCTACTTCTCTATCACAGCTCTCTAGTGACTTCCTATCTCATGGAGCCCTGAGGCCGCTATTATGACTATAATCTGCCACCTGCAACTGATTAACCTGGACAGAGCTCACCTCACTTGCATCAGACTAAGATACTAACTTACAGGTTGGGATAATACCACATGAGTCAATGACCTTATGTTGTGCCTAGTTAGGGGTAGAATGGTTTTAAAAAGGATTATCTTAACCTCCAACTCAGGGCAGCAACAACAGGGCCGTGTTCTTCAGAGGATGAGGTAGCAGGTATTAGGGTGCTGTGAATATAATAACTAGAATCCATAGGTCTCAGGGCCAAGGATGGAGCTGTGGACCCCTTTCCTCTGTCACTCATGCCCTTGAAGAAACATTTTTCCTGTCCCTTCAATCCTAGCTGTAGGCTCTCATTCCTTGAGGTGAGTACTTGGATGTCTTTCTCATCGAGATACAGAATAAAGATTTATTGATGGGCGCTGAAGTAGCCAAGGCACTTTGGGTTCCCTGCATCAGACCAAATAGGCAGAGGAGAATTACTGATTTAGCAGAAGCAGTCAGCATGATTTATCTGAGGAGTAAAGGGCCCTTCCGGATAAAGCGGTGAAGGATCTCACACCCAGACTCGGGAGTTCGTCAGCTGCTTCAGGTCAGGTGATAATGGTGAATCAGCAGTCACGGCAGTGGCAAATGCAGAGCGTCCGTTGGCTCAGAATATGGAGTAACACAGTCACAAATAAGACTAACGGGGGTGCTGGCTGAAGGACAGGGAATTCTAGACCAAGTGTCTCAGGGATCCGTCACCATCTAAAGCTCTTGCAGCAGCCAGCACAACCTCCGACTTCCACAGCCCCAGTGGTTCTCCTGGCCATCTTTCATGACCTGGGCAACGGAAGGGGTAACTGTTCACCTCAGGGAGCCCTGGACTCTGGGAGACACAGCTGCCTCCACTGTTCTCCTGCCCCATTTCTGACTAATGTCAGCTGGAGCAGGTCTTTTTGATCCATTTAGGCTGTCAGCATCCCCCTCTGACAGCAGAGTGATCTCAGTATGAACAGAGGCAGCTCAGAGGCCCCTGTGTGGGAATCCTCCTTTGCTGGGACAAACAGTGGCTGGGTACAGCTTCTCCTCCTCTGTTCCATCACCAGAAACTCCCATAATGCTTCTCAGGGGACCTGACAACCCACCCCAGTTATCTGTTGTGTTGACATCAGCAACACACAAGATGGCTCTGTCTCTCTGTCTCATTGCGCAGTTCTGTGTGTTCACTATTTCCTTTGCTCCTACCCAGGATTCCCAGATAAAGCAGTAGTAAGCTTCCCCTAGCCTTTTCTTGGCCGGATTAGCTACTTTTCTCTTTACTATGACCAAATACCTGACAAAGCAATTTGAGGGAGGAAGGATTTATTTTGGCTCAGTTTTGAGGTGACATGGTCCATGTTAGCAAGGACACCAAGGGAGCAGGTGAATCCAGGGTAATAGTGAGTGCCAAGGACTCCTTTTCTCCTCATATCTCAGTGGAACAGAAAGCAGAGAAAATTGAGGTATGGGGCTCAGTTAGTTATCTCATTTTCCTTTTTGTCTGGTCTGGACCCAAGTCTTTTAGATCATGGCACCCCCATTCAGGATGGATTTTCACTCCTCAATCATCTTTGGAAATGCCCTCACAGACACATCTAGAAATGTGTCTCCTAGGTGATCATAAACTCAGTCAAATGGACATTAAAAATGAGCCATTGCACTTGGGAACCTAGCTTCATTCCTGTCGTGTAAGATAGGCTTTGGTGGCATTTTCCAGAGGGCTAAATAGTTGTAGACGAGGCATATGTGGAAGGCATACAGGAAAAACTGGAGTTAAAGAGAAGAAAGGGGCATTCTTTGGTCTAGGAACACTGCATATGAAGACTTTGGAGACACAGGTAATGTGACAGTGAGACTCTTAAAATACAATGTTTTCAGAACAATTTTAGGTTTATAGCCAAATTAAAAGGATGTTATGAGATTTCCCACATTCTCTTGCTTCTGTGCTCACAGATCCCATTGATGAATTTTACATTCAGCTGGGCAGTAGCCTTTACTTATAGAGGGGGCTGTGCCAAAACTAGGACCTCATGTACTGTGATGATGGACTTGCCTTCATTTTGCAGGCCAGGCTGGCAGGCAGTGGCCCCCAGGTTCAGATCCAGCTTACTGCTGTTATGTCCATAAAGCTTTATGGAATATAGACTTGTGCCCACTGCTTTCAGGCTGCAGGATCAGGGCTGAATATCTGCTAAGAGGTTTGCAGAACCTACAGAAATACTTGCTGTATCTCTGTGGTTTCCAACTTCCTATCCTGGACAAGGGGATGAGGGTGTTGGTAGAAAGCTTCCAGTAGGAAAGAGATATCACTGCATAGTTTGTTTGGAAAGGTCTCTTAGTCAGGGCATATAGGAAGTAGGGTTGGCCTGGCCACGTGCTATGTGCTACCTGCAGTCACCTAAGGGATGCAGATGATGGGTGAATTTAGAGGTTGGGGCTGGTGAAGAGAGCACAGCTGGGAGAGTGGTGTGGGAGAATTGTCTGTATTCTGTCAATCATGTTTTAAATAAATGCTGATTGGCCAGGCAGGAAGTATAGGTGGGTAAACCAGACAGTAGAACAAGAGAATGCTGGGAAGGAGGAAGCCCAGTCCTCACCAGTTCTGCCTAGACCACCAGAGAGTCAAAATGTAAGCTGTCCCGCTGAGAAAGGTACTGAGCCGTATGGCTAACATAGATAAAAATAATGGGCTAACATAAGTTATAAGAGCTAATAAGTAGCCTGAGCTAATGGACCAATCAGTTTATAATCTTATGGAGTCCTCTGTGTGATTTTCTCTGGGACTTGCCGGCTGTGGGGTACCGGGTGGGACAGAAACCTCAACAAGCTGGCCCTTCATGTTACAGGAAACAGGGAGAGCAGAGCTAAGTGGAAGTGAAGGAGGAACGAACTTGGGACACATAACAGCGCTACAGTCTAGCTGTATGGCCAGCCAGGCTGGAAAGCTTCTCCTGAATGCTCAGGATGTCCATAGCCCTGGTTCATTTCCTGTCGTGAGATTCTGTGGTCCTGAGAGCAACTTCAGACAGTTTTCTGTCCCGGAAATGAACTGACCTGGCTTCTGTGGCTGTTGTCATTGTAAATGTTAGCTAGTCTGATAATGCTTAAGACTTGTGGTGGGTAGAACCACCATGTAAGGCTGGGATCTTTCTTAAAGCGCCTCGGGTGTTGTATCTGTTGTTGGCTTTCAAGCCTGCCAGTGACTTGATGAACAAGGTTCTAGGTGTGGGGCTGGGGGGATGGCTCAATGGGTGAAGTGTTTGCTGCACAAGCGTGAGGACCCCAGTTGAGAGTCTTAGGACCTGTGGAGAGCTGGGTACGGTAGCAAGCATCTGTTCCCATGAGGAGATGGGAGGTGGAGACAGAAGAATCCCAAGGCCAGATGACCTGGCTCATGGAAGGACAAACGACAGGGGACTCTATTTCAAGCAAGGTGGAAGGTGAGAACTGATGCTTCGGGTTGTCCTTTGACCTCCACATGCATGCTGTGGCACCCATGAACCCATGCTCACATACAAAAAAAACACAGTGTACATATTTATATACATGCACAAACATGCACACATGCAACACATGTGTACATGTACACACACACGCGCGTGCACGCGCGCACACACACACACACACACACACACACACATACTAAAGACTCCAGGTTTGTAACTGAGTGGGAGGTCATCACAAGTGCCACAAGGATTTTTCCTCTTCCTCATATGGACCGTGGCAGCACGGGACTCTGGATCAGGTGTGAGTACAAGGCCTTACAGGTGCTTCTGGAATAGACTCTTGGAGAATTACCATTTATTTATGTTTTGGTCACACATGTCTTTATAAGTAAAAAAAAATACCTTGGAAGAAAGTAAGTCCCATGTAATTTCTATTTGGGACCTTGGCTTTTTACCAATGATGATGCTTTAGATTTTTTTTTTTAAGCTTTCTGACCTGCCCTTCTGTTTGGTTCTCCCCCATTTTTATACGTTCTCTTTATATCAATATACCTCTTAAAACTAAAATTTAAATTTAGCATACAAAGGAATGGGTTTCATTATGGCATTTTGACCCAAGACTCAGAAACGGCCAGAGGCAAGGACTTTCTGGAAAGGACTCTGACAGACAGCACAGGACATAATCCCCCAAACTGACAAATGGAGTTGCCTGAAATTTAAAAAAACCCTGCACAGCCAAGTAGACAATCAGCAGAGTGCAGAGCCTGCATGAAGAGTGGGAGAGAATCTTTGCCGGCAACACCAAGGTTATCTTTAATAAGCACTTTATATAAACGTTCTGATCTTTTCTCATTTGTAAATAATTTAGCACTATTTGAAAATTGAAATCGAAGGCTGCACTACATGGAATGCACCGTCCCACCTGTCTTAAAATTAATAGCAAATAAATTGGCCCGTAGATTGAACTTCATTTGAGCTTTCAAGTAAAAGTAAAAAATCCCTTCGTGAAATTAAAATACAAATCTTTCTTTTTCTTCTTTAAAATAAACCTGTGTCACTTTCGAGCTTTGTGTGTGGCCATCAGGTCTCCCTCAGGTGCCCTCCCTGCTGTTTGATGAGAAAGAGTCTCCCACTGAACCTGGAACTCACTGATTGAGCTAGAGTCCAGCGAACCCCACCTCTCCAGTGGGGGCCTTACAGGTGCACATCACCACGCCTGGCTTCTTATGTGAGTCCTGGGGATTCGAGCACAGATCCTCCTGTTTGCATGGCAAACACTTTGCCCACTGAGCCATTTCCTGCCTCATATAGCTTTATTTTTATGGCAGCGTAATTATTTGATGTGAGTAAAGTTTATGAAATGTTCACTATTTTATGAAAGAAAACAGATTTTCTCTATGTGTCTGATATACACACACATGCACACACACACACACACACACACACACACACACACATACACACACACACACTATATTTGATGGTCTTAGATGTGGTTTTGGTGCTTGGCAGGTTTTGCACTTTGAACCCCAAACGTTTTCCCTCCACTCCTAGGGTCTTATCTGAGGGTCTTTTCTATGCTTGCAGCAGGCTCCACCTCTGTCTTGTTTGCTTCTCTGATGTTTCTTCATGGCCACATCTTCAGCCCATGGTGATGTCTGCCTAGGTATCATGATTGCATGCATGTCCACATGCTAATGATCTTTGTTGGTGACCTCATCCCCGATTTCCCCTTGAGCCTAGTCTGCTACCGTAAGCCCTTGCCTGCTAGCTTGTCACTGTCCTGAAACATCCATTTGTACTGCCCTGTAGAATCTCCCAACTGCCTTCCACATCTTGCTAATGACCCTGGAAGCTGTGTCTCCTGCTTCTGTCTGATATTAATCCTGCTGGCTCCACCTCCCACCACATCCCTAACCTGACCCCTTCTCCCAGGGCATTGGCCAGCCTTACCCTTGACCACCATTAGCTCCGTCCAGGGGCTGCTGCCTAATGGGTCTCCCTCTTTATGTCCATTTTCCATGCAGGAACTACAATTATCCTTTAAAAATGCAAATTGCTTCCCATCAGTGCCCTCTTAAAACTCTCTTAATATTCTCCTCTCACACTTGGAGTGACATCCAAAGACTTTACCCTGTCTGGAAGGCCTTCTGTGACCAGAGCTTTCCTGTTAAAATTCGGAGTGCTGTAGCTAAACCCAGGGACACTACACAACCCATTGTGATCATCACTGGTCTTCGGTACCATTTACTGTGCTAATATTATAAAATGATGCTAGTGATGTGGTCCTTACAGTTTTAGACCAGCCTAGAACCTCTTGTGATGAACCTCTTGAGATATTAGTGAAGACAATGTATCCTTGAGATCTAAAGCATGAAATACGAGCTTGTATGTGTATTTGTTGGTTACAGGTAAGCTGGTTCTAACAGGAAGGGCCCTCTATTTGCAGTTTTCTCTCTTCTTTCTGCTCGGTGCCACCCTCTCTCCTTCTTGCTCACTTTGGAATGTTCCCTGTTCTTGTTCATTGCCTTTTCTAGTCTTCACAGTGCCTGTTGGCTCTGTGTTATCATCCGGGAATCTCACATCCTGCCACACTATCCCTAGCTTCACATTCCAACTACTCCAGTTCTGCCTACAGCTTCTTGAGCTGCACGGTTTGGGGGCTCACTACAGTGACTGTCTTTGAGCCTCACAGGACAGGAGTTGTGGCCCTCTGATCCATTGCTCTGCTTGAGATGGTGCCTCCGACATGTGCTCATGGTACACGCACATTTGGTGAAGTAGGGCTGTGTGAGCCATCAGCCCATGCCCTATTAGACCTATTAGATACCTATTAGGTATCTTTGCCTTCAGCACCATGACCAGATAAAGTGATACACAAAGAGATAAAGTGTGGGAGCTAAGGAACTTAATAGTTTACTTGGCATCCAGTTATCAAGTTCGTCATGGGCTAGAACAGACAACAAATTAGTGCCACACTGAGTGGTAAACCTAACGTAACGGAGCTCTCTTGTGATTCTTCAGGCTGGAAATCAAATACAGGGAGATTCTGAGAGGAATCTTTTAACTATAGCACAGTGTGATCTCGTCTCAGCTTGTCTCTTGTCCTCCAAGCTTCTGTTGCACCACACCCTCCATGGCGTTCCTGACTGTATCTCCTCCAACTGCATCTGTCCTCACAGGGTGTAATCCTTGTCTATTTTAATCTATCCTCTTATTTATCTATTATTTATTTATTTATTATTTTATTTATATATTATTTATTATTATTATTTTGTTTTTGCATCCAAATCAAAGTTTCTTTGCCTTCTCCTTTCCCCAGTCTCCAACCCCTAGCCCCTCCACCCCTCCTCCATTGTTTCAGATCCAGGCAACCCTCCCCTGGATATTAGCCAGCCACGGTATGTCAAGAGGCACCAAGACTAGGCACCTCTTCTATTAAGACAAATGGAAAGAGATGCAAAGTCCCATAGCCAAACATTAGACAGGGAATCATTTGGAAGAGGGGGAGGAAGGATTGTAGGACCCAGTGATGTCAAGGGTACCACAAGAAAACCCATAGCATAAACTAACCTGGGCTCATAAGAACTCACAGAGACTGAACCACAAGTAGGGAGCCTGCGTGGGACTAGCGTAGGCCCTCTGCATATATGTGACAGTTGTGTAGGTTTGTCTTTGTGTGAGACTCCTAGCAGTGAGAGCAGGGCCTGCTTCTCCTCTTTAAATAAGACCATCTGACGTTGACGTTAGAGCTAACTATAGCACAGTGTGATCTCGTCTCAGCTTGTCTAAGCTGCAAAGCCCCTGTCTCAGTCACAGGCATATCTGTAAGATGAGCGTTAGCCCTTTACATTTGTTGGGAGTCACAGATGGAGAACTTGTGTTTCTCGGAGAAAAGTGGTCCAGAGCGAAGTCTCTGGGTCACAGACCAGTTGCATGTTGGCTTCCTTAAGAAATAACCAAGCACATGTTCTCACTCCTCTTACTCTTCAACTTGACCTTGGGAGCTCAGTCCAGTGCACCGATGCCGGTCCCTGCCCCTGTTTTCATCAGTTGCTGGATGAAGGTTCTATACTGACATTTAAGATGGTTATCAATCTGAATACAGAGCAAGGCCAGTTTGGGCACCCTCTCCACTACTGCTTAGGGTCTTAGCTGGGGTCATCCTTGTGGATTCCTGGGAATTTCTCTAGATCTAGGTTTCTTGCTAGCTCCATAATTGCTTCCTCAATCAAAATATCTGTTTCCTTGTTCTCGCCTCTGTCCTTCCTCCATCTGACTATCCCTTAAGTTCTCCTCCCCCTCCCCTTCTCACCTCCTCTTCCTCTTCTGCCCTCTCTACTACCCCCATCCCCATGCTCCCAGTTATGTCAGGAGATCTTGTCTATTTTTCCCTTTCTAGGTGTCTATGTAGGTTTTTCTTAGGGTTCACCTTGTTACTTAGCTTCTTTAGGGTCATGTATAGGCTTGTCATCCTTTGTGTTACAGCTAGTATCCACTTATGAATGAGTACATACTAAGATCACCTTTCAGGGTTTGAGTTACCTCACTCAGGATGGATTTTTCTAGTTCCATCCGTTTGCATGCAGATTTCAAGATGTCATTGCTTTTTACCACTGAGTAGTACTCTAATGTGTAAAGGCGCCACATTTTCTTTCTTTTTTAAAAAAATTGTTATTATTGAACTATATATTTTTCTCCACTCCTCTCTCTTCCTCTTTCCTCCACTTCTACCCTTTCCCATGGTCCTCATGTTCCCAATTTACTCAGGAGATCTTGTCTTTTTCTTCTTCTTCCCATGTAGATTAGATCCATGTATGCCTCTCTTAGAGTTCTTTTTGTTGTCTAGGTTCTCTGGGATTGTAATTGTAGAATGGGTTTTCTTTGATTTATGTCTAAAAGCCTCTTATGAGTCAGTACATATGATATTTGTCTTTCTGAGTCTGAGTTACCTCACTCAATATGATGTTTTTCAGATCCACCCATTTGCCTGCAAATTTCAAGATGTCATTATTTTTTTCTGCTGTGCAGTACTCCATTGTGTAAATGTACCACATTTACCGTATTCATTCTTCAGTCAAGGGATATTTAGGTTGTTTCCAGGTTCTGGCTATAAAACAATGCTGCTATGAACATAGTTGAACACATGTCCTTGTGGTACAATTGAGCATCCTTTGGGTATATACCCAAAAGTGGTATTACTGGGTCTTGAGGAAGGTTGTTTCCTAATTTTCTGAGAAATCGCCGCACTAATATCCAAAAGGGTTGTACCAGCTCTTGCACTCCTACCAGCAATGGAAGAGTGATCCTTTTACCCCATATTCTCTCCAGTGTAAGCTGTCATCAGTGTTTTTGATCTTGGCCAATCTTACAGGTATCAGATGGAATCTCAGAGTTGTTTTGATTTGCTTTTCTCTGATGACTAAGGATGTTGAGCATTTCCTTAAGTGTCTTTCAGCCATTTTAGATTCCTCTGTTAAGAGTTCTCTGTTTAGGTCTGTTCCCCATTTTTTTATTAGATTATTTGTTCTTTTGATGATCAATTTCTTGAGTTCTTTATGTACTTTGGAGATCAGACCTCTGTCTGATGTAGGGTTGGTGAAGATATTTTCCTATTCTGTAATCTGTCGTTTTATCTTGCTGACTGTGTCCTTTGCTTTACAGAGCTTTTTAATTTCAGGAGGTACCATTTATTAATTGTTCCTATCAGTGTCTGTGATACTGGGGTTAAATTTAGGAAGTGGTTCCCTGTGCCAAAGCATTCAAGTGTACTTCCCACTTTCTCTTCTTTGAGGCTCAATGTGGTTGGTTTTATGTCGAGGTCTTTGATTCATTTGAACTTTAGTTGTGTGCATGGTGATAGATATGGAGTTATTTTCATTCTTCTACATGTTGATATTCAGTTATGCCAGGACCATTTGCTGAATATGCTTTCTTTTTTCATTTTATATTTTTTGCTTCTTTGCCAAAAATCAGGTGTTCTTAGGTGTGTGGATTGATAGCTGAGTCTCTAGTTTGGTTGCGTTATTGGTCCATCTGTCTGTTTTTATGCCAAGACCAGGTTGTTTTCAGTACTGTAGCTCTGTAGTAGTATTTGAAGTCAGATATTGTGATGCCTCTAGAAGTTCTTTTATTGTACAGGATTGTTTTGGCTATCCTGGGTTTTGTTTTGTTTTCCATTTGAAGTTGAATGCTGTTCTTTAGAGGTCTGTGAAGAATTTTGCTGGGATTTTGATGGGCATTGCATTGAATCTGTAGATTGCTCTTGGTAAGATTGCCATTCTTAATATGTTAATTCTACCTACCCAAGAGCATGGAAGATCTTTCCACTTTCTGGTGTCTTATTCAATTTCTTTCCTCAAAGATTTAAAGTTTTTGTCATACAGTTCTTCCACTTGTTTGGTTAGAATTACTCCAAGATATTTTATGCTATTTGTGGCTATTGTGAAGGGTGATGTTTCTCTGATTTCTTTCTCAGCCCATTTATCCTATGTGTAAAGGATGGGTACTGATTCTTTTTTGAGGTAATCTTGTATCCTGCTAGATCACTGAAGGTGTTTATGAGTTGTAGAAGTTCCCTGGTAGATTTGGGGTCACTTATATATACTATCATATCATCAGCAAATGGTGAGAGTTTGACTTCTTCTTTTCTGATTTGTATCCCCCTGATCTCCTTTTGTTGTCTTATTGTTGTAGCTAGGACTAATATGAAGTGTCATTCTTTGTCTTTTTTGATTGATTTTAATTTGAAGTCTATATTCTTAGATATTAGGATAGCTACACCAGCTTATTTCTTAGGTCCACTTGATTGAAAAATTATTTCCAATTCTTTACTCTGAGGCAATATCTGTCTTTGAAGTTGAGGTGTGTTTCTTGTATGCAGGAGAAAGATGGATTTTATTCTCATATCCAATCTGTTAGTCTGTGTCTTTTTATAGGTGAGTTGAGTCCATTTATATTAAGGGATATTAATGACCAGTGATTGCTAGTTCCTGTTATTTTAGTTTTCATTGTTGGTGATGGTATTGTGTGTGTTTTTCCCTTCTTTGAGATTTGCTGCTGTGAGATCATCTATTGTCCATGTATTACATGTATTACATATATTATATGTATTACATGTGGATATAACTAGCTTCCATGGACTGGAGTTTTCCTTCTAGTACTTTGTGTAGGGCTGGGTTTGTGGCTAGGTATTGGTTAAATCTGATTCTGTCATGGAATATCTTGTTTTGTCCGTTTATAGTGATTGAAAGTTTGGCAGGATATAAAAGTCTGGACTGGCATCCGTGGTCTCTTAATGTCTGCATAATACTTGACCAGGATCTTCTGGCTTTCATTTTTTCCCATTGAGAAGTCAGGTATAATTCTGATAGGTCTGCCTTTATATGTTACTTGTTTTTTTATCCTTTTCATATCTCAATAGTCTTTCTTTATTCTGTATGTTTAGTGTTTTGATTAATATGTGACAAGGGGATTTTTTTTTTGGTCCTGTCTAATTGGTGTTCTCTAAGCTTCTTCTATCTTCATATACATATCTTTCTTTAGGTTGGGAAAGTTTCCTTCTAGGATTTTGTTGAATATATTTTCTGTGATTTTGAGTTGGACTTCTCCTTCTTTTTTCCCTTTTATTCTTAGGCTTAGTCTTTTCATGGTGTCCTATATTTCCTGGATATTTTGTGTTAAGTTTTTGTTGGATTTAATATTTTCTTTGATTGATGAGTCTAGTTCCTCTATTGTATCTTTAGCTTTTGAGTTTCTCTCTTCCATCTCTTGTATTCTGCTATTTATGCTTGCATTTGTGGTTCCTGATCATTTTCTCATAATTTCTGTTTCTAAACATAAATTCATAAGCATAAATTCCCTTGCTTTGTGTTTTCTTTATTGTCTCTCTTTTGGTTTTCAAGTCTTGAATCATTTCTTTTATCTGTTTGATTACTTTTTCTTTGTTTTCTTTAAGGAATTTGTTGATGTCTTCCAATTGTTTGTTTGTTTTTTGCTCCATTTCTTTGAGAGAATTTTCGTTTCCTCTTTAAGGGTCTCAAACATTCTCAAGCTATTTTCTTGGTACTTTTCTTCTGCTTCATCTATATTTGGTGTTCAAGTCTTGCTGTTGTAGGGACACGAATTTTTTTGGTGTCAGGTTCCTCTTTGTGATGTTGAGTGTTTTCTTACCTTGCCTACCCATCTTTTCTTCTGCTTGGTGTAGTTGGGGCTGTGTCTCTGGTGGTCAGTCTTCCAGGTGCCAGTGGGTCCAAGACTCAGATGGTTGTTCCTTGTGCTGCACTCAGGACCATGGTTCCCATTACCCTGGAGATCACTTGCTGTTTCCAGAGGTCACTCAGCACTCCCAGGGATTGCTCTGCAATCCCAGGGTCTTTTAGGTCTGCTCCCACGAAGGTTGCTTGCTTGGGGATGTTCCCACTGAGGTCCTTGCCTTGGGTCTGCTTTGCAGAGGTTGCTGGCTCAGGCCTCCTCTGAAGGGGGCTGCTGTTCTGGGCCTGCTCTCTCGGAAGTCGTTAATTTGTGCCCCGTCCCACAAAGGTCTCTTGCTCAGGCCTGCTCCTCTCAGCTGTGGCTCCCTTGTACCTGTTCCAGTGGAGGACATTGCCTTGGGCCTGCTCTGGCAGAGGTCACTGGCTCAAGCCTTCTCCAGCAGAGATCTCTGGCTAAGGTCTGCTCCAGCAGAGGTTGCTGACTTGAGCCTGTTCCTATGGAGGTTACTGCCTTGGGCCTACTCTGGCAGAAGTCTATGCCACATTTTCTTTTTTCTAGGTTGTCTCCAGGTTCTGGCTATTACACATAATGCTGCTATGAACATAGTTGAACAAATGTCCTTACAGTATGATTGAGCATCTTTTGGGTATATGCCCAAGAGTGGTATTGCTGGGTCCTGAGGTAGGCTGATTTCCAATTTTCTGAGAAACCACCATTCTGATTTTCAAAGTGGTTGTACAAGTTTGCATTCCCACCAGCAATGGAGGAGTGTTCCCCTGGCTCCACATCCTCTCCAGCATAAGGTTTCATTAGTGTTTTTGATCTTAGCCATTTGGATTGGTGTTGGGTACACCCACTGAAACAGTTTACCTGAGCTAATGGGAGCTCACTAACTCCAGCCAGACAGGGAAGGAATCAGCATAGGTCCAAACTAGTTCCTCTGAATGTGGGTGACAGTTTTATGGCTTGAGCGGACTGCAGGGCCACTGGCAGTGGCACCAGGATTTATCCCCATTGCTTGTACTGGCTTTTGGGAACCATTCTCTTTGAATAGATACCTTGCTTACCCTGGATATAGTGTGGAGGAGCTTGAGCCTTCCCCAAAGCAATGTGCCTTGCCCCCTCTGAAGAGGGAATGGGAAGGAGAGGAGGGAGTGGGAACTGGGTTTGGTATGTAAAATGGGGAAAGATAGTTTTTTTTTTTTAAGTGAATAATAATGAAAAAGAGGTAACGAAGCTGTTTGCTGGATTTAGATCGTCCTGTGCTCTGTGCTCTTACCAGTTGTGTGCGAAAGAGCCTGTCTCTGTGCTCCCACCAGTGGATTTTATCATTAGTGTCGGTTTTAGCCACGCTAGTGAGTGGGCAGCCATCCCAGAGGACATAAGCGTCATTTGTGTTTTCATGTGCTGATGTGTGCGACACCATAGGGATAATGGCTCCGTCCCGAAACCAGTTGGGACGTCACTCACCACACCTCAGAAGAGAGTTTAGGAGGCACAAGCGCCCCAGGCGCCGCAACACAAATGAGGATTCTGATCAAATTGTCCCAGGAAGTTTATATTCTGAGCCAAGGAGTAGGGTTTGGAGCAGAACATTTGCCTGTGGAATTTTCTGCTCCCTCCACTCCCCCTCAGTGCAGGTGTCTGAGCTCCACACACGCTTGCTTCCTGCTGTTCCCCCTGTTCTGTTGCAAGCTGTCTCATCAGATTGTCCATGGAGAAGGCCAAGCAGCTGCACTCATTGGGCTTGGGAGAGCCAAGTTTGTTTATGCAAATGTTGTTTTATTTTGATCTCACCAATGCCCAACTTGGGGCTGTAATCCTTAGACAAAGACCAGGAGAGAAAGGCCTGTGGTGTTTGGATGTAGGGTTTTGGCTGACAAATGAAGCAACTTTTCCTGCTCATCTCTCATGTTGGGTGTGGGTTCTGCGTGACAGATCACAGGCTCCACACCTCCTGAGACGTGAGGCTGTCACACATGGGGAGCCTGAGAAGGCCTTCAATCAAAGAACTATTTTAAATTTCCACAACTCAGTACTTGGGGTATAGCTCAATGCATCAATGAGCCCCTGGGTTCAATTTCCAGTAACACACACTCACAAACAACGCACACACAAACACACACATGCTCACTCACGTGCGCATGTACTCACTTACACGCACATGCATACACACACACTCACACACTCACATCTTATTGTTCTGGCATTTCCCTTTATCATAAAACTATTCCAAACTTGGTCCACAGAAAGAGAAAAAAACCCAACAAACAAACCTACAGGCAATTATATTCTAATAAATTCTTGTGTTCTAAATACAAGAAAATATCTTTCTGAATCATATATGTTAAGTAGATACCCAGAAAATTTATATATATGAACTTAATTAAGTAAATAAATATGTTTCATTAAGTTTATGTATGTGCTATAGTTGAAAAAAAAGTATTTGGCGATTTAAAGAAATGCCTGGTAGAAGTATTAGCTATTTAAGCGGATTTGTGTGTGTGTAGTATGTGTGTGTATGTGTGTGTGTGTGTGTACATGTACAGTTCAGAGGTCAACACTAACTTCAGGAGTCAGGAGTCACCCACTTTGCTAACTGACAGTCTCTGGGATAGCAGTCTTGTTTTTGGCTAGGCCAGCCTGCCAACAAACCCTAGACATCCACCTGTCTCTCCCCAGCCCTGGGATTACAAACTTGAGCAACCAGCCCCATCAAATTTACACGAGTCTTGGAGACTGAACTTGGGCCCTCACACTTGCATGACAAATACTTTACAGACTGAGCCGTCTCTCCAGCAGAAGGTTCATACTGACATATCTGTGTCATGAAATGACGTCCCAGGGGCACAGTGGGGAGAGCTGGTCTGCCTTGGGAGTGCATGTGGTGCATTTTCCTGGTCCATTTAAGCGAGACTGATGCAGCCCTGCTCTTTGACTACCCCATTTGAAGACCCATTTCCTCTTCCATGTTTTCCAAAGTGTGTTTCTAAATCTTTCAGTCCAAACCTTTCCACACAGGAACAAGACCCACTAGAAACAGCCCCTTATTGGTACCTTCTTAAACTGTCTGTTCTTTTCTTGAATGGAAACATAATTCCTGCATCTGATCATTTCGGTGGAGAACACATGGACCACTGTAATTTTTTTTTAAAGCCCAATACTTAACATATCCAGCAGGGTCAGTGTAGGTTGAAGTGTGTAGGCCATTTCCTGGGCTCAACAGAGGCCTTTGTAGTATGTTGACAGCAGAAAGGGTCCTGTGCCAGTTGATGCATGGAAGGAGTGAGAATTTGAGCAAGGAATTCAAGACCACGAGGGGTTCATCCACTGAGACAGTTTGCTTGAGCTCACCAACTCCAACTGGACTGGGAGTGAACTCTGAGGGGGGTTGACAGTTGGGGAAGACTGAGGGGCCACTGATAGTGATACTGGGATTTGTCTCTATGACATGTACTGGCTTCTTGGGATCCTAGTCTCTTCGGATGTAAGCCTTGCTCAACATAGATGTAGTAGGGAGGGCCTTGGACTTTCCACAGGGCTGGGTGCATGGTCCTCTCTTAAGACTGGGTATGGGGTGGGAGGGTCTGTGGAGGAAGGGGAGGGAGTGGGAATTTGGATTGGTATTTTTGTAATAAAATACTACTACTACTACCACTAATAATAATAAAGAAAGTGTCCTGTGGGTAGAACCAGCTGAGGAATAAAGAATAAAGAATGATATTCACTCAGAGAAGAGAAAAGGGGAACAGGATATATATATGGGCTTTCAGGGAGGAAGGAAGTTCATCATCTTTCCCAGGCAGTGCTTTGGATAGGTAAGAGAGCAGACTTCTCAAGATGGGAGCTTCTTGGGTACCCATGTGACAAGACACCACCTTCTATCCTTCATAAGCCCAGGAGCTTGGGGAAGGTGGTGGGAACATCTCAGAGGAGTCTCAGGAGTCCATGAGACCCTAATACAAAGGCCTATCCTACATTCCTGAGAGCCTTGAGATTATGTTACCAGAAAGAATGGACACTGATGGTCAGCTTGATAAGTTATGTAAGGTCAGAAAAGAGAAAAGTAAAGTTTTGTATCTAAGCTTCTGTACAGAGGGCATGCTCCTGGATCATGTAGGCCCAGTTCACCACAAATCCAAGGCCAACCTGTTCCCATCGGCCCCAGGTTTGAGGTTTCCTTGTTTGACTCACTGTACTCCAGCTCCAGGATGGCATGTTGGTATTCCTTGCACACCATCAACCACATACACGTGAAATCTGACTTGTTTAGAGACAATTGAGAGGTCGCTGAAGTGTGATAACATTTCCTTCTGCCCTGAAAACCGATTGCTATGCCCCTATTGCATGACCAGAGATCTGATTTTCACCATCACACCCAGCTTCTCTGCCCAGGGATAGAAATGTCGATGAATTCCCAACCATTCTGGGGTGCCTAGAGCTTTCCAAGGCTTTGTACATGACCCACACCAATAAGTGTCTAACAAGTCTGATGTGGGCTCATATCTCAGTTACTGCTCTGGCTTCTCTCAAGAATGAAGGTTGCTAATATCATGGCATTTACCCTGGCAAACCCAAGACCACTTGGCATCATCTCTGGGTCATCATAAAGGAATTCTTAGTATCCTCAGGGTATTGGCAGCCTGCCTGGGTTGCCTACATGTCTGGGCATATTCCAATAGGCTGCTGTTCTTGAGGGTTCTGGTACACAGTCCTGGGAGGGGAACTCTCTGATGACCTCACAAAAAGCTATGCGAGTCTACTATGTGTTCAGCACATGTTTGAGGGTGCACCCCTGCTTGGTGCCTGTGTATCCAGTGTGGCAGAGCTGGTGGCTGATCATCTTGGCCCCCTTGGCCTGCTTTGGTTCCTTATGTGGCCAGTGTGGATGTGGTACTGATTATTCTGGCCCCTTACTCTGGGAGGTCCTGGTATTGGACTTGCTGAATAACGTCTGACTTTGCTCCCTCTTCTTGACACAGCAGGGCTTACCTGCTCAGAGGTAGACATACCTCCGGTTCCCTGGGCTACTCGAGCAAGGGACCACAGTGCGTGCAAACAATAGTATCTTCTCTCACATTTCTGAAAGTCAGAAACCAGAACATTAAAGAGATGGCAAGATCAGGTTCCTATTGAGCCTCTAGGAAAGTCCCCCCTGGCCTCCTACAGCTTTGGTGGCAACAGTACCCCTCCCGTAGTTACAGCCAACATCTGGAAATCTCCTTCTGCCCCATCTTTGTTGGTGGCACACAAGCCCTTGTGCCCACAGATCACAGAAAACCAGGAATGTTAAACACACAGAAGCCTCTTCTCAATGGAGGAAATACAATACCTGTATTCATGCCCAGAAGGCTGGGAGTGGATTTTTTTTAAGACCTGGTGACCTTTTTGCTGTTGGCAGAAGCAGCCCTCAAACCCTTTTGCTATAGAGGCAGATTTCACCCAAACTCCCCAGAATGGTTATCCCAGATTCTTCACTCCCTGGACCGTTACCCCTCCTTAGGGGAGACATCACATGTTTCTATGGCCTGCTGACCTCTACACTTGATTCTAGGCCTTTTAGCTATAAAACCCACCCCCATCATGGTCACATGTACTTTGTAAAGGAATCTCTATCAGGTCACACCTTAAGTTTTGTTGTGCGCCTGGAATGGGACTGATTGTTGCCTGAGAGCCTTTTCCCAAATTTGCTGTTTTAAACATGCCGACCAAGAACTGCCTGGTGTTAGACTTCCTGAGGTCTGATCCAGGTTGGTGAGGTCCATCTGAATCAGGTTTTCATTCTCTTCCTCTTCCCATAGTTTGCTTCCCTGTCTGACACCTGCAGGAATTCCCTCACCTCTTCTCACCCCTTTCCTCAGCATGATGAATCTTTCTCTGGCTTCACTCCACAGGGACACTATGGTCCCATTTAGCACCTTCCTGCCTGGATAATCTAGGGTGGGCTCTCTAATTCTAGGTCCTTATCTCATTCACAGCCACAGACCTCCCTTTTCCATGTAGGATAGTGTATACACATCACAGGGGCAAGGACTTGATATCATGGAGGTCACGATAACTCAGGTCAACACTCAGCCTGCACCCCATCACCTAGGCCTGCCTGTGCCCCGTCCCCAGGGTTGGAGTATTAGTATCAGGGGCTAAGAAGCCATCCTGGGTGGTGTGGATGTGTTTGCTTTAAGTAGATTCCAATTTCAACAGCTGCACCTTTCTCTCCCTGGTTTCATGAATCCCTGCCTCTTGCCCACTAGGAACAGTGGATGGGATGCACCAGAAGCCATAGCAGTTCTGGCTGGCTCCTGGGAAGATTAGGTGACAGTTCTGACATCATTGTTCATTTTCTCTTATTTTTTAGTGTGTATATGTGCGTGTGTGTGTGTGTGCGTGTGTGTGTTTGTGCAATACCTGAGGACATGAAAGATGTCTGTGGAGCTGAAGCAGTGCTGGGAACTGAACCTCGGTCCTCTGTGAGAATGGTACCCTCTTACACACTGGGTCGTCTCTCCAGCCTCGCTTACTCCTCTTAAAGACAAAAATATGAGCACTGGGGTTGCAAGTACGACAGAGGAGGGCGTGTACAGCACGGATGCCACATTTGCAGTTTTCATGGCTTGGGAAGGACACAGTCTGGTAAAGCCAAGACCTAAAAGACTTGAGCCAATGTGCTGACATTTGGCTGGCTCCCTTGCCCCTCCTTGCTAGTCACTCCCAGCAGGAGCTCCTCTGGTGGGCAACCCCTCTCCTTCATAGGCTGTATGTTTGACATATATAGAAGCCCTACCCAGTTGAAGGAGGTTTTTTGCTCGTCCCTGGCCACTTAACCTCAAAATAATCACAGAAACTATGTTAATTAAGTCACTGCTTGACCCATTAGCTCTAGTTTCTTATTGGTTAACTCTTACATATTAATTTAACCCATTTCTATTAATCTGTGTATCACCGCAAGGTCGTGGCCTACCAGCAAAGTTTCAGCATGTCTATCTCTGGTGGCAACTCCATGGCATCTCTGATTCCGTCATTCTTCCTCCCAGCACTCAGCCTAGCTTTCCCTGCCTACCTAAGTTCTGCCTTGCTATAGGTCCAAAGCAGTTTCTTTATTCATTAATGGTAATCACAGCACACAGAGGGGACTCCCACATCACTGCCCAACTGTTCTCTTTCCATTCATCCCCACCTTGGGACGTTCCCATGAGAATAAGTTTGAAATATGGTTTATAGACCCAAGCGTATGCAAATTTATGCACAGTTTAAAAGAACTAACTAGCCACCGTGAATTCAAGGTCTAGAATATTCCCTCTAGTTTTGAAAGGCCCTCTAGTCCCTTCTTCTGTCTCATTGCCTTCATTGTGACTTCTGTATCTAAATGCTCTTTGGTGGTTTAAACTGAGGAGTAACCTCTAATTTTGATTAATTTTATTTAATTTGGATTATGACTAAAAGGAATGAATGCTAAGTGCACATATTGCTGATTCACCTTTTCCAATGTACATTGTCTATAGCCGGGCTTCAGTATAACGTTGGGCACCCCCACCCTCTCAACACCCTGGCTCGCCAGTCCATTCTCCGGAAGATGGCGCTGTTCTTGTGTCATTCCTGAGCTTTCTGTGGTTCTTTCTGTTTCCTTGCAGAACTGGGAATTGAACCCAGGGTTCTGGCACACGCCATGCAAGTGTTCTATCAACTGAGCTGCAACCCCAACCGGCTTGTCTCTTGGTTCTTATGATCTGATGTTTCTTAAAGGTCTGCTCCTGGTGGCGAGTCATGGCTGGCTTTTGTCTGGCCCAAGTTGCATTTCTCTAAGGCTTGCGTGATTTTTCAAAAGTGGTGTGTCATGGATGGACACCGGTTAGACTCATCTAGGTAAGCCACCACCTCGTGGTGCTACACAGATTATTAGAAATGGGTTAATCAAGATGTGAGAGTTAGACAATAAGAGGTTATAACTAATGGGCCAGGCAGTGTTTAAATGAATACAATTTCCGTGTAATTATTTCTGGTAAAGCTAGCCGGGCGGCAGGAGCGCAGCCCGCCATTGCTACTTCTACAGTTCCCCCGCCACAGAGTGTGGGGTCTGACTGTTTCGTGGGTGTAGGGGTGTTTGCTGCGTGTCCAGTTCTTTAACTTATCACTGGGCTCCTCTCTTGAAGATTGCTTCCTGCCCTAGGTCCTAAGGAGATAATGGGTATGCTCAGAGTGGCAGTGCTCTGGCCCTATGTATTCACAGATCTTGTAATGGAGTTTCTTCTGCATGTCACAAGGAGCACACATGGGGATGAAACAGTAGGGGGAATTCCCAAAACTAAAAAAAAATGATGATTGGGGCTTTTTGTTACTGCAGCCAAAGCTGACTAGTCCATTTTCCTCTCTATGCTAGGTGTCTTAGTTAAGGTTATCACTGCTGTGATGAAATACTACAACCAAGAGCAGCTTAGGGATGAAAGGGCTTATTTGGCTTAAACTTCTATATTGAAGATCTTACTGTTCATTACTGAAGGAAGTCAGGACAGGAACTCAAACATGCCAAGAACCTGGAGGCAGGAAGCTGATGTAGAAGCCATGGGGGAGTGCTGCTTACTGACTTGCTCCTCACAGCTCTTTCAGCTTGCTTTCTTATAGAACCCAGGACCACTAGCCCAGAGATGACACAACCCACCATAGGCTGGGCCCTCCCCCATTGATCACCAATTGAGAAAATGCCCCACAGTCAGATTTTATGAAAGCATTTGTCTCAACTGTGTTTCCCTCCTCACTGATGACTCCAGCTTGTGTCAAGTTGACATAAAACTAGCTAGCACAGCGGGTTTTGCCAGACTTTAGCATATCACACTTGGATTTGTTTTTCTAAATTGCTAATAAAGTTGTGCTTTTTATGATAATGTGTATTTCTGTGTCTTCAAAAGGCTTGCCCGTGTAGCTTTTGCTCAGTATCCTGTGGTATGGTTTCTGTTTATCTTTTTGACTCTTAGAAGCTTTTTGTGGTATATAGGTACTGTTCTCTTTTACACATGTTTGCTAGATCTTTCCCTTGTTCTGTGGATGGCATCTTCATCCCCCTCATGTTATTTTGATAACGGAAAAAAATCTTAATTTTAATGCAGTTACATTTATTAGATTTTTTTCCTCTGTGGTTTTGACTCTTTCTTTTTCTTGCTTTTTTGATATACAAGAAATCATTTTTTATTCTGAAACCATAATGAAGCTCTTCCTGTAGAATATGTGTCCTTTTGCTTTTCACTTGAGAGCCTAATCAATTTTTAAAAGTTACAAAGGTTATGATGTAAGTACCTAATTTATATATTTTTCCTAAGTATATGAAAAACTGTCTTACCTCTTGTGGATCAGCCTGTCCTCTCCCTGCCGATTTTAATGCTGTTTTTATTGTTTATCAAACTGTTTCCATGTTTCAGACCACTGTTAACTTTCCTGTTCTGTGCATGGATTTATGGGTGTCCTATGCCCCTAATAATTGTATGTCTCTGACATTTATTTATCTGGGGTGTGTGTGTGTGTGTGTGTGTGTGTGTGTGTGTGTGTTTTCCATGGTATACATTTGGAAGTCAGAGAAAAATTGTGGGAGTTGGCTCTCTCCTTCTACCATGTGGGTCCCAAGGATTAAGCTCATATCACTAGGTTTTGTGGCAATGGCCTTTGAGCCACTTCAGTGGTCCCCATACTGTTTGTCTTAATGCCCAGAACTTTATGATATGTCATTCTGCTTTCAGATGGGAGGAGTGTTTTGTTTGTATTCTTTGGTATACTCAAATTTTCTTGGTAACTCTTGAATCTTTTGTGCTTCATATATAACTGGGACCTCAGTTTCCACAGTAGATGCTATAGGACCTCAGTTGTGGGTTTATAGCTAAATTTAGAGTTTTATTTACAATGCTATTGTCAATGACTCTACTTACACGTTATGTATGTATACACATGAGCCTCAGTTTGACTCTTACACATGATCACACACACACACACACGGTTTTGAATAAGAACGGCCTCCACAGGGTCATATATTTGAATGCTTAGTCACCAGGGAGTGGGCCTGTTTGAAAGGACTAGAAGGATATGGAGGGGTGGCTTTATTAGAGGAAGTGTGTCACTGGGAGTAAGCTTTGCGATTTCAAAAGCTCATGCCAGTTGCAGTCTCTTTTCTCTCCCTGATGACAATGGACTAAGCCTCTGAGACTGTAAGTAAGTCCCCAATTGAATGCTTTCTTTTATAAGAGTCTGTGGTCATGGGGTCTCCTCATAGCAATAGAACAGTGACTAAGACAATATACATGTGTGCATAAGCTTGACTCGTTTTACATTTTTGGCATTCTTTGGGAATTTCACATAATCCACTCTGATCACATCTATGCCTGCCCACCTACCCTTGTGACTGCCCCCATCAAAAATTAAAGCAAGTTCATTTTGTGTTCTCTGAATACTCACTGGAACATGATCAAATTCTCAGTGGCTGGCCCCTTAAATAGAACTGAGTTGTTCTCCTCCTGTATCCGCTCCAGAAGCCATCAGCTGTGGAGAACAAACTTCAACATCCTTATCACACTTTTTCAGAGTTCCCTTCAAAGGCTTCCTGTTTAGGCTGTTAGTTTTTGGCAGTGGGGTTAGGGTAAGAGTAGGGCATTGTTACAGAAGCCTTCCACATCTCTCGCTTTCTCAACTGTGCATCAAAATCACTTCAAAAGTTGCCTCCTTGCTCTTTGTCATCAATGGGAGCACGCATCATGGACTTCCTCATGGTTTCTGGCAACAGCACAGACTACGAACATGGCCTCCAATGGCAATAGGTCCACAGACCCAGACAAGGCCCTTGAGGCAGCCTGGATCATGGACATCAGCCTAGTCTCAGGTGGCAGTGAAGGCCACTCACATCAATATGACCCCCAGAGGTAGCATAGCCCTTGGTGCAGCATTGACCACTGATATCTGCATGATATTGTATCACAGACCACAGACCTTCAGTGTCAACACAGGCCATGGACATTAACACAGATCCTGGCCGCAGTAGGACCATACAATCATACATGGGCCTTTGTGGCAGTGTGCATCCGGACATCACCATGGCCTTAGGTGGCAATGCAGCTACTAACATCGCCTGGTTCTCCACCCTGTTGAGCCTCCAGTTTCGCCTCTCCCCACAGTGCCTGTGCCCCTCCAGTTTTCTATTCTTTCCATGTCTCTGCCGCATATTTATTCATTACAACGATACCCACTGCCCACTCTGCAAGATAGGACAGCCTGCTAAATTTGACTCTTAAACCCATTACATATGTATATACGTGGACCTGTGTTTGAGGTTTCTTTACATCCTTTGATAATGCTCTACAGTTTCTACAGTCTGGCCTTGAACTTCAATAGCTTTCTACTCCATCTTATTTCTTTCCATTGTTCAAATCGTATTACTTTATTTCTTATTTCTTGAAAGATCCAAACACAACAGAAGTTTCTGAAATTATAAAATGAATAGAATATGACTCCATTTAGGGAAATATTTTAGTTATTAACATGCTTTTATATACATTTGCTTCATCTAATTACTCTCTGTATCTATCTATCTATCTATCTATCTATCTATCTATCTATCTATCTATCTATCTATCTAATCCCTCCCTCTCTCTCTCCCTCCATCTTCTATCATCTTCTATCAGATATCTTCCTATCTATACACATAGCTATTGTCCCCCACACAGGTCAACCCACTTGTCAGCCTATCTAAGCGTATATATGAATGACAACACCATGCTACTTTGGTTTCTTTCAACAAAGAACAGAAATACTGCTTCTCATGAAGTAATACAGTTATCATAGTCAAGAATTTTTCTTTGGATATAATATTGTCCCATATATAATCTGTGTTCAAATGTTGGCCATTGACTGTTACTGATGTTAAATTAACCCATCTTCTTTGCCTGTCTTAGGATCCAACTAATGATTACACATTTTACTGAACTGATCTGTGACCTTTGACATTTTTTCCCCATTGTGTTTAGTTTTCAAGAGTCTGCGTAGCCTTTGCTGGTGCCTCAGTTCGCATCTCTCCATGTGCTTATGCATTCCATGACCTGTTGGGTAAGAATGTGTGTTCCTCCTGTTCCTCGCAGCTGCAGGATGCGCCCTTGTCCTATTGCTGGGATGGTCATTCAGCTCAGTCATTTGGTTCAGATGGTTTTGCTAAATTTCTTTGTGGAAAGGTAACGTTTACCCTTAAAAGAAAGGAGGACTCTGTGGTGCGATTCTCAGGAGTCTCTGAACGTCCTGTCCCTGAGCTTTTCTGCCGGGTGGTTTTAGTGCCCATCACACAGTCTCTGCTGTCCTGCGCTCAGTGAGACAGTGATTTTCATCTCAATCATCCTGTCCTCGCCTGACAGTGTTCCTCCATCTTGATGGCCGACCTTTCCCACACTCAGGTAATTATGATCCCAGAATAGATTAATAGATTCTTCTTTTTAATTTAAAGACTCACCCTCTATCCTTCGTTATACATTTTGATGCTCAAATTATTTCCATTTCTTCAACAAGACCCTGGGCAGTGGCTTCAGACTGGTTTCTGAGAAATCATCCATACTTTCCAACAAGGCCCTTGTCTGTGTGCTGTGTGTGCAGCCTTGCCTGCTACATGGCCTGGGACCCAGTAGCTTATTGAACCTTCAGTGAGCTCTAACTTGGTGTCTGCAAGCTCTTTTGAGTTTCTGCATGGAGTCCTACTGTGTGTTCTAATGGTAGCTAGTTTCTTTCTTCCCAATGAATATCCATTCGTCTCTCTTGTGAATGAGCTGTCCACAACCTTCTATATAGAGCTACCTCCATGTAGGTCAAGAAATGTGATCGTCTACCCCAACCTAATGGTGAAGTTTCCACATTAACTATATTTATTCTGGGTTATTAAATGGTATACATAATCCCATTAAAAGAGACCTCCCCTCTTTAGTTGCTATTTTTTTTAAAAAAAAAAATTCTGATGGGTTTTCAAGCTTACCAATCTCTTCTGTGTTTGAGATAATTGTAAATCCCTTCTAATATGACAATGTGGTAACTTATAATGTTTTAAAGGTGAGAGCCCTATTTGCATTAGGGGCATGAGTCTTATTTGGTATCTTTCTGTAACTTCTGCATTTAGTTTGACATTTTTTAGCCTTTTTGACTTTATACATACCTTGCCTTCCTTAGATTATTTTTCTGGCTCTCCGAAATAATTTAATTTTAGTAGATTATGCATGCTGCTCCTAAACTATGGGAAAGCATGCTTCCCGTGATCTGTTTTGCAGCTGTCAGGCAAAAGGAGGCATTTAAAAACAAATTACTTCCTACCTTGGCTGAAGCACATCCATCAAACATCCAGGGCCTGGTGAAGATTGACAGCCTAACTATCCATGAAGAGACTAAGTCTCAGCTGTGTAGAGAAATGGAGGCAGAAAACAAGTCATAGGACTAGGTCCTGTCCCCACAGACTCACCTGGCCCACATGACACCCAGAAGCTGGTCTGTTGGCTCCGTCTTGTTCAGGAGCTGCTCTCTGGGTACCCTTCCCCCGTCACACACGGGTCTACTATTAATCTTCTTGCTGCTAGCTCCTGTTTCCAGCTCTAGGGATGGAGAAGTGCTCATAGGATCTCTGTGAGGTGTGGAAGAGACGTTCCTGGAAGGGGTTGCAGGCCGGCTGCTCTGACCTTTTCCTACATAAACCAATCAGAGCAGCACGGCTCATGCTCCGCCTAGAAAGGAGCTTCTGGCTGCTCGGGATTTTCATTTCAAGTTCTGTCAGCAGTGTCTGCACTGCTCCACCTCAGGCTATGTTGGAGCTTTTAGTGCTGTCAAAAAGGGTTGTGTGGTGACTCCAGGTGTCACAGCCACAGGTGTGTCATGCCTGGGTACCCGTGTGTGTTTTTACGTCTATGGATGTGGAAGCATATGTGTATTTGTGAATACTGTCATCTGTACACACAATACATATGGAAGTATGAGCACGTCTCTACACCAGTATGCATTGTTCACACGTAAGTGCATGTGTGCAAAGGTGAACATGGGTACTCGGGTGTGTGTGTAGGATTTCTCCCTGTGCATGTGTGTGTGTATGTGCATATGGGTGAGTGCGTGTGAATGCAGTGTTAGGGAGTGTAGATATGTGTGCAATGGTCAGGAAGGAATGTGCCTGTAAGTGTGAAACCAGCCTGGCAGAAATATAAAGAAATACCTACGTCCCTCAATCTGTCTTTCAGATGAATGAAGTAATGGACCCAAGAAATGGGAATCTCCATAGGGATCTCTTGCTGGAAACTTGACACTAGCAGAGGGGAGCTTGTTTCCTAGAAAAGATTTCGTGAAGTTCTGACAACTTCAGGATATCCTGAAGGATTAGACTGAAGCCCAGACATCAGAGAGTCAGTGGAGGGCGGGGCCGCACCTTGATAGGGATTATTTTGGTGGTTATATTCCTGATTTTTTATTTAAACTTTAATCTCACCTCAGACCCCAAAAATGGACTAGAGGCTGTTAATGAATCTCTTTGATCATCTTTCCAGTACGGCCATATTGAATAAACCCCGTCTTCTGCTTTTTACTATTAATTTGGCTGTTTTCATTGGTTTCTTGAGGACGAGTGGCCAAATGTAGCTTCTTGGGGTACAGGCTGTGACCCCAAGTTCAGTAACGAGTGTAGTGAGGGGAGAAAGGATGTGGGGGGGTAGGATGAATGAGTGGGTGAATGGGGAAATATGCAGTTCTGGGGTTGCCACAGGCTGCATCCATTCCTCTCCCAGCTCCGCTTGCTCTTCCTGTCTGCCAGGGTCCCAGAGCCCACCCCACCCTGTCCTTCTCTCTTTGGCTCCAACCAAACTGCCTTTTTGCTGCCTAGTCTGCTTTCTTGGTCGAGCTGGGAGTTGAAATCCTCTTCCTTCTTGTCAGCTGCAGATGAAATGTCTGGCTCTCCCCGCCACCTTGCAGCCCAGACACAAGCCTGCCTTCCTCTCTAAGTCCATCTGCTGTGAGTTACGCATATGGGCTGCAGCGGACCCCTCAGGATGAGCCTTGTAACTTATTTATCTTATGTTTCCACCAACGACTCTCTCCACTCTGCTACCTGACGGGATCTGACATAAAGAGGCCATTCGACAATTCTTTATTAGGGTGGCATATTAACTGTTTCTCCTTATCTGCACGCTTAGTGGAATTGTTCCATTTAGGACTAAATGATGCAACCTTGTGGTGAGAAACTGGTCCTTTCTGTCTTTTGCCCTAGGCTAAAATAACCTGGCTTCTTTCATCGCTTGTCTTGCGGTTTCCACTCCTTGATCTGTCTTTCCACCCCCTTCCACCTTTGCTGCCCCCTGTGCCCTCTGACACCTCCTTCGACATTCACAAGCAGGTTCTTTGCACTTCACGTGTGAGTTTTAAAGGTTGTTGCAGGGCGTTTTCCCAGGCCCTGGTGCTGAGATGATTGTAGATGAAGTCTGGTGTGCATCACACCTTCCTGGGGATTAGAGTGGGGTCTAGAGACGCGAATCCTGAACCTGTCATGCCTGGAGTTCCCCTGGGGCCTCTGGAAGTTTTCAAAACAACGTTAATTGCAATTCGTGGTAATCGCACACATAGTTAATGCTATGCCACGCTTCGATTCTGAGATGCGTGTTAGGTGTCAGAGTTCCCAGAAGACTTGGGTGTGTGGTGAACGAGAGAATGAAAAAGGGGTTGAAGTCTCTTGGGATAGGAGAGCTTTGTGCCCATGGAAGTCAAATGCACCCACCTGCTGTGGTGAAGCCTTGAAGTGCAGCCTGCATGCACTCTGCAGCTGTCAAGGTCCCAGGGCAGTGGGGACAGTGGGACTTTCCTGTGCAGGGCTCTCAGCTTCCTCTGATTCTGAACTCCCAACCCTCACTGCAGATTGTTGTATTTGATTGAATTTAGCTCTTAATAGTATTTTTAATATGCCAGGTTCCTGGAAATATTGGTGATATGGCTTGTCTGACTTCTGACATGGTGGGAGCACCTTCCTATCTCTCTGTTCATTTTCTAATTAGTTTAAGGAATCATTTTCCCCTCATCACCCACCTCAGGTGCTGGGGGGAAATCGCCATCAACGTATGTCCTTTCTGTCCATTTCGTCCTTTCCCCTCCACACACTGCGCCAGTCCCACCACCTAGGTGCTGGGCAGGCACTCACACTTCCTGCTGCTGGACAAAGAGTCGGTGGGGATGGTAGACGGGCTGCCAGCCTGTCTGATGTGAGTGGTCTATTTTGTATGCCTTTCTTCAGCTAGAAGTCACTGCTTGCTTATGTACCTGAAGCCAGCCCTGGCCTTAGGACTCTCTTTTTGTCTTTTTCTGCCTCTGCTACCCGATTCTTCCTGGCACCGTATCCTAGGGCCTTTCCGACTGCACACTATCGAGTCTTTCCGTCACATCAGCACACGGCACTGTCACTGTGTTCTCCCGTGGTGATTTCTGTGTATTTCTACCAGATGTTAGAATCGTCATCTTAACCTTAAGAATCCTTCCAATGTAACCTGTCCACTTGTGTTAGTGTCTGAATGAGGACACTCTGGGCAGGGGATAGCATGACGCTTTGGCTCGATCAACAGGGCAGTGTTTGCAAGCCATGCTGTGTGGAAACCCTTTTAGGGAGAGGGTCAGGCCCAGGCATTGTTTTGCACTGGTCACAACAGTTAGAGCTGGGATGGAACTTTGCAAATGCATGTGTAGAGCAAGCAAGGAGGATCCTGCTACCATCCCTGCCTGGTCACCATGTGCCGTGCGTTCGAGGAGCATGACATTGTTAGAGATCATTGGTGCAGTGACTGCAGCTGTCAGCTCTGAAGGGAGCATGTGACATCCATGAAGGACAGGGAGACAGCATTTTCAACAAAAAGAGATTTCTATTTGGGCTCCTTGGATGATGGGAGTGAGAACTTGATGGCCTATGGTATTGGAAGACTAAGCAGCAAACTGGGTATAGCACTGTCTGTAGGGTGGGCAGAGAAGTCACAGCCCCAAGACCTCAGGAACCCATTTTCTGATAAGGGAATTGTAGCTAAGAAATAAGATGAATCAGAACTCCTGGCCCCTGGGCAAGTGTGTTTCTCAGGGACACTGTGTAAGAGGAAGACGTACCTAATTCTGTCCTAACATGCGATCTTAATGCTGGTGGATGTTATGCTAGACCAGTGTGGTGGCCTTCAGTTAAAGTCACTTGCAGAACGCTGCTGCATCAGGCTGTTCTCTTGTGTTTGGTTTGTAGAGGGATTGAAATTCGGGTATAGGCCTCAAATAAAACTCATTTGGTAGAGCAGCACACATTGCTAGTTCATGTCTGCGCTCTCAGGTTTTCCAGTGCACATGTGACCCACCTGTGTGCATACAGACATATGTCATGTGCACATGTGTTTATGAATTAACTCCATAAAGAACGAAGCACACAATGAACTCTTCTTTATCTTACCAATGTAGAGTCTTAGATTTGAAGTGACTTGTCTTGCAATGTGAGCTAAGATGGCTCTGCCTTTGGCAGACCTCTCTTTACTTTCTGTGCAAAGCCGCATTTAAATATTTCATCCCATCCTGCCAGGCTCCATAAGGAGCCAGAGGTCATTGCTGGGTTAGCTGCTAAGAGGCACAAATCAAGCTGCCCTCTTTTTGCTTCCTATGGGAAAGAGTCTCAGTGTGAGATGTCCTAGTCAAGGGTCCTCAGCAGGAAGGCTTGAACTGAAGTAGGCAAGGGGCCTTCAGCCTCCTCCTTCTGAGCACTTATTCAGCATCATCAGCTGCACACAGGAAGGCCCTTCTCTCTACTCTAATATACTCCTGGTCTAAGTAGGAATCCAGATATTTCTGCTGCTAAGGATACAACTCACTATGATAATGATGTGTCTAAGTCTCCCATATAGTTAGTGTCCTGCAAGGTCAGCAGCAGTAGTCTTATGACTTATGCCACTAGGCTGTGGCATCTCTTTTCAGAAGGATCACAGAGAGGAGTTGGACAAAATAAAGAAATTCTATCTTTAACTATTAAGGTAACATGGTACAGATAATTTATCCAGCTGTTAAGAAAAGTGAAGTCATGACATTTTGTAATAAAATAGGCAATGGATGTGCATGTGTGCATGTGTACATGTTTGTGGATGTGCATGCGTGTGTGCATGTGCACATGGGTGTAACTGGAGGCTGTTTGTTCATTCCCGGCCACTCAGAACCAAAACAATCACACAGAAATCTGTATTAATTGCATTACTGTTTGACCAATAGCTTAAGTATATTTCTGGCTAACACGTATATCTTAAATTAACCCTTTAATTAATAGAATTAACTGATTCTATTAATCTGTATATCACCACCTGGCTGTGAATTACTGGTAAGGTTTCAGCGGGCTCTGGTGGAAGATTTGTCTCCTGCGGTGGCTACATGGCCTCTCTCTGACTCCACCTATTCTCTCTCTATATCTCTTTCAGCCTGATTTTATCCTGTTAAGCCATTGGCTGAAAGCAGGTTCTTTATTAACCAATGGTAATAAAACATATTCACAGCATACATCACCTCCAACATCACATCCCCTTTTCTGTCTAAATAAAAAGGAAGGTTTTAACTTTAATAACATAGAAAAGTTACATGTAACAAAACAGGTATCAAGCAGGAATTACAGTTAAAAAATTTATATCTACTTTATCTTTTATCATAACTAAGGAAAGCTATAATTATATCTATTCTTCAATTCCGCCAAAGACCCCAGAAGAATGTAATATTACCTAAATTAACAGAAAGTATATTGTAAGCAACTTCCAAAACTCCAGAATTGACAGAGATGTCTTGCTGCCTGGACAGTCACCCAAAGTTCTTCTGTAACATTGGGACATCCGATCTTCAGCTCACAGGCCCATAGTATCTGGCAGACTTTTCCATGAAGCAGGAAATTTCAAAAACAGTTTTTCAGTCACTTTCTTCTGTGTCCTGCAGAATGTCTGGCAGACTCTTTCATAAAGCAGGAACCCCGAAGGACTATCTCACCTTCTTTAGGAAAGTTCAACAGCCATTTTTTCTGTGACTCCTGCAAGTCCAGTTAAACAGTTCAGACAAGAGCAGTCTCTTGCCCAAATGGCTAACAAACTTCATGAGGAACTTCTTCAATGTTCATCATCCTTTTGAAGTAGACTGGTGTTGCCAGGAGCAGATGTGTCTCACTGTCGTGAAAAGTTCCAATTTCTTAAAATATTTTAAATGTCATTCCATAGTTCTTCAAATGGTTTGAAGATTATGTAACTGAAACATGTCTCTATATATCTAGAAAATCTAGCTAACATGACTACAAGCTTGACTACTACAGATGACTCTCTAGTAACCTGTATTTCTTAATTATACATTACATTTTTAAATGAGCTGCACAAACAAAATACCTTAATTAAGAGCAGAAATATACATATAGTATCATTATACCAAGATCCATACCAATGCAAAGTATCTATCTCTAAAGCATATATCCCTTTAAGTGTAAACAAACTTTTATAAACAATCATTTAGGGAATTTGAGCATAGTTCTCTCCAAACTGCTTCCTGTTGTTTATTGGGCAAAATAATTTTGGGGGGTGTTTACGGCGACCTTTTGGATCATCTTGGTCCATAAAACCACATTAGTCTGGAAGGATTCCACAGGTTCTCATCCTCTGTGGAAACAAAAGAAGTTCCTCTTTTACAAAGCAATAAATCCTTAGACCCAAATTTTGAAGTCAAGATACCTTTAAAATATGTATGTTAGTTTAGCTTAGCAGCCCATAGAATGAAATGTCTCTCTGTACTTAGCTTGTTCACAGTCAAAAAATTTAAAGAAAACACAATAATATGCATAATCCAGACTCTGTGTGTTTTCTATCTTTATGTGACTTATTTTTCTTTACACATTTTAATCTCTGACTGTCTTTACTCTTTTATATTATACCTGTCTATACTCTTCCCCCCCCCTCAAGCCTATATACATTTATCCAACACTGTGACCCATTTAGAGGTCTTTTCTTTATCTGAATATGTCTTCATTGTATATCTGTAATTATTTTCTGAACAGGAGTGCTTTTTTTTATAATATGCTAAGCAGATATGACTAGGACCAACTCCACACTCCTGCCTGTTGGCTCCTCCCAGTCCAACATGTAGAAGCATGCTTGCTGCCTCTGAGAGTCAAGCACATTGCTCCATTTTCAGCACACAGCTGGTCTATGTTGCCATTATGCAAGTTGTAGTACTCTGTTCCCAAACCTCACTTAAATGCTCCATAGTTGGACCTCCCAAAAGAGTCAGAACCATTTGTGCTGGTGAACCTGGAAGCTGCCATTTTTAAAGAAGCTGGTAGTTTTTACTGCTAAAGCTGAGTCAAGAAACCTCTTAAAGGAGCCACATCTCTGCTTTCCACCAGCAAATAGAGCAAGAAGCTGTGTTAAACTCTGATTTTTTTGTATCTAGAATTCCTTCCCAAACTTTCTCAGGTTTTAAGTGGATTTCGCTGGCCATGTTGGCGTCAATTTGTTGGGGGAGGCTTCTCGTTCATTTCTAGCTGCTTAGAACCAAAATAATCACACAGAAGTCATATTAATTTCTATACGGTTTGGCCAATAGCTTAAGTGTATTTCTGGCTAATACTTACATCTTAAATTAACCCATTTCTATTAATCTGTATATCATCATGTGGCTGTGGCTTACTGGCAAGGTTTTGGCGGGCTCTGGCAGAGGCATCTGTCTCTGGCAGTGGCTACGTGGCTTCTCTGATATGTGTGTGTTTATGTGTGTGTTCATATAGGCGTAGTGCATGATGTGTATGTACCTGTGCATGACTGTTCATGTGTGTACATGTGGGTGTATGTGTGTATGCGTATATGTGTGTATATTCATGCATATGTGCATGCATGTTCATAAGTTCGTGTGTGTTCAAATGAGTGCAGGTGTTTATCTACATCTTGAAACTAGAAATGTCTCTATGGCAAGGGAAGAAGAAATCTTAGAGGAGGGAAGAGAAGCTAATAGGCTGTCTGCAGCAACTTAGAAGAACACTCTCTCCCGACAAGTCTTCCAAAGTGAGGCAACACACACACACACACACACACACACACACACACACACACACTTACTGAAGGACATACTTTGGCAGGAAAGGGAAGCAAGCCTGGGTGGGACAAATTGTCAAAAGGGAAGCAATGATGATATTTGTAAAAAGTAAATCATCTTGGTATAAAAATGTATTTTTTAATAATTTTAAAACCTGGTGGGTTAAAAGTTCTAGAGAATAACAATGTGGATTTGGCTGAGAGAGTTGTCAAGAAAACAGCGCTCAAGTTTCTACTGGGAAGGGAGTATTATGGAAATTGACTGGCTTTGTGCTTTGTTAGCAAACTACAAAAGGTGTGAGAAAATGTCACTAAAAGAATTGAATGGAAAATAAGATCTTAAGTCCATAGAGGGGAAGAATTGAAAAGACAACAGTTAACAAGAGGCAGGAAAGTAAAAATAAAATAGAATTGCTAAATAGAGAAAAAGTGTCAAAATACATATAAGTAACCACAACTGATGAAGACGGATTAATCCACTTCTTGAAAGATACAGGGGTGGCTACTGAGACAATGCTGCTATGTGCAATTTATGAGACACTCAGAACATGTTCACACTGAAGGCTGAAGATAAAATCATAGAAGAGTGTATGTCAGGAAGGTATAAATTAATTAAAACTAATGTAGCTATTTTAACTAGGATGAAGGAGACTTCTACAGATAAACATAGCATAATGAGAAAAATTATGGGTAAGGGGGACTATCCTGGTTAGTTTTATGTCATCTTGACACAGGCTAAAAGTCATCAGAGAGGGAGAAGCCTCAATTGAGAAAATGCCTTTAAAAGATCTAGTCATAGGACATTTTCTTAATTAGCAATTAATGGGGTGGGCCCAGCCCATTGTGAGTGGTCCTATCCCTGGGCTGGTGGGCCTGGGTTCTATAAGAAAGCAGGCTGAGCAAACCATGGAGCAAGCCAGTAAGCAGCACCCCTCCATGGCCTCTGCATCAGCTCCTGCCTCCAGGCTCCTACCTGTTTGAGCTCCTGGTTTGACGATGAACAGTGATGTGGAAATGTATGTCAAATAAACCCTTTCCTCCCGAGTTGCTTTTGGTCATGGTGTTTTACCACAGCAATAGTGATCCTAATGAAGACAGGAACAATAAAATAAAAAGCTCTCAGTAACTATAATGATGACATCACATCACTTCTGTCATCTTGTAAAACCTATTACAGAGCTGAAAAGAATTATAAGTAGAAATGAACTTGTAATACACACAATCATAAATAGAAGGCTTCAAAGAAGTGCCTAAACAACCTAATGAAATCAATACTTAGAAAATACATAGATTCTGTCATAATTTCTACATAGACTTTAACTATAATTTATATAAAAAATTCCTCAGAAGGTGGGACTTGGAAAGTGGGGACTATTTGGGTGTTCTTGTTCCTCTTGCTGACGTGGCTCCACGGAATGAATCTCTTGTTTTTCTGCTTTGAAAAAAAAAACCTTTGCTGACAGTGTTACAAGATTACGTCTGCAAAACTATGTTTGCCACCCCAATCATACCTCTGAAAATCAGACTTGCATTTGTCCCAGACTGATAGCACTCGGGATGTGATGACATCTGTCACTTGAAGGTCACACAGAGCATCAGTAGCTGTAAGTGGTCCCTTTATGCTGGTGAATTTAGCTGTTTTCACTTCTCAGTGTGTCTTGATTTGGTTATTGCCTTTCCACTGTTCACGGTTGGTGGCTAGCACAAACCCAGCCACACACATATGTCTATCTGTATTCGTACTTACTGTACAAAATGCAATTTTATGGTGACAGCTGTACACTATTTATATTTCCAATATAAATCAAGCAACAAGACAAACATAGTTTGTCATACAGAATAGCCAGGAGACCAACACCATAGCTAAGGGCAGCTCAGCACCTAAAATCCTAAGTGTAAAAGAGAGCATTTGGATTGGGGAAAGGGCTCAATCAGTCAAGTGTTTCTTTTACAGCATGAGGACCCAAATTTAGTGCCAGAACCCATTTAAAAAGGAGGGCCTGTGATGTGCGCCTATACTCCCAGCTGGGGAGATAGAGACGGGGCACGTCTCAGTGAGCCAAGGCACTTGTTGCATAGAGAGAATGCCAGAGTTGGATCCCTGGGACCCAAGTGGAAGAAAGAGATAAAAGACTCCCATAAGTTGTCCTTTGACACACACACGTGTGCCATGGCACATGCATGCTCTTTTCCTGTCATACCTGACACCTATAAACAATAAATAAATGTAAAAACATAAAGTAAGGTGGGGAACAATTTAGAAATACACCTTATATTTCTCTCTGGCCTCTGCACACACTTGCATAATACATGAACACATGGTAAAACACAAAAAAATGAATACTAATCAAACCAGCTCTTATATTAAAAAATTAGACATTAAGTGACCCAATAATCTCAAATAAAGTGTAAGACAGAAAAAAATAAATACAAAACTAAAGCTAATAAAGAGCAAAGTCAAAGGTTAACAGGGAGGGCTTAGAAGTCATTGCTTTCAAAAATTAAAATGAAATCACTGATGCCGATAAGAAAGGGAAAATAACACAAATCAACACAGAAGTACAGAAGTCCATCTGTGCAAAACTGCAAATCAACAGATATACCAAAGGGAACTGGGTGATCACGGTTTCTTTGGTTGGCTTGGTACCCATGTCAGGCACCATGGGCTGGCCAACAGTGCCTATCTCCAAGAACTTATTAGCCGCATCTCCAAGAACTTATTAGCCGCAGACACTGTGGGGGATGCAGCCTTGATCTGTCTGTCTAAGCTAAGAGCATTTGTGGACTGTCATGGTGGCACTCAGAAAGTTTAGTCAGAGCAAGTGTGCAGAGATTCTGGGGAGTCATCCCCAGATACAGTCATTGTGATTCTAGGGCCGTGGTCCCTGCTTTCTCAACAGATCCTGGCTCCGAATCACGGAGCTAGGCGAGCACACTGAGATGCTAGGGGTGAGGGTGAGAGAGGAGCCTGAACCAGAACCTGACACATCTCCACGCAGCATGGCAGGCCTCTAATCCATCCTCGTGAATGCCAGTCCCGAGAGGGAGCTGGCACATGAATATTTTAAGAATTTTGGTTTACTATTGATTTGTGGCCTGTCAGTATCCAACTGGTTAATTAAATCTGATGAACAAACAAAGAATGGGGGCCAAATCTAGTCTTTGGGCAGGCAGCTATGGTGGACATGAGAGGTACTTGAGAAAGACCTTCACTTATGGGCAGAGGGGAGGGAGGCAGGGAGGAGGTTCCAGAAGGGTCTCAATTGTACGTGAGGTCTAGGCCACTTATGTGGTCCTGAAAGAAGATGTTGGTGTTGAATGATCAAATGTCCATCCATAGAAAGATCTGAACTAGAAAAGAACTGGCCACATACAGACCAAAGGTTAATCATAATTGACAACTGTTTTCCAGGTAGAATTAAGCTTTCAATTTTTTCAGAAATGTTTGTTCTCTCCTTTTTGTTTGCTTTCCACGGGGCTCCCCTTACCGTACCCCCTGCCAAAGCTCTGGGCCGTGAAACCAATGGGGGAACATTGCTCTAATCCTTTGGTCTCTGTTGACTCAGAACTCCAAAGGAAGAGCACACCTTCCTTCAGGAGGCCAGTGTGTGTACATTCTTTCGCTTCTCTCTGATCTATACTGTTTATCCCTCTGTTTCTTTGTAGACTATTTTAAGTTTAGAAATATCAATTTGACTGAAAGTTACAGTGTTCTGCGGCTTGTCTCTTCCTTCCTTTCTAACCTGGGCTGGCTTTCATGACATTGGTTCTCAGAGCCACATACGTACTTCACTTTGAGCCCCGACTCCTCCCAAAAGGGAAGCACTTCTTCTGATGAAATAGCACCCCTCCACACACACACCCATAAGGACACAAATGTGTGCAATAACAGCACACACACCCATAAGGACACAAATGTGTGTGATAACAGCTTTGTGTGCAGACAGAGGTATGGTGTACAAATGTGGCCTCTGAAGGTGACGGGAAAGGACACTGTGGGCATATCTCTACATAACTGAAAAAAATCCAGTCTCGGAAAAGTAAGTTCCCGATTGGGAAGACAATTTCTAAAGAAAAGAATTCTGTGTACGCATCCCTTAAGTGTAGACAAAACCATGGAAGGAGCAGCATGTACGCATGGCTCCCCTTTAGCCCTGCCGGCCACAGACTCATCGTCTGCAGGAGCTGAGGGACGCCAGTTGCCAATCAGGAAAGTGAGAATTTATCATTCAGCTCATCCTTCTGGGGTCCTAAGTGGTGGAGACCCTTACCCCAGCAACTAGTTCAGAGTACCAACTGCAGTAAGTTAGAAGATATCTGTTGGTTTAAGCTACCAAGCTTGTGTTGGTTGGACAGCACACACAGGCATATCCAGCTGTCCAGAATCTTAATTGAAAATTAAGACGACCATTTCTGTTTGTGTTTAGCTTTACCTTTGTCTTGACTAGACTGTACTATGTACTTCTCTGGAATCCTCACGGATGTTTGGGGGTCAGTACCCTAATAACACCACACAGCTATTTGGGCAACATCCACGCTGTATTTGGTATTGCAGAGATGATCTAGGGGACACATCTGATTATCAGCAAACATTGCGCCATCTTGTAGGTCCCTTGAGAGCCCCAGGTTCTTATGTCAGAGTGGAGTCTAGAAGCTGTACTTGGAAGACAAACAGCAGCTTGTGAGGATCCGCTCCTTAGCAGAGCCCTTTTCAATGTCTCGGTCACGGTCATTGCTGATTGATTGTCGTAGCTTCTTTCCCTGTTAGTATAACCAAACACTAGCAAAAGCAACTTCAGGGAGAAAGGGCTTGTTATGGTTCCTCATGGCAAGGAAGGCAAAGCAGCAGGTGTTTGGTCACGAGACACCCACAACCAGGTAACAGAAAAGGAGGGATGCATGCATCTGCTCCGTTCCCTTTCTCAAGCTGCATAGCCCAGGATCCCAGCCAGGGGATGATGCCACCTGCAGTGGGCAAGTGTTTCCAGTCCAATTAACACCGCCAAAATAATCCCCCACAGGTATACCGAGAGGCCCGCCTCCCAGGGGATCCCGTCAAGTTAGTTAAGATTAGTCATGATAATCATACCCTACAGTCACTGGAAGGACCCTTGTGCTCTGCACACCTGGGTCACCTGCCTGCCTGACATTCCTAGCGCTCGCAGGAGCGGTGAGGAAGGGACACCCTTGAATAAGTTAAGCTTGGCTTGGTATAATAGATCTATGCATTCCTAGCGCTCGCAGGAGCGGTGAGGAAGGGACACCCTTGAACAAGTTAAGCTTGGCATGGTATAATAGATCTATGTTATGATAGCGAGATCAAGCTCTTAGTGTTTGGACCTAAGTGCTCCCTGCCACCCATGGAAGCAGGGGTGCTTGCCCCAGCCTGTCCGCAGCAGAGGCAACCGATTCCATTTAGAAGGTACTGACCAGTGCCATTTGCCTACTGATGTAGAGGGATGGGCATCCCATCCCAGTACAATGAGAGTGTCTGAGAGGCCTCCCGCGGTGTCAGAAGAGGAGAGTAGAAGACCTGGAGACGACTCTGGCTGCTTGCCATGAGGGGAGATACCGCCAAACCTATACAGCTTTCTGCTATGAGGAGGAGGTCTCTGGTTCACACCCAGTGGGTGTGGAGTAATGGGTACTGCCCCTCGAAGGGAAAATAGGATACTGCCATGATTAAACCTCTCAATGTGACAGGGGTCAGAAATTCCTAGGAAGCAACCCTCTGGCAAAACTCCTTGAGGGAGTTTCTAGATTGTTTTAACTGACAAGGGAAAACCCATCTTGGAGCAGGGTTTTGGACTAAGAAAAGAGGGTAAGGCAGCTGGATGTTAGCATTCATGTCTCTGTTTCCCTGGTGTAGATGCGATAAGACTGCCTGCCTCATCCTCTTGCTGCCACGCCTTCCCTGCCATAATGGCCTACATGGACCCTCAACCCACGAACTCAAGGAACCTTTCCTTCTGTGAGTTGCTTTTGTTGTGTTGTTTTGTGAGGAAGACAAGAAAATTAACAAATCTGGCCTCCACCCTGGCATTTGTTTCATTCAGTTCTTAGTAGTTTTGCCCTCTCTGTCAAGGTCAGACACGACCGTGGCTTCAAAGGAGAGACTGCTTGGAATGGAGGCAAAGATGGGCTGTCAGCGTTTCTACAACAGGACAGACGAGCTCTTGAAAAGGAGCAGAAACCAAAGGCTCAGATGCAACATGAAAAGGGACGGCCACTACCTGTGGAAGCATCCTAAAGGGAATGGCTGTGTTGACAAGCCAGGTGTGTGGATGAGCGTGTAGGCTCTGAGGCCAGAGCTGGCTCAGGTGTGGGGATGAGAGTGTGGGCTGAGGCTTGATCTAGTCAGGTATATAAGTTTCTAAATCTGTACCCAGCCCAGGCCCCAGAACATCTCTGGAAGATTCCAAGCTGTCATCCCCAGAAATGCTGGTAACTTCTGGCTGACAGCCATTACGTACGTTGCCTTGATCCATCCTCTCTTTTAGGTGGCCTTTGTCTCTATTGATTCCTGTCTTCAAAGTAGGACCTGTCAAACTGACTTTAAATTTCCTAGGTACTTTTCTTTTGACTCCAAATGCATTTTAAGATGTTACGCCGGATTCCAACTTTATGTGTTTCAGATTTGTGCCCTCGACTGAGATTTGCAGATATGTGCACACTAATAGGTATGTTTACTGGTGTCTTTGGGCAGAGATCTTCTTCTTCCCTGTTTGTGAGACTGAGGTAGCACAGACTTAGTGACGGCGACGGTTAAACAGGAAAGTGATCTTCAGCTGGGCGTTTCCTATGGTCATGCCGACCAGGTATACGTCCTCCTAATTCCCACACTGCCTGCTCTCATCTGTGATTGTTCTGCATGGTTGGGTTCCCCTTCCCCTGTCTCTGTGGGGTGTGTACATGAGGGCACTGATGTCCAGGGGTACATGTGAAGGCGTCAGGTGATCTGAGGTGTCTTCCTCTCTCATCTCTACTTTATTGAGGAAGCATGTCTTACTGACCTGGAGCCAGCAATTCTGGCTAATCTACATAGCACCTCACCCAGGTGATCCCTTGTGGCTGCTTCCTGAATACTGGGATTACAGGTGGCTGCCAAGCTAGCCTGACTTTTCAGCATGTCCTGGGGATGTGACCTCCTGTCCTCACACCAGTCTGGCAAGACCTTATCCAGCGAGCCATCTTCTCAGTTCCTGGATTCTATCCCTAAGAACTAGGATGAAACAAAACACCTTATAGACACAATTTAAGATAAATAAAGAGAAAAATTATTACTCAGTTAGAAAAAAACATTTTATATCAAATGTTTTAAATTTTTTGCCAGTCATGTACTTAACTCTATTATAGGTAGCCCATTTAAAATTTGGGCAAAAATGCCATTTAGTACAATTAAAATGAAAGTACTGATTTTGGCTCATTCTGTTTTATTTCCTTGGTAAATATACTTGTACTGGGAATGGTAGAAAACAATTTTTAGCTAATTATTGAAGGAGTTAGTGTTTTTAATTGTTTATACAATTCTATGTTTTCTCTGTTATGATGAGCTTTTATACAGTGAGAATTTCTGTTTGGGTTTTTTTGTGGGGTGCAGCATCCATTCCCATAATTAGCGTTCTCACGTCCTTCTAACACCAGAAGTCCGTGGGTTCTGAAGGGGACATCGGCTCAGAGACATTCAGGAACGGTAGTGAGACAGCTCAGACCAGTGAGTTGTGACTGATGCCGATGATCTGAGGAGGGCCAGTTGCCTGCAGCTCCTCTCAGAGTCTGGCCGTGCTGCCTGGCTGGCTGTGGCTGGTCAAGTGGAGCTTAGATGTCTGTCGGTGAGAACTAGTATTCGGTTGCCTTTTCCTTTGTGGGGGGAAATGCTTGAGAATGTTCTGGGCTTGTAAAAGCATTCTCAAACCTCCCTCTCAGTATGTCGAAGGAAGCGATTGTTAGAGAAATCCGCTAGGAATCAAGGTTCTCTGAGGCTCTTTTCTCCAACCCCACACTTTGCATCCTGACAGAAAATGGCTGCTATTAATTGCCTGCTGTGGCTTTTGTTAGGCCACGCGTCCCTAGGAAGGATCCAGGTCTCCGCTCGCTTGTCCTTAGCTCCAGCCTGCACTTGGTGACCTGGAGTGAGTTTATTGATTTAGCAACGTGAGATGAGACAAAGAGGTAGTTTTAGAAATCAGATGGCTACTGAACTATGTATATGTAGTAGTTTGAATGTTTGGCTATTGGAGAAACAGAGAGCCCGAGAAGGGGACTGCAGAGGAAACTGAGCTTATCTGGGTGGCTGGGAAAGAAATAGCCACAGTGAGCACCCTCAAAGTGGGCAGAGCACAACCGAGTGAGCAGCGAGAGACTCATCTATGTTGACTGTGATTTGTGCATGGTCCCATGCACGCTGCAGAGAGCGAACTGTGAAGTCACCCTTCTCCAGGGGACAGGCTGGACTCAGGGGCCGAGAGCATGACTGGACTAGAGGTCTGAAGAACACTCTCTGTGTCTCTGCCCTGGCTCAGTAAGGCATTCCCCAGCCTGGTACCTTGACTCCAGTTGAGAGTGCAGTTGTCTGTCTCAGGAAGCCCTATTAAAGTGGGAGGTTTGAGATCCCACCCCAGCCTGGTTACAAACCTTAGATGTGCCTGCTGTTCGTGTCTTCTGAACGTGGCTGCCTTCAACAGGAGTGAGAAAAGGGTCCGTGCCTCGCAGGATTGTTGTGGAAATGGAAGGAGTAGAGGGAAAATCATTGTAAACTGGGTAGATAAGGAAATGCGAAGTTGCCACACATCACTCTGATGGTGGTTCCAGCCCCAAGAGCATGGTTACAAAAGCTTTTCAAACACTCATCCTTTAAAATTAAACGTTTAGTTAAAATAGTACATACGCATCATTTGGAAAGTAAAATTTAGCCTCAGTACATTTCTTATCTGAAATGTTCAAACTAGAAGTGTTTGTGATTCTAAAACAATTTTGTGGTGTTTATATATACATAAGGAATTATCTTGGGTGTGGGGCTTTCTTGTCCTCTCCAATGTATCTCCTTCCTTGCGTTGTTGTCTCTACTATATTAGAAGCAGTCTTAAAAACTGGTGTTCCAAACCTCTGTTTACCCACCTACCTGTCCACCTTTCCATCCCTCCACATAGTCTCCCTTTGGTCCTCTCTCCCTTCCTTTATTCATCTCGCCATGATTAATGTTCCAGGGAAGCTTGGCTAGACCACAGAATAGATGCCCAGGTCCTCCGGATCAGCTTTATTTCTGGTCAGAACAGTGATGTGTTCCTGGGTGAGGTTAGATCTATAACTAACAAAAGCTGACCACCCTCCCTAAAGTAGAAGGTGCTCCCCAATCCATCGAAAGCCTGATAGAACAAAATGGTGGAGGGAGGAAGAATTCACTGATTCTCTGCTGGAGTGAGACGTTTATCATCCCCCGCCCTCGAAAGTTCTGGTCAGCAGGCTTTCAGACCTGTCTATGCCATTGACTGAACTGTCTCTGACTTTTCCTACAAGAGACATGAGACTCAATCTCCACCATCACCTGAGCTGATATTTAATAGCTAATCATATCCATTATGTTGATGATTGATTCAATCTATCTGTCTATCCACCTTTTTATATATGTGGATTTCTGTGTGGGGGACACAAAGGCAGGTGCCACATTGGATGAGACTCATCCAGTCTGTGGGCTAGTAACCTCATTAAGTACTTTCCCCCATCACCAGCTAGAGATTGTTGTCCTCTGAGCAATGTTTATTTTCCCCAGCAGGAAATCCTATCATCTGCTTGGGTGTCCTGGTAGGAGCTGAGCGTGTGCACTGCTTTCATCTGAAGACCGTAAGGTCCTCTCTGTCTAGCCCTTTGTATGTTGCCCAGCATGTGCCATGCCCCTACAGAGAATGAGGACAGGGGTCAGTGCCCAAGCAGAGGGTTGGGTTTTCAGCTATGGCCCTAATGGTCAGCCCAAATTCAATGCATGTTTGTCCTCTGTCTCAATAGCCTTCCTGTGTATCTCTAGGGCAGGCCTGTTTCTCTCTGCAAGCATTTCTCTCCACTGCTTCCTCCTTTCTGCTAAGTTGCTCTCTGGATGGCATCCCATCAAACGGTGGCTGAACGTGCCTTTCTGATGAGATCTGTCTCTCCCTTGGCTTTGTTGGTTTATTCCTTTCAACTTTTAGAGGCGAGGTCACAGGAGAGAAGATTTATGTAACATGAGGTCCTGCTAGTTGGGGGTTTCTGTCCTGCCCGGTTCCCACAGCTGTTTAGCCCCCCCAAAAAATCATACAGAGGTTTCCATAAGTTATAAGCTGATTGGCCCATTATCTCTGGCTACTTACTAACTCTTAAGACTTATATTAACCCATTATTCTGATCTATTTGGCTTGGTACATTTCACATCCTGCTTCCTCGGTGGTCTGCGCAGGACTGGGAGGAATCAACTTCCTCCTTTCCAGAATTCTCCTGTTCTCATTGCATCACCTCTACTTTCTGTCTGGTTTTCCCACCTATACTTCCTGCCTGGCCAATCAGTGTTTATTTAAAACATGATTGACAGAATATAGACAATTCTCCCACACCAGATTTAAATGTATGTTCTCTGGTCTTTACATTTATCAGGGTGACTGCTGAATGATTGGGTTTCCTTTGAAAGAGGGGCTGAGATGCTGAGACAGAAAACATCTGGGTGCTGGGTTTGAGTATTGCCAGAGTAGAGATAAAGCAACCCTTAACCAGATAGAGTTGCATGAGATCAGCCTAGGGGTTCAATGAGGACCCCTGCATCATCTCAAAAGAAGAAGGATCAGGAACAAGTGTTACCATGACCTCTGAGGCCCACAGAACTGGGCTGTGGCTCTTCATGATGACTCTGGCTGATGCTGGTCAAGTGGCCCTTCTCCAAACTCTTGGTAAGTGAAGGACATGGGAAGAATTGGAGAAATGGTGTGGGCCAGCCAATATAAAAATGTTGTATTTCTAGAGAAATCAACTTACGTGGGTCCCGGTGCAAACATGTTGGAGCTGTTGGAGAGACAAAAGGTGAAGGAAAGGTATGGCCGCTGATAAGGAGGGAGGCTGGGTCTCGTGGTCCTTTGTGCTCTTCTTGTGTATAATATGGTGAAAGGTGCTTTGTTTTCCTTCGCTTTCTTTCAGAAGATTCTGTGTACAGGGTGTTCTAGGAATCCTAGAGGTAATACTGTAGACACATGATGGATGGAAGGATCTGGAAAAGCAACAGAAGGAAACCTGTAGTTGGAATAATTGTGACTCCTGAACCCCATTTGTCTTTGAAGAAACAGTGATGGTTTGGGAGTAATAGGAAGTCTTTTTGTGTTATCTTGTAAAAACAAGTGACTGAGTTCCTGTTGTGTGGGTCCATCATTTTGCCTCAAATCTTGAAGTTGTCTGGAAGGCATCCTCAGGTTAAGCTAGATGAATATGTTGGGGTTTCCTGACAGCTAGGACACCTACTGTGACATCAAGGAGTGGCCATTGTCCCAGTCATGAGCAAAGGAAGATCTTACAGCTTCAGACCTTGAATGAGTGGCAGGTTCTCCACAAGGCATCACACTGCTGTGCAGGTCAGAGCGACCTCACCTCTTCTGGAAGGAGCATGGGGGAAGGGAGGGGTCTGACTTTGCAGTAGGAGGTAGATAATCTTATTGAGATTCTTAGATTATGAGGTTAGGTCAAGACTGTGAGAGAGGTGGGGGCATGAGAAATGTTTTCTGATTGTTAAGGCATTCCAGAAACCATAGAAACATAGCAAGTCCCACAAGGAAGGCGGAGTTTCCTGAATACTCAGCTGGATGGGGACCAGGGTTTTTAAAAATGGTTCAAAGAACATGTTGGCTAACAGATACCTTGTAACAAAGGATTCCATAGTCAAGTGTGACCCAGTCCTTCTCCCTGTGTGTTGCTCCCAGAGTTAGTGGGAGCCAGTGGCTGAGAAGTTCTACAGACAAGTGACCAACTTGGCTCCTACCATCAGAACATTTGATTATTAGTTTTTCTTGTGTAGGAACATCGGGAGGACGAGGAGAGAGTGCAGCTAGGGAAAGGGTAGACTAGGTGATAGGGTCTCTGCTTCCTCCACACTCTTGGCTGTGATGGCTGGTTCCTGCCATCAGGAAGGGTGGGTTCCTGGCCTCACACAAGTGCCCCCAGGGTACAAAGGATGAGTGGAGTGTTCCTGCTCCACTTGTTTCAATCTGTTCTTTCTTCCTCCTCCCTCTTTCTCCCCATGTTCTTTTTCTTTTAGATGTTTATTTTATGGATATGAATGTTTTGCCTGTATGTATGTATACAATGTGTGCATCTGTTTCTCTCAGAAGCCAGAAGAGGGCATGGATTCCTTGGGACTGGAGTTACAGATGGTTGCAAGCTGCCATGTGGGTGCTGGGAATTGAGCCCATGTCCTCTGGAAGAGCAGCCAGGGCACTTAACTGCTGAGCCATCTCTCCAACCCCTTTACAGTGTTTTGTGATTCTCATTGGACATGTCTTTGACTTTCTTGGTTAAAATCATTCCTGAGATTTTTTTTTATTCTTTTTGATTCTTTTGGAAACAGTATTATATTTTTGGTTTCTTCTTTGGATAAACTGTCATTGGCATAAAAATGCAACTGATTTTTGCGTGTCAAATTCATATCCTACAGCGTAGTACATTTATTTATTAGTCAGTTGTGAGACTCTCTCCTGTTAGTGTCTGATTGATCTTGGTTGAAGTCTTAGTTTTGTATGAAGCTCAAACAGTGAGAGTGGGCAGTCTTGCTGTATTTGTGCTAGCTGTGTCCCCATCCATCAGATCACACAGTTTTAACCGACCGGCTGTAGCATCTTAGCTATATCCCAGCAAGTTATTTTCAGGATGAAAGTTAAGCTAATCTAGTCTGTAAAACGGGAGCTGAAGGTGAAAATATGTTCAGTTTATTTCAGGGTAGTTTTGGAATGGAAATCCAACCTTACAGCTTCTCTTGCTTGAAGCGTTCCCAGGTCTCCAATTCTTCCTCTGTGCTTTTGTTTGTCTCCTTCAGGCGGCTTCTCTTCCGCTTCTTCACGCATGCTCTTCCCTCTAGCGAGGGACCACCTCTCTGGTTCTGCTAGTTTCTGTGCTCCCCATACCAACAACCATCCATGCTTGTGCCAGTTTTCTCCCCTCCGTTCCCAACCTCACCCCTTCCTTACTCTCCTATAGACTATCGCCTCTACCCTCCCCACACTCAGATTGGACCGACTTTTTTTTCCTTCTTACTTTTAATTTAATACCCTTCAGCCAGGCCAGGAACCTTGTAGAGGATGCTGTGACTTTCCCCGGGGAATGGTCTGGTCCATGCTACCTCTAAGATCTGTGCAGGGTCAGTCACTGTGGAGATAACTTGCCTTTTGCTGGTGGCTGTCACTCCTGTGTCTGATCCTTCCAGCAAAATGTATCGTTATCTCTGCCTGTGTAGGGAGTTTGTAAAGAAATCACGTTTGGGTTTTCCCCCTTCTTCTGTAGTATAAGGCACATCTTTCTTTGTTAATCGGTTTTCATTTGTTGTAAAAAAAAATGCTTTCTTTTCTCAAGAGAAAAGTTGAAAAATTAGAAGTCTGCAGCCAGGCTCTCAGTTTTAAGCTGACAGCATTAGTTAAAATGTTCGAATTTCCTTTGGCTGCATTCTTTACTCATGGAGTAGTAAGGATGGCAAGTAGCTTAGTACCCTGCAGACTCTAACGGAAAGGACGGCACTAATCCAGTATCCTGGTAGTTAAGGTGTGTGATGAGCGAGTTTGGAGTTTGCGCATTGGTGAAGGTCAACGCACGCGTCCACCGTGAACAGAGCTGTGTCAAACATGGCTGACCGCATAGATGAACCTGCCAGTTGGCCCTATTTCAGATGGAAGGCCCCGTGATTCTTAGGGCATGTCTGCATATCTGGAGGTTATGAGTCACTTCTTGGTCATGTGAGGTGACAGAGCCTGCCAGGGCTGGGGAGTGCCTCACGGAGGAGTCTGACAGCCTGTATTTACCCATTGGACGTACATGCACATCTTCCTAGGCATTCATTATGCTGACAGTCTGGGAAATGCCAGTGTTCTAATTAACTCCAGCCAGGGAAGGCTGTCTGCCGTCTGCAGTCCCTTTGATTGATATGGCTGCAATTAGAGCGAGTTTCCCTCCCAGCGCGCTGTGGAGAGGGCTAGGAGTGGGCCTTGGGCTGCCTCGCCAAGCAGAGCTTTGCTGCTGCCCCTCCTGGGACTGAGGAAGCTGAGGAAGAGGCCCAGGGGCCTCTCCACCTCACCCCAACCAGGAAGTTGGAATGAAAAAGGGATGGATGCTTTCCTTCCGTTTGCAGGGCTTTTAGGTTATTATGGGAAACTCTTTTGACTCCATTCTCATCCTCTGAGACTTTTTGACTAAAGGGCTCTGATTTATACTCACTTCAAAGAACCAAGTGACACGGGCCGCGTCCAAGCTCACAGGGCCGAAATGCGGACAGTTCAGATCCTTAGACTGGGTAGTTATTGATACGACAGATAAAATACTTGCCCTCAGAACTTAAGTCGGGAGATGAAACTCTTTTGACTTGTCAGTCTGTGTCCAGGACTGTGGTGATGCTGCCTCTGACCTTAGGATGGCTTGGGGCTCAGCAGAGTGCCCATGTATTAGCATGGCTTCCTCAGTGAGGTTTAGGGAAACAGGCCAGCGTTAAGGAGAAAGGGCTTCAGATTGCTCCACAATGCGGAAACGATTTCAATGAGTGAAGGAAGCATTGGAGAGAGAGCTTCTAGGCAGAGCACAAACCGTAAGAACCATCATGGTGCATTTGTACAGTACCTGTCTAGGTGTGTTGAGGAGAGCGGGGTTGGGGGTGGGGGGTGTGGGGGGTGTGGGAGTGGGATCTGGGAGCTGGGGTGGGAAGATTGCACTTTAGTTGAGTTTGTTTCCGGTAATGATGGCAGGAGCCGCCTGGAGCCTCAGGAAGGAAGGTTCACGGACTAATCTATGCTTTAGGTAGCCGACCAGGTCCATGGTGGTCAGCATGAGGTGACCAAAGGCAGGGAACTGTCATGGTGTCCAGGGTGCTGTTCTGATGGGAGCTCAGGGGAGACCAGTTCAGTCGTTGTCTCTGTCTTTCCTCAGGCAAGGCCTCCTGCTGCCCTCCTGGGGTGAGATGGAGTGGCCATTCAGTCCAAGCTCCTAAACTACATTAGAGACAAAGGCATTTGCATCTTGGTCCTGGGAAAGCAGGTTTCTAGTTACAGCCTAGGAATGCGGATGCAAAGTTTAGATGCTGCTTCAGAAGGTGCAAGGTGCGTGTCCCTGAGAACCAGACCCAGGTCCTCGATGGGGGGTCTGGATAAACAGGCTGTTAAGAGGTCGACATGGAGTGCCCTCATCTGTGGTTTGGTAACAGGTGGGGAGGTGAGAGCGGAGGTCAAGTGTCAAGGTCACATAGTGACTGATAAAAGGGTGCACTGGGTTTGGGGAGCTTTTAAAGGGGGTTAGTGTTTGAGCAGACTGAGGAAAGCTAGAGAGTGGCCTTCCCAGTGTAGGTGGTTATCATCTAACCTGCAGGCCTGGGTGGAACTTTCTTGTGGCCTGTCTTCTAATGCTGACATTTTCTTCTGCACTTGGACTCATATGTGAACTGGAACTCACATCACTGGCTCTGCCCAGACTTTGGTTTACTGACTGGTCTACCAAGCTTTCATAGCCTCTGTGAGCCCAGGAGACCATTCTCATAGTTCACCAGTAAGTCAGTTGTTCATTCGTTCATTCATTCATTCACTCACTCACTCACTCATTCATTCATCTCTAACTTACATGGTTCTCTACAGAACCCAAACTAATACAAAAGTGTTCATTTCTGTTTAAAAAATCATAATGTTGTCACAATTTTTTTATAAACGATACATAAACTTAATAAAAGCAATGAAACAACACAGATAAGTCCAAAAATGATAGCCAGAACACTGTTTAATACCTCAAGTGTCATAAAAATGTTACTCTAGAGGGGAGATAAGTATCATGAAGCCCTCATCAGAGACTGGCATTATCGGGCATTTAATGTTAGATTTTATCCACTCTGGCTGTGAGAGGGAGCCATGGTGCCTGCTGCTTGCCGCTCAGTGCTCCTCTGCCTTCTCTGTCTGGAGTGCTATGATCTAACATTACAGAGGTTTCTGATGCCTGTAAAAATTCCACATTTGTTCAGTATCCTATTAGTAGATGCTGTAAGCTCAACAATACAGACTTGATGAAGGTGTAACATCTGTGAGAATAGTAATTTCATCTTTGTTTTCAGGGCAATTGGTGTTTTGTCCTTAACTTAGGATTGAGTTTCAGGGTAGGATGAGAAGTTTGATTTTAGGTTCAATTTTTTTCACTGAATTTATTCTTTGATACATGTATGCAATATCTTTGAACACGTCCATTCCCAACCACTCCCCCGCAACTTCATGTCTCTTGTTTCATACACAAACACACATGCAAAATTGTGTACAGGTCACATGTATATACCTCAGTGATCCCTTAAGATTATGGCAGAGCCGAGAAATCCTTATCATTTAGGGATGGAGTCTCATCCATATGCAAGAGCTGACTATCACTCACATTTCTAGGGAAGCTGATGTGTACAAGCCCACTGGCTGTGCAGGCAAAGTGCAGCATGGATCACCGTGCAGAGTACACAACCCTGGATCACGATAATTGACTAAGTCATTGGTTGGTGTGTTCCTGGTGTTTATGATAAAAGTTTCCTGTACATGGTCTGCTGCATTAGCGGTGGCCTTAGGACCCAAGAGGCCCTGTCAAATGACCACCTATCCCTTCAGATTCTGTGGTGATTGCACAAGGCATTTCTCAGAATGCACCTATTGCTAAGCAACACATGGCTGCAAGTATGTACCCTGAAGTAGTGTCCCGCCGTTGGGGTGGTTTTCCTTAGGCAACTCAGCAAGGTGGCTCTCCTCCCTACCCCACCAGTTATCCTTGGAACACAGCGGGGCCTACAGAGCACCTGCTCAAACCCCGAGAGCCTTTATCTGAAGACTCACAAGGAAGTGTTAATTGGCCATAATCACTGACAGTGACACAAATATTTTCACTGGAAGCCATCAAAGGTCATAACTGGAATTGAATTCATGAATTTCAAAAAAAAATAAAATTTAGAAGTAAATATTAATCAAGGGCACAATGGTCTGCAATGCAGTCATGTTTGGTGATGGCTAGCATTAATGACTAATTTGGCGCAGCCTAAGACACTTAGGAAGAAAGTCTCAGTGTGGGTCTGTTTATATCAGATTGGTTCAGGGGCCTGACGCTAGGGGTCGTGTCTTGTTAATTGATGTAGGAAGACCCTGCCCGCTGGGGTAGTACCATTCCCTAGGATGGACCCCTAACTATATAAATGTGGAGAAACTGAGTTGAGCACAAGCAAATAAGCAAGCACCTATGTGTGCGTTCTCGCTGATGTTGACCATGAATTTGATGTGAATAGCTGCCTCAAGCTTCTCCTACAATGGCTCCCTGGCTATGGTGGCTGGAACCTAAAATTATAAGCTTAAAAGATTCCTTGTTCCCTAAGCTGTTTGGGTCAAAGACTTTTTATCACAGCCACAGAAGTACAAGAGGAACAGTCATCTACTGTCCTTAGAGCATGGCCATTCCTGCTGTCTAGGAAGAAGGGCAGCTGTATACAGAGTCAGGGGCAGTGGTATAAAGAGCAGACCTACTGTCTCCCTGAGAACCAGTCACAGTGGAGGAGGGGCCATGCCAGCTCTCGGTGGACCTACACCTCAGTACACAGGATTCATGCGTACTGAGTCCTGTTACCACGTCATGCTTTTAATTCGGTTCCTGTGACCTCAACCACCTTGTCTGTACCGGCAGAGGGTATAAGAAGCTAGGACACAGGGATGATGGTTATTCCAGCAGATGTCCTTTACTTGAGAAGGTACAAGCCTGACTGATCAGCCAACTTCTTGTCATATCACTGTCTAGACGGGTGACTCACAGCCTCCTTCCTGGCTGGCAAGAGGGTTAGACCAAAGTGCTGCAGTGCCCAGTGACTTATGCCAACTTTTCTAATGAGAAGACTCAGGGAGGGGAAACCATTTGCCCAAAAGGATACCTACGCACCCTAAAACCAGAACCCTGATCTGTCTGGATTCAAGATCCCTTCTCCTCTGTGATGTTTTGCCAATTTCAGAACATCGCCATTCTAGAATCCTTGGTGTTTTCCCCTGGGTCGCACAACTGCCCTACCTTGAAGGGCTTCTAAATAAACTTTTCTTTAGATGAAGATAAGGTAACTTCACAGATGCTCTTTTTGTTTCTATGCTAAGGCAATTGATTGGGTTAGAGAACGGAGATGAAGAGTACTCTCCAAGTGTAAAGTAACCTGTAATCTTTTTGTTTTAATATCAGCATCGAAGCGTGTTGTAGGGAGGCCACTTGGTCTGTCCAGCTGCTCAGAAGCTCAGACCTGAAATAATCACACAGAAACTGTATTATTTAAATCACTGCTAAGTCCATTAACTTTAGCTTCTTATTGGCTAACTCTTATATCTTAATTTAACCCATTTCTAGTAATCTGTGCATCACCATGAGGCTGTGGCTTACTGAGTAAAGTTCCAGTGTCTGTCTCTGGTGGGACTACATGGCTTCTCCCTGACTCTATTCTTCTTTCTCCCAGCATTCAGTTTAGTTTTTTCTGCCTACCTCCATTCCCTGCACAGGCCCAAGACAGTTTCTTTATTATTAACCAATGGTATTCACAGCATACAGAAGGGAATCTAACATCAAAAACAAACTAGCATTCTGGGGGCCAGATTCACAGTTTCCCAGTGTCTCCTCTTTCAAGGTCGTCCCTACCCCTGGACTTGTAGTGTAGCTCTCTGTGTTTGAAGGTGGGAACAGGTAACCTCCTGTCCAAGTCTGTAGGTGTCAGCCATGAGGAAGAGGGCGGCTCCCAACAGAGCTTGGTGTGGATGGACGGCGGCTGCTTTTTAACATACCCTGCTTTGTGTTGCGCTCAAGTCTGATGGTGACACTCATGTTGCTTTCCAGGGATAGAGTCAGTTTCCCTACATGGAATGATGGGCTGGCCTTCAGGCCTGTTTAGTCAATAGCAACTGTGGATCATACCCCAGCCCTGAGCCAGGGAGGCCTGGGTACATCTGTTCATCCAGGAGATCTGAGCTCAAAGGGTTGCAGGCAGTGCCAAGAGTGTTGTTCATCATCAGAACCAAACAACACAGCCATTGGGAAGACCATGGGCACAGGGGATATCCTCAGGAGTGATTCCAATGGCTGTTGTGTTTTAGGAACTAAGTTTGGGATGGATTATTGAGTGTACTTTTCTTGGCTAGAGCTTATAGTCCTTGTATGTGTACTATTGTGTGCAGAGGTACATTGAGTAGCTATTTCTTCTAAGTTGAACCATCTCCTCTTGGAGAACAGTTCCTAAATACTTGATCAAGACATGAAGCAAGACCAAGGAATTAAATCTCCTCCCAAGTCTGTGGAGGCTCCTGATACAGAGTCACAAGACCCACCTAAGTTCTCTCAGGAGTGCCAGCTGCTGGGGAGCTGCCTCAGGCCATGCTGGAAACTTCAGGGATGCAGCTTTCACCCATGCTGGGTTGGCCTTCTCAGGGATGCAGCTTCCTTGCCATCATCTCCACTCTTGTAAACCACCTCCCACCCATGTGTCTGCCCATCATCCCAGCAGACCTACTGTTTCACCAAGCTAGACTCCATGATATCTGCTTCGGTCTGTAGTTGCTGCTCTGTCTAGCAGCAGATACAGGCATTGATTCACATCTGCTCAGGGAAAGTCTGTACACAGCCAGATGGTTCTTATTCACGGCTGCAGTTGATCTCCACAAAGCTGTAGAGTTGCTGAGGATGAGTGCATCTCCCAAGCTACCTGAGGGTTGGAGCGCGAGTTCACCTTCCCTATCTGAAGAGCAGGCACTGCCCACTCTGCATCTGTGTTCTCTCTTCTCCACCCACTGCCCTTGGAGAAGCTTGTGTTCTGTGTCCCGCAGGGCATCAATCCTCCAGGGGGTATGTGTGCATTCTGTGTCCAGCAGGGCATCAGTCCTGCCGGAAGCATGTGTGCATTCTGTGTCCAGCAGAGCATCATCCTTCAGGGGGCACTGAGAAGTTCAGGATTCACCTATGGCTCAGTGAGTGGCTTCTTCTGCCATCTCCCCAGTTTTTGAATTCTGTGTTTCTTGGGGTGGGCAGTTCTAGGATGGATTGGGAAGCATTGCTGGGGGAACTTTCATATTCTGCAATATTAAGATACATTTGTAGTCTCTATTATAGAAAGAAATCATTAGATATATGGTATTACTAGGTCAGCATGTACACATGGTTAATGGCTTGTTTATTTCTGAGTTAACCCAGATACCCACTGGGATACCTATGGGGGATTCCAATGCTGATACCAGCAGACACTAAGAACACTTAGAATTTCAAGGCGTGCCTGAGCTCAGACACCACAGAATGAGAAAGAGAGCCATGGGTAACAAGGAGCAAGGTATAGCCATCACATGTCCCAGAAATGTGGCAGTCACCTGAGCAGAGCAATGATATTAAGCTTTCGCCTTTACTCCCTTCTCCCTATATGAGGCAGTGTCAGGGTGTTAAGCTACTGTCTTTTAGGTCGCTGGCTCTCTGATAAAACATAACTTAGAGATTCAACTCCTGTCTTCTCACTGGCTTTTGTGGCTACAGGAACCATAAGCTCTGGTATTCTGATTACAAGATGAGCTAATGACAATATGTGAAAAATTGACCTTTAAAACATTAAGCGATAATTAACCATCTGTAGCACGAATAATAAAACCCAGAGTCAGATATTGGGGTTCAGCCTGAAAACCAGAAGAACAAAGCAGCCAAGTGACTAGAGAAGTCTTACTTCTACCAAGGCTGGGCAACCACAGACTAAGCAGACTAAGCAGCTCGAGCCTCTTTCTCCTTCCATTTTAAATTCCCTCTAGTGTTGGAGTTAAAGGTGCAAGGCACCACCACCTGGACTTGTTTCTGGACGGATCTGGTGTAGCCCAAGGTGGCCTTGAACTCACAGATATCTATCTACCTCTGTCTCCCAAATCCTGGGATTAAAGTTATGTGCCACCACTGGCTGGTATCTAGTGGCTTAGCTTTGTCCCTCTGATGTTCAGGCAAGCTTTATTAATTAAAACATTGCTATAGCCATCATACATACTTAAGCAGCACCTATGATGATTTATCTCTGATTTACTCAGGAGATCTTGTCTTTTTCTACTTCCCAAGTAGATTAGATTCATGTATGTCTCTCTTAGGGTCCTCAGTGTTGTCTAGGTTCTCTGGGATTGTGAATTGTAGGCTGATTTTTCTTTGCTTTATATTTAAAAAAATCACTTTTGAGTAAGTACACATGAGATTTGTCTTTCTGGATCTGGGTTACCTCACTCAATATGATGTTTTCTAGATCCATTCATTTGCCTGCAAATTTCAAGATGTCATTTTTTTCTGCTGTGTAGTACTCCATTGTGTAAATGTACCACATTTTCCTTATCCATTCCTCAGTCAAGGGGCATATAGGTTGTTTCCAGGTTCTATCTATGACAAATAATGCTGCTATGACCATAGTTGAGCACATGTACCTGTGGTATGATTGAGCATCCTTTGGGTATATACTCAAAAGTGGTATTGCTGGTTCTTAATATAGTTTGTTTCCTAATTTTCTGAGAAATCATCATTCTTATTTCCAAAGTGGCTGTACCAGTTTGCACTCCCACCTGTAGTCATGAGGAGTAATGGGCTGTGTTCTCTGTGCCCAGCCACCTGGCTAGTTTATACCTGAAATAATTACACGGAAACTGTATTCATTTAAACACTGCCTGGTCCATTAGTTCTAGCCTCTTTTTGGCTAACTCTAACACTTTGATTTCAACCCATTTCTAATAATTTATATGTCACCATGAGGTTGTGACTTACCGGGAAAGATTCAGCATGTCTGACCTGGCAACTTCATTTGGGCAGCTCTCTCTGATGCTGCCTTCTTTCTCCCAGCATTCTGTTTTGTCTACTCCGCCTATCTAAGCTGCTGTCCTATCAAAAGGCCAAGGCAGTCTCTTTATTTAACCAATGAAAGCAACACATAGACAGAAGAACCTCCTACATCATTTCCCCCTTTTCTATTTAAACAAAAAGGAAGGCTTTAACTTTAGCATAGTAAAATTACATATAACAAAACAGTTATCAAGCAAGAATTACAATTACAATATTTATATCTATTTTATCTTTTATCATAACAGAGGAAAACTATAACTATCCATTCTTCATCTCCATCAAAGACTTCAGAAGGATATAATATTACCTATGTAAACTGGAAGTAAGCAACTTCCAAAACTCTAGAAATGACAGAGACATCTCGCTGCCTTTACAGTCACCCAAAGTTCCTCTGTACCATTGGGGCATCCATCTTCGGCCTTCAGGCCCATAGTATCCAGCAGACATTTCCATGAAGCAGGAAATTTCAAAGGCAGGGCAGTTCAGTCACTATCTGCTGTGTCCTACAGAATGTCTCGCAGACTCTTTCATGAATCAGGAACCCTGAAAGACCATCTCACCTTTAGGCAAGTTCAGCAGTCCTATCTCTGCAGGTTCTTTGTGTCCAGTCTATACATCAATCCAGGAAAAGAGCAGTTTCTTGCCCAAATGACTATCAAACTCCATAAGGAGCCTCTTTGATGCCCATCTTCCTCTTGAAGTATATTGGTGCTTCCAGGAGCAGACATGTCTCATTGTCATGAATAACCCTAGTTATTAAAACATTTAAAATGCCATATTCTGTAGTCTCTGAAAGATATGAAGAATGCCTATCTAACTGAAATATATCTCTATATACCTAAAAAATCAAACTAACATGACTACAAGCTTGGCTATTTTCAATGATTATCCATTAACAACCTGTATTTCCTAATTATACATTACATTTTTAAATGAACTATACAATCACAATACCTTAATCAAGGTCAGAAATATATATACATATAACAAGATTTACCTTAAATTTATATTAACAAAGCAAAATTTTTATCAATGTAAATTATTCATATCTATATCATATCCCCCTTTAAATGTAAAAGAACATTTATAAACAATATCTGGGAATGCGGACATAGTTATTTCTCTCCAAACTTCTTCCTGCTGTATAGGGACACTGTTAATCAGGTCTTTCATGGTGTATCCTGTGTGCCAGGTTCATCTCATTTGGCAGTTGAGTGAAGTAATTTTTTGAAGGTGTTTACAGCAACCTTTCCGGACGGCATGGTCTATCATACCATATTGGGATAAAAGCAATCCACAGGATCTTATCCTCTTTGAAAACAAAAAAAAGACCCCCTTTTCCAATGCATCATATCCTTAGATCCAAATTTTGAAATCATAATACTTATCTGTTGTTATGAGGCAGTGGGCTGCTTCCCGCCTGGCTAGTTTACACCCGAAATAATTACACTGAAACTGTATTCATTTAAACACTGCCTGACCCATTAGTTCTAGCCTCTTATTGGCTAACTCTCACATATTAGTTTAATCCATATTTAGTAATCTGTGTATCACCATGGGGTCATGGCTTACCAGGAAAGTTTCGGCATGTCTGACCTGGCAGCTGGCTCCATGGCAGCTCTCTGCCTCTACCTTCTTTCTTCCAGCATTCTGTTCTGTCTACTCCGCCTATCTAAGCTGCTGTCCTATCAAAAGGCCAAGGAAGTCTCTTTATTTAACCAATTAAAGCAACACATAGACAGAAGACCCTCCTTCATCACCCACCAATAATGCAGGAGTGTTCTCTTTACCCCACAACCTCTCCAGCATAAGTTACCATTAGTATTTTTGATCTTGGCCATTATTACAGGTATAAGATGGAATCTCAGAGTTGTTTTGGTTTGCATTTCTCTGATGGTTAAGGATGCTGAGCATTTCCTTGTGTATCTTTCAGCCATTTTAGATTCATTTGTTGAGAGTTCTCTGTTTAGGTCTGTACCCCATTTTTATTGAATTATTTGTTATTTTGATGGCCAATTACTTGAGTTCATTGTGTATTTTGGAGATCAACCCTCTGTCTGATGTTGGATTGGTGAAGATCTTCTCCTATTCTGTAGGCTGCCATTTTGTCTTGTTAACCATGTCCTTTGCTTTACAGGGGCTTCTCAGTTTCAGGAGGTCCCATTTATTAATTGTTTCTCTCAGTGTCTGTGCTACAGGGGTTATATTTAGGAAGTGGTATCCTGTGCCAATGCACTCAAGTGTACTTCCAAATTTTTCTTCTTTGAGGTTCAGTGTGGTTGGCTTTATGTTGAGGTCTTTGATCCATTTGGACTTGAGTTTCATGCATGGCAATAGACATGGATGTATTTTCATTTTTTTACAAGTTTATATCTATTTATGCCAGCAACATTTATTAATATACTTTCTTTTTTTCATTTTATATTTTTTGTTTCTTTGTCAAAAATCAGGTGTTCATAGGTGTATGATTAATGTCTGGGCCTTTAATTTGGGTCCATTGATCCTTCTGTCTGTTTTTATGCCAATACCAGGCTGTTTTCATCACTGTAGCTCTGTAGTAGAGTTTGAAGTCAGGCAGTGTGATGCCTCCAGAAGTTTCTTTATTGTACAGGATTGTTTTGGCTATCCTGAGATTTTTGCTTTTCCATATGAAGTTGAGTATTGGGCTTTTTTTTTTTTTGAAGTTTGTGAAGAATTTTGCTGGGATTTTGCTGAGCATTGCATTAAATCTGTAGATTGGTTTTGGTAAGATTGTCATTTTTACTATGTCAATTTTACCTACCCAAGAGCATGGGAGATCTTTCCATTTTCTGGTATCTTCTTCAATTCCTTTCTTCAAAGATTTAAAGTTCTTGTCATACAGATCTTTCACTTGTTTGGTTAGAGTTATTCTAAAATTTTTTGTGCTATTTGTGGATATTGTGAAGGGTGATGTTTCTCTGATTTCTTTCTCAGTCCATTTATCATCTGTGTAAAGGATGGCTACTGATTTTTTTTTGAGTTAATCATGTGTCCTGTTACATTACTGAATGTGTCTATGAGTTGTAGAAGTTCCTAGGTAGAATTTTTTGATCAGTTACATAAACTATCATATCATCAGCAAATAGTGAGAGTTTGACTTCTTCCTTTTCAATTTGTATCCCCTTGATATCCTTTTGTTGTCTTATTGCTCTAGCCAGAACCTTAACCACTATATTGAATAGATATGGAGACAATGGACAACCTTGTCTTGTTCCTAATTTCAGTGGGATCGCTTTGAGTTTCTCCCCATTTAACCTACTGTTGACTGCTGGCTTACTATATATTGCCTTTATTATGTTGAGGTATGTTCCTTGTATCCCTACTCTCTCCAAGACTTTGATCATGAAGGAATGTTGTATTTTGTCGAATACTTTTTCAGTATCTAATGAGAAGATCATGTTTTTTTTTCAGTTTGTTTATATAGTGGATTACATTGATAGATTTTTCAGATGTTGAACCATACCTGCATCTCTGGGATGAAGCCTTCTTGGTCTTGGTGGATAATTTTTCTAATATGTTCTTGGATTTGATTTGCCGGTATTTTATTGATTATTTTTGCATCAATGTTAATGAGTGAGATTGGTCTGTAATTCTCTTTCTTAGTAATGTCTTTATGTATTTGGGTATCAGGGTAATTGTAGCCTCATAAAAATAGTTTGGCAGTTTTCCTTATGTTTCTATTGTGTGGAATAATTTGAGGAGTATTGGTATTAGTTCTTCTTTGAAAATTTTGTAGAATCCTGAGCTGAGACCATCTGGTCCTGAGCTTTTTTTTGGTTGGGAGACTTTTGATGACTGCTTCTATTTGAGAAGTGATTCTTAACTGAGAAATTGCTCAGATCAGATGCCTATAGGATGTCTATGGAGGATAGCATCATCCCCTGGGCAGGTGGTTGTGGGGTATATCAGAAAGCCAGCTAAGCATGGGTCTGAGTGAGCCAGCAAACAGTATCCTCCATGGTCTCTGCTGCAAGTTCAAGTCTGAGTGCATGCCTTGATTCCCCTCAATGAGGGCAATGACCTGAAAGTATAAACCAATTAAATTCTTCCCTTCCCTAAGTTGCTTTGCTCATAGAAAGAAGAGAAGAACTTGTAGAACATTCTTCATCTCCAGCTGTACTGTACTGTCCCACCTGCATTCCCCATCCCCTGCATGTCTCAGGATTGGCAGTCACCATTCTACTCTGTTTTTTTTTTTCTAAATGAGTATGACTTTTCAGGATCCTTCTATAACTGAAATCTTGCTGCATTTGTCTTTTAAGGCCTGGCCTATTTTACTTAGATTTGGGAGACAGAGGCAGATAGATCTCTGTGAGTTCAAGGCCACCCTGGGCTACACAAGATCAATGCAGAAACAGATCCAGGTGGTATTGGCTCACACTTTTAATCCCAGCACTAGAGAGGAATATAAAAATGGGAGAAGTCAGATGCTCAGAGCTCAGTCTGCAGTTGCCCAGTCTTGGTAGAGGTAAGCCTCTTGGTAAAGGTAGTGGCTTGCCTGCTTTGCTTTTCTGATCTTCAGCTTGAACCCCAGTATCTATTTCTGGGTTTCTATTAGTCATGCTACAAGTGCTAGGGCTCAAAATGGATCCGTCCATGAGCTCCCTATATCCCAGCTTCAGTCTTTAACTCACTTGGAATTGATTTTAGTGTATGGTATGAATGAGGCTCCAGTTCTTTTCTTCTGCATGAGGAGATCAGTTTTTCCTAACACCCCACATTGAAGAGACCTTTCTCCGTGATCCTGTGTTCTGAAATCTCAGTCCGTTTGAAGAATCATTCACCACGATCAAGTGGGAGCTGTCCCCAAGGTGGTTGGCAAATTAATAACTGAGAGTCCACGTATTTGCACAATGAAGGACAGAAGACATGATCATTTCCACAGGATCAGATACAACTTCAAGAATTTAACACTCTTTCAGAATAAAATTAAACAACATTATAAACAGTGGTTAAACTTTTAATGTTTCACAAATAAACACAACAGGAAACTTTTCTAGGTTAGTCGTAAGATGTAGCCAGTAGTACATCGGAAAAATTGTTCAAATGAGAACAGTGACAGAGAGGTGGGCATTTGTCTCATCTGGTCAGCACCATGGGGAATTGTCCATGAACGTGTAAAGTACGTTTTCTCTTTAGCCAATTTGCTGATTTTTCTTTCTTGACATGTAGCTGACTATGACCTTGAATTTACGGTCCTTCTCTGTGACAGTTGGTGTTCATGGTCAGTGTGACAGAATCTAGAACCATCTGGAATATGGACCCCTGAGCATAGATGTGGGGGATTAGCTTGACTACATTAGTTGGTGTGGGAAGACCCATCTTATCTGCAGGTAGGAGTACTTCCTGGGAAGGAAATGCCAGCCTGTGTAAAATGGAGAAAAGTGCTGGGGTACAGCACACATGGATTCGTTCAGTCGCTACTTGTGGACTGCATGAGACAAGGCAGCTGCTTCAAGCCCCTGCTGCCTTTGCTTTCCTCCCCTGATGGACTGTACCTTGACCGACCACCCACTATAACCCCCCCCCAAGTTGCTTTTATCAGTATTTCTTTGATTATAGCAGAAAGAAAATAATCTAAGGCATCATGGCCCCAACTTTTGAGTGCTGGTATTAGAAGCCTGTACCATCATGCCCTGTTTATTTGATTCTGTACCTGGAGCCCAGGGCTTCCTGCATGCTAGGCAAGTATGTTACCAACTGAGCTTACACCATTAGCTCTAAAGTCATTCTTTTCTTTTCTTTTTCGAGAGACTTTGCAACCTGTCCTGTAATTAGCTCTCGTAGGCCAGGCTGGCCTCGAACTCACAGAGATCCGCCTGCCTCTGCCTCCCGAGTGCTGGGATTAAAGGCGTACACCACCACCACCCAGCTCCAATGTCATTCTTGATTCAGAATGTTATTTCCTTCTTTGATAAAGTGTTGCCAGAAGCTGTGAATTAGTCTTGAAGTTGTCTCCTATGTCCACCCACTTCTCTCCAAACTCTTCAATGTGAGTTCTGTTAAAGATACTGTTATTTTTGTAGTTACAGTCTTTGCCCTGCAACTGACCTTCCTGCCTCCAGGCTCCCTGCATCTCAGCCTCTCATCCACCAGTTCCCAGGGTCCTGAGCAATACTCACATCTCATCAAAGAATGCTTCCTATGTCAGGGTTGCAGTCTCTACACCTGACCTGGTCTCTCTTCAAACACAGTGGATGAATGGGCAAAGGCAAGTATTCTCTGTAGAGGAAAATTCTACCTACCCAGGTCCATAAAGTTTGGTTAATTGACATAATGTCGATGATTTGGGTCAGAAACTTGTATTTTTGTTCTCAAACATTAAAAGCCATCCTTCCAGGCCTAGTTTATATTGATCATGAACTCAATGTGAATATTGCCACTAATGCACAGTTACCTCAAAAAGCAGAGGGATTTTATTATCTTACTCACTGTGTAACGTTAACCACATCTGTGGCTTTATGATGACATAGGTGTGCCTTTCCGTGTGCACAACTGCATTCATTATTAGACGGCAACAAACCAGAGTGTTTTGTTTTGATTTAAAAGCAAATGCTTTGTTATTTGGGTTATTTGTGTGAGGAAAATCTTTGTTCTGTCAACAGTGACCTAATTTCTCCAGTAGGAGCTGGTCCAAAAGTTTTTTTTTGTTTGTTTTTTTGTTTTTTTTTTTAAGTGTGGCGTGAGCCTTGCTCACCATGTGCAACCCAGGCACACCTGCATTAGGGAGTTGCCAGTAGTTGTTGCCCACATGAAAAATCAGCATCCCACGTTACAGGAGAGATGGTGAGAGCCTTCCTCGCTCGTATGAATAAGCGTTCACTCCCAGTGAGTGTGCGCCTTCCTAACACACTCATTCACAATGCAGATGTCATTGAGCAGGCACCGGGAAGACCTCAAAATGAGCCACTCACACTAATTACAGGTTCTGTCAGTGAATTCATTTAACTTTGACCCGGAGAGAGAAGTCATAGATCCCTTAATGTGACTGGCAGCAGGAGGGAGGCTGCCTCAGGGCTGTGACTTCCTTATTTATTTATTTCTTGGAGCTTTTTTGGCTGTGCAAATACAATCTTGTCAGGATTATTTTCAGGTTATTTGTCTAGAGTCCAGAGGAAAGTGACTTTGTTTATTTTGTGGATTTACATGCCATTTTTATGATCTAATCTCTTGTTAAAATGGATAAAATAGGTTGTATGAAATCAGAAAGGAAATATTGGTTTTAGCTTCTTTTTAATCCAGGTAGATTAAGCAGAGTATTGTTCAAAAGGGACTGAGGTTTGAAAGAAAAGCAATAAGAGAGAGAGAGAGAGAGAGAGAGAGAGAGAGAGAGAGAGTAAGCCTTGTAAGAACAATAGCAGAATGAACCACAGAGGCCAGAGGCCAGCAATGGCTGACTCACAGCCACAGGGGAGAGAACAAATGTGCCAGGCTCTGCTGCAGAGGACCTGGCTGATGGACAGTCATATGTCACAAAGGCCCCTGCATTTACAGCTAGAATCTTTTGCTCTCCTGTGATGCTCTGTCATTCGGGAGTCAGGAAACCTGGGCAAGTGAATTAACCTTGTAGTGTCTTAGTTTCTTAGGTGGAGTGGGGGTGGTAGAACCCATGGAGTAGGTATTAAAAGCCCTGTATTTATTTTGTTTTTTTTTCTGCCATCCAGCTCTTTGATAAGTGCAAATTTTCTTTGTTCTTGAGAGTTTCATAATGCGTATAATGAAATACATTCAAGTTTACATTCCCATCTTTAGTGGAAGAGCCCTGTGTCTCTTCGGAAGGAACCCAGGAAATCTCATATCCTCTGGTGAGTCAGATACAAATATCAAAGGTGGGGATGGGAGAAAGCTTAGTCACAAATAGCTCATCCCATGCATATGAGGACCTGAGTTCGGATCCCCAGAACTCGTGTGTGAAAAAGTGGGGCTAGTCATGGTGCTGCATGCCTTCAGTCCCAGCAATACCGAGGGATATGGAGACAGGCAGGTCCCTGGAAGCTTGTGGACCAGCTAGCTGACAGAGTTCCAGCCTCCCAAGGAACATAGTCTCCAACAAAAGGTAGGGAAACCAGAAAACTCATGCACATACACACTGAACACTAGAACTGGCCTCCATGACATGTATGCTCAGAACCACACTTATTTATACTCACATTTGCACCTGCACCCACACCTGCACTCACACCTACACCCCCACATTCACATTCACACTCTTGTTCTAGCTGGACCTTGTGGTACAGGCCCGTGATTCCCAACTCCTCCTGGAGTCTGAGGAAGAGGACTTCATGTAAAGCCCAATCCAGACAGCGGCAAATGCAAGATCAGCCTGGGTAACTTAGGGAGCCCCTGGCTCACAATCGAAGTGTCAAGAGAACTGGATGGAGCACAGTGTTGGGGTGTGGCCCAGTGCAAAGCTTGGGTTCCATCCCTGGCACCACACAGCATTGTTCTGACCTTTTCCTTCACGTTCTGCCTCATTTTACGTCACCATACCATGATGTTGAGGTTCTAGGAAATGATAAAGATCTTCATAATACATTGCGTTTCATCCAGGAAACGTGACACCCAGAGAGGCTGAGTGATTTCTCCATGGATACACAGCACGCGAACGTTGTAGCTTGACTCCTGTCGTCTTTTCTGAACGTTCTTTAAACGTCTGCCGGACAAAGTGTCTTGATTGCAAGAAGCACAAATCAACACTGTACGAATTAAGCAGAGAGGAAACTCATTAGCATGATGTGGGGGAGCCACAGAGCAACAGGAGAAGAGAGTAGCAGCTGCTGCGGGCATCTGAGGCTACACAGCTGGACCTGCCCATCAGGGGTGCGGATGCTCGTCCTGACACATGCCAATGTTTTTCTCCTCACTCTCAAATAGCCACAGAGGAGGATCCAGGCCATGTGGCTAGGTCAAATCTTGGAGCTTGGCTTCTGGGAGGGAGGAATGACCCTCCCCCATCAACTATAGAGGGGCACATCTTTTGCTCTTGGTCTCATTCTGTTTTATATAGCACTAGATAACTCTGTGATTTCATATATATATATATATATATATATATATATGATGTGTTTAACTGGGCACTGGTGTAAATATACCCAAAGAGAGAGACAGCCTGTTGTGGAAGAGCGAAAGTAGAAGAAGGCCATGTGGCCTCCCTCAGAGACATACTTTGTATCTGCAGGAGCTGTCTCAGTCACCCACCACACACCCTGCTTTTATCTGCAGGTATCAGCTCTCAGCACAAAGCCTGAGAGAAGTTTGGGCAGCATCAGTCAGACCATTGTGACTGATCCTTCTCTCCAAACTGCTAGACACTGGACTTCTCAGTCCAAGACAACCCTGGAGCTTACTTTATTCTTTCTTTCTTTTGTTCTTTCTTTCTTTTCTTTCTCTCTCTCTCTCCCTCCTTTCCCTCCCTCCCTCCCCTCCTCCTTTCTTTTGTCCTTCCTTCCTTCCTTCCTTCCTTCCTTCCTTCCTTCCTTCCTTCCTTCCTTCCTTCCTTCCTTTCTTTCTTTCTTTCTTTCTTTCTTTTTCTTCTTTTCTTTTTTTTTAATGGGAGCCATCACTGAGTTTGTGAGGCCATTGGTTGTTGACCTTAGAGTTACTCTGCATCCTGGGAAGGGTCCTGAGCAGGTTCTCCTGGTCAGGTGATGTGCTCAGCCAGATGTGGACACATGCTTGTTCTCTCATTGACATTTGCCATGCCCTTCCCCCATGCCAACATGTATCGATAAGTTCTCATGGTTATGTAGGACCTCTGCTTGGGTTGGTCTTGTGGTTGACTCTCAGAGTCAGTGGGATGATGGGAATGCTTCAAGAATTACTAGAGATGATGGCATCCGTGTAGGAATTCCTGTGTGAAGGTTCTCAGGCATCAGGGAACCCCCGAGCAGAATGGCTAGTTCCCACAAGTCTATGTGGCTGTGCCAGACAAGACCTGGAAAACCAGTCTGTTAGCCCCTCATAAAGATGGCAATGACCGTGGATGTGGGTGGGAGGGCTATAGAGACGCTTTGTGTGGATCACTTGCATTTGATTGCTGATTGCCATCTTAGTCCTTTGCCCCCCAGATCGCAGATCTGCCTCCTGCTTCCAGCCCAGCACACACACATCCGAGCCAGCTGAATGTCACTTTGCCTATCTCCTCTTCTCACATTTGTACACTTTCAAATTTTAGATTTGGAATGATTTTCCTTTCCACTGAATCAACCAATGCTGGATGAATAACTCTCTCTCTCTCTCTCTCTCTCTCTCTCTCTCTCTCTCTCTCTCTCTCTCTCATCATGCCACTCTGCAAGGGCAGTCAGGCTTCCACGAAGTATCCAGAAGACTCAAGGAAAGCCAGCCCATGTTCAAAACATCCAGGAACCTCTAGGAGACACTGGAAGACTGCACAAACTGGAGACCTCTCTCACACTGTGTTAATGCTATGTGGTGGGCCCCCAGGACGGTGCTCCTCTGTCAGGAAGCCCTTGGCTATTATGTGTCTAGTCAGCTACACTCAGCAATCAGAGGGCTGCTGTGAGACCCATGATGGGGAGCCAGGCCATATGCTCCGGAAACCCACTCCAGACTTGCTAACTTGGCCTGGGGAGTTATCGGATGGCTCCTGAGTGGACCCAGCTTGGCAGGCTGTTGTGTTTATCTTCTTCCACGAGCTTTCAGTGAAGATATTAAGGGTTGGTGCATGTTCAAATTCCTACAGACCTTTCTGCTTTGATTATTGGAAAGTTTTAATTTTTTTTTTTGATTTTTATTGAGCTCTACATTTTTATCTGCTCCCCTCCCTGCCTCTCCCCTCCACACTTCAACTCTCCCTCAAGGTCCCCATGCTTCCAATTTACTCAGGAAATCTTGTCTTTTTCCACTTCCCATGTAGATTAGATCTATGTAAGTCTTTCTTAGTGTCCTGGTATTGGCATAAGAACAGACAGGAGGACCAATGGAACTGAATAGAAGACCCGGATATTAATCCACAAACCTTCAAACACCTGATTTTTGACAAAGAAGCAAAAAATATCAAATGGAAAAAAGAAAGCATATTAACCAATGGTGCTGGCATAACTGGATACCAGCATGTAGAAAAATGAAGGTAGGCCCATATCTATCACCACGCACAAAACTCAAGCCCAAATGGTTCAAAGACCTCAACATAAAGCCAGTCACACTGAACCTTATAGAAGAGAAAGGGAAAAGTACCCTTGAACGCATTGGCACAGGAGACCACTTCCTAAGTTTTTAATTTTTATTTAAAATTACTGGTACAACTTAAATTTTTTGAAAATGTACATAAAAAGCAAACTATATATATCAAATACTAATCTACATCACCAAAATTACCATCACATGTGGAGTCCTGACTAACAGTGTTATGACCAGGAGGTCATGAAGTTAAATGGTCTTATGATGAGACTGGTACCCTAGAAAAGAGACCTCAAGTTCCATCTCACCCTTCTATCAGGCACAAATGCTAAGGAGGTGCCTTCCATTATCTCAGATGCCCCTCATTAGATGCCAAACAAGTAAAGCCTTGATCCTGAACTTACAACTTCCAGAATATGATAAATAAGTTTCTGTTGCTTCCGAGGCTTCTGCATAATCAGTTTGTTCCATCAGTCTGGGAGGACCGCAGGAGGTGTTTCAAAATAGCCAATGCCATTTTCCCAGTGAAAGTCACAACAAATCTGCAAATCTGCCTGGTATAGGTTAAAAAACAAAGCGCAAATACAGTCACTGACGAGGCCAATTGTTTTTTGTTTATTTGCTTTTTTTTTTCTTTTTTGGTTTTTTGAGACAGTGGGTTTCTCAGTAGCTATGGAACCAATCCTGGAACTCACTCTGTGGACCAGGCTGGCCTCAAACTCACAGAGATCCGCCTGCCTCTGCCTCCCGAGTGCTGGGATTAAAGGTGTGCGACACCACCTCATGGCAACTAGGCCAACTGTTAAAAATATTTTAGCATAGTGATTACAGACTTGTGCCATGGTCCAGATAAGGTCTTAAAGTGATACCAGTAAGTATCTACCTACATCTTCCTCCATGCTCCCTCTATCACTTCCCACCCTGAGGTGGGACATTAGAGACAAGACTTGCCTGTTGTGAGATTGCATGAATAAATAGTCCCATGTTTGCTCCTGAGTCTGTCTTCTTTTTCTCATAGCCCTGTCTGTGAGATTTCTCTTGTCACTGGTTTACCTTTTTCATTACTGTATAGTATCTATAATTTGAACATGATAGGTCCTATTTATGTGGTCTACTATCAATGAATTTGTTGGTTTTGGATATAATAAGACTGTTGTGAAAAATCTGGCAAGCGTTTTGGTGTGTGTGTGTGTGTGTGTGTGTGTGTGATGACATGCACGTCTGTGCCAGATATGTATCTAGGAGTGGGGCTGGTTCGCTTGGTGGTTATGCATGGAAAACAGGTTTTCCAGTTTGCCTTTGCAGCAAACGTTTATGAAAGTCCTGGCTACTGTCTATTATTGTTTTGAGATAGGCCGTGTTATGTGCCCAAGCTGCCTTGAACTTGAAATCATCCTGCTCCTTCTCTTGGGTGCTGGGATTATAGATGCATGTCACTATTCCCAGTTCCAGCGCCTCTACACTCTCGCCAATTCTTCACATTGACTTTGTTCACATGAGCCGTTCAAAGGAATGTGCAGGAGTGTAGAAAACAATCCAAATTTGTGTATTCATGATGGGCAGTGGTGGGGCAGGTTTTTATAGACTTAATGACCTCTTTAAGAGATTTTTATCTCTATTAGTTTTGGAATTCTGCATATGTGTGGGTTTCTACATTTTGAGTACAGTATCCCAGAGGCCAGAAGAAAGTGTCAGGTCCCCTGGATCTGTGTTACAGATTGTGAGCTGCCTGGTGTGGGTTCATCTTGCTCATAACCCCTGAGATGTGTCTCAGCTCCTTACTGAACTTTCCATAAAGTTCTTACTCAAGGCTAGACCTGCTTCTATTTTCTGAGATTTCATTTGAAGGGTTAATTTGTTGGAAATATAAGAGGGACCTAGGCCCTTTTGTGGCGTCTGTGCAGCAAAGACTAGTCTCTCTGTGCGCTGCCTCCTCCTATTGCCTCAGGCTGCTCGCAGAAGTTCGTTTTCATGAGGCAGAGCATGTGTGCTGGCCTAGATTTCATTTGCTTTATCTTTGTTTGAGTATTCTGCAGAGGGAAAACTTCCCATGAAAAAGATGTTTTGCTGTTTGTGGATTAGGTCTGCAGTTCATGTGGAATTGACTGTTTGTACATGGTGTGGAAGAGGCTCACTCCACGTATGGGATCAGTGACCCTTCATGCAACAGGTACAAGAGTCTGATCATGATTCAATGGAATTACTGTTATTTTCCTATCACAGTGGTTCTCAACCCTCATACTGAGATCTTTAACACAGTTCCTCAGGTTGTGGTGACCCCCAACCATAAAATTACTTTTGCCATTACTTCGTAACTGAAATTTTCCTACTGTTATGAATCATCATATAAATTTCTATCTAATATGCAGGATATCTGATGCGGGACCCCTCACAGGCTAAGAACCACTCTCTGTCATAGTATATGAAAACCCAGGTGAGAGTGTGGAGGTGTGGACTTTGGTTCTGCTCCTCCAGTCAGTTTGCTTTTCCTAACATCAAACCTACTTTAGACTAACGATGTGCTGTACAGATCTGAAATCGGGTACCTTGTCACGTCCTTAAAGATCGCTTCCTCTTATTGACCTCGGCTTAGGTCGAGTCTATTGATTTGGGAAGGATAACCATCTCTCAAATATTGAGACTTTGAATCCATAGCCAAATGTATTCTCTACTTACACAGGTTTGATTTCTCTTGAAAATTATATAACCTAAAGTTCACAGTTTTAAGTATGCACATTGGCGTTCTGATGGACTGCGTTGAATAACCACCACTACGTTCATTCAAAAACATTGCGCCACTTCATACCCATTGAGCTAGCGTTCCTCACCTCCCTTGGCTGTTGGCTCCCACTAGCTCCTTTCTGTCTAGAAGGACCTGCTTCTTCTAGGCATTTAAAGATCACAGAGTCTGGTCTTTGTGCTTTGACTTCTTTCTCTTTTGCGATATTTGAAGGATCATGTATATTCTAGGATTTTCAGGGATTTCTTTCTTTTGATCACTGAGCCATGTTCTACAGTGAGTTTGTTCATCAGCTGGTGAGTGTCTGTCTGGGTGGCTTCCACGTTTGGGCTAATTTGCTTTGCTTTAGTGAGTGTGCATAGCTTGTGGGTGGGGTGTCTATTCCATTTGTGTGTGTATGTGTGTGTCCATGTATGTGTGTGTGTGTGTGTGTGTGTAGACCCAGAAATTGAATTATTGCATCATAATGTTGCTCCATTTAAGTTCCTGCGAAATTGCTAAACTACACCAAGCCTCTGTGCCATCACCTGTCCCTACCATCGAGGTGTAGAGTTTCTTATGTCCACGCATCCTTCCCAACTGTTGTTCTCTGGTTATAGCCCCCCTTTCAGGTGTGAAAGCATGACCCTTCGGTTTGGATCAATGCTGTTCTTCTGTCCCATGATACCTAGGATTGGCCATTTGTAAAACCCTGTTGGACAAAACCTCCTGAAATCACATGGCCATGTTTGCTGTGGTTGTCTTCATTTCGTAATTTACATGAATCTTTGATATATTCTCAGTACTAGACCCTCGTTAGAAATATGGTTCATGGGGCTAGAGAGGATGGCTCAAGTTGGAGTGTTGGTTGTTCTTCTAGCGGGCACAGGTTCAAGTCCCAGCACCTACATGGCAGCTCACAACTGTCTATAACTCCTGTTCCAGGGGACAGACATACATACAGGCAAAATACCAATATACATAAAATACAAATAAAAATTATTTTAAAAATGTGACTCATTTGGGGGTTACTTTTCCACTGTTGTTCTCAGGTTCTATGACAAATGGAAGTTCTTAATTTTGGCGAAACCCAGTTATTATTTTTTTCTTTTGTTTCGTATGCTTTTCTACGTGCATGCATAAGTGTACATTTGTGTGTGTACTGGGGGGACATGATTGATATTGGGTGACTATCTCAGTTCTTTACACTCTCTCATTCAAATAAAAACAAGGCCTTACCCTGCTTAACTTCCCAGATCAGAGGCGACTAGATGAATTAAGGTGACATGGCTGTAAACAAGCCAGAGTCTTTTGCTGGACTCAGAGATCACAAATTGGTTGGGTTAACCTGCAGCAAGCAGGAAGGATCTGCCCACCTGTCCCTGTTCCCCCCACACCCCCAGCTAACAATCCAGACATTCAGAGCAAAACTTGGCTGACTGAACCACGTTCCAGTCCTCCTGTGCCTCTGGTGTCCCAGGGAAGTGGCTGCTGGGTGATCTCAGGTTGTGAAGATGGGCTTCGATACCATGGAGCTCGTCTTTGTCGTGGTCATGTTTTGTGTATACTGTCTCCAAGGAGAACATTGCCTGCATCGAATTCCTTAAACAATGAACTTTGGGAACTTATTTTGTGTGTGTGTGCTCTTTGTAATTTCTTTTTCTGCTTTCCTTTGAATGATTTACAGTTTTTAAAAAAGGATTTCTTGGGCTTCTTGCTCATTGCTATACATTATTTTTTCATATGCGTGTTTGTATCTGTACATCTTCCTGTGAACACCATGTTGGTGTAAATCAGGAGTCCCCGAGCAGCACATCTCCTTGAAGGGAGAACGGCTGCATGTACCTTGGTGAGACCCTCAGCGCCGGCCACCTCCCTGAAGTCCTACAAAGATTCCAAATGGAAGCAAATCGCATTTATTCCAACACGGTCCACAAAATTCACACACCACTAACTGTTGGGAATATGGCCACGTGTTTAAAATGCCCTTCCTTGAGCAAAAGCCACAGGGTGTCTGTAGGGAAACAAGAATTTGATCAGAATACTCTAACATAGAAAAGCTCTAACAGGAGGAAAATATCAAGTTGATTCAGGCTTATACTGTCTTTTGAGTCTGGTCTTATTCAGACATAATTTATAAAAACATCAACTTTGGTATTTCATGCTCAAATTTATGTATGACTATCAATCCCATAGAGATAAGTCTTGTACATGAAAAAAAGATTATGTAAGCGTGGGCATCTATTTTTAAAATAAATTTTGTTTCTGTTTTTATATATTTTAAAGTTGTGTTATTAGGTACATACTAAGTTAAAATTTAACTTTCCTATTAAAATTATACTTTTTTTCTGTTTAGAAATATCCCTTTTCTAAAAATGTTTTTTGATTCAAAGCCAATTATATCTGATAGAATTGAGTTGTATCAAGTATCTTTTGTTTAGTATGTTCAACGTATATATTCTTCAGTTTTTATTTTAAACTTTCCATGGTATTATATTTAAAACATGTACTTGGATCTTTAAAATCTTTGCTGTTGTAGTATCTACATCTTCACATTATATAGTTATATTTATACGAGAGAGGCATTTTGCTCTCTGGTTTTCTCTCTGTACCATCTGTTCTTTGTTTGATAGTCTCCTCTGTTTTGATCAGTTGTATTTCCCTTGTTTCTACACCTGACCCTATTACCTTCATAGTTACCCATACGTCTACTCTCCAGTGGTTGCTGTAGAGACCAAAACAGGTGTCCTTGGTTCGCGGAGTGTACGTTAAAATATGCCTTCTGTTACTTCCTGGATAATACAAGGACCTTCTTACATGATGACCTCTATTTTTTTCTTGGCAATTGTTCTTATATTTGATTCTCCTTACAGTTTAGATCCTGGACTAATTTTTATCTTCATGAATTCATGTGTGGCTGGAGACAGCCATATGTCAACCCTTTCTGACAGTTTGCATTCCTCTGAGGTTATGTTTTCCTCTGGTGGAAACCTCTTTTCTTTATTTTTTAGTATTGTTTGGCTCATGCTTGAATTTTCAAGTCCTGTATGTTTGAAAGCCCATTAATTTACTCCCGTATTTAAAGGCCATTAATTTACTCCCGTATTTAAAGGCCATTTCTGCTATGCATCCGTCTGCCATGTGACTATCTCCTGAGTTCCATGGTCCTGGCTATCAAGGAAGATTCAGTATTGTTATTTCCTTTTAAAGAGAAAACATTTTTTCTTTTATCCACCCTCCTCACCTGCGGTTTTACGTTACAGAGGTAGGCAGAGTTCTAAAATGTCTCCCTGTGGCCTTCAGGTTTGGTAACCTCTTCTTCGGTGCAGATGGGTCCTGGGCATTTCGGGAGGGGAAGCAGCCTTCCTGGGGTTGCACCGTGTTGTGCAGGAGAGATTCTGAAGATACAGCTGGGATCCTACACCAGGGGGCATTGAGTAGATCAAGGGGTAGATGCCACAACTAGGCCTGACTCAGTTAATGTTACCTTTGAATGCAAAGAGTTCTCCCATCTTGCTTCGGAGGATAAACACACAACCGTACCGGGAACTGCAATGGATGGAGGTATTCTGTTGTGGTTCAGGGTGGTCCCTGACCCATATCTGTTAAAAAATAATGAGGCCTTCTGGACTGAGTTCTGACAACTCGTAGGGGCTTGGAGGAAGGCCCTGGGCTTCTGCTGGGAGCCCCAGCTGGGGGCTACAGTTTGAGGAGATTCTTGGGTATTGACTGTAGAATGAGACAGACTCCTATTCAAGCCTTGATTCCAAGGAACTCTGAGAAAATATATTCACAAAGGCTTACTTTTCCAAGTTTGTGTTAACTTGTCATTTGTCACAGAAAACTAGTGTTTCTGATTTTATTATTTATGGTACAGGGATGGACCCTAAGACCTTTCACATGCTAGGCAAGCACACTAACACTGGAGTCACATCCCAGCCCATGGTTTTAAGTTTTCATTTGATTTTTTTTCCTGTTAAAGCAGGGTCTTGTATGTTGAAGGGAGAGCTGCTGTTGATTCCCTGCTGCCCGGCTAGCTTACACCCAAAATAATCACACAGAAACTGTATTAATTAAATCACTGCTTGGCCCACTAGCTCTAGCTTCTTATTGGCTAACTCTTACATACTAATTTAACCCATTTCTATTAATCTGTGTATCGCCATGTGACAGTGGCTAACTGGCTAAAGTTTCCAGCGTCTGTCCCTGGTGACTCCATGGCTTATCTCCGACTCTACCATCTTCCTTCCAGCATTTCATTTAGTTTTCCCCTAAGCAGTTCCTTTATTCATTAACCAATAAAAGCAACACATAGAATGACCTCCCACATCACTTGTATAGTTGACTTTGAACTCACCGTCTATGGCTTTGAACTGATCTTCCTGCCTTTACCTCCCACGTGCTGGAGTTACAGGCCTGTGCCAGCATGCCCAGCTTCATTTTAATTTTGTTTCCTGCTTTAAAAATCGTGAAGGGAGTTCATCTCCTTTTGGGCTTGTGGACTCTTTTCTCCTTTGTTTTGGTCAAGAATATCTTCTGACCTTCCTCGTTCCCTCCCTTCATCATCTACACTGTGTTCCTGATGGTGCCCCATGCATTTTCCTGCCAGTGTCACATGCATTTGCTTTCAAGCATGGCTTTTAAGTGTCTCCAAGGGAAGTCTGGGACCCAGAGGAAGCCTGGCATGTCCCTTGGGTTCACATTCACCTCCAGCATGACTTACACTTGAATAGATTTCCCAGCATTAAAAGCCTTCCAAAACACCTATATCATACTGTTATCATCTTTAGTGGACCCTTTCTGTTTTGTTCCCAGCTAATAGCTCAAGTCATGCTCAATTTAAGAGGTGGCCAGATGCTTCCAGAGGAAACCAATTCACTTCTCTGTGTCCTTCATGTCCGCGATCTTCATTCTTTTCTGATAAATATATATATATGTGTGTGTGTGTGTGTGTGTGTGTGTGTGTGCGCGCGTGCGCGCGTGTGTGTTTATATATGTATATATATATATATGTATACACACACACACACACATACACACATATATATCTCACAATCGCTTATGCCAAAAGGCTTTGGTGTAAGTCCTTAATGTAGTAAAGATTCCACTAGAAATCACAGGTTTCTCTTTAGTCTTTATAAGAAGGGTTGTGGAAGAAAAATTGGTAGAGAATGTCCTGATCGGCATAGTGTCCCCCTCCCCCTTCCTCTCTAGAGTTGTGCTTTTATAAATTCTAGTTGTCTTCATTGATCTCTGGTTTGTTGTCCTCTCTGAGAGAATTCTAACCACCACCAGAGCTCAGCCTATGCTGAGAACAGGCAGGAAGTGAAAACAACACAGGTGTGCCCAAGTGACTCCCCATTTACCAAAGAAGTGATTCCAAGTTTCCTTCCGTTTCTGTTCGGAGTTGATGATGGGACCCATGGGATGTGAAAGAAAACATGCTTCTGGCTAGCAGGGTGAAGCACCTCGAGCTATGTAACTAGAAAGCCATGACTTAGAACTAAACTGGTCCCCTATGCAGTAGTTTCCTAAGATGGAGATAGAGATACTGTGATATCACGAAGCAGATTCAGACGAAAGGCCTCGGTGAAAATGAAGCTGTGGCTCAGCAGCTGGACCTAGAGCCACGTCGTTTGGCCCCGGGTCGCAAAAGCCATATAGCCCGGTATATTACACAAACCTCTGGAAATGGTTCTCAGTCCTTTATCACAGGCCTTGTTTCTTGAGACCAATTCCAGCTTAAGCATGGAGCCGCTTGCAGAGGAGTTGTGGTCACGTGCATGGTCTGTAAGAGTCAGGTGGGATGGGCTTAGGACCTGCTAGTCACCATATTTGACACCAGGAAATTATGCAAATCCTCAGCTTCCTGTTTGTGTCATCATCACTGTCAATGGCTTGCCCGCCCCCTACTTCCCCCCCCCCCCCCCCCCCGCAGTCAGTGTGCTGTGCCCTTCCCGTCTCTCACCTTCTCAGCCTCTTCCTGCTATCCCAACAACAACGTTAGTACTTAGATTCCCCCTTGCCTGCCCCTCGTAGTAAGAACCATGCAAAGCTGGGTGGAGTGGAAGATCAGTTAAAATCCTGCCCTGCAGGTCTCAAAGCTCGGGGCCAATGATCTATTTGCTGTCTTTGTATTCTCAGGCCTAACCTGGTACATGGTCATAGCAGGTACTAGGTTGAGTATGCACAGTGAGAGAGGAACACCTGTGTCCTGTGACACAAGGTGACACAAGGTGACACTGTCTTTAAAATTGGAGAGTAGGGGCTGGAGAGATGACTCAGCAGGTATGAGCATTGGCTACTCTTCCAGAGGACCCATGTTTAATGCCTTGACCCACATGGCTGCTCACAATTGTCTGTAACTCCAGTTCCAGGGGAATCTGACTCTTTTGGCCTCTGCAGATACTACAAACACAGACCTACATGTAGGTAAAACACCCACACACATAAAATAAACGTAAGATTGATCATTTCCTATCGAGTAGGGAGCTATAATAATTAGAACCAAGCTGTTTGCTTCACCCTTGAGATCTCAAAGGTGTTCCTGAATGAAGGAGAAAAGATTACCCAGGACTACTTCTAGGTGTCTAAGCTGACAGCTTCAAAGGACTTGGTCTACTCTATGAAGATTTTTTTATTATTATTTTTATTGAGCTCTACATTTTTTCTGTTCCTTTCCCTACCTCTCCCCTCCACTTCAACCCTCTCCCAAGGTCCCCATGTTCCCAATTTACTCAGAAATTCTTGTCTTTTTCTACTTCCCATGTAGATTAGATCTATGTATGTCTCTCTTAGGGTTCTCATTGTTGTCTAGGTTCTCTGGGATTGTGATTTGTAGGCTGGTTTTCTTTGCTTTATGTTTAAAAACCACTTATGAGTGAGTACATGTAATAATTGTCTTTCTGGGTCTGAGTTACCTCACTCAAAATGAAGTTTTCTATCTCCATCCATTTGTCTGGTTTCGTAGGCAAGTGAGTTGGAGACTTTCTTTTGTGTGTTGAAACTGACATTTGCCTCAGGAGGCTGCTGCATGGCTTCCCAGAAGACCCACTGGACTGTGCCCTTCATGGGGGAAGATGGCCCACACGGCTGAGCTGAGAGCCACAGCTGTGCTATGCCGGTTGAAAGTGTGTTTATAAAGTTCAGGAATCCAATTTTGTCTGGATTATGCCTCTGCTTTGCTTTGGAATGGAAAGCTATCTTTATCGGTCAAATAGAGGATGAAAATGGTTTAGGTCTGGATTTCAGGCCACTTCTCTGTCTAGCCTGCAAGATTGTTTCCTACACCGTCTCTGTGGTGTGAGTCCCAAACACTTCAGAACATGTGGCCCTGTTTGGTACAGAGAGAAGAGCAGAAATAATTCAAGCTGAGTGTGTGTCCAACAGGCGCTCTGCACTACACAGCCTATTTGGCTGTGTTTGTTAAGAAACTTGAGTCGGGCCAGTCTGCTGTAGAGGTGAGGCTTTGAGGGCGCTCGGAAGCTAGGATGTTCAAACCACTCTCCCAGTCTTTGCCCCAGAGGCTGCTAGATTTCACACTTCATTGTAATAAAAGCTGGTTTTATCTCATGTTCTCAAGGTCTGGTCTTCTCTGTTTGAGTCAATAGGGTCTGAAGACAGGTGTGAGGCAAAAGCAGTAGCTGCCAGTTTGGGTTGCAAAGGAAGGTTTGGGGAACTCTGGGTTCCCTTCCAAGTTCACCTTGAGGACTGAAAGTCACAGGCCTGGACAACTCCACTTTTTTCCCACTTATTCTGTGTGTGTAACATGGGCCCCAGGTTTCTGATCCACATGGTCACACTAGATCTGCCAGAAAAAAAACACAAAAAACAGAAAAATAGGATTATCATTAAAGACAGAGGTGAAGTGGGAACAGCTTCCTCTTCTTCTTCTCCTTCTCCTTTTTCTCTTCTTCCTCTTCCTCCTTTTCCTCCTCTTCTTCTTTCCTCTCTTCTTCTTCTTCTCCTTCTCCTTTTTCTCCTCTTCCTCTTCCTCCTTTTTCTCCTCTTCTTTCCCCTCTTCTCCTTCTTCTTCTTCTTCTTCTTCTTCTTCTTCTTCTTCTTCTTCTTCTTCTTCTTCTTCTTCTTCTTCTTCCTCTTCTTCTTCTTCTTCTTCTTCTTCTTCTTTTCTCCTTCTCCTCATTTTTTTTTCTTGAAGTATTATCAGTAAAAGATGATTCTTCCATCTTGGTTTCGAAGAGATTTTAACCAAGGCTTCAAGAAAGAATATTTAGTCAGGGAACTCCTCAGACATGAGGCCACTTCTAGCCACCTGTAGAGGATTTTAAAAAAAGGCAGAATGAATGATTATCAGTAAAGTAACATACCTTGAATGCAGTGCTTTCTCTATACATCAGTTCTGCCTCTGTCTGCTTTCCTCATAGCTCAGCTTCCTGGCACTGGCCCCATTGTGGGGCATACACATCTCACTTTTGTCTAGTGCTGTCCAGCCTCTGATGACTGTAGCCTCCCCCAGTGCCTGTAACCCTGAGCCTGACATTTGTGCCTGTGATAGCGAGGCTCTCCAATGCTCAGGAGCTGTCAGTGGAGATCAGAAGCTTTAGGGGTCTAGAGCTGGGGTTTCTAACACACAGTAATACATCCCTCTGTCCTTATTCCCTGCCATTCCCTTCCCCTGCTCTACTCCTTTCTCCACACCTGCTAGAGTCTAGAAGTAAGCCCTTCCCTATCATATGATCCTTCCTGGCCCCCTGGTACCAGTGCAGGCCTGGGGACCACTCTCCTTGCATCTGTAACCTCTCATTCTGGTCTGTAACTCACTGCACCGAATCACAACAACCATCGCACTGGGTCCTATGGAAACAGAATTATCTTCACCTCTGGCACCTGATCCACTTCTCATTGTGTTAATAAAACCTCAGTGGCTAGATAATTGATGACTGTATTTCTATTGTCATCACCATGAAAACTCTTTCATGGATTTCCTTTGCTTCAGCATTTATCAGGTGCCAACAGTGTACTGTGTACTAGACACCAGTCACCTGACACTGCCAGCAATGGATGCAGCACATGAATGAGACCATGTGGCAGCCCCTGGAAGTGGCTAGAGACAAACTAGCTACTCACTCAGGTCTCTCTTCCACGTGCTTTTGAGGTGTGGGGAGTCTCTGTCCAGGCTAGCCAAGCAGCTATGCCTTAACTCTGTCTTGCAGGGCTCTAGTGTGATCTGGTCTGTGCTTTAGAGTGGAGTCCATTCCCAAACAGCATTGTTCACAGAACTGCTTCAAACTGATTGGGCCGGATATCTGGAAAGGTCTTGAATTTCACATATCCAATTTCTCTCACACCACTTGGCCAAAAAATAAAGATCTTACTATAACTCAAAAAAATCGGCAGCCCTCCTGTACACAGAAGATAAATGGGCCGAGAAAGAAATCAAAGAATCATCACCCTTCACAACAGCCACAAATAGCACAAAATATCTTGGAGTAACTCTCACCAAACAAGCAGAAGACTTGTATGACAAGAACCTTAAATCTTTGAAGAAAGGAATTAAAGAAGATACCAGAAAGTGGAAAGATCTCCCATGCTCTTAGGTAGGTAGAATTAACATACTAAAAATGGCAATCTTACCAAAAGCAATCTACAGAGTCAATGCAATGCCCATCGAAATCCTAGCAAAATTCTTCACAGACCTCGAAAGAACAGTACTCAACTTCATATGGAAAAGAAAAAAAAAAAAAAACAAAAAACAGGATGGCCAAAACAATCCTGTGCAAATAAAAGAACTTCTAGAGGTATCACAGTCCCTGACTTCAAACTTTACTACAGAGCTATAGTACTGAAAACAGCTTGGTATTGGCATAAGAACAGACAGGAGGACCAATGGAACCAAAAAGAAGACCTGGATATTAATCCTTTGAACACCTGATTTTCGACAAAGAAGCAAAAAAATACCAAATGGAAAAAAGAAAGCATATTCAATAAATGGTGCTGGCAAAACTGGATATCAACACATAGAATAATGCAAATTGATGCATATCAATTTGCACGCAAAAAACTCAAGTCCCATGCAAAAAACTCAAGTCCAAATGGATCTACGACCTCAACATAAAGTCAGCCACACTGAACCTCATAGAAGGAAAGTGGAAAGTATACTTGAATGCTTTGGCACAGGAGACCAGTAGCAAAGACACTTGAGAACAACAATTAATAAATGGGACCTCCTGCAAATGAGAAGCTTCTATAAAGCAAAGGACATGGTTAACAGGACAAAATGGCAGCCTACATAGTGGGAAAATGTTTTCACCAGCCCCACATCAGACAGAAAACTGATCTCCAAAATATACAAGAAATTGGCCATCAAAAGAACAAATAATTCAATAAAAAATGGGGTACAGACCTAAACAGAGAACTCTCAACAGAGAAATCTAAAATGACTGAAAGATACTTAAGGAACTCAACATCCTTAGCCATCAGAGAAATGCAAGTCAAAACAACTCTAAGATTCTGTCTTATACCTGTAAGAATGGCCATGATCAAAAACGTTGATGACAACTTATGCTGGAGAGGATGTGGGGTAAAGGGAACACTCCTGCATTGCCAGTGGGAGTGTAAAGTTGTACAGTAACTTTGGATATCGGTGTGGTGATTTATCAGAAAATTAGGAAACAACCTACCTCAGGACCCAGTAATACCATTTTTGGGGTATATATCCAAAGGATGCTCAATTGTACCACAAAGACATGTGCTCACCTATGTTCACAGCAGCATTGTTTGTCATAGCCAGAACCTGGAAATAACCTCAATGCCCTTGACTAAAGAATGGATAAGGAAAACGTGGTTCATTTACACAATGGAGTACTACACAGCAGAAAAGAAGTAATGACATCTTGAAATTTGTGGGCAAATGGATAGATCTGAAAAACATACTGAGTGAGGTAACCCAACCCCAGAAATATATATATATATATATATATATATATATATATATATATATATATATATATATATATACATATATATATAGTATATACTAAGTCATAAATGGCTTTTAGACATAAAACAAAGAAAAACCAGCCTACAATTCACAATCTCAGAGAACTTAGACAACAAAGAGGGCCCTAAGAGAGACATACATAAATCTAATCTACATGGGAAATAGAAAAAGACAAAATCTTCTGACTAAATTGGGAGCATGGGGATCATGGGAGAGGGTAGAAGGGAAGGGGAGTGGAAGGGTGGGGAGTGGAGAAAAAGATATAGCTCGATAAAAACAATTAAAAATACAGATTTTACTGACATTTAATATCTCAGATGAGGAATCTCTCAGTCTGTATGGAAAGGGGGTATCTTATATAATGTCACACAGACAATTAGGACTTGAACCTTTTTTACTTTGAGCACAAAATCTTTCAAACATGTATGACCACGTCCATCTATCATCCATCTGTCTATCCATCTGTCTGTCCACCTGTCTGTCTATCATCTATCTGTCTGTCTATCATCTGTCTATTTATCATATATCTATCTATTTATCTATCTATCTATCTATCTATCTATCTATCTATCTATCTATCTATCTATCTAATATCTTTAATGCCATCTCTCTGTCTTATCCACCGTCTTTCTTTCTCAGCTTTTCCCTCTGTTGTTTGACAAAACTTTTCCTGTGGAGATGCAACACACAAACCTACTCACCCCAGACAGCTTTCCCATGACAAAGCAAAACATGGATACCACCAAAATCTAATTTGGAGAAGCAATGTTATTTTGGGGATTACTTACGGGAATATGGGCGAGGGGGTCACTTACAGGATCAGAAATGACTCAAAGACAACAGCATCACCACAGCCCACCCCTGCATGGCTGACACGGCTCGTCAAGCGGGGAACCTGGAGCACACTGCATACCTTCGGGCAGTTCAACAGACTGTCTTTTCCAGATGCCTCGGTTGGTCTAAACCTCTTCTAGGTGGCTTGGTTATTTACTGCTTTTTCTAGCAACCGCACTGGTCTGAGAGTCTTCTTTGCAACTGGGTCTTTGCAAGGGTCCCCATCTGAAGGGGACTTCCTTGAATGCTTATTCTGTCAAGGAGAGGCCTTGCAATCTGGTCAATTTCAGTGACTATCTATTTTGAGTTGCTTGCCTTCCTGCTTATGGTGTTTCCTGAAGGATGGAATGTTTTAATCTCCGAGGAAACTCTTATACAACCTGCAATCAATCTCTCTCTCTCTCTCTCTCCCCCCCCCTTTTCTCTCCCTCTCTCTCTCCCTCCTTCTCTCCCTCCCCCCCACTGCCATCTCAGGCAGCTCAACATATCTTCTGAGGAGGGGAATAGTGTAGAGGATTCTGTGGGTGGGTGTAGACTAAAGCACATTGACCTACTTCTCTTGGGCAGAACACTGTCGCATGGCTCCATCTTGATTTGAGGGACACAAAACCTATCACCAATGGGGACAGCTGCTTGTAGGATAGAAGGCAGTCACCCACAGTTTAGGGCAAGTGACCATTGGGGCAAGTGGTAGACGTCAACCCAATTCCTATTTGCTCAGTGTTCGGAATATCTTTCCTCCAAATGGAAACATTTGCTGGGATGAGGAGGAAGCTCTTAAGACACAGGTCTTTAGGGGCGAGGAAGCTCAGCAAAGCTGCAAGCTTCACAGGCTTCTCTCCAAGGTTATAAATCAGTAAATGATTTCTGCGAAGGGCAGGCTATTTCGTGGCGATACCTACGAGATGGGCGGAGAGATTCAGGCATGCAGCTTTTGTGGGTTGTCACCCATGCTGGGGTGGGCTCTTGGGTGGCACATCTGCATTTTACCCACTCATGTCCCTGGAAATAGACCCTGTCTAGGATTCTGTAAGCGACTGCAGGAAACTCACTGGCTCACTGAGCTGGTCTTCGATGGAATTGTTTCTCTAGTCTGTTGTTGGTGCTCTTTGGGGTGAACTGGTGTTTGCTCACAGTCTTAGCTGAACACCTACCTTAGCTAAGAGTGGAGGTCCCTTTCTGGCCTCTCATTCATGTCTCCTTTACCATTTTATCAGCATGCACCCCAGAGCCCACAGTACAAACCTCCCATTCATTAATCATGTTCCGCCTAGGATTTGATCAGGGCCACTCTAAAGCACAGGTTCTTACAGTAATGTTTCCCCAATTTCCTTTCCTTACCTTTGCATTGCCATATTGTATTCTGTTTTTATCTATGCCAGAAACGTCCGATTTATTATTATTGCTTTTGACAATAATATTCAGAGAAATGTAAATAAAAACAATATGATTTTAAAAATTGCCACTGGACAGTTTCATATGTTTATATAATGAATTTTAGTCATTTTTTTACCCATCATTCCCATTTTCCCTCCCCCCCCCCCGCTGCTGGAATGTTTCTTTTCACCAAGCCCCCATGCTACTTTCATGGCTTATTTTTGTGTGTGGTCCGTTGAACTTATTAGTTTCTTGCCTAAGCAGAAATAGGAGGTTGTCTGCTAGAGCAAAGGCCACAGAGTAGCTGGCTACACCACTGAAGAAAAGGATTCTGTCTCGGGGAGGGGTAAGACCGGAGGAGATGCTCTCCCGCCTGTGATGGAAGATTGACAGGTCCAACCTTTCCAGATAACTGCAGCTGCCATGACTTCACAAGCAAAACGGCCGTCCCACATCTAGAAGACGTCTTTCTGCTGATTGTTTTCCCACCCTCTGACTCTTGCATTCTCTTTTGCCCATTCTTCCAAAATGTCCCCTGATCCTTTGAGGGGGTGATACAGCTATTCACTGGGGGCTGAGCATGGCGCCATCATGTATTCTCTGGACTCTGGCCAGTTGTGAATTCCTGCATTGACTGCTGCCCACTGTCGTGAGAAACTTCTCCGATAAGGCGTAGGCAAAATACCGATCTATGGGTATAATTCTGAGTGAAATAGTGTTGTTACTGACTTTCATTTCTGTATTTGCAGTTGCCTTCCATATCTCTGCGTACATTACACATTGACCGAAGAACTCACGTTAGAGCATTGTCTGAAACATCCATTCCTCTCTGTTCTTCTGAGCAGTGGCAGAACACACCAAGCTGACAGTTCGTGCCAGGCGCCGACCAGGTTGTGAGCTACGGTCTTTCGGCTTACGTGGTTTCAGTACTGAATTCAACAACAGTCCTTTGTTCCTGTTTTCTGAGGTTTGCTTGCCACGTACACACCCGTCGCGCATTCCTTAATGTTTTCTTTGTCTTTTGAGTGCTTAGCATGTGATCTGTTCGGGTCTGCTTTTCAATCATTCTGTGGTTGAGTCAAAAGGGTTTGTTGCCTTCACGGTGTGTAGCTGAAGGAGAAAGGCTTGGCATTTATCAGATGCACCCTTTCTTCTGCCATCCCGTCTCCCCAGCCTTAGTTGGTGCTTTGGTCATACTGGACTGTTTGGTGTCACCCCACGGGGTTTCAGTGTTGTTCTGTTTTGCTACTTCATTCTCTGAGTCTGCTGGGGGGGGGCTGCTAGGAACATTCTTTATTGTTGTTGTTCTTATGCCTGCCCACTGTTTTCAATATTTCTAGCTGATTCACCCTCCGCAACCACCTCCACTGAAATTCCCTGAAAGTCCCTACTTCCTCGCCCCCAAAGAAAGTCCTTCTTCTGAGAACTTGTGCAGAGTAATGGGTTTTATCGTGACATCTTCACACAGGCAGATAGTTTGAGTTGCTCATGTTCACACCTCTCGGTACCCTCCCCTCCACCCTGCATTTGGGATGGAATGTGGGATTCCTTGTTCTGAGCCTGGTTCATTTCGCTTAATGCCATGATTTCAAGTTCTATCCATTTTTTTTTTCTGCTAAGGACATACTTTTATTCTCTATGACAGAATTAAAGTCCATTGTGTGAATACATGTGGGATCTCTCTCTCTCTCTCTCTCTCTCTCTCTCTCTCTCTCACACACACACACACACACACACACACACACACACACACTTATCCATTCATCTGTTAATGGACATCTAGGCTGATTCCATAGCTATTAACATCTTCTTCACCGTTATTTTAAACACTGTGTGGAAGCTTATCCTGTATCTATCTCTAGCACACCAACTCTCTTTACAGTGTGTCTGTGTGTGTGTGTGTGTGTGTGTGTGTGTGTGTGTGTGTGTAGCTCACAGTTTCTGGGACTCTCGGTAGGACAATCGACTAACATCTTTTGTGCTTCTACTGTGAGAACTAGTTAGTCTAGTTGGTGGTGGCAACTGCCTTGCATTCTGTTGTTCTCATGGTTGCCCCAGCAACACAGCTGATTCCAATGGCTCTGTGGTCTCAGGGTGGGGATCGATGTACTGGAGTGTCCTTGTTAGTATTTGGACTGCCCTGATCACTGGCTCTCCCCTCTGCAGCCAGATTTCAGAAAGCACCTGTCCTGTCTTTGTCCCTATGTTCTTCCTCGGGCAGAGGGGTGGGGGTGTCATTCTTTCTTCATCGGGGCAAACTTCCTCACTTGGTGCTCAGGGACCGTGATGGTTTCTTCTCTCGTTCTGCTTTAACCATTAACATGTGAATCTAACGCCATTCTGCATCAGGTCTGACCTGGGCCAGGTGCCACCCTTGCCTCTCACAGGTATACGGGTCCTCATGCTACTAAGGCCATAAAGCTTCCTGCTGTCCCCACATTATCAGTGCGGCCCTTCCCTAAAATGAGCCGGTGACTGTTGAAGCATCTGTGGGTTTGTGTAGATTTCTTTTGTTTTCAAGGGCAGCAGACCCTCCTACAATGAGCTCCTACTGGACTCCTAGAAATTGGCTCAAATATTTGTCTGAGTTGCTCCTGCCAGTGTCTGCGCATCCTGCTGTAAGTGAACACCTAGGGCCCCTATGTTTCTTCTCCTTAAGATCTCGGAAATCACCTCCACCTGCCCTTGGTTCTTTTTGGGATCCAAGTGCGGGTGTTCTGTAATAGGCTGCAGGCTCCCTTCTTTGGCTGCATTGTGAGGATGAACACAATGAGATCTCGCTTTCTCTGTTTCGCGGTGGTCAGCCGTCTACCTTCCTGTGTTTAATTTCCAAATGACTGTTCTATTCTGTGCTTGCTTCTTCTTCTTCTTTTTTTCTCTTTGTAAGCCCTTCATTCTTTCAATACGGATGTGGCCTCTTCGGCAGACCCTCCCTCTCACGTTTCCCTTTTCCTGTCCAGTCTCTGCTTCCAGCAAATTGCTTTTGTTCCCATCGGATTGTTCTGGTCACTGGCTTCCTTGTTAGAAGTGTTTCTCAGATGTCTGGTGTTGCTTGACCATCTGCTCATGATTAAGAATGACAGGCCAGCAATCAGCCCTGCAGCTCTGAACGTGTGGGAGGAGTTGGCCTACCGTGGACTTCACTCAGGAACATTCTGGGAGGGCTTGACAGGACCTCCAGGAGACAGCCTCTGCTCTTTCCTCTCTACAGAGACACGGTCCCCAGAGGGGGCTCTTTCACCCCCTTCACGGCTGCCTCCAGAGAGCTGAGCCACCCTCATCACTGCAGAGTACACTACTTAAATGCTAAGGGACTTTATGGGTTCATTTCTGCCAACCCCCCTTTATGGGTTCATTTCTGCCATCCCCTCCTTTATGGGTGCATTTCTGCCATCCCTCCATCTCTCTTGCTTTTTATTACTCCTTTCCCAAGACTGGGAAATTGCTACTTATTTAAAATGCCTAAATAGCCCTAAAATTTTAATTAAACCCTGCAATATGTCCTTGTTACAACTTTCTCATCAACTTCCCGGGAGTGTGTGTGTTATAAGACATTCCATCTCAGGGCAAAAGGCTTTTGTTTGCTGTTCTTTTAAAGACCTGGGACTGCATGCAAGCCCAGAATTGCTCTGGTTTACGAAGGAATGAAAGTTTTGGGAAGAGGCCACTTAACGAAACCTTCCCGTGGCCCTCCAGGAAGGCTATGTGCTGCTTCTACCTCCGTGACTGTTGGAATTCCCAGTGCTAGGAATTTAGAATATCTTCCAGAGGCAGGGGCTCATCCTTGCCTCAGTGGAAAACATCAGATAGCTAGAGAGGAAAGACAAGCAGATCTGGGGAGCCTGAGGTGGCTCTATCAGCGGGGATCAGGGTGAGCTCATCTTCCTGGATGTGACGTCTCCTTGAGCTTTCTGACATTCCTTAATGCCTGGATCCTCCAGACATTGTATAGGTCAGCAGCCAGATTTGATCACACTTAGTGTGGTTTCAGGTCAGGCTCCAGAAGTTGAGGGGATTCCTTCATGAGCAGGTCTATCCATAGGCACATCTTAGGGCTCTTGCTACTACAGCCTAGGGTTAGAACTAACATACATTCAGGTAGACGTGGCCATGCAGAACTCAGAGCTCACGTAGCCTTCACAAGATGACCCCCAAGCCCAGGTTTAATCTGTGGAGAGTGGGATCCCGACCTGGAGGTCTGAGGTCCTCAAGCGCACCTGACTAGTTCATATCGTCTCCAGTCGAGAATAGGTGACACATTTCCTTGTCTTTATGATTCTTTTACACAGGTGACAGATAATGTCCTCTGCATACCACAGAACCTGAATTAGTACTGTTTCAGGATATAGATCCTTATAAACCATGTACAACAGAATTGGCCCCAGCACCGGGGAGCTATGGGATCTACTTACTGCTGTCCTTCAGTTCTGAGACACTGGGGTAGTTCGGAGTGGCAACCAGGCTGGGCCAGGAGTCAGGGAGCAAGGTGACCTTGGGCAGATGTCTCCCTCCAGAGCCCCCTTCCCAACCCCTCCAGCTTGCTTGGGTTTAATAACTCGGCGCGGTTACCCGACATGCACACGCAGCAGACATTTTCAGTTTCCCTCAATTAGATTCTTCTTTTGAGCCTTTTTTTTTTTTAAAAAAAAAAGATCTCAATAGGAGCCTCTTAGTATTCTAGCAGAGCTGTCTGCAGTAATGTGTTAGAGGATATAGGTGCCACTCCTGTGCAAAGAGCTTGAAAAATGACCAGACAGAGCCAAGCTCCCCGTGTTTGTTGTCAGCTGCATCGGCAGGGTAATAAATCAACCCGTCTCATGTCAAGGGTCAGTTTGTTTGATGTTTAAAGCGTTTGGCCAATCTAATCAGGCTGGGCATGGCCAACCCACCCGCGAGATGCTGGCGCTGTTCCCCGCTGAGGTGTCAGGAGCTGCACTTCTCTGACCTGAAGACTTTGGGGCCTCAGAACTGGAGTGGCAGGAGACAAAGAGTTCAAAGAGGCAGAGGCTTCGTGCCCAGTCTGTTAGCAGGAGCAATCCTTGGGTCTAGCAACTGAAGGTAGTTATCATCTCGTCGGCCCAGAGACTTGGTTTGAAATGGTTGGACACATTCCTAGAGGACTTAGAAAGCAAGGCTGCCACATCATCTTCATGGCCGTGTGCAAAATAAAATTGTGAGGCCCTTTTAAAGCAAGGCAGAGCAGCACCGAAGGCACTGGAACATAAATCCTGTTATTGTGTGGCTGTGCTCTTGACTTGCATTGTTTTGTTTGATGGGTATAATTCGAAGTAAAGAAAAATTAAAAACTCAAACGATCAGAGCCAAGTTTTACTTTCCTCTCTGTTATCAAAGGGGAGATTGTAAATCTCTTGCAGAATCATGCAGTCATACAGTTTGTGCTTTATGGCTGCCTCCTCCCACCTCTAGCTGACTTAGACATAGCAACACATCCTACCCAGGGCTGCTCAACAAGGAAGATGTGCAGTTCTGGCACAGCCCCCCTGCTGGTCCTGACCTCTGAGTCCTGAAAAGGTTCGGGAGGAATCCACAGTCTACAGACCCAGCCCAGGGCCGTCAAGCAATCCTAACTTCAATGCTGAGGCCTGTGCAAGGCCTGGCTCATGGTAGTGAGGCATGGCTGCCCTCGGCGTGTGTCAGTTGCTGCTGCTGGCAAAGGAGGATGTAGCACTGCTCACTCGAGATCACATCCCCTGAAAGTGTAACACCTATGCTGAAGCCCCCTGAGAGTGGGTGACAGGATGAGGTTTTGGGGCAGGAACGGGCCACAAGGCCAGGATGTCTGGGAGTGTTGGAACCAGTGGTCAAGATCTTGGAGGAGAGCATTGGGTGCCCTGTACCCAGCTCCATCCACATGCCACCAAATTCACTCAAAATACACGTGCAGCAATGATACTGAAGAATCTAATTCTGACAGCAAGGCTTTTGTTTCTGAAACTGGGCCCTTCACGGACCACCTTTGTTAAGACTGGTAGAAAAGATTATAATTTGTTATGGAGCCTGAAGCACATTGAAATGAAGTAGCTTAAAATTTTCAGTAGTTTTAAGGAAGCAAAATGCAGTTTCCAGGGACCATCTGAGACCTTCCAGTGTTTTCTAGAAGATGTGCAGAGCTGGGTTACTCTCAGCTGATTCACAAGAGAGGACAGGCCTGTTGAGGCTCTTGTCTATCTCTAGTTTCTTCCCATGACACTGCACAAGTCAGAAGTAGCCCTATGCCTTAATTTCCTCTTCTGCACTCGGAACGGAAGACAGCAACAAGGCACCAGTGGCTTTTGGAGCTGCCGGCTGAGGTTGTTACTGTTCTAGAATGATCCTAGGACAGCAGATTTTCACTTGAAGACCCGCTAGGTAGAGGCTTACAACAACACAGGGTGTGGTGATGGGAGAGAGGGCTCTGGGGCTTGGCTGCAGAGGTGTCCAGAAGGAGCTCTGAGGAGTCTTGAACTTCAGATTCTGGGTTCAGAAAGTGGGTCCATGGGGGTGGTGAGAATGCAGAGGTGCTGTGCAGCCTGTCTGGTGGGATCAGAAGGCATAGCTCTGGGTAGCTGCCGGGTGAAGTTGGCTGATGTCATAGGGAAGGAAGAAGCAGGGTGTGTTGGCTATCCTGAAGTCCTGTCTTTCCCATTCAGCCACTGTAAAGGCTGGACCAGCATGAAGCTCTTCTGAAGTCACCTTGTTCCCAGAGCTCAACTCTGCATGAGATGAAGGAAAACAATGGAGCAGAGAGGAGGCTGGCCTTCCTGAATACAATGCAATGTCTCCGAAGTATCACCCATCAGGGCAGCTTCCTTCTTCTTCTCTTAGAGGAAGTGGCTTGGTGCTGCAAAAGCAGTCCATCACTATCCTAGGACTTAGAATCTGGGCGTGGCTGGGTAGACAAGAGTCGCTGGTCCCTTAAGGGAGCCTGGCAGTCCCAGCCTTGAAGTGTCATGCCAGGCAGCTTATGTGATGAAAGGAGCATCCATTGTTCTGCCAGCTGCCAGGCGGCCTGCTGCTCACAGCTAGCCGCATTCTGCAGGTGCATTGGGAGCCCAATGTCTTAGACCAGCCCTTCGGCGAAACTGCCCAGGTGCCAAGGGCTGCATGCTAAGACTCACACTAAGACAAGTCTGAGGAGGTCACCAGTAACACCTCAGAATATGGGTGAGTGAGGAAAAAAGTGACTCAACAGGGTTTTGAGGAACCTGATGCTAAAAGAGTTCCCAGAGAAGGCACAGTGTGTGCATGCATGAACCAGTGTGCATTACATGTTTGTGAGCACATGCATGCATACATGAATGCATGTGTCTGTGTACATGTGTGTCTGTATGGGCATATGTGTGCATGTGCATCTATATGTGTATCAATGCATGTGTTGTTGTGTGTGCACATATGCCTATGTGTGCATGCATGTATGTAAATATACGTGTCTGGACATGTGCACATATATGTGTTCATTAATGTATGTGATATGACCGTGCACGTGTCAGAGACTGAATTCCTTCTCCCTGTAGCACAAGCCAGGCTGCTTGTCTTGGTTGAAGGTGGTGGTCTTGTGAGGCGGGAAGGCTTTGTGATGCCCGTCACAGACATCAGACGCCAGGGGCTCTGAGCACTGCTTCTGCATAGGTCTCCCTGTGAGGACTCAGTGAGCACCAGCCTCTCTACCAGGACTAAGACATATGTGACATATTCTCAGAGAGCCCACCCAGTCCTGTTGCCCTGGGATTTACGGTGCTGCTGTTGTTGTTGTTTTAAAGACAACTGATGCTCTAGTTTTTTCCTATTGTCACGACGCAACACTCTGACTAAAAGCAATTTGGGTTGGAAAGGGTTTATTTCAGTTTCCACTTCCTAGGCTGCCAGCCACCACTGGGAGAACCTGGAGAAGTTAGAGGTGATATTGCTTGATGGCTCACTCCCAGGCTCATGCTTGGATATCTTTTTCATTCACCACAGGGACTGTACAGTGGTACAGTCCACAGTGGGACTATTCTGTATCAGTGACTGATCAAGACAAACCTGCACGGACATGCCCACAGGCCAACCTGATGGAGGAAGTTCCCCAGCTGAAGTCCTCCTGTCGATGACCACAGGCTGTGACCAGTGAGCAATTACAGCTAACAAAGAAACCCAGGCAAGTTGGTAAGGCTACAGGGCCTTGCCCAGTGCCGGACTCTTGTGTGTCTCCACTTCTGGTACACGATCCTGCAGCCCTAATTCTTTATTCCTTGTATGTTTTGGGGGAACTAAGGAGTGTGCAGGTGTGCACCCCTAGACCGGGGTTGACATAAATGTGATGAACTCAAGGAGAAGAAAAGCAGGAGGTGGGTCATGAGGAAGAAGGTCTTTGGCATGCATAAGCATTTCAGGCCTGGGATATCATCTTGTGCCAAACTCAAGCTGCCAGAGCAAGACTCACGCTTCATGAAGTGGTCCAGGGCCTGGAAGGGGAAAGGCTCAGTGCATTGTGGGGTCTGTCATGAGGGCACAGGGTGGAAGGGACTTGATGAAGTCACTACAAGACAGGGCTTGTCTTTTGAGTCCCTGCTTGACTCAGAATTCTCCATTAGCTCTTTGGATAGACATAAGTATGGGATTTTTATTATATATTTATTTTTGTAAAAATTTATCCAACATACAATATAAAGTGAGAAAATAAAAACTCTAGGAACTTTTCACTTCATTCACTCCCTGAAACATTTTTACTGGTCAGATGCATCTTTTCCATGAAATATTGAGTTCCAAGGAGCAGGGGGAGGCACAGAGAATGCACTGGGCTGCAGGTGTCAATGTGTTTGAGGTTGGTGTCACTTGGGCTTTGAAAAGCTTCACTTTGTGATTATCAGCAGACTATGGAGGACGCTATATGTACACTGCCAGTACGTTTGGATGGGAGCCATTGTAGAGCAGACGGTTCCAAACCATAGCTAAGCAGGACAGACCCCACCCAAGCCTCAGGATCAGAGGGCACTTCCACTCAACAAAGAGCCTGACAAGGTATTTTATAAGGGTGTGTGAGGCCCCACCCTCAGGCTAACATAGACGCTTGACTGCCTTTGAACTGTGAAGCTTTTCGGGGCCTTGGTTGCTTCCCACCTAATATTTGGGCACATGTTTGATAGTAACATTTAGCGCAGGGCCTCACAGTTACCAGTTGGGTAGAGGAGGAAAACAAACAGGTGTGAATGGCCTGGGTGATAACGGTAAAATTCTGTCACAATCACCCAGTCTCAGGGACCCCAGAATAAAGAAGAACTTTACAGGGAGTGTGTGTGTGTGTGTGTGTGTGTGTGCACGCGCGCGCGTGAGTGTGCTTGCACAGTGGGTCTTGGTTTTGTTGTTCAGCCACACACAGTGAAATCGCCCTAGGAAGCCCAAGGAATAAATCTCCTGTCCATCATTCGGTAACACTGTGTTGGCCTTCATGCTCACCAGCCTCTTATTCTTATAATTAAAAGTCTTGCAGGATGCTGTAGATGTGTAATGTGGGTCAGGAACCTTGGGTCAAGGACACAGTGCAGCAGCCTGCTTATCTCATTAGCCATGCAGAGGAGGATAGGCCATTGGGTAGAGGTGCTTGGTGCCCCCCTCCCAACACACACACACACACACACACACACACACACACAGAGAGAGAGAGAGAGAGAGAGAGAGAGAGAGAGAGAGAGTGCCTCTCAGGAGAAGAGGCCTGCAGGGATTCAGCTGGGTGACCTGCCTCTCCTGAGGAAGAGACCATGAGTAATGTGTTCAGAGAGAATGAAAGTGAATTCGCTTTGTCTCCTGAAGGAGCAGCATGAATGTATTCAGATGGGAGCCTGCGTAAGTGTAGAGGCCACAGGGCCAGACACCAGGGGCTGTGTTCAGAGGGGAGCCTGTGTCAGTGTGGAGGCCACAGGGACAGGCACCAGTGGTGTGGCCAGGGTAGAGGGAACTGACAAGAGGTGAAGATGTTTGAGTGGTCCAGACTCTGGGCCCTGCCCCGCCCTCCGCCACACGTGCCTAGGCACATAGAGGCCTATGCAATATCATTTTCTAGGCGTTTTCTTTTTGACGTGGGTAGAGAGCTGCTTTTAGGCTTGTTTTCAGAGAGCAAAGTGTGAAACTGAATTTTTAGAATGAATAGATTATTTAAGCCTGTAATCGTACACATTTGTAATTATATGATGGAGCCAGAAAATGCGAGTTTAGTCTTAATGGCAGAAGGAAGCAGAAGTACTCAGTGAGCCGTGAACTTGGTGTGAGAGGGATGTGTGAACCCCATTGCAGGGTGGGTGCCTCCTCCCAAGGCTCAGGTCTGGGTACAGGCCCTGCATGGCCTTTCCTGTCATGTGACCTTGCACACATGAATAAGAATGTGACCACATGCAATCCTTAGTTTCTGTGAGAGGTGTTTGGACACAGGTGCACATGCAGGTGCCCCTGTACCATGCACATATGCATATGTATGCATGTGTGTGAGTACACAGGTTCATACATGTGTGTTCATACATGCATGTGAATAAACACATAGGTCCTTGATTGTGCATTTATGTAGAGCTCTGGTCCCAGTCACCTCCTGCTCTTAAGTATTGTCATTTGGTGTGGATCCACTCAGAACTACACACATGGAGATTGTTTTTTGAGGGGGAAGACCCATGAACCAAAAGCAACAATAGAGGGTACAAGGTTTAATTACTGGATGACAATTTAGTAACAGTGTGGTGGGTAACTGATGGGTACCTGTGTGCGCCATGTCAGTTTCTAGCCATGTAGGAACGGAAGCACAATGGAATAGATCTGTGGACCATTACATGGCCGTCATGCAAAACGCACAATGGGAAGTGGGGTGCGGAGTACAGGTCTCCCTGCCTATGCCCTCCTGTGGCCATGGCAGCTGAGAAGGAAAGACAATTTCTTTGGATTCTGCTCCTTTCGGTGGTGCGAGAACTCTTCTTAGAGCCCACAGAATTACCAGAGTGCAATACACGAAACTCCACCTCATTCTCCCCTTCTGGTCTCACGTGGGGTACATGAGGGCTGAAGAGTTCCAGAGAATACACATCTCAGAGGCATTGGCTCTTTAAGAGACAACCTTAGTTTGGGGGCTGTTGCTAATCCCCCTCCTCATTGGAGATGACAAACCACACCAACAAGGCTCCCGTAGAGTAAAAGTTGCCAAGGGACGCGACTCAGTGGTATAGAATTTCCTGGGCCTGAGCTAGACCCTGGGTCTATCCCCAGCACTGCAAAAGGAAACCAACCAACCAATCAACTGATAACCCAAGCAAGCCCAAGAAACAACCACAGGAGCAGCCAACTTTGGACTCTAAGAAGACATTCTTGTGGAAACCTAATGCCATAGGAGAAATAGAAACAAGAAGGTGAGAGAAAACTTTAGGCTCTGAGCCACAGTCAAGAGAACGACCTCAACAGACCTTTGGCCAGCATGCCACGAGCTACACAACCACACAGCTCACACTCAAGTTCTGTGAATGTGATGTATCACATTGGTGTTCTCTTCTTAAAGATGTAATGACCTACACTATATAATTAATCAGTACCGTATGATCACACGTACAAGGTATTTGTGTGAGTACATTGATCAATATTTGCCACATTAGAATTTAAAACATGTAAGATGCAAAAATACACAACACACACAGCATTAGTTATCAAAATTTGGAGTCAGAAGCCGCTTGGAAAGGCAGCAATCACAGTCTCAAGGGGCCGACCAGTCACCAGAGCCAACTCAGATACAAAGATAGAGGACCTTCTAGCATTAAGTCAGCTAAGACTGTCGAACTAAGAAGGGCAGAGAGCTGGGGATGCTAAGAGTCAAGAGACAACATGAGAAACCAGACACTCTGGAGAGAGCCTCTCACGTGCTCGTCAACAGACCAGGCTGGCTGAGGAGAACACATGGCCCTGAAGCTGCGTCATGAACCTCCCCGAGCAGAGAGAGGAGAGAGAATCAGAACAGATTACCAGAGAATGTAAGCCAATTTTCAAAGGGCACAATACATTCTGTGTTCATAATGACAGGAGTAGGGAGGAAAATGTCTGAGTAGAGGCTGAGGAATTTTAAAAAATCAGTGGTGGACACCAAGCTCCCGATTGAGGCTACCTATAGAGAAGTGAGAAAATAAATTACATCCTGCCTGCCTTCAGGCACCGCACAAGCAGGGTTGGGTGAGTGTCAGGCTGAAGAGCTGGAAGAAAAATCCCTCCAGCCTCACTTGTGTATTCAGTGAGATTGCTCCTCAAATGGAGAAGAGAGAGGGTTCCCAGCTAGGCAGACACAGAGGGAGTTTGTCTCCAGCAGGTCTACATTGCAAGAAATAGCAGAAGTTGTTTGGGAGCAGTGGAGCAACTGAGGCCAGAGGAGTGTTCTATGGGAAGAGTGAAAGAAAATGAGGTAGGCAGTTGGCTTGCTTTGGGTCCCAAGAGAGCCAGACATTTCTTGTGGTTCTTGGGTTCCACATTAATTCAACTTTTCTCCTTGCTCCGGGGCTCGCTCTTGACCTGTGATAAGGAGATTGGCTGTATGTCAGTGTCCCACCACCGTCCACTGCCTGGCCAGCACTGGATGGGTCCTTCCTTTCCGAAGTCCCCTTCTCCCAGTTACCTGTCCACAGTCCTGGGATGGGGCGGCTGTAGCCTGGCACAACGGCCCACGAGTGGTCACGTGCTACCTCGCTCGGCAGAAGCAGCTGCCTGTGGTTTGGGCTGTGCGAGGCAGGCTCTAATCTCTGTTGTGGGAGTTGATGGAGAATACAGGGGGCACTGGGGACAGAGCTGCCTGGGAGCAATGATGGGATGCCCTGGGGGCTGGGCAGGAATGCTGGGAGAGAGTTGTGGGCTGGGGTGGACTTGAATGAGTCTCCTATGTTCAGGCCATATGTCACCAGGTGTGTCAAGATCTGCAGGATGCAGTAAGCACATCTTTAGCCCACAAACCCTCACTGTCGACCTCGGATCAGACCAGGGCTGATGAGATCAGCACCTTTTCTGTCCTGAGAGGCTTCCTGTTTTATAAATAGAGCTTCTAGAATTCCTGATATTTCCCTTGGATGTCTGAGATGTACTCACCTGCTTTGTTTTTGTGATGTCCTCTGTCCTAGAGAATCCATTTTGTTTAAGTCCTTTAAAATGATTAATTGATGATGGCCTTTGAGTTAAAATACCATATTTCTCGATGATACGGTGCATATTTTTCACCTGTGAGTATTTCTGAGTGCCGAATGCCGAGTGTAATTGATGGATGCTTTTAACTGATCTCTCTCTCTCTCTCTCTCTCTCTCTCTCTCTCTCTCTCTCTCATTTTTTTCCTTCTGAAAAGCTGTTAATAAATAGAAGTTGCATCTTTAATTGACTGCACCTGAGAATCAGGAAGTATGGTAATTCTCTCAGGCCTGTAGCCTGATCTGCATAATAAATTCCATCTCTCCAAAATTTGGGCAATGGAAAGTTAAAACAAGAGGCTTGCCAAAAATCTGGGCAGCTTCTTCCAATTGTTTTAAACATTTAAAAATATATTTTAATTAAAATATAATTATATACTGGACAGTGGTAGTGCATGCCTTTCATCCCAGTACTCCGGAGGCAGAGGCAGGTGGATCTCTGTGAGTTTGAGGCCAGCCTGGTGTCTACAGAGTGAGTTCCAGGGTGGCCAAGGCTACACAAAGAAACCCTGTCTTGAGATATATTATATATATATATTATATATGTATATGTAATATATAATATATATATGTCATTTCTCTTTCCATCTTCCTCCTCGTATTCTGTTACTTGCTTATTGTATTTTTAATAATTGAAAATTATTTTTGTTGTTTATATTTTTTATTTTTAGCATTTACTTTTTATCTATTGTGTATGTGTGTGTCCGTGTGTCTGTGTGGGTATGTGCACATGGGTCAAGTATTCTTGAAGGCCAGGGCATCTGGGTCCCTGGATATAGGTGCTGGAAATCAGACTCTGGTCCTTGCACAAGCAGTATGTGCTCTTAACTTTGGAGCCATCTTTCTAGACCAAGAAGTCTAGGCACTCACTGTGTGACCCAGGCTGGACTTGAATTCACAGCAATCCTTCTGTCTTAGCTTCCTCGGTGCTGAGATAACAGCTGCAAAGCCCCACACCTGGCTGTTTGCTGAGATTGGCTTGTTTTCTAGTTCCTGCTCGAAAGCCAATCAACTTCTTGTCAGCTGCCTTGCCTTGCAAATTTAAGGGGTTTTGCTTGAGGCCTTTGGGGCTCATGATCTAAATCCTGGAGGACACCAAAGAAAGATGGATACCTGTCTACTAACCACTTAAAAATATGACATTTATCCTGAGAGGCTCCGCTTGGAAAGATAGTTGATCATACATATAATTCACAAGGAGAAGAAAGAGCGAGGTGCCCGTACTCTCTCAGATGTTTCTTCTCATTGGAGATGCGGGCAATTCTGACAGATTTTAGCAGACCTGGAGACTCCCAGAGGTGTTAGCGGAGCCCCCTACTGTGTGGCTGACCTCTCCTCTTCTCTGACAGACCTACCCCAGCTGCCCCTGGCTTCTTTCCTAGTCCAGGGTCCAACTGGCACAGGCTGGGAGAGGTGGTGGGGGTTGTCATCCAAAGACTGAGGGTTTTGAGAAACACACACTCAGAAAGGGGGTGTAGAAAGGGACAGGACAAGTGTGAGCAGGATAACGGTGTTTCTTTCCTGTTATTCCTGGGATCTTTCTCCTTTCCCTTACGACGATGGCCCCCATGCACCGATTGTGTTTTGGCAGCACTCCTGAACAGGATTTATCGTGTCTTAATAAAACAAATGAAATGTCACAGGCGGTGTGATCTTGGAGACCTTTATCTGCGATGATGCCTGTGGGAGGAGCACCCGGACACCCACCCCAGCAATGTGCAGAGGGCTGCAGTGGGCCCCGCGGCATTGTGGGAGGATCACTGTGGGATGGTCCGGCATGACAAATGTGAGCACGCTGGCACTCAATCCACCTTTCTTTCATTTTCTCCATCGAATTGCTCCTGTGTGAGTTATGGCCGTGTCTCTGCCCCTCTCCCAAGCCACCATCGACACCAGCCCTCAGATTAATTGCCTTAATGACTTTGCCCCTGCAATCCTTCTGCTCAGATGTCTTCAGTGACTGCCTATTGTCTCATAGTTAGGGGAAGCGTTCCTGGGGGCTGCAGGCCTTGTATGTGTGTGTGGGGGGGGCGGTGTGTGGTGCTAATTGAAACCCCAAGCTTTGTCTCCTGGGCCTCTCTGGCTCTAACACCTAAGCCTTTCTCTAGAAACCTATTTCCTGAAATAAAAGGAGACTACCCAGAAAGGGTTTACTGATTTCCATGTTCTGCCCATTCATGGAAAAGAATAATTTTGTTTATCTACTCATTGTCTCTTTTGATACATTGTTCACATCCCTGGGACTCTCTCTTTCGGGTGTTGTAGTTTGTTGCTTCTGTCTGACAGAGGGCAAGAATTTGGTGGTGGCATGCCATCCTAAACAACTACCCACTTGTGATCCTACCCAGGTCTTCCTTCTTCAGGAGTTTGGTTCTCATGTTCCTTCTGGCCTTGATGCTTGCATGCAAAAAGTCCCAGACTTCCTGCAAGGCATCTTTTAAACCTAATTGTTTTTTCTTTTCTTTCTTTTTCTTTTTTTTTTTTTAAAAATGAGGCAGTCTGTCTTGTTGGCAGTAAAGGGGATGATCCCCTAAATCTCTCCATGTCCTTCTAAGCTGCATCTGTCCCAGGACGTTTAGTATCCCTAAGAGAATGCCTGTTTAGGGCTTGTGGGCATCTCTCAGAATCTAGCCTTGCTAGTCATTTTTTACAGTTCTTTTATGTGCTCTGCCTTTAGCTTTGCACATAGACCTAATTGTTGACTTCCCTCAGCAGGTCATAGGAATTTATAGTGGGGAAACTGGGGTCCTTGGAGTGGTGCTAATTGCCTGGAACCCCACTGTGCATCTGTGGATGCCCAGTCCTGGGCTTACTGTTGGGCAGGAGGGGAGTCTGGGTATGGTGGTTTTGGATACTGAGCAATGAACAGTGACGTCCTTAGCAAAACTGATTAGGAGCCCAAGAGAGCTCGGAAGGGGAAGCTCTTGACGTGCAAGCAGGAAGACCTGAGCTTGAACTCCAGAGTCCACAGGGGAAGGCAAGTGTGCTGGTGCGTGCTTGTAAGCCCAGTGTTGGGGAGGCAGAGAAAGAATGATCCCTGGGGCTCATTGGCTACATGGTCTAGCCTACTGAGCAAGTCCCAGATCAGTGAAAGATCCTCCTAAAAACCTAAAGCGGATGGCTTCTGAGGAACGACACCTAAGGTTGACGTTTGACTAGCACATGCATGCACATGCATGTATATGTGTACCTACATACAAAGGAGTGTCACTGGGAGAGGGGGGCATTGCCATCATTCATGAACCAAAGAGTCAACAGTGCCCATTTATCTATGCCCATAGAGAAGATCCTAGAAAGTTCCCCGTCAAGGCAATCTCCATAGATTTAGCTTAATCCTGGCAGTACAGCTAGAAATTGAATACTTTAAAGCACTCCTGCTCTTTGTGAAAGAAAAGAACATACACTTTAAAATAAATCAAGCAGTGTGGGGGGGCATCATTAGCAGGCATCAAGGTTCAGATTTCTAAAGGATGAAGAAATGCGCAGAATGCTTCTTATCACTACCACATAGCAAAGAAAGGAACCAAGCTGCCATCTCTGTGTCCCTGTGAAGGGGGGATTTCACGGGCTTGGCCAGAAAGTGTGTGTGGATCTTGCCATGATAGTTGACTTTCCAGGTAGAGGGCTAGGGAACATGAGAGGAGCTGCAGGTCCAGATCTGCAGCAAAGACGGGGTTGATGGTGGCAGGGTTGAAAGCATTTTCTGTTCTTCCGGAGCACACTGGTTTGGTTCCCAGCACCTAGGGAAACTGTAACCTAGGTTACAGTTGCCTGTAATTGCAGCTCCAGAGAATTCAGCTGCTGTCTTCTGACCTCTGTGGGTATCTGTGTACATGTCATGCACACATATACACATATGCATAAATAAAATTGCATTTTTAAAAACACTAAGTCTAGATTAATAGTAGCAAAGGCTTTGAGGTGAAGCCCAGGATGAGGAAATCCCTGGGAGTCCCAGGTCCCAGCACACCACTTGAACATTGGTTACTATAGGGGATGTTCATGAAGTTTCTGGAACACGGAATACATGGAACATACTGAACGGATGCTGCTGTCCCTCTCACGCCTGCCTTCTGTCAACTTCATTGTGATAAGTGGACAGACAAAATGTCCTTCAAATAGAAAATCCCTTAAAACACAGGAGACAGAGCATCTGGAGTTGACGGGAAGGGCGAGGGGTTGCTTGAGTATGTCAGACTCTGAATCCCGAACCGTGAATGACTTGTGGTCAAGCTGTAGGCTCCCGTGAATACCATGCTGTTTGTTCGTCAGCTGCACACTCTGCCTGGTCAGAGCCCTTGTCCTTTCTCCTCAGGCTCCATGTGTTCATCCAGTCGAGCAGTCTTTAGGAGTGAGTCACCCATGAGTCTAGGGCCTGTGTCTCTTGTGCTATTGTTCGGGGTGACAGGCGCCAGGTACGCAACAAGTATTCAGACTTCTCAAACTTCAGTGCAGGCTTATAGTTTGAATTTCCCGCAGGTGTCTGTGTCATTTGCTTTCGAAAGTCTTCAGATAAAATCCAAAGCTAGGTATGAAACGCTCAGAACTACGGTTTGCAATGGTCTCCTCTTTGTTTGACAGCTGCCTTTTTATTTGACACTTCTTTCCTTTGCCATGTGGGTTTCAGCTTGGTGGGGTGCTAGGGGTGCCCCCAATTTATTTTTGGTTGCCTGAGGACTTTGATGTGATAGTAAGAACAAACAAGCAAAACCCCAAGTTCATTGTCTCAGATAGTATCAAGGAATCTACCGGTCTGTCTTCTGATGTTAAAGTTTCAGATCTCTGCTTAAATCCCTGATCAGACTGAGCTGATCATGGCCTTCTCCTCTGTCAGTTTTCTTCTCTCATGAGTGAATTTTTTTCTCACCATTAACTGGAGATTCTGTCCTTTTGCCATTGAATAATTTAAGTTACTTGTTGAATATTACTTGACCATATACAGTTGTATTTATTTTAGGGTTATCTATCAATATTCTGTTGATCTTTATGTCCACTTTGCTCTTGTTTTGTAATATAACTTGAAACCAAAAGTAACAGACGTAATTTAATAACAAAAACTCAAACTGCCCAATTTTGAAATGTGCTAAAATTTTCACACATAGAAGAGGTACTTGTATGAACTTGTATGCCCATGCACGCACACACACACACACACACCCCACTATGGTAGATGATCAGTATATGCGCTTTAATCATGGCCTATCATTTCCTTACATATATGCACTTCACAGCATGATGTATAAAATACCAATGTAAATAAATGACAAGGAGAATGTCAAGCACATGCTTTGTGTGGCTGGGTCCGACAGGCAATGGTGCTTGGGTTAGGACATAGTCCCTGTCTTCAAGAAGCTGCATGCTAATGGGGTCGATGAAGCTAGAAGCTCCCAAAGTGAATGCAAAATTGGGATGCTGTTCAATGCCCGATTTATTATGAAACTAATTACACAGCCCTGATTACACAGTTCCTCTCTCATTATGCTACATTTAATTGCTTATTTATTTGTATCCGACCGTACTGTCAGGCTGACTCGAAAAAGACACAAACCGTCTCTAGTTTGTTTTTGACTTTCTGACGGCGAATCCTGGCTCTGGACACTTGGAAGGGCTCAGAAAGCATTTCTCGAATGAATGAATGAAGTGATTCACAGTGGAACAGCTGGGAAGCACTAGAGGAGGCAGGATGTGAACTGCATCGTGAAGCCTGAGAGTGTGGGTGGATATGGGGTTCCCACTTTGAGTCCAGGGCTGGGACTGGGGTGCTCTCGGCCGAGGAGGCGTGAAAAAAGTCCAGGAGGCATAAAGTATCTGCTCCAACCCTCCGCTGAGAAAGGCCACCTTTCAGACCCACATGGAGCCACGTGTCGTTGTATGGGTATGAAACCATCCAGAACAGAACATGGATCACATGGCATCGCAGTAGGAGGGGATTTGAAGAGTGGCTGTGGGTCTCTCTCTAGGAGGAGGGACCCTTGCCCACCCTCATGCTCTTGGTGCAGAATTCCTTGATGCCCCATGGGGGGCGGTGTGCTGCTGGCCATGGGCAGGTCATAGAAAACTTGTCATTTTCCTGTTGGAAAGATGCCCCATCCTGCAGCTAGAAAGAGTACCGATTACCCATTCATTCCTGAGTTGCTTTCTATGTTTTACCAAAAATCTTACGACTATTCAAAACCTACCCCTCAGTGACTGCCAGCCTCAGTTTTCCTGCAACCTTGGTCTTTCAACTCACTGTTTCTTCCCCGTTGTCTGTCTCTCCTGATGGCCACAGGCAAGCAGTGACTCTCCAGAAGTCCCTTGTGCCCACCTGCCCTCAGGCTCATGGCTTGTCCTAGCTGCACATTTTTCTATAACCTTCCGTGACTACTGGCCTCTCCTGCCTTCCTTTGCTGGCTAGGGTGTTCTCCAAGCCACAGACCTTCTTTTTATCACTGTCTATCCGTACGTGTTTTGGCTCATGAGCCTCATTTAGAGTTCTTAATCATCTTCAGCAATAGCTTTCTAGTACAAAACAATAGCATATAATATCCTGGTATATTAATGTGTGTACTTGAAATTACCGAAGTCAGTAGTAAAGACAAATCACTTGATTATCTAAATACATGTAAAAAAAAAAAAAAGCCCTCCATTTTCTGATTGGTCTCTTTTTAAGTAGTAACGGGAACTTGGTGGCGATAAAATTACCGTGTGTGAAGTAAAATGGTAAGGAACAGTGATGTTTGAACTTCAGAATTTGTCCATTTGCTGTGTGCTTTCTCCTCTGAGGATCAACTCTAAAGGAGGGCGTGCGTGCATTCCTGACACTAAGCATGCAGAGGTGTGTGGAGTACAGAAGCGGAGGAACATGCCTAGGAAGACAGGTGGGAGACAGCAGAGGGTTGAGCACCTGGAGCTGCGGAGGTTTCTATGGAGGGCTGTGGGCTGGAGGATGCGCGTCCTGCCTGTTATAATTTAAAAATGAAATGGTGGGAAGGAGTCCCACCATGCAATGGGGCTATTGGAAGGAGGGGGCTGAGACTGATCCCTAGGGACGTGTGTGTGTGTGTGTGTGTGTGTGTGTGTGTGTGAGAGAGAGAGGGGGGGGGCAAGGGGGGGCAAGGCCCACATTTTAAAAGGGAGCATGGTGAATGTGCACAGGAGACATTCTTAGTGGCTGCAGCTGAGGACATAGCCCGTCAGAATCCCTTCCCCAGGGCTAGGCCAGTACAGATGCCTGAATACTAACACTGCCTGAGCAGCTAACTAACTTAACCTTTAGTTAAGTTAACCTCCAGTTAAGTTAAGGCTAATCCTTAACCTTGGATGCAGGGGTGGGTTAAGAGTCAAGGGCTTGGCAGCAACAAGCAACTGTATCTCTTGTGTCAGGAACATGGGCACAAACGCCAACAGATGAGAGATGTGACCATCCCACAAGACTCTTACTGCCATGTGTGGCCCTTCGAATTTGTTAATGTTATCTCGCTCAACCTGTTGTTCTGGTTTATAATAACCTAAAAATAATTTGTCTTTATTATATTTTTGCAGTCTGAACATTTTTTTCTCTGTGTGGAGGGGGTGTTTTTGCTGGCTTGTGAGTCTAAGCACCACATGTGCACAGAGTCCTTGGAGGTCAGAAGATGGTACCTGACCCCTAGGGCTGGAGTTAGAGATGTTTATAAGCTGCACATGGGTGCTGAGAGTCGAACCCTGGGCCCCTCGAAGAGCAGCCAGAGCTCTTAACTGCTGAGCCAGCTCTTTAGCCCATTTTCTGTTACCTTAAACAAATTAGTGTATTTGCCTCCACAGCGTTAAGCCGCTCTTCGACCTTGAATGTGCATCTCATCTGCATGATAACCTGTCTCTCCCTGCTCACAGGAAGCTGAGGCCCCTCCCCACAAGTTCATTGCAATTCTTTCTGCTTTCTGTTAGACGCACATCAAGGGAGGGAGCCTGTGTCTGTTGAAAGACATTCAGGAGTCACTGTGTGGATTTTACTTCGGTCTGTGAGCCACTGGCTGTTTTCCTAGAGTTCAGCAAATACCCAGCCTGCATGTACTGCATCCCTAACAGTAAAAATGAACTCAACCTGAGCATCCCTCAGTGAGCTTGAAATTTTAGATCGCTATGAGGTGGGGAATATATCCCTTCTCCTGGGAGACCAGATGCCCCGCAGGAGAGTGGTAAGACTTCTTCCAAAGACACAGGTGCATGTAAACATCCGGGCGATCCCGGGGATAGCCAAGACCTATGCCACAAGAAATGCCCATAGTCCTAGATCTTAAAGCTGAGCAGGCTGCCAAGTAGAGATGGGGATCACCACTACACCTGCAAATTCATTGCCGAATGAGTCATGATCGCTCCTCAGAGGGCGTTTAAAGATTGCATGGATATAACTTGGAGATGAGCTCCTGGGCATCCCAGGTTCCCCTTAGGATTCTCCATGAAGTCTATGGGTAGACTGGGCTACACATGCAGGTGGGCGGGGGCACACCCTTGCTGTGGACTGCCCAGGGGCTCCAGGAAGAGAGTCTAACACCTGCCATCCAGTGTGCTGTGGATGGAGGCTGGGAGTCTACTGAGCAGAAGCTGTGTTTCTGTCATGGCAGAGCATAGTCTCGCTCATTCTCCCAATGTTTACTGTGCTAGCTCTCACAGGCTGAGCTTGTACCAGCATGCCAGAGGCAGGAAAGGCAACCACGAAGGTCCCATCCTCCATCACAGGATCATGAGTCCCAGCCTCATGGCTTTGCTCCTTGGGACCTCGTCTAACACACTGAATATTCACAGTGTCATTTTTCCCATCCAAAAAAGTTGGGATTGTATTTGCTTCATCGGATGGGCACAGGATTGAATATAGACTCCCTGCCTGGGACATCCTCACAGCTTGATGAATGACAGCCATTAGCGTCACGTCACAAGAAGACACACTACTTGTGCCTCCACCCTTTCTTCGGGACTGAGCAGGCCTCAGGACTGCGCCAGTCCTGAGGACATAGCTGGCTTGAGCCAGTGTTCAGTGTCATCGCCTGCTGAGTACAAACCTTTGTAGACACTCACTGACTTCTGGATCAAGGATTCTCTCTTCTTGCAATCTCACATACACACGAGGCGGTGAATGGCACCACTGACAGACAGTGACCTGGAAGGCGGGTCATGGCCCTTCTCCCAGTCCCTGCATTTGCACGTTTTTTGTTTGTTTGTTTGTTTGTTTTCAGACAGAGGTACTGTTCTGTAGTGGGTTTCCCTGGCTACCGCTGGTTGTGTTTTCTCCTGAGCCCCACCCTGCATGCTTACCCTGATCTCTAGAAAACATCTCTTCCTTAAAGGCAGGCTGCGTGCGGGGGCGGGGTGGGAGGTCTCCAACTGTAGGCTGAAGCATCCTTCCAGCTACATTAGCAGTGATTACCCTGTCCGTCTTGAGTTCAGAAGGTCGGGAAGAGAGGCAGAAGAGCAGCCACCCGTGCAATCCCACCAAGGACAAGGATAGTTTCTGTTTGTGAAACTTGAGTGCTTTTCTGTGCAGACAGCAGACATCTCTGTAAGGGGCTTGATAAGTGTGTGGGCCTTCACTCCCAGTCAGCCCCTTGCGAAGAGGACCAGTGGAATGACTTACTGGAAGTAAGGGAGATGGCATTATCTGTACAGTCAGCTACACTCCCATCGGAGGCCATTGCCATCTCCTGGTATTCTGGGTTAGTCACACTGGGAAGGCTTGTCCAATGCTTTGGCTACCGCGGATGTTATGTAGGATTATCCTCTGAGACAGACTGTTGCCATCTTCAGGAGCTTTGCTGGGCCTGATCATAATCTGTTGACTTTTACTCCACCCTCCTGCAACACACTCCCATGGCAGGAGGGAGCTTGGAGGGTCATGGGACCCTTGTCTGCAGATCCAGCTATCTCTCCCAGATAGCTGTATGCAGTTTCCCCACTACCAGGGACCTCACAGAAAGGGGAGTTGGGGATGGTAGGATCTTAGTGGGTAGGGGTGTGTTTTATGGGAGGAGCTAGAGGAGACAGGCGGGAAGAACGAGGAATAGGGGATCCATCTATGGGAAAGCCACCACTCCTGTTGGGTAAATGGTTTCCAGTACAGCCTTTAGTGGAGGAGCCGCCATGTTCCTGTAAGTAATGCTTTGTCTGTGCGCAGAAAGTAAGTCCGACAAACTTATCGACTCCTAGAGTGAACATTGGAGGACTCCTGCCTCGGTTTGTCACTGGGGCCTTATGCAGAGGGCTAGATATTGTTTACATTAGCAATATAGGGTCAGGTTTTTTGGAAGAAGTAGGAGGGAAGAGTCCTTGACATTGATGGGAAGAGGGCCAACAGGAAGGACTGGTCAACCCTGAGATCTTTAGGAACGATGGGCATCAAAGGATGATGCTGGATGTTTGTCACTGTCCCAGAGTCCAGGAAACTGGTGTCCCCACATTGCCTTATGTCTTTACTTCCAATCAACAAAGAGACCCACCCTCTACAAGGGACAACCTTACCGCAGCCAGCTACCAAACATGGAAGTCAGCTGTGGGAGATCAAGACAATTCCACCCAGTGAAGTTACCTAGTTTTAGATAAGGACAATGTCACATTCCTGCCACTGGAACAGGTACCTGAGATGATCAACCGCAAGAACAGACTTAGCAGTTTTGATCCACGGTCTGTCGTCCCCATTGCTTTGGAACTCTGGCAGTGTGTCATGGTTGTAATTTGTGGCAGAGAAAACTGCCACCCAATGGCACTGATGTGAAAGAGATGGCGACAAGGGGGCTCAGGTCCTACAGTCTTGCTCATCGGCCTGTCCCCAGTGACAGAGACACACTATTGTGCCAAGCTCTTAAGGTTCTACTATGTCCTAGCACTGGCTCCCTGTGGACCAAGCCTCTAAAACAATGGCCTTTGGGGACTCTTAATCCCTCCGATGACAAAGAACAACACTAGTTTCTAGGCTGAGCTTCTGGGATGCTCCTAGCTCCTGCAGCCACCAGGAAAGGGGCAGTTATTGGCCTGTGCTTGATGGAGAAGTGGGAGTGAGGGATGCTGTCACGTCCCAAGGCCACACAGGAGCCATGGCGAAATAGTGTCCCCGTTCCTCAATGCCCCATTCTCCTATAATTTGAGCTCATAATTTTGGAGTGTCTTCTGCCTCACCCAGTTTGTTTCAGTATGTATCCCTTGATGTTTGCCTAAACCCCAAGGTTTTGGGGTTGTGTCACGAGTAGTGTTCCAGCCTGCCTCACTGGACCTGGCGTTGGAAGCTCATAGGAAAGTCCTGAGACTCAGGTGTTCTTAAGGAAAAGGGTTACTTCTAAATTATGTTCATACTGACTTTTTAAAGAGATGATAGTCCCAGAAGTGTCTGCAATGGGTGCCGAGCGTCAGAGTCTACAGCATGAGCTTGTACTGTCCAGAAAGTCTTGTGATCTATGTTTTCTTGGCTCTGTGAACTTGAGGTCTCCCAGGGCATCACCTCCCCCAGACTGTCCAGGTTCCAGGAGCCGATATTAGACTTTCAGCTGTCTAATTTATGAACAGCCAACACTGAACAATAACGTGCTAATAATGATGATGTGTTGAGCAAACCTAAACATTAAAATGAAAATGTACACAGTAGGCACCTTAAATAATTTTCCGTTGGAGATGTTACTTCTGATGTAAGCAATGGAAGAAGGGAAGAAACCATCCAGGAACGTATCAGGGTAGTGGTTGGTTTGTGTGTCTGAGAAGACAGTGGTGTTCTAGTTAGGAGGGGCTGGGCAATAGGAGCATGGTTTAGTTGGTGGGGACAGAAGGGAAGACTATAAGAAATCAGACATGCTGGGTTGTCCCTGAAGTCCCTGCAACATACAGTGTGCCTCCTGGAATGCATGCGGAATTGTTTACCTCCCAGTGCTGTGCAAAATACATCTAAGCTGGGTTCTCCTAGTGCAGAAAGCAGTTCACATATGTTGTTATTCCATATTTTACTTTGGATTTTTTCTACTCAAAGTAAAGCTCCACAGTTGACCAGGACATGGAGGGCCTGATGTCAGGATCCTTCTCAAGGTAGCACACTGGTAGAATGCTGTCATGGAACAGTTAAAATGTCTAGACTAATTTTGCAATAAATCAGATGCCATCTTACACCAAATGAATCACAGTCAAGTGATTCACAAGGAAAGGAACTAAAACTAGATATTTCCATGTATATGTTGTTTTGTGTTGATTAAGAGGCATCACTATGGCATTTAAGGTGTTGCCTTAATTTATAAATGAATCTATATTAAGTCTACTTTATTGATCATCCAGGAAGCTGTTATGTGTTTTGCTTTTTCACGGCTGGTTCTGTTACAATCTCAAGGATTAACTTCATTATTACTTTCTGTTCTTGATGTTTGAGGCTCAGAGACATAGGACCATTTGCCTTAAAGAGAGGGATGGAACTGGGCTGTGGTGGCGCATGCCTTTAATCCCAGCACTCGGGAGGCAGAGGCAGGAGGATCTCTATGAGCTCGAGGCCAGCCTGGTCTACAAGAGCTAATTGCAGGACAGGCCCCAAAGCTACAGAGAAATTCTGTCTCAAAAAACAAAAACAAAATGAACAAAAAAGAAAGGGATGTAGTCAGGATTCATGTCTTGGACCATTCTGACCATTGATCTGCTCTTTCTACTGTCTGGGTTCCTCCAGGCTCAGAACATTGGTGTTCAGTTGGGGACAGAGTTTGACACACATAATCTAGCTTCTCAAGTGAGTCTTCCAGTCTATGGAAGGAAGCGTGAGGCCGGTCCTCTTCCACAAAGGTTGATGAGGTGTAGGTGCTGGAGTTGCTGCCTTTGCATCAACCTATAGTAAACTTGAGTTTGCACTGTGGTTAGTGCCTCCAACAATGAATGGTACATGGTAGCTTTAGGATGGCATATGGGAATTGATCTCTAGTAAAAGAAAGACAGAAAGCCATGGCCTACCCAATCTCAACTGTACTGTGGTTAAAAAGTACAACAGGAGAAAGGAGTTGGTGGGACAGGCAACTTGTTTCCTCACCCCCTCTGGAATACCTGTGTTCTCTCTACAGAACCTGAGGATAAGGTTAATCTTGAGTTTCCAAACTGGAGCTACTTCGTGACTCTGTCACTCAGGAATCAGAAAGAGATACGGCAGCCTGAGTTTGATGCATCCTGCTTAAGAGTGCTGCGTGCTGAGTACAGATGCTGGGCTTGGTAACTGTTAAGGGCATCACTGGGATGCCTGCCTGTATGATCTGTACTGTCTTCATAGAGTGACGAGAACTGTCAGGTCACTGGTGATGATAGTAATTGGATTCAGTTCCTATGACAGTGAGATCTTGACCATAGATTAGTGTGTACATATTGTATACCAGGTCTGTGCAAGGTATTAGGGTTTACAGAGAAGGAGCTGATCCCAATCTGAACTGAGGCTCCCAGGAAAGAGAGGCTCCACCCATGGAAGGGAGGCCAACTCCCGAGCAGACAGGAACAGCGCCTTGTTAGGACAGGCCTTGTATCATGACACGCATCATCCTAGAGGAGACCTCTGTACTGGGGATTGGTCAGGGAACTAAAAATAACTTGGCCAGAACAAGTAGGTGGCCTGAGAATCAAGAATGTACTTCTCTGTGAGGCAGGTGGAGCAGCATGCTCAAAGCTGAGTCTCCTGAAAGCCAGCCTGTCGGAATGAGGGCAGCCAAGACAAGGCAGGGCTTGTGGAAATCGGGCTGGAGGGTTGTCATAGCTCAGTTGTGGGTTCTGGTGCCCTACGTCCAGGCTGAGCAAGGGGTGAAACTGAAGCTCAGCTTCTCGTGTGCAGGGAAAGAGGTGATTGTGGAGACCAGAAGACAGTGAGAGGTGGTTGGGAAAGGGGATTGTGCACGTCTGTTTCCTGCGCTGAAGGAAAGGCACTATGTCCTTCTTCCCCACAAGCCCCTCTGCCTCCATGTCACCCACGTTGCTGTGTTTTCCAGGCAGGTCTGTGATTCCTGGGGCAAGATTTACTTGCTTAGGGTCTTGGTGGCTTTCTCCCAGACCAGGGCTATGATCTTCTGTCTTCTCCTTTGGAAGACATCTTGGTTTTTAGTGCCTGTCCGGAACACACACACACACTCTCTCTCTTATTCCTTTTTCTGTCTCTTTTTCACAGACCTGCACTACTGGCTTCACAGTGTGCCATGGAGAACACAGCTCTATCCTGGGCAGTGACCCCTCCCACGGCTCCTTCGTCCTCTGGCTGTTGGCATCCCAAGGTCTGATACCTGACTCTCCGACTCCACTTTGATTTCGGAGACCTGTTTAGACGCCTCTCTGGCTTACTGAACTCAGCTCTCAGTTTGAAGCTGGATTCTGTATATTTGTTGAATAAATATTGAATGAGCAGAGGCCTTTGATCTTCCTGCCACTGACAGCTCTTGGCAAGAGGCTTCCATAACCTTGATCTTCTGAAAACCTCCCTGGCCACCCGAGGAGGGGCTTGCGGTTTCTCCTCTGAAGAGCTTGAGTTGTGTGGATAAAGCCACATTCTCTTGTATGAGGCACAAGCAAGACCCCAGCTCCTCAGACGGGGCTGTAACGTCTTTGTCCTTCTCCGCACTCTTTCTCGACTTACCTCTAACTGGGAGTGTGTGCTGGCTGTTCTGCTTACATTTGAGCCGGCCTTGGTCACTATAGAGACATGCATCACGATGACAGCACCCACAAAGGCTCTTTCACGAAGTTGTCCTTTCTCTTCCTCTTTCAAGGCCCCCTCTTTTCATAATGACCTTCAAAACCCAGCACGTGGGAGATCTTTCACAAACAGCAGGGAAGACAGGGGATGCCGACGAGGGTTCCCAGAAGGCAGCCACTCAACAGATGTCTCCACCGCTGCACCCCACCCCAGAGGGTAAATTATCCTTTTCCACTGAGTCAGACTTGAAAGCCAATTTGAAGTCACTGCATCGACAGTCAGCTCCTCTGTGGGCTGGCAGCTCTGCTCTCTGAGAAGTGACAGCCTTCCTGACACCTGTGCTGCTTGGGAGCAGGAAAGACACCATCTATGGTCCCTGCAGGTCTCTGCTTGTGCAGCCCACATGGATTTGAGAGGAAGACATTTCAGGACCATCCTACCAATGCTTCATGTATCACCGATGGGAAAGCGGGCTAGAGAGGTTTTCCTTTCGGTAACACTGGTGTGCCCACGCTGCCCGCTTCCATGCTTCAATTATAGAAACATGCGTCCTCTGCTTGGGGAACGTTTTGCAGCACCAGGATTGGATGAGGGGACAGTTTGACCTTAGCTGTCTTTGAAACACCCCTCTGGGTCAAATGGAGCCATGCTTTTCAGTTTTAGAATGGGACCTTTTTGAGGTAGGGGAGTAGAATGACATCTAGAATAGAAACTCCTCTAATCACGAGCTACATGCAGCAGAACAGCGTGTATGGGTAGGGGTGGGAATGGATGGGGAGGAAGTCAGCACTTTCCTAATGATTGGCAGGTACAGGAGAAGGTGGGGCTCTGTAAATGACCTATAAAAGATCCAGGTTGCCATAGCCCAGGGCCTTTGAGCCTCAGGCTTTCTCTCAGCTCTCAGGCTCACTTTCCACTCTCAAGAACGCTTTCCTCTCTTATTAAACTGTGTTTCTCTGACTATACATGAGTTCTGGTCCACTTATCTGTTCTTGTATACAAGAACCTGGATATTCAGTGGACTCTTGATTCACGCCTTCCTAGTTGGTTTTGTTTGTGCGATAAACACCATTACTAAAACTTGTCAGGGAAAGAGTTTACATCATCTTACAGGTCACATATCATCATTGAGGGAAGCCAAGGCAGGAGCTCAAGGCAGGAACTGAAGCAGAGACCATGGAGAAATGCTGCTTACTGACTTGCTCCTCGTGCCTCAGGAGTGGTGCTACCCACAATTACTAATGAAGAAAATGCCCACAGACTTGTTTATGGGCCAATCCGATGGAGGCGATTCTCTATTTGAGGTTCCTCTTCTCACATGAACCCTAGCTCAGGTTAAGCTGACACTGGACATAGAGGTGTTCCCTGCAGTGTGGTAACATGCTTTCATATAGAAGAGCCGTGTCTTACACTTCCGATGACTCTGATTTCCTGTATTTCCACTTCTACTAGAAACAATAAGAGACTGTATTTCTTAGAGAGAAATCCTTTTGTACTTTGATTCTTGTTTTGTTAGAGTTAATTCTTAAATGTGGCCACCAGAAAAGAAACCTATGGTTTACAAACTCTGGATATTTCTGGCAGACTTCTCTTTTGAGAAGTCTTGTCAGTTTTCAGTGCCAGGAGTCTGATGGAAGACAGACTGCCCTTACAAAAATCCCAACTTAGTTCTTAATGGAATGATACTGACCTACCTTCTAATGAAAATGTGACATTCTTCTTGCTATGAACGGCACTTCTTCAATTTCAATTTTGAATGATAATAAAGACATTTATAGGTACAGTTTCTTCTGCGCACACAGACAGACTAAGCTACATTCCTTACATTCTCACTTGTAGGGTTCTTCTTGTTAATCTTAAGTTGTCCATAGAGACAGCTTGTGTCACTTTAGTTTAGGAGGTATTTAGGGTTATTTTTTCTGCATTTAATTTTCATTTTCTTTCTCTTTCTTATTCAAGAATTCTTAGTTTTGTGTGTGAACCAAGTACCTAGAAGAAAAAGCTATACATATATTAAATATTCTATGAGGCCAATTGGCTAAACATCTGTGATTATGGAGAGCTGGAATGTTGCAAGTTGGAGGCAAGTTATGTTGGACTGTCTGTCATTAGCCTCCTCATAGCCATGCAGTGCCCATCTCGATGTCTAGCCTCACACCCTTGATCTTAGTCTCTGTTCTATGGCTATGAAGAGACAAAATGACCAAGGCATTTGACTGGGTGCTTGCTTGTAGTTTCAGAGATTAGTCCATGATCATTATGGAGTGGAGCAGACAGGCAAGGCACTAGGGCAATAGCTGAGAACATCCTGATCTGTAGGCAGCAGGCAGAGAGAGAGAGAGAGAGAGAGAGAGAGAGAGAGAGAGAGAGAGAGAGAAACACTGAGTCTGGTATGGACTTAAAAACTTCAAAGCCATACATACCCTGCGACACACTTCCTCCAGTGGGTTGTATCTCCTCCAACAATCCTTCTAATCCTTCTCAATCACTTCCACTGGTTTGGGGACATTCTCATTCAAATCACCACATCCTCCTTGTGACTACCTAGCAAATCTTCTTGGAATGTGCAAGCAGGCCAACATAAAGGCCAACACTGTTATCAGAGAGAAAATCTGGGACCTATGGCCGAACTTTCCCTGCCTGGCTGTAGCCTCCTACCTGATACATACACAAATGCATGAAAAAATATTGATTTATGGCTCTTTGTTTTGTTAATATAAAAAACTTAAATTGTTACCATGTTGGAACATTGTAGTTGATCTTTTTTTTTTTTCTTTAACTCTTTGGTGACCCACCACCCAGCTCTCAAATAGGTTCACGGAGACTTATGAATGCCTGACCTTTGCTTGGCTTCTTTCTAGTCAGCTTTTCAAACTTAACCCATTTCTCTTCTTCTACCTTTCGCCTCTGGACTTTTTACCTTTCTTTATTCTATATATCTTTCTTCTCTTCTTATTCCATGACTGATTGTGTGACTGGGAGAACAGCTCTGGCATCCTCCTCTCTTTTCCTTTTCTTGTTCCTCTCTCTTCTATAGATTTCGCCTCTTATTTATTCTCTCTACATGTCAGCCCCACTTTCTCTCTCTCCTGTCCAGCTATTGGCTGTTTAGCTCTTTATTAGACCAATCATGGGTTTTAGGCAGGCAAAGTAAGACAGTTTTATGGAGTTAAACAAATGTAACATAAAAGAAGGCAACACATCTTTGCATCATTAAACTAATGCTCCAAAATATAAATGAATGTAACACATCTTAAACTAATATTCCACAGCAGAACATGGTGCAGCCCAAATTTGTGTCTCTGGGCCATAATCACTCATTTGGCTTCAGAATGAACTCTTTTGTTCCCTGAAGTGAGAGTGTATTTTTTCATAAATACATGACAGTCTCTAGACTAAAGATCTTTTGTGGAAGACTTGAGTTTGAATATAAATTTTCTAGACAACATTAATTTGAACTTTTAATCAAGACAGTCCCCCATAGGCCAGCCTGATACAATCAGTCCCTCAACTGAGGCTCCCTTCTCAGATAACTATAGGCTATATCAAAGTGACAGTTGATGCTAACTAGAAGAGGAATATAAAAGATATACTATATAAATGTGTATAAAAGTCTAGAAAATTTAATTAGTATAATGGAATAAATATTCACTAATAGTCTGAAATGATGGTTTAAAAAATTCTCAGAAGCTGAGAGATGGTGTCACACACCTTTAATCCCAGCACTCAGGAGTAGAGGCAGGTGAATCTCTGTAAGTTTGAGGCCAGCCTGGTCTATAGAGTGAGTTCTAGGATCGCCATAGATACATGGAGAAACCCTGTCTCAAAGAAGAAGAAGAAGAAGAAGAAGAAGAAGAAGAAGAAGAAGAAGAAGAAGAAGAAGAAGAAGAAGAAGAAGAAGAAGAGGAAGAAGAAGAAGAAGAGGAAGAAGAAGAAGAAGAGGAAGAAGAAGAAGAAGAATCCCAGAAGTAGGTATCATAACTGTGCAGACTTACCTTAAAGTGATAAATGTTTGTCACTTAAGAATAGCTTCACAGAAGAGAAAGAAAAAGGCAACCAAGTCACATTCTGAGATTTATATAAACTTTATCACCAATTGAAAAAGTCCATAAGATGCATGATCTTTTAAGCTAAGCATACTTAAGGGTGTGGATGAGGCAAGCACATGCTAAATTGCAAAATGAATTAAACTGTGTATAAAAATTCATTGTGATTATTACAAGATTTAATTTCTTCACAACTGAAAGGTAATTTAACATTAGAAAATAATGATAAAAATATGCAGTAAAAATGAAACAGTTTTGATCATTTGTGTATGGGCGTATGAGGCAGTATATGTGTAGTATTCTTTGTGTGGTTTTGTGTGTATGTGTGTGTAATATGTTTCATGTGCAGTCTTGTGTACATGGTGTTATGTTTGTGTGTGGTGGCATGTGTGTGGAGGTACAAATGCATGTGTATGTGTGTGTAGTATGCTGCATGTGTAGTACTGTGTGTGTGGTGTTACATGTGTCTATGGTATTGTGTACGTGTTATGTGTTTAAATGTGTGGAGGTATTCATGTAGATGTGTGTATGGATGTGTGTGTGTGTGTGTGTGTGTGTGTGTGTGTGTGTGTGTGTGTGTGCCACAGTAAAAGTTTCAGAGGTCAAAGGACAACCTGGGGCAGTCATTTCTTCCACTTTTTGAGTCCCAATGTTCAAACTCAGGTAGTCAGGCTTTGTGGCAAGCTCTCCTCTCCACTCAGCCATTTCAGTGGCCCAGAAGAGATGATATTTTTAATGCTATATTTAAAAAGTAGCAACCTATCTCCAGAGCAATGCACTCATCCTCATCTCATTACACATACGACTTCGCTTGTAGCTGAACATTTTTTATTTAAATTTACTCCTTTTATTTGCATGGGCATTTTGCCTGCATGTATTTCTGTTCACTGTGGGCATGCATAGTACTCTTGGAAGTAGACGAGGGCATTGGATTCCCTGGAACTAGAGTTACATATGGTTGCGAGCCTCCCTGTGGGTGCTGGGAATCAAACCCAGGTCCTATGGTAAAGCAGTCACTGCTCTTAACTGTTGAGCCACCTCTCCAACCCCTCAGCTGGGAATTTTAAAAATGAAACAACAAGGTATGTTTTCATCAGCATTAGATTAACAAAGCATTGCAAACTTGCTAATAGAACTGTTGATGGATCAGAGACTCTCCTATCTAGTGAGGATTGCCACATGGAAGCAGAAGCCATTTCTCCCGGCGAAGGTGACTCTGAACCTTTGCTTTACTGAATTCTCTGGAAGGATCTGGTGAAATGTCACAGTACCACTGACCCAGACATTCTACTCTCTGATTCATAGCAATGACCACAGTCTTACGGAATGTGTAAAGACAGCATACGCAGGGGTGCTATTTGTATCTGTGGGACATTTGTAACTTAGTGGGACAGCCTGGATGTCTTTCAGCAGGGAGGTGGAGAGGCTGCTGCCTACACATGAAATTGGTGGTTTATGGCAATGCAACCAGCAGACCAGATCAATAGAAGCCAAAATAGATCTCGAAATAATTATGAGTGGGAAAAGAAAATGCGGAAAGACACAGACTATAACTCTACTTACATAAAGTTTAAAATACCCCACAGCATCAGACTGTACAAAATTAATATAAATAGTGATATTCAGAATTAATACAAGAACAGAGTTAGGGGATGCCCTAAATACAGGGTTTTGGATCATTTATGAGTGGATGTAAAACAAACTAAAGCAAAACAAATGGAGCCTCAAAGTCCACGGCACAGTGCTGGCAGCTTGACCTGCTAGGATTCTAGTGAGCATGCGCTATGGTAGTTCATGGTACAGCGCTGGCAGGATGACTTACTAGGAGCCTAGTGAGCATGCACTGCAGTGGTTCATGGTACCATCTCGCATCTTGAGAAGGTTTTCCTGCGTTAGGAACAAGGCTTCTTTCCAAAGCAAGGATACGGTACCTCTGAAGTTCCTGGAGTTCCTAAACTGGTCTTGTGCCTATTCTACAGACTCCTGTGACACATCGCTGTCAAAGCTCTGGGCTTTCCTACCCCCTACCTTGTAGCATGAATAATAAAAACCCAGAGTCAGATATTGGGGTTCAACCCAAAAAACCAGAAAAGCAAAGCAGACAAGCCACTAGAGAAGCCTTACCTCTACCAAGGCTGGGCGACCGCAGACTAAGCAGACTAAGTCTCTCCTCCCATTTTATGTTCCCTCTACTGCTGGAATTAAAGGGATATGGCTCCCTAGTACTGGGATTAAAGGTGGAGACACCACCACCTGGATTAGTTTCTGCACTGATCTTGTGTAGCTCAGGGTAGCCTTGAATTTACAGAGCTCTGTCTGCCTCTGTCTTCCAAATTCTAGGATTAAAGGTGTGTGCCACCCCTGTCTGACCTCTAGTGGCTTAGCTTTGTCCTTCTGATGTTCAGGCAACCCTGAAAAGCATTCAGTGCTGGTTGGCTTCCCACCACCCCAGACTGACATATTACCCTCCTCTGAATTTTTGGCCCTGCCTCCCAAGTGTTTCTACTCCTGTTCCTGAAGATTTAAGTCTTTTCTCAACCCAGCACTACCTGGGCTCTTCAGATTGGTGTTTGGAATCTTTTTAGGGTTCTGTTAGGCCCAGGTAAATGCCTGAGGTCTTCACGGTGGTGGCTGATGCCCTACGAGCTGACTGTCACCTACGGTACTTTCCTTGGCTCTCCTTCGCCTTCCTCATTCTCTCACCTGTTTCCTCAAGAGGGGGCCCTATGCTGTATCTTCTGGGAGATTCTTCCTGCAGATAGCTTCACAGCTTCTGCCTCTCTCTGGTGCTAGTCTCCTGGGGAGGCCCAGTCATCAGGAGTGACCTCGATGCTCAGAATCTACCTACGTTCTCTTCCAGCCCCCTTCTTATTTGGATCACCTTTGTTAGTGGTTTAGCTTTTAGGTCTAGCTCTGTTTATCTGAATGGTAGTTGTGTAATGACTGCTCAGCCTTTTAGATCTTGCTACACCTCTTGTCATTGCAATGATGGCAGACACATGAGGGACTCTGCTGATGCCCGGGAAAGGATCAGAAACTCTTCCTAAGGAAGGGTTTATAGGTCAAAGGATGTTTTCTTAGAATGATTTAGCCTTGAAGTTACTGTGTGTGTGAGTCCATCAGGCAGACAGGAGCACCCTGTGCTGTGGGGTAGTCTTCGTGTGGAGTAGGTCACTGCGGGTGGGGTGTCCAGGACTAGCACTGATGTTTGCAGTCCGTCTGACTTCACTGTTTACTTCTCTGAGGTTCGTTTTGTTTGTGTGCGAATTGGGAATAAAACAAAGAGCGTGTCTAAGTGCCTGCCTGAGGAGGAGTTCCCAGAATGGACAATGACTGATGGTGAGCAGTTAGCCAGGTGGAAGGGGCGCATTAAGGTCGTCTGTGGAAGGAGGCACTTTCGACTGGATCGCTCAGCGTTGAGAGCCACGCAGTAAGAATCTCTGTTGGCATCCTGCAGACACTGAGATCCACGAGCTTGCTCCAGTGAAGCTATTTGCTGTAGGGTCTATCTCGGTATCTCCCCAACCCAGTACACAGCTTTTCCAGTGAGCCAAGACCAGCCCCGGGTGGGGTGGGTGTCAGCCAGGCTGAGCAGGAGGCACGAGGCTAGGCTGCAACCTGTTCAGGATGATGGGCTCCGAGATGTGGCGAAGGCTGCCTGCTCCGATCACACTTTCTCATCCGCAGTCAGGAAACAGGAAGCGATTTGACGCGGCACACTGCATCAGTTATGATCAGCCGGGGAACATTCTCAGATAAGCACTTTCTGCCAGCCTGGGCATCCTCGTCATGGGCAATCGACAGCAGAAAGAGGGAGAGCGGTGGCGTGTGCCAGACTGCAGTCTGGTTCTGTGGCTTCTTCCAGTTCAGAGCCATGGCACCCCCTTGCTATGGGGAGGGGGGTGGCTTCTCCTTCTCAATCTCAACCCTTTGGATTCTCTGCCTGCTGCACACGCTGGGGCTTTGGAAGGAAGAACGAAGAGAAGTTGCTTGTCAGCACGCCAAAGCTCACACACAATTTCTCACGCGGAATCCCATACATTGGATTGTGCCTTATTTTTGCTCTGTGGAAAGGGTTCTGGTGGGATTGGTTGGTTGGGAGCGAAGATGGAGATCCTCTGAGATGGGCGTCACAGATGGCAGCAGGAAGAAGGAGTCAGGACACCAGGGTGCGGAGGAGAGCACACACACACCCCAGTCTGTGTTGCAGACCAGGATGGAATCCTCTTTGCATCACAATTCTGTGTGCACAGTGGACCTGCGGAAGAAGGAAACCTTAGGCCTAGGGTCAATTTTAACTGGCAATCACTAGTATGTTCGTTACTTACATCTGCATGTTAAGATACCCTTTATTTTCAATTGACGTGTACTAACTGTACATGTGTATTATTGTGCAACGTGTTAACAAGTGTAACCCTGTGTAATAATCAGATTTCGGTCATCGCCACCCCTATCACTCAAGACCTGTCATTTCTTTATATTAGAAACATCCTTAATCTATTAGTTAGTCTGAGATACTCAACTGAACATGGTCAGCCGGAGTTGTAGTCTGGCTTTTCCTTCTGAATTCCAGCCCCTTGGGGTTCTTTCCTGTTGCACAAATTGGGGATGCAGAAAAGAAAGGAGAAAAATGGAATTTTGTTGCTTGGATCTGATTTATTTGTGTTTTAAAGAGAATCCTGAAAAACATAAAATAAAGAGAATCCTTGTCAGATGGTTTGCTGTTTGTTCTTAGATAGGATATCTCCGCACAGAGTCTTCCGTAGTAAGAATCTTTGCCAGTTTTCTGTCGCAGCCACAGATCTACACATTCACTATAATGAACACCAGAATACACTAGAAGCCATTTCTCCTGTCCTGCTGCACCTCTGGGCCATCCACGTCTCCCCACTTCTCAGGTTGTGGTAACTTTTCCAAGATGAACTTTTAAGTTTCTATACATCATTATACCATAAGACCCAGCTTGCTATGCTCCTACGGATAGCAGAACTTTGTTTTCTCATGGTTGCATGTATTCCATGTGTGTATGTATGAACAGATCCCTCTACACATCCTTTCTGCATTCACTCATTAGTCAGTGGACGTCTTGGTGTCTTCTGCAGTAAGCAGTGCTATAGCGAACATGAACGCCAATCCTTCTTTACATACTTAGTTCGTTTCCATTGGCTATGAACCAAATCACAAGTCAGCTCTGTTTCTTGCTGTTGAGGCTTCCACCTTGACTTGTATTTTGTGAGGCTGCATTTTCCCTTTGAATCCCTGTAATAAAGACTTTGATAAATTCTCTCTTCACCTTCCATTTTTATTTATTTATTTTGAGAAACTTCTATTGTCTTTTTTTCCATAATGGCCTTTGTAATTTATACTCCTACCAATAATAGGAGAGTTCCTCTTCATTCATACCCTTCCAACATTTATTGCCTTTTATCTTTTTGATAAATTACATCATACTGTTGTTTTGATTTCATCTTGTGATGATTGGTGATATTGATCATGATTATTTATATGTGATACACTTGTATATCTTCTTTTGAGAAATGTCTAGTCATATCATTTGCCTACTTTTTAATTAAATTACAGAGTTTTTTTCCTACTGAGTTGTTTGAATTCCTTATATATTGGCCCTTTCTTAGCTGAATGATGTGTGAGGAGGACTTTTCAGCCCTGCGACAACTGTCCGAGAAAAACAAGAGGAGATAATTAATTTTAACCCATAGTGTTGGAAAGTTCTGTTCATCCTATTGAGGAAGTGCATGGTGGGGAAAGACCCATACCATAGCAGCCATGAGGTAGAAAGGGGAGAGGGGAGAAGGAAGGGGAGAAAGGGAGAGGAGGAGGGAGAGAGGGAAGGGAAGAGAGAGAGAGAGAGAGAGAGAGAGAGAGAGAGAGAGAGAGAATGAGAGAGAGGAAGAGGGAGAGAGAATGCAGTGATTTTCTCCTTTCCACCTGTTACTCCATCCAGGTTCCAGTCTCTGGAATGGTCCCACCCACATTCAAGCAGGGTCTTCCCCCTTTAGCTAATCCTCTTTGTAAAGGACACCACAGACACCCTTATCTTTTTTCTGATCTTAGAGGAAACAGTAATGTTAGTCACAGGCTTCTGGTAACCAGCCTTTATTGTGTCAAGATACTTTCCTTCTGTACTCAACTGGTTGAGGGCTTTTTAAAAAAATTATTATAAAAGGATATTGGATCACATTGTATCTGTCCTCTGTATACTGACATGGTCATATGATGTTAGTTCTTTGTTATGGGTGATGATGAATAATTGTTTTGCATGTATTGAACCACCCTTGTATTCCTGGTGTGAAATCTACTCCAGAGTGTTGGGTATTTCAGTTGTACTGTTAGCCTTGACTTGCTTATTGAAAACTCTATCTGGGAGCTTGGTTGTGAGATTCACATTGGACTCTCACTGGCTTGGGTATTGGGTGTCTCCTCGAGGATGCCCTATGACCTGATAAAGACAGCTGATGAAATGTCTGGTGAGTGTTTGCTCGGTCCCTTTGTTCTATAGTTTAGTTTAAATCTAATTATCTTTCCACCACCTCACACCGTTCTGCAGGCTTGTCAGATTTCTGCTAAGAAGTCTGTCATGGAGCTTGGCATCTGGGTGATCTATTGATACATGGGAGGCATTGAATCATTGTCCTAGGGTCTGCCTCTCCCTTGTATAACTGACTGCTCCAGCCTCTCAGTCCACATATTGTTCTGGCTTATTTTCTTTGGATGAATTGATACCTCGTTAGATAGTAATCCTCCTCACCCTTTTAATAGTTATGGGCGTGACTAATACCGTGATTCCTGGCCACAGTTGCTTCCTTTTGTGTGAACTGCCTTCTTCCATCTCTTCACTTCTAGGTCACGTGTGTCTTTGCTGTTGCGACAAGCTTCTTTCAGGCAGCATAGTCCTTGGGCCTTGTTTTTTAAAAATATGTTCAGCTAACCTGTTCTTTTTTCAATTGGAGAATTAAACGTTTGCATTCAAAGGCTATTATTGAAAATGAAGATCCATTCTTGTGTTCTTAATATTGCTACCTCTTTTGTATACTCTTTGTTCCTTCCTTTCTTCTTGTTTCTTACCTTTGTGGTTTGCTGCGCTGGTAAGATCTGTGTATCTGCTGTTCATGGGTATTCTAATATGACATGTTTTTATGGTGGTAGTTATTACCCACTGGTAGGAGAAGACTTCTGTAAGCACTTCTCGGAAGGTTGGTCCAGTGGCGATGAATTCTTCCCATTTTTGCTTGTCCCTCCCTTCTGATGGGTAGCTGTGCTGGGTATGGTATTCTTGGTCAGCAGGACAGGCTTTGCTTCTGGGACTCTATCACACCATCCATTTGGGTTGCCAGCAAACCCTGACTGTAATGTATCACAGGGAGGACTTTTGTGGTTGAATCTAGGTTTCCTTTGAGTGTTCTGGGCCTAGATGTCCATAGCTTTCTCAAGACTGAAAAATTTCTCAGCAATTATTATCAAGCTCCTCCCCTTCCCTCCCCTCCCCTCCCCTCCCCTCTCCTCCCTTCCTTTTCCTTCCCCTTCCTTCTGTTCCCTTCGCTTTGAATTCCTTATAATTACGATTCTGAATTCTTGTTCAAGCAGTTTCCAGAGAGTTAGCACATTCCTCTAGAGTGGTGGTTCTTAACCTAATGTTGTGACCCTTTAATTTAGTTCCTTATGCTGTGGGGACCCCTAACAAAAAAATTATTTTCCTTGATACTTTATAACTGCAACTTTGTTGTTGTTATGAACTGTAATGTAAATTTCTGATATGCAGGATATCTTATATGCAACCCCTGTGAAAGGTCCATTTGACCCCTCCAAAGGGGCCGTGACCCACAGGTTGAGAACCACTGCTCGAGAGACATGATGACTGTGATCCTATAGGAAAGCCCTGGTGAGAGAGGAGATATTTTAATGATTTATTTTTATTTATGTGTCTCTGTGTATGTCTATGTGAGGGTAGCCCACATGTGTATATGTGCATATATGTATTGTGTGTGTGTGTGTGTGTGTGTGTGTGTGTGTGTGTGTGTACTCATTGAGGCCAGAAGAGCTCATCCTATTCCCCTAAAGCTGGGGTTATAGGCAGTTGTGAGTTGTCTGATATGGGTGCTGGGAACTAAACTTAGGTCCTTTGACAGAGCAGCAAGTGCCTTTAGCCACAGAGTCGTCTCTGTTTTCAAGAGATACACTTCATGCTCCTACCTTTAGTTGGCAGACAATTGCTTTTTTCCCCACTTGTAAAGCTGATGCGTTCAACAGGAACACAGAAGTTTGGAACTTCAAGCTGAGTCTCAAAGAAAAGACACAGAAGGTTCTGTTCTCTGCATGTGAAAGGAGGTGACTTAGGACAAAAGGATACTTTCAGGGCTAGGTTGGGTGAGATTCTTCATCCTTTTTCCAAAAAAATAGGGGATGTCTAAAGCTTAATTCTCATGCGTGGCAATGATGGCACATGTCTTTAATCCCAGCACTTGGGAAGCAGAGGCAGGTGGATCTCTTGTGGGTTTGAGGCCAGCCTGGTCTACAGAGTGAGTTCCAGGACAGCCAGGGCTGCACAGAGGGACCCTCTCTTGAAAACCCAGGAAGAAAAACCAAACTAAACCAAACCAAACAAAACCCTCTCCTTATTCCAGACTTGAATAAGAAACATTTTTTATAACAGGGTAGATGCAACCTCTGGCCCAGCTCCTATGGCCCAGCAAAGGGCTGATTATCCTGATTCACAGTTAAATTTGTATATGGTCTGTAAGATGACCACAGAAATTAGATGTCCTCCCCCACTCAATTTGGACAAACTATAAATGCATTTATTTTTGTGTACCAATTTCTGTTTCCTAACTTACTGTACAATACAGGAAAACCAAGAGTCAAGTTTCCAGACTTAAGGGCCTAGTGACAGCATGATACCACGCTTCTTGGGACTCTTCCTTGCTTGTCACACATCTGGAGGGACAGCTGTCCTACTGTTTACAGAATGGCTTTAGTAGCAAACCTCCTAGGAGCTAACAATGGTGCTGGTTGGAGAAATCGTGGCAGGGTTGGTCTCAGGTAAATATTTGAGTGCGCTGTCCGTGATGTGTGTGAAGGCCTCTGTGGCCTGGGCAGGACTTGACTGTGGCTGGAATAGATCTTGCTCCGGTAGGTTGATGGCTTTGGATACAGTGTGCCTGGCTCTAGGGAACCATTTCATCTCTGTGGGTCTGTAAAGGAGGGGTTGCCCTGGAAGGCCAACGTGGCAGAAGCTAGAGCAATTGTTGCGGTGGCAGAGGCAGGTGTCAGCTAATTGAAGGGTGATGTGTAGGCAACGCCCCTCCAATGAGCACAGAGGCTCTGGTAGCAGACTGGGGTGCGTATCAGGGTGTAAGCATTGCTCAGGTGATCTTCCTGGGGCTCTGGAGGTTCGCTGGTTCAGGTAGGTTCTCTCAGGACCATGGATGGGTAGACTGTTTCACAGGGGTGGATCATATCAGTAATTAATTCTAGCTACTTATCTCCATCCCAAGACCCTGGGTGGGCAGGGTTTCAGGCAGTGCTGGACTGAGCAGCAAGAGTTTTGGAGGGGGCAGAGCATCCACTGGGTAAGCCATCTTATGCTAGACGGACAGCTCTTCAGATAGGCCCCGGGCCTCGGTGCCCTGCAGGATTTTCCAACAGTGTGTGCTCCATGTTTGTGGTACCAGTCTTGACAATTGAGCCTCCTGCTTCCCCTTTGGGGTGGGGTCCCCTGTGGTTCAGGGTTGATGTCAGGAAGTGGGATTGTGGATTCTGTGAACTTCGTTCTCTTCTCTCTAAGGCCGTGGTTCATCTGTGTTTCCTGGTGTCCTCGCCACATCGCCACTGAACTCCAGCACCCTCTTCAAATCCCCCAGGGAAATCGCTGTTGTTTTTTCTGTTTTATTCAGGTGCTGTAGAGGAAAGTGTGCCAGGCACCTCCGGTCAGCAGGCTTTCTGATATTACCCTCGGGCTGTCAGCCACATTTTGTTTTGATGTTATTTTTTTTCATCCCCTCTCCAATTATTCTTTGTAATTAAATAAACCTCCGAATGGGAGGCTTGGCTTTTCCCTTCCCCACCAGGGACCATTTTGGGAAGTTACCTTTGCAAGGCAAACCTCCCTTTCTCTTAGATCCATGCCATAAAAAGAAGTAGAACGCCACGGTTCAAGTGTCTGCTGTCAATAGCAGTGTGGGCTATTGAAAAGATGAAAGGGAGGTGGCTGTACAACTTGCGCACGCGGTTCTGAAGGCTGGGAAATGCAATTACCCGTTTACCTCTCTGACACACGATTATCACGTTGCGGGAGAACAAGTCAAAACACATCCTGCCAATTACAGCCGACACATGACCCCCACACCACCGAGGCTTTGGACTCCATTTGTCTGTGCTGGGAGGCTTCTTCATGTCATCTTTCTTGATGCGAGTTTGCAAAAAACGATTCCTGTAATTACCGGCCCAAACAAACTACACAATTAGCAAGAGCGCTTCTGAGAGCGCTTTCCCCAGTGTCTTTCTTTGTTGCTGGGCTACTTCTGCCTTTTCACAGAGACCCCCTCATACACCTTTGTTGGTCCTCATCAAGGGAAAAGGCACAAGGATCACACTCTTCTCAAAGATTGGCCTAGGGTACCCTGGAGAAGGGCAGGCCTTTTGGCAACTTTAAAAATAAACATAGAAAGTAAAATCTATCTTCTTCCCCGTTTTGACTTGAGGAACATGCCTTCTAGAAGCTACCCCAAAAGTCATCCAACCTTGTTGAGCTTTTTCGTAGTCACCAGTGGGTTACCTGGTTCAAGCCTGGCTTTAAGGCAATGGTTGCTTCCATTTAGAATGAAGTGAATTGGTCTTAAGGGATGGAGTCTAGGGCACCTGTCACATCTTTCTCTAAATCACTCCTGTGTTAATTTCAAGTCCTAACTCCTGTTATGCAGACTGGTGATGTCAAGAAGCAAGGTGGGCAGGAAAGCCTCAGCGGCCCTGGTAGTGTCTGTAAAGGACGTTTGCACCAGGAATCTCTGGTTGAGTCTCTGCTACATGACGGTACTCACATAGCTTTTAATGTCTTGAAGATTTCCAGGAAGTGACAGGGTGTAGCTTGAGTCCTGAGCAACTAGCAGGCATGTCTATGGCTGGTGCTAATGGTTTGACTGGAGCAGGGACAGACATTCTGATTGACTTCATGGGATTCTGACCTCAGCTGCAGAATGTAAGGACCTTGGCAGGGGCAGCCTCAGAATGAGGCCATGGCTGGAGAAGGGGCCTCACAGTAGAAATCACATACAGACATGCTTAGTGTCTGTGTATTGATAAAAAGCGTCAGCCACACATGGATAGAAGGTCTCTATCCCCAAAGTAAGACAGGTTTAGGCTTGAGATACACCTTCTTGGCTGACTAAATCCTTTCTCTCAGCGTGCTATCAATTCACAAGGTGTCATTTTCAATCCCTGCATAAGGGACGAGCTGGGTGCCAAGGGGGTGTCCCAATTGGAAAAAGACTCGTTTTGCAAGTGCAAAGAACTAAGTTTAGTCCTTAAAACCCATCTAGAAAATGGATGCTTGCCATCCCAGTACTGGGAAGAGGAGACAGGCAGATCCCTAGGGCTTGCCGGCCAGCCAGACTAGCCTATTTGGTGAGTTATAGGCCAGTGAGAGACCTTGTCTCAAGAAGAAACAAAAGAGGTGAGCCTGGGGAATAACATACAAGGCTGTCCTCTGGCTTCTATATGTACCCCACACACGTGTGCATGTATACCTGCACAGACATATGTACACTCGTGCGTAAATACACACACACACACACACACACACACACACACACACACACACAAGGAAAATGTTAATAGCTGTATTACAGGATGGCTATGGGGCTGAAGGGGAGCAATATTCACAGTGTCTCACACGTGGCTGGAAAAAAAATATCACCAGGGAACCAGAAAGTACTTTTTGTGAAGTTTTCAATTAATAGCATTTTTTTAAGACAGCTTCATAGTTTTCCATACATTTTTCAGAATGTCAGGAGAATTGGGGATTACTTCCCAGGAGGAATGTCCTTATAGCAAGTAACCTAAGTTAATTTATGGCAATGTGTACCAACAGAAACGCCTTAGAATGGAGTATACACAATGATCTTCCCAGTGCTGGGGGTTTATGTGCCCCCTGAGCTCAGAAGGCAGCATTGTGAGCAGACCATGATGGCCTTGTAGATTTAGTTTATAAAATGCCAGTCCTAGACTGGTATCTTTATCAGTGGAAGGAAATGGGAGCCAGACACCCAGGGAAGGGGCTATGGGGACACACAGAGAGAGTACCACGGGAAGAAGGAAGTACTTACTTGTCACCTAAACCAGGGGGTGGTTGGGGAATGGCTACCCCGAACTTCAGAAGGGACTGACCGTTCTGCTGATGCTCTTGTCTACAGCCTTTGGGATGACAGCAACACTCTCGGTTCCTACAACTTAGACACACCTCATTCGTGGCCCGTTTTAAAGGCAGCCTCAGGGAAAGAAGGGCATACACCAAGGCCCGGGGTGATGGGGTGTCCATTCACAGCTGTCTTTTGTCTCAATGTCTTTCCTCTCCTAATTGGAAGGCCCTTCCCCACAGTCAAACCCCAGCTACCCAGGAGCACAAATTTAATCTATAGATTCTCATCTGTGAAAAAGCTTTGGTGTGAATATGCCAACCTTGCAGGGGCTGAGAGAGACCCTGGAAGTCTTCGGTGCTTAAGAAATTTTACAGTAACAGATTAAAACCCAAGATTTCAAGTGTAATCTTCCACACGAGCCCCAGACACTAGCTGGAGGCTGAGGTGTCCCAGGAGTGAGCCCAGGGTGAGGGTGGGAGGTTTCTGAGAGACTAGATCTCTACCTGCAGAGGGGAAAAACAAGTGGGGAGAGTCACTCACATGGCCACACCCTTCGGCCAGCCTCTGCGTTCACCTCTGAGTCCCTGACCCCTGAATGGCACTGCCAGACCACCTGCCTCCCTGGGTATAACAAGAAATCACTTGTGGTGGTTTGAATGGCAAACATCATCACGGGCTCAAGCAGTTCAACCCTTGGTTCCCCGTTGGTGGTGCTGTCTGGGGGTGTTATGGGACCTTTTGGGGGTGGAGCCTTGAAGGAGGAAGTATGTCACTGGGGGTGGGCTTTGACTGTTTATAGCCTGGTGCTACTTCCTATTCATATTCTCTCTCTCTCTCTCTCTCTCTCTCTCTCTCTCTCTCTTTTTCGTGAGTGTACTATGATAAGACAGCTTCCCATTCCTGCCCTGCATGTTCTCTAGCACAATACAATGGACCTAGTCTCAGCCGGAAGTGTAAGCCAAAATAAACCACCTCCTTCCCCTTGTTGCTTTTGATCACCATGTTCAATGGCAGCCACGGGAAAGTTAACTAATAACCTTCTACTTTGGTAGAATCTGAACTCAGCTCAATGGGGCTTTCACACTCACAGGAATGCTGGTTGTCAATGCTGTTATGGTGACACAACATATGTCACAACATATGTATGGTGTGTGATACTCTTGCACACAGCCCAGACAGGTCTTGAATTTGACACAAGTAGGCAGCGGTTAAAATGACATGTGGCTGCAGATCCATACAATACATAAAGCCATTAACTGCCCAAGGAACATGGGGTTCCCTTTTGATAGTCCTGTGTCTTTCCACGGGGAAAGAGTAAGACCCTTCTAGACAGGCAAAGCTCACTTCTGCAGATGGCAGTTTTAGATGACCCCGATGCTACTAAGGATGAGAGCAGAGGGGGCATGGAACGTAGTTCTGGGACAGTGACTGAAGCCCTGGGGGGGCAAAGTGATACCGGAAGCCACTTATTGCTTCCTCCCCTCCACCAAATCTTTGCTTTAGAAGAGTTTGTAGAACACGTGCTTTTAATTCCAGCATGGAGGAGGGGAGTAGGGTAGAGGCAGGCCGAACTTGGGGAATCTGTGTTCAAGGCCATCTGGATCTACAAAGCAAATTCCGGGTTGGTCAGGACCACACAGTGAAACCCTGTCTCCACCCCACCCCTGGAAAAAAACAAAGGAGCATGAAGGAGAGCATGACCCCCCCCCCCCGGAGTGGGGAGACTCTCACTCAAGTCTTGAGAGAACATGACCCCCCAGGAACTCATGAGAGACCGTCCTTGCTGCAATCACATGAGGTTTGTTGTCAGGACAGGAACCAGTGCACTGGGGCTAAAACTCATTTCCCAGGCAGGGGTAGAGGAGTTCGATCCCGAGGAGCTGGGAGAAGGGGTATTTAAGGGAAGAAACCACAGCCCAATAACCCAAAATGGGGTAGGGAGGGTGTCGTTGGAAAATTCTGAAAATACCAGTGATCATTACAAGGGGGTAACTCCCCGTTTCTCAAGATTATTCTCAAGATTATAATCTAACTTTATGGTTAGCTAGTTCCTGGAACAAAGTCACTGAACCGGCTAACCTAGATTTTTGACTTTTCTCTCCCTGCTAGATTTTTTTTGGCTCTACTCTTTCTGCTAGAGGGGTCTGAATTTATCTGTGTCTTTCATGACTTCAACCCCAAACATGGCATCCACATGTGTTTTAGGGAAGGGTGAAATACACACATGACTTACAGGGTGGCTGTGCTCATAGAGTGGCAGAGGAAGGCAGTGCCAAGACTCCCCCATCTCGTATTTCTGCTGAGGCCATTTCAGGTTTAACGAGAATTTGGATCTCCTTGATATAGAATCCCATGGAAGATTACCCATTTCTCTTCTAGGAACCTGAGCAGGTAACTGCATATCTTAATTTCTTTTAAACTGCCCGCTTATGCTGACCTCCCCCTGCAGCGGCTGGCTGATGTAACCGACAGTGGTTTTTAGCCCCTTGGTCTAAACGCTTGGGGCTACACTTGGGACCCCCGGACACCTGAGTGTAGCTCCGGTCAGCTGGAATAAAGATTTTCAGTTGGCTGCCAACTGTGCCGTCTCTGTCTCTGTAACAGAAGAACAACTTCCTGCTTATGCCAGCCGCCAGCTTTGCTGCGGCTGACCGCAGGGGTGAGGTCACTGGTCAAAGGTCACATTCTCAGGTTCTCTCAGGGCTAGAGCTGCGAGACCCCTGCCCATGATAGCTGATCTGCCAGGGCTGTTCTGACTGGTGATTCTGATATCTGAGCTGGCCAGGGACTGCTGGGTGTCTTCTGACTCCTGGCAGGGGGGCTTTGCTTGCTGGTCTTTGTCTTGGTTCGGAAGAGGGATAATATGGGCCCTCGGCCAGCTTGGCAGCTGGAGGCAATCACCAGACTATGGGATTAAAGCGGGATTCTCCTTGAGGTAGAGGCAGAGGAATGGGCCTATTCAGAGACTGGGTGGTTCCAGAGGATCACACTCCATTGTTCCTTGTGAGGTATAGGGCTCGGGGCAGCTTGGTACACACCTGCCAAGACAGGCTCTACCGACCAACAGGAAGAGAGGCCTGAGCCTCAGTTTACCCTAAGGCAATACTTGGTTCCAAGAAGGACCACAAACTGAGACCCCGCCCAGGCTCCATCCAGGAACAGACCATCCAAAGGAAATTCCTAACATTCCAACTGTTGTAGATTGGATCTGTTATGCCCAAATCTGCAGAGTCCCTATAAAAGCCAACAAAGGAGACGGAGTCCCATATGTAATAGCAAAGAACCTTTATTTTAGTCAAGTTTGCAAACTTGGTCTCTCTGCATGTCCAATGTATTGGACTATCAGGAGAGCCCTGAGCTCAGTTAGAATTGGGTTTTTATAGTAGTAAAGGTGAGGGGATCTCTGAGTTTCAGGACCCCTGATTGGCTGACATTTGTCCAGGGGTGTCCTGGTGAATGTGCACTGGCAGGTGTTTCTATCTACAGTGCTTGGAATGACAGGCGGTTCCTTTGAATGGTCTGCCCTTGGGTGGGGGCTGGGTATCTCAGCTTGTGGGTCTTCCCTGCTACCAGGTATCGCTTCAGAGTAAACTGAGACTCAGGCTTCTTATTAAATTTAAGGAGGGCAGAGTTCTACTCTGGCAGGTGATAATGGTTGGAAGCAAAGAACTTTCTTTGGGTGACCTGCCCAGACTTAGCTTATCATGGCTGGCCCCCACAGAATCACCTGCTGACACGCACCCATCCCTTTTCACCAGAACACCTCTAGACAAATGTCTGTCAATCAGGGGTCCTGAACCTTAAAAATCCCTCTGCTTTTATAAAAACCCCACCCCAACTCTACTCGGGGTTCTCTGATTGTGCCAATATCTTGGGCATACAGAGAGTTCACAAATTTGTGTAAGAATATGGACTCTTTGCTTTTACATACAGGACTTGGTCTCCTTGTTGGTTTTAGGGGGACTCTGTGGGTCTGGGTATAACACTAGGCCATGCTCCCTGAGAAGTATGCCATGCCTGGGCAAGATATACTAAGAGAAGGTCCCCACTGAGCCATAAATGGACTCACGGGCAGGCATGCAGTGCTGGGCTTTGGGACCTGGACACTTAACTTTTGTGTTGTCTTCTATGAGCAGAATGACCCCGAGTGAGTCTTACACTTCTGGATTAGCTTCTGTCTGTCTGGAGCTGGAACGTTTCACAAAGAATAAAATATAAGCTTCGTGAAATACAAAGTCATAAGATGGGAGGCCTTTGCCAGGGGCTCCCCTGCCTAGGTCCTTCTCTGCCAGGCTGCCCGTCCAATGCAGTTTTGAATCCCATTTGCTCTTGGAGGCTTGGGAACCCTGAACAGCTCACCTGGAACTGCATTGGAACTGAAGCCACTCCTCAATCCTCCAGGATAGCCTGTTTGTCACAGGCCCCAGCAGAGCCTCCTCTCCGTGTCCCTCCTTCCACCGGGGTTGCTAACAGCTTTGGGATCCATGCCCTCTTGTTTGGCTTGCTTCAATTCTCCTGTCTCCACAGAGGTACTCTAAGGGCTCCTGAAAGGAGGCTGCCTGGGAGAATTTCCAGGAAGGCTTTTGACTTCTGGGAATGCCTCAGGACTGAGGTTCCTGCTGTTGCTGGGAAGTTCTAGCCTCAGATTCCCAAATGCCTAAGACTGTTTACTAAATCCTCCATGCCCTCCCCACCCCCAGAGGTAGCCAAGCTGGTTCATTAATTTTGAAAACACCAGTCGGAGCCCTTTCCTTGTGCCACTGGTGCCAATATATTCAAATGATCATTCAAATGATTTAACAGGCAAAGGGTCAGCCTTCCCAGAGTAAATCCCATTTCTAATGTGCCCATCTGAGTGATTTCATTAGGGTGCAATGTTAAAGAGAAGTGTATACCGCTGCATAACTTATACAAATGTATGCAAATGAAGTGCTTGAAAGAGCCCGAGTGGAATTCCTTGGAGATTCCCCCAGCATTCCACTGCTGCCCGCGGATCAGCTGTTATCATCACAAAGAGCAGCAGCTCCCAGCAGGGACATCAGGGTTAGAGGGGCTAAGACTGGGGAGGGGAGAGCGACAGCGACACCCTGGAAGCCCTTGCAGTTCTGGAGAGCAGCGCCTGCCCCAGGCTGGCTGTTCAATCAACCTCCCCCACAGAGGCGGCTTTGCAGCAGTCTGCCTGGTGCTTGGAATACAAATCAGCTCTAAACTTTTGAACCCTTTTGGTAGGAAGAGAGAAAAAAAAACCTTCACAAGAAGAAACCAGATGCAGATCCAGCCATGGGATGAGTTTAATTTATTTTCAAAGGCTGAGGTAGGACCACCAGATCAGAGTTTCCATTTGGATCTTCTTGGGGGCTGTCCTGGCCCAGGACTGACTGTTCTTGGACTGAGTGCTCGATAAATCAGGGTAGTGACATCATGCCTGTTACATGTCTGAAGAAAACCCCAAGGTCAAAGCCTTAGTGGATTTTATGGGCACACACACACACATGCATTTATTTTGCAGTAGATGAACCCAGAGCATTGCACGTGTTTGTCAAGTGCTACGCTAGTAGTGATGGATATTGGGATTCAAAAAGGATCTGGAGGCACTTGTGTTCTCCAACAAGGAATTGGATGGCGTCATAGAGACAGTGGCAAGTGAAACATGAGAATGTAGTGAGAAGAACACACTTCCAAGGAAGGAGGTGGGATGGAGCAGGGGTGAAAATTTAGACGGCTCCAAGGGTGTTGTGGTTAATTGGGCGGAGCTTTCCTGGGTCATGTATGCAATGTGTTCTTCCTTCTGTGTATTCTACATGCTACATGTTCAAGGTCTGTGCATATGTGGAGGGGACTGTTCTAATCTTTGCGTGTGTCAGCAAGTTTGTTTTCAGGGGTATGATAATTTGGTAGGCTTTGTACCAAGACTTCCAGGTTCATTCTCCTGACTCAGTGCCACTGAGCTGCGTGCCCAGTCCTTGGTGGGTTTTGGTCTCACTGCGTAGCTCAGGGCTCCCTTGAACTTGAGCTCTCATCTCCCCTCCCCACCCCCCACACACCAGCCTCTCTAGTGCTAGAAGATGGGAGTGTACATGCCACCACCCCTGACAGGTGAAAAGACTTTATCACCATCTTGTCACAAAGAGATCCAAAATGAACTGCTATCCGCTCTCTCTCCTTCACTGTTGGGTCTCCTTCCAGAACATAAGGGACCATCTGTACCTGTCTCTGCAGAACCAGGTGGCAGAGCTGGCAGAGGCACCTAATGAATGAGGTATAGAGGGCCTGCAGGCTACTAGTCCAGTCCTTTTGTTTGCTGTTTTGAGTCTCACTGTGTAGACCAGGCTAGTCTCAAACTCATAGACCTCCACTCACCTCTGCCTCCCAAGTGCTGTGATTAAAGGTCTGTGCCATCAGCCCCCCCCCCCCCGTTCTGTCACTCTGGAGGTTCACATTCAAGGTGAAGGTCATATGTTGTCTTTGGTGCCTCCTCCACCCTGGTCACCTAGAGTAGAAAGAGCTTTGAGATGCCAATCCTGAACCTGGGGTCTGCTCTTTGTGGGGCCTATTTTAGCCTAGGAACATTGGGGTGTAGAACTGGAGGAGTTGCCATCTTGGACATTGTTGTTGTTTAATGTTGGCACATTCCCCGAGCAGCCTACAAGCCAGGCAGAGGCTGCGGCGGACGGCGGAGTAAATGGACATAAGGCTGAACATAAAGCTAAACATTTATTACTTAAAGAAGAGGCAGAGAGACAGAGAGACAGAGATAGAGAGACATAGAGACATAGAGACATAAAAACATAGCGACAGAGGAGACACGTGTGCACACGACAAGAGACGGGGATAAAAGAGGTTAAGATGGCAACCAGGAGGTCAGAAGTGGCTAGGAGTGGGCGTGGCTTGCCCCTTAAAGGGACCAGAGCCAAAGGAATAACAGACATAGCCCTTGTTTTCAGCTCTTGCCAATAGTCCTGCAATGGTCTTTCTGTGCTTGGTGCTGTTTGCTGCCAGTGCTGCCTGGAACTTGGGGCTGCCTGGGATTAGACATCATTGGGGTCAGAATGCCACCATCTTGTGTGTGTGTGTGTGTGTATGTCTGCTTTGGTATTCATGGTATACAACTTGACATCAGGGAAGAACTTCTGTCCTGTCACTGCCTGAAGAACTCTCCTTTCTAAGACACCTCAAACCCCATGTTGAAAAGATCTCTGTGTGAATCCTTGTTTTCCACTAAAGCTGGAAAAATCCACTTCTTATACCTCCAACACCACATTTCTGACATCCACCAATCCCTAGAGGAAGGAGATGATTTTATATTCATGTTGCATGTATAGTAGAGCGCACATCAGGAGAACAATTGAAGACTGACATAAGCAGCTGCCTTGGACTTGGTCTGCGGTAGTCCTTTCTCCGTGGTCTGTTGTAGTCCTTTCTCCGTGGTCTGCTGTAGTCCTTTCTTCGTGGTCTGCTGTAGTCCTTTCTCCGTGGTCTGCTGTAGTCCTTTCTCCGTGGTCTGCTGTAGTCCTTTCTCCGTGGTCTGCTGTAGTCCTTTCTCCGTGGTCTACCAAAGTTCTTTCTCCATGGTATGCTGTAGTCCTTCATCCATACTTTTCAGGCTCTTGCTTTCTGCAGTTCATTTTCTGAATGTTAACGTCTATGGTTTCAATTATCCAATGACAGCTTCTCCCCAAAATACCATACAGCAAATTCCAGAAGTAAGCAATCTTCTAGTTTTAAATTTCAGGCTATTTGGGAGGAGGGATGGAGTCTTGCTGTCAGCCCTTTGCCCAGTGTACTTCCCTTGTGTACCTTCCCTTCCTGCTCATCATCTGATAACAATGGAGGTACCTCAGTGGTTAAATTTATAAAATTTATAAAATCCTTAAGCTGAGAGTGATGTTGCTGAAAGTGTGGATATTCTACAGAGTACCTGTGAAGGGATTCCTTTAGGCTTTCAATTCAGTATGGAAGGAAAAAACTCAAATGCTAAGATTGCTAAATTTCATGACAAATTGCCTCTAATATTTTACTGCCTTTTTGTTATAGAATAGACTTTATTATATGTATATATTTGCAAGGATGAATTGGTGTAAACAGTGCTCCCTGTCACCCTTGGTGTGGTTCCTCTACTCGGGTCTTGGAATGCGTTCCTCTGGAATGGGCATCTGGGCTTAACATCTTCTGTGCCCTTTGTCTTTCCAGATGTTCCTTTAGCTCTGCCCAGCCCTCTTCTGTGTTATGTTTCTTTTTCATTTCCACATAATGTCCGTGGCCTCTCTATGCACTCACAGCTACCAATATCTTATCATAGATTTAAACCCAGATCTCCTTCTTCATTTAGCAAACCATCAGTGTGTCAGACAGGTACTGGCATCTGTGTGCAGTGATGGAAGCAAGTCCTTTGGGTCCTGCCTACCTGTCCATCTCAGCTTAGCTGTTGGCTATTTAGGAACGTGCACTAGAAGTTGAGGTCCTTCAAGGTTGTCCACTCTCTCCATATCTTTTCAATATAGTTCTTGAGGTCTAGCTAGAACAATAAGACAGCAAAAAAAAGATCAAGGGGATACAAATTGGAAAAGAAGAAGTCAAACTCTCACTATTTGCTGATAGGATAGTTTACATAAACAACCCCAAATATTCTACCAAGAAACTTCTACAACTCATATACACTTTCAATAATGTAGCAGGATACAAGATTAACTAAAAAAAAATCAGTAGCCATCCTTTACACAGATGATAAATGGGCTGAGAAAGAAATTAGAGAGATATCACCCTTCACAATAGCCACAAATAGGATAAAATATCTTGGAGTAACTCTAACCAAACAAGTGGAAGACTTGTATGACAAGAACGTTAAATCTTTGAAGAATGGAATTGAAGAAAACACAAGAAAATGGAAAGATCTCCCATGCTCTCAGGTAGGTAGAATTAACATAGGAAAAATGACAGTCTTATCAAAAGTAATCTATAGATTCAATGCAATGCCCAGCAAAATCCCAGCAAAATTTTTCATGGACCTCAAAAGAACAGCACTCAACATCATATGGAAAAGTAAAAAACCCAGGATAGCCAAAACAATCCTGTACAATAAAGGACCTTCTGGAGGCATAACAATCCCTGACTTCAAACTTTACTACAGAGCTACAGTACTGAAAACAGCCTGGTATTGGCATAAAAACAAACAGAAGGACCATGGAACCAAATAGAAGACCCAGATATTAATCCACACACCTACAAACACTTGAAATTTGACAAAGAAGCAAAAAATATAAAATGAAAAAAAAAGAAAACATATTTAGCAAATGGTGCTGGCATAACTGGATATCAACATGTAGAAGAATGAAAATAGATTCTTATCTATCCCCATGCACAAAACTCAAGTTCAAATGGATCAAAGACCTCAACCTAAAGCCAACCACACTAAACCTTATTCATAGAAGAGAAAGTGGGAAGTACACTTGAATGCATGGGCAGAGGGAAACACAGACACTGAGAGCAACAATTAATAAATGGGACCCCCTGAAACTGAGAAGCTTCTGTAAAGCAAAGGACATGGTTAACAAGACAAAATGACAGCCTACAAATGGGAAAAGATTTTCACCAACCCCACATCAAACAGAGGACTGATCTCCAAAATATACAAAGAACTCAAGAAATTGGTCATCAAAAGAGCAAATAATCCAGTAAAAAAAAAATGGAGTACAGACCTAAACAGAGAACTCTCAACAGAGAAATCTAAAATGGCTGAAAGACACTTAAGGAAATGTTCAACATCCTTAGCCATCAGAGAAATACAAATCAAAACAACTCTGAGATTCCATCTTACCCCTATCAAAACGGCCAAGATCAAAAATACTGATGACAACTTATGCTGAAGAGGATGTGGGATAAAGGGAACACTCCTGCATTGCTGGTGGGAGTGCAAATTGGTACAGCCCCTTTCGATATTAGTATAGTGATTTCTCAGAAAATTAGGAAACAAACTATCTTAAGACCCAGCAATACCACTAAAGGATGCTCAATCGTACCACAAGGATATGTGCCCAACTATGTCCATAGCAACATTGTTTATCATAACCAGAACTAAAAACAACCTAAATGCCCCTTAACTGAAGAATGGATAAGGAAAATGTGGTACGTTTACACAATGGAGTGCTACAGAGCAAAAAAAAATAACAACATCTTGAAATTTTCAGAAAAATGGATGGATCTAGAAAACATCATATTTAATGAGGTAACCTAGACCCAGAAAGACAAATATTATATGTACTCAATCATAAGTGGCTTTTATACATCGAGCAAAGAAAACCAGCCTACAAATCACAATCCTAGAGAACTTAGACAACAATGTGGACCCTAAGAGAAACATACATGGATCTAATCTACATGGGAAATATAAAAAGATGAGATCTCCTGAGTAAATTGGGAGCATGGGGACCATGCGAAAGGGTTAAAGGGGAGGGGAGAGGAAAGTAGGATAGCAAAGAAAAATGTATAACTCAAAATCAACAAAAAATGTATTTAAAAAAAGGGGGGGAAAAGAAGTTGAGGTCCTCAGTGACAAGAAGTCCTGTCCTGGCTGCATCATGGGTTGGGTGGAAGACAGGGCATGGGTGGGATATAGCAATGGGAAGGGCTTAGGAAAGTGAGACTCATTCTTTTGAAAGGAAGCAATATGTTTGTGTGCACTATGCCCTCTCCTATACACATGACATGCCTTGGGCTCCCATTACCCATAAACCTCAGCTTAACTGACATTCCAGCCTTCTTCTGTACTTCAAAGACATAAACTGGCCTTGGTGCTCACTGAGAGCTGTTAATTGTCACTACCTGTGTAGACATACCTTGTGGGTGTGCCATGTAGGGGACAGAGAAGGTGGTAGGTAGTCATGGCTCAGCCAATCACAACCGCCTTCCAGAGGGGCTTTGAGGACATCAACCTCAGGAAGGCATTGAGCTAGGAAATGACTCAGCTGGGGATGACTTCAGAATGACTCAGGAGACACTGCTTTGACCTCTGGGGACATAGGCCTGGCCACTGTCAACAAAAATGCACTGGTGTATGTCAGGATGTTACTTGAGGTACCCAGAGGCGGACACTGGAGACCTGCTGCATGGCACAATGGCAGCTGGCCAGATAGATAAGTGTTCCTGGCTTAGACTCTTCCACCAGGGAAGCCTTGTATCAAACTTCTAGCTCTCATAGCAGAGAAGCGAAGGGCAGTCTCCCTGAAGGAAGTCCCTTGTCTGGCCAACAGGTTTCTCTGGCCCTGCATAAAAGGAGAGTCATAGGCCCACAAGGCAGGTGACCAGTGAAGGCTGGGGATCTTCAGACATGAAGAATGAGGCACAAGGGAGCCTTCATCTCAGAGAGCTGGTTCTCAGGGAAGGAGCAGCACTTAGAAATATCTGACAAGCAGGACAGTGAGGGCTGGAGTGCAGTCTGGACACTCCCCCCTAACAGCCCCAGAAGTAGGCTGAAGTGGGCGCTACCACCGCCCTGTCTGGAGATGAAGTGGAGGCTCTGGGGATCCACTGTCCCATTTTGCAGAGCTTGGGTGGGAGTGATCAGGAGACCAGCCCTCCTCTTCACCTCCCTTGTGTTTCAGCTTCCTGTAGCACCAAGCAGGCTCCATTCCCGTGTTCCGTGTCATTTCCAGAAATAGAGACTTTGTGAGTGGACCCAACCATCTAGTGAAAGGTGGCTTTCTGTCTGGGATGCTGGCAACATCCTGGAGTCTCTGCGGAGACTGGATTTAAGGTCTGTGAGTGATGAGATCATTTAAGAGACCCAGCGTCTAGTCCATATCAAGCTTCCAAGTCACCATGAATCCTGACAGCTGCCTCCTGTGTATGTTTCAGGAGTTGTGGTCATATGTATATGTGTAACATGAGGGCCAGCTTGTTGGGGTATCTGTCCCGTCCGGTACTCCACAGCCGGTAAACCCCAAAGAAAATCACACACAAGACTCCATAAGATTATAAACTGATTGGCTCAATAGGTCAGGCTTATTATTAGTCCTTGTAACTTATATTAATCCATTATCATTATCTATGTTAGCCATAATGGCTCAGTACCTTTTCCAGCTGGGCAGCTTACATGTTTCCTCTCCAGTGGTCTGCGCAGGAGTGGCTGAGAGAGAGCTTCTGCTTCCAGAATACTCTCAGTCTCTTTGCTCCACCCCTACTTCCTGTCTGGCTTTCCCGCCTATACTGCCTGCCTGGCCAATCAGCGTTTTATTAAAATATGATTGACAGAATACAGATAATTCTCCTGCACCATTTCCCTCTTTTTTTTTTTTTAAACAAAGAAAAATACCCATAGTCCATTTGTTGGGAATGTGGGCGTAGTATTTCAGGCTACTTCCTGCTGGTTGGGGGCGCTGATGATCTTATGGGGACCTAAAGAAAACTTAGAGTTATAATTCAAGTCCTGACTGGAGTATCCTGTGAGTCTCGATCATCTCAGGCAACAGTCTTGGATCAGTTCTGGATGTAGACCTCTGTCATCTGGGCCATCTGTTCCTATCGGAGATTTTTCAGGTGGCCTCCCTTGGTCAAAGGTGATTATTCTTAACTCTGAATAAATCCAGAGTCTCTCGTTTTCTGTGGAAACAAAAGCAAAATCTCTTCTCCAAAGTAACATACCTTTTGACTTCAGTTTTGAAGCCAAGGTATTTTCAAAATTCCTATCTTGGGTTAGTTCAGCAGCATTTATAAACAAAAGTCTTTTAGCAGTTGTTGCTCCTTCCTCAGCAATCAAACAATTTAAAGAGAGCATAAAAGCATACAGTATGAAGATTCTCTGTGCATTTTCCATCTTTATGTGGCTTTATTTTAACCTCTATTTCTTTTATTTTTACTTTTACTTTTTGAGACAGGATCTTTGTATATCTTTGTCCTGGAATAACACTGTAGACCAGGCTGTCTTTGAACTCACAGAGATCCTCCTGTCTCTGCCTCCCCAGTGCTGGGATTAAAGGTGTATGCTACCACACCTTGAACTCACAGAGATCTGTCTCTGCCTCCCAGGCATTGGGATTAAAGGCGTGTACTACCACACCTTGAGGTCACAGAGGTCAATCTACCTCTACCCCTTGAAGTCACAGAGGTCAATATGCCTCTGCCTCCCAGGCATTGGGATTAAAGGTGTGTACCACCACACCCAACTACTTTCTTTCTTTCCTTTTAACTTTAAGAACTTTAACTTTTAGCCTGCATATACACACTGTAAACCATTTAGAGGTTTTCTTCCTCTTTGAATCTCTCTTTACCGTATATTTTTCTTTTTCTGACCACATGAGCCATTAATTTACTAAGCAATATGGAGAGCCGTGGCTTTGACAGCTAGATCCAGCTCATTCCTTAGCATTTCAGCCTCAAGGCTGAGGTACCAGCCAGAGCTGTGTTCACTGCCACAACTCTATGGCGTTTCAAAGTCCTTGCCAGCAAGCAAGCTGCAGCATTCTGCTCACAGACCACACTCAGTCGGACTGCCTGCCTGAAAGAGTCAGAGTTTGCTCTGGCAGGACAGCCCAGAAAGCCGGCATTTTAAAACAGCACAGCTTTTTTCCTGCTACGACTGAAAACCGAAAAGCATGTGTTCAGCTTTTCACCAACAGCATTTAAGTGTTTCGTGGCAGGACCTCTTAATGAGCTGCAAGGTTTTGCAGTTAAGGCTGAGTCAGGAAGCCTCCCTTAGATGAGAGTGCTTGCTTGCTCTAGCAACCAGAGCAGACCTGAGAAATTGCTGCTACCAAGAAAACATGCTTTACTCTATTCTTTCCCAAGCTTTCTCACGCTTTATGTGGATTCAGTTATCCACGTTGGCGCCATATGTAACATGAGGGCCAGCTTGTTGGGGTATCTGTCCCGTCCGGAGCTTCTGCTTCCAGAATACTCTCAGTCTCTTTGCTCCACCCCTACTTCCTGTCTGGCTTTCCCGCCTATACTGCCTGCCTGGCCAATCAGCGTTTTATTAAAATATGATTGACAGAATACAGATAATTCTCCTGCACCATATATGGTATAGATGATCCCTCCCTGGCTATCCAGAGATGTGGTCGCAGCCGAGAGCCCCATGTCATGAGTGTGTCTCATTCCCAGAAGTACCAGGAACCAGACAGAAGTCATGTGACCGTGGCCTCGCCACAGATTGGAAGGCTTGTGCTGAAAGGGGAGGATTAGCACCCCATAATGGTTAATCTTGGTTGTCAGCTTGACTGTGTTTGTAACCCAAGTTGCCAGGCATCCCTATGGGGGATTTCCTTCTTTGGATTATTAGAACAGGAAGGTCCACCCTAAATCGGACCATACCTTCTAGACACTGAAGTAGGAGACTTTGCTTGGGGCCTGCTTTCCTTCCCTCTTGCTGGCTAGTTCATCCATGCTGCTGCCTTTATTCCATCTAACATCTTCAGGATTCCAGTGTAGACTGAAGACTAGCGGGTCTTAAGGAATCCTCCAGGACTCCCGTACCAGATTAGGACTGCTGAGACATCCAGATTCGTGGGCTGAGAGCCTGTGGTTAGAAACATTGAGAGAGCTTACTGTGGGGAAGAAGAAATTTAGTGACTGTATATAAAACTTTTGACCGTTTGTGGATAAGTAAGGGAGATATCAATGTTGGATGCTCCCGGAAGCTCTAAAGCGACAAGGGAAAAGCATGAGCCCGATAAAATCATTAATTGGCTCCAGACGTGCCTAAATAGTCTCCAGGTTTGTAGGTGTGCCCCGGACGAGAGTCTTCACTCCAGCAGCCACGGAGCTCAAGCTGTCAAAAACCAAACCGAATCCCTCGTTATGAGGTTGGCTAACCTATAGTGAAAGTTCAAAATACGGTCTTGGAGGGTGTCTCGGATGGGTAAAGACTGGGACCTTTTAATTTGGGGTGGAGATACGTGGGAGGACCCCAATGAGGCTGAGGACTTGGAGCCCTCAGATTCACCCCAACCTAGCAGGGTGCATTTTCACCCCCACTCCCTGCAGTATTGCCCTTACAACCCTGACCTGAAAGAATTAATTTTTTTTCACGATATCCATAGTCTCTGGCATTTGAAACCCTTGGTCACCAGTTGGTGGAACTATTTGGGAAAGCTTAGGTGGTGTGGTCTTACTAGAAGTATGTTATGGCAGGGGCAGGGAGCAGGTTTTGAGGTTTCTAAGTTGACTCTGTTTCTGGTGTGGAATTTGAGATATAAATTCTCAGCTTTTCCTGCAACCATGGCTGCTGTCATGAGTGAAAGGGAGTCATGATTTCCTGCCTTGATGGATCTTTTTTTTTCTCATTATTTTTAAATTTTTATTAGAGTATTAACATACAAAGTAATGAGTTTTATAATAATAGCTTCATTCAAGTATATTATGTACTAAGACCATATTCACCCCTATATCCCTCTCTTGCCCAGCACTGTTTTTTTTAAAAAAAATTTAAATTTTGTTTAATATTTTTTCATTTATTTTACATACTGACTACAGTTTCTCCTCCTTCCTCTCCTCCCATCCCTTCCATACCTCCCACATCCCCTCTTCCCCGACTACTCCTTCTCTGCCTCCATTCAGAAAGGGGCAGGCTTCCCACGGGCTTGAACAAAGCCTGGCACCTCAAGTTGAGTCAGGATCAAGCTCCTCTCCCTGCATCAAGGCTGGGCAAGGTAGTCCAGCATGGGATACAGGTTCCCAAAAGCCAACTAATGAACAGGTACTGATCTCATTATTAGAAACCCCACAAACAGACCAAGCTACACAACCATCACACCATGCAGAGGGCCTAGGCTGGTCCCATGCATTCTTCCTAACTGTTGGTTCAGAGTCCATGAGCTCCCAGGAGCTCAGGTCAGCTGTCTCTGTAGGTTTCCCCATCATGACCTCGAACTCCCTGATTCTTACAATCCTTCCTCCCTTTCTTCAGCAGGACCTGGAACTTGGCCCCGTGCTTGGCTATGGGCCTCTGCATCTTCTTCCATCAGTTACTGGATAGACCATGCCTGATGACAATTAGGATAGTCACCAATCTGATTACAGTAGAAGGCCAGTTCAGGCAACCTTTCCACTATTACTAGGGGTCTTAACCGGGGCCATCCTTGTGGGTTCCTGGAGTCTTCCTGACACCAGGTTTCCCTCTAACCCTGAAATGCCCCCCCATCAGATGTCTCTTTTATTACTCTCTCCTTCCACCCTGCCCCTACCCGGCCCCCTGAGCCCAGTCTGCCCAACCTGTCCTCTCAAGGTCCCATACCCTACTCCAGTTTACCCAGGAGATCTTTTCTCTCTCCTCTTCCCAGGGAAATCCACTCATCCCTCCTTGGCCCCTCCTTGTTATCCAGCCTCTCTGGGGCTGTGGAGTGTAGGTTGGTTTTTCTTTACTTTACTCCTAGTATCCACTTCTGAGTGAGTCCGTACCAGGTCTGTCTTCCTGGGTCTGGGTTAGCTCATTCAGAATGATCGTTTTTTTCCTAGACCCGTGTGATGGATTCTTACTCCTCTGGAACCAGAAGCCAAGACAAATTCTCTCTTCTATAACTTCCTTTGGCTATGGTTTGATCACATCAACAGAAGAGTGACTGACACACGCCGTTACTGTTTCTGGGATCTCTGCCATGGATTGGACGTGGCTTGAGTGTGTCCCTCAGGGATTCATGTGTTGGAAAGGTAGCCCTACTGTGGAGACCTTTAAGAGATGTGGTCTAGTAGGAAGTCATTAGGCCATGCCCTCAGAAGGGATTGAGGTATTTTTGGAGGTGTCTGAGGGTTTTTCCTTCCTTCTTCTTTCCCTCTGTGGAGAGTTGTAAGAATGTAATGAAGCTTCGTTACTGTCTCACCATGTGAGATTTTTTCTTTTCCTTACATGTTCCTGCCATGATGTGATCCACTGTAATATGATGTAGCCAAGGAGATCCTTGCAAAGCTTGATTGGCTTCCAAAGCTGGGCTGAAATAAATATTTTAAAAACAATTCATCCAGACTCCTGCATTTCATTATTAAAATGAAAGAGGGACCAATACAAGTTCTGACATCTCTCCCTGGGCATTCGGTCTGAAGAAGCCAAAGATTTTGATGTAAAGTTACTTCCATGTGAAGTTCATAGTAGGTACTCAAAATACTGACCACCTCTCTCCCAATTTTTCTCTTTCTCTTCTGTACATTTAAAAGTCTATGCAGTTAATTTGCTTGAAACAAAAGGTGGATGTAATCCTTGTGGCAGATCTGAAGGTGTCGTTTCAAATACGGCATGGATTTGTACCGAGGAGATAAGAGGCCCAGCAGCAATTTAACCAAGAGAGTCCTTGTTCATGGTCACAGTAGCCCCAAAGGACACCATACTGCTTGCCAACTAGAACCAGCCTTCCTGCCAGCACAAGCCCTGGTTGGATGGTCTAGAACCAGCCTTCCTGCCAGCACAAGCCCTGGTTGGATGGTCTAGAACCAGCCTTCCTGCCAGCACAAGCCCTGGTTGGGTGGTCTAGAAACCCCCAGGAACTGTGCCCTCATCACCATTCACACCACTGTGAAGCACTCATACCTGTGGGAGCTTGAGGAAGGCAGGTCCCAGCCATGGCTCGGTTGCCAGCCTGGTCCCAACTCCAGGTAGCCACGGTCACTGTTGTGATCATCCGACAGGCTGGACGGTGGGGATCTCTGTCCCTGTCCATTCTCTTTCCCACTTGTTATTACTCTAGTGCCCCGAGGTGTCCGAACTTTGTGTGCTGAAATAGTTCTTATACCGGATTCTCCTGGAGCTTTTGCTGGATGTCTAACTTGGCAAGTTCAGATCAAACACTGCAATCTTTCCGTTTTTCCATCCCCTTAGTGGATATTTGCTTACACACCCGACTTCATTTATCCATCAAGGGCTCATTGAACCCCTTGGTGACCCAGATATTGTTCTAGGTGCTCAGAATGTAGATCGGAAATAAAGATAGAATATAGACAGAAAACACACACGCATCATTCCTGGGGCCAACAACCTACCAGGGGAAGACACCAGACAAAAGATTTAAGTAGACTGTACATTTTATTAGATGGCAATGGGTATTAAGGAAAAAAGAATAAGCAAGGAGAGACTATAGGGTGTAGTGGGGAAAGTGGCCAGCTATAGTTTTCCTGGAAGGTGACATGCAGTAAAGACGTTGAAAAGTGGACAGCTAGGCCGTGTGAATGACCAAGAAAGACAGGTACAGCTAGTGCAAAAATTCTGAGGCAGGGGTGTGCACTGTGTGAGAGACAGGAAGCCAGGAACAAGCAGTAGAGATGGGATCAGAAAGGCTGTGGAAGGTCAAGTCATTCAGGGCTTCCAAGGACAGCAAGACTGTCTTCTCCCCAGCCCCATGGAGAATTCGTTTAGAATAGGCAGATCTTTAGACATGACTTTATCAGCTGTGTTTTTCACAGTCATTAACACCATCTTAGTATATAGTTTGTATCTTGGCCTCACATGGTCTGCTGATCCGGTCCAAGGCTCCTCCCCAGCTTCCTCCATGAGGCACAGCAGGGATCCGGGTCTAGCCTGGACCACTAAGTTATCACACCATGGGAGAGGCGAGAAGAGCTGATGGCTGAGATGGGTAGGCCTTCTCCTGAATCCTTTCAATTGCCCAAGCACCGCTGGTGAAAATGGCAAAAGAGGCTGGGTGACAAAGTAGTCACAGTGTGTCAGTGAGGGGTGTGGCTGATACAGCGTGGCTGGCTTGGCTTAATTTGCCTGTACCTTGGGAAGGGTAGGGCTGAAGTGACAAGCGACACCATCTCCACACAAGGCTTCCCACCAAACCTGGGCCACAGCAGGTATCCTTGGGTAGCACCCTAAGGACATCCACCTCACAGTGCTGAGGGACAAAGAGTCTCTTTCAGGTTCCTACTCCATAGCTGCCAAAGTGGAACATGGCACGACGGCTGACTGCCAAAGACACAAAGCAAGGCAAGGCAGAACCAGGGCCCAGTCTGCACTGACTCTCTGATACCCGGCACTTCTCTTCACCGGGCACAAGCCCCTGTGGCAGTTCCAAGAAGTCACCACTTCTTGGGACAGCTAGGAAAACACAAACAAGGAGTGCATTGCTCCAAGTGCCTGGAGTATGCCTGTGAAGGGCGTTTTAAGATTATTATCTCCTCCTTCATTTTCTTTTTCCTTGTTTGTTCCTGGTTTTTGGGTGGTGGTGGTGGTGGTACCTTTTGATTTTTGAGAAAGGTTTTCATGGGGTTGCAACAGGCTTTGGTCTTGCTGCTTAGCCATTCTCGTTTGTTTTGGGTTGCTGTGATAAATGCCATGACCAAAGCTAACTTAGAGGAGAAAAGGTTTATTTCACCTCATCCTTCCATGTCACAGTCTATCACCGAGGAAGTCAGGGCAGGGACTCAAGCAGAAACCCTGGGGAAACCTACTTCCCTCAGCTCTCACGTTCATGCTTTCTGACTTTCTTATACACAGCCCAGGAACACTGGTTTAGGGAGTTACCACCCAGAGTGGGCTGGACTCTCCAATATCAATGGACAAGATAATCACAGAAATGCCCATAGGTTGCTCCTGCAGTTGAGATTTCCACAGTGACCCTGGGCCGTCTCAAGTTGACAGCTGAAACTAACTAGGATAGTAGCCAAAGATGACCTTGAGTTTCTGATGTTCTTAGGATTATAGGAGTTGCCCACCATACCTGTTTTATATAGTGCTGGACATTGAACCCAGGACTTTACGCTTGCTAGGTGGGTGCTCTATCAACCAAACTACAGGCCCAGCCTTTCTATTTCTTTTGATTGTAAAATATTTCTTTCATGAAGTGATAATGGTGGTGGGTACCAGTTTTTAGATACCCTCATTTAGTGATCCAGCCATCCCCTCCCTCTCTCTGCCATCTATATCTCTCTCCAGCTAGCGATCAGACTCAGTACTTTGTACATTCTAAGCAAGCCCTTGACCGCTGACCCACATCCCAGCCAATGCTCCACGTCTTAAAACGAAACCCACATACTTAACAAGTATTCCCTGAGAGCCTGATGCATGCCGAACAGAGTTATAGAAGAATCTGTCTTCCCATTTACCTCTGGAGGTTTCATCTGGTTCCCTGGGCTCCCAGCCTGCTCACTGCCTTCACAACCTGTGTTCATGATGGATTCTTGTAACAATAGGGCTGAGCTGCTTCAGTGTCTAGGGGCAAAAATCCCACAGTCAGATAGGAATGCATAATTACCACTTGAGAAGACAAAATCCATTCCAAGGGCTAGAAGATGCTCTAGCTATCCAGTTGCTCTGAGAAGCTGGTAAAACCTTGGAGAGCTGGCAAACAACATCACTGTGCTTGGAGGCGGGGTAGGCTCTACTCTGCCATGTGAGGCATCATAGTCACTGATACGGAATCCCCAAGGGGCACCTTGTTCATCTTGTAGGGTCCACCATTCTTGTTGTGGGGGTGGGGCTAACCCCCTTTAGAGGTGAGGGTCCTGTCTTCACTCCAGGCTTCTGCAGGGGGCGCATAGGCAGACTCAGGTCTCCGAAGCAGGTCACAGGGTTGAGAGAGACAGGGCTTGGAAGAGGAGATGTTCAGTAAGAGCCCACACTGGGCTTACATCTCTAGTCCTCAGTTTTGTAACATGGAGGAAATAGCACCAGGCTCGCTATGAGGAAGCTGCTGCAAAAGCACCTGGCATCATAAACCCGTCTTTGCCTTGCTAGGAGTCTGTGTGAGTGTGTGGGCTGGCAGCTGGGGTGACCTTTCTACCTCATGGTTATACTGGCCCAAGGGCCCATGAGACCTCCGCTTGTGGGTCGAAAGAGAAGAAACATGGGAAGAAGTCCCACCCACTCTTCAAGAGCCTTGCCAGGAACAGGAACTGACATATATCATCTCTGCTCACTTGCATTCCCAGAAACGAACCCGCTAACTCCATGGGGAGCAAGGGAACTACGAGATTGCCCCAGATGTCAGCAACCCACGGCCGACAGTATCAGTACGACGTTGTGCCGCAGAAGACAGAGGGCTCTGGTGCGGAGAGAGAAGATCTCTCTGCCATATGTCCTGGCTCACAGGGTTGTTATGAAACTCATTGTAGGGTTCCACAGGGTGAAAGCTGTCACCTAGAAAGAACCGGCTCTGCCTCTCTCATAAGCTTGTGCAGATCTCAGAACAAGTCCCCCCGAGCTCTACCTGCAGTGCCTGCCCCCTGTGTGACAATGGGGATAAGGATTGCGGCAGACACTTGAGGGTTAATGACAGCACAGGAAACGAATGGCAAAAAAACCAGAGATCCAGTCAATAGTCCTGTTCTTGGCTTAGAGACTATGGAGCTTGGTAACATCTAAGTTCTTTGTCCTCTGGAACCAGGACAGTGGAGGAGTCTTGAAGCCACTTTTTCCCCCACTGATTGCTAGTGGTATCCTCTAACTAGCTCTGCCTAATGTGGGAAGAACAATGGGGATTTATCCTGTGCTGCTACAGAGCTGGGAAGGACCCTGTGCTTGCTGCACTTTTACTACCATGGCAAAGGTGTTTAGGACTCACTGCTGGAAGGGTGGCTCAGCCCCGCAGTGTGGTTTCTCCCCTGGATCTAGGTAGAGCACTCTCCTCAGGCCGGCAAGCATGCTGTTCTGCCAATGGAGTTCATTGTGAATGCGCAGTGTCAACAGAGGCAGGCTTTGCCTCCTTCAACAGGAACAGGTTCCCCGTGGGGAACATGGGATCCTCGCTAATCCATGCGGAGGTGATGATGAGAATGCTAATAAGGGCTCGTGTGAGGAGATGCTCACCCACTCTGTCTACATCCTTTTCAGAAATCCCCTGGCGGTCCCATGTGTCTATCTGCAGCAGGCCCTCTGATCCACTGCAGTGTGTGAGATCCAGGTCTAGGAAAGTCTCCCCACTTACAATTTGTGTGACGGACAGTGGCTGTTCCTAGTGGTCCCCTGGCACACATGCGGCTGAACAAACCCAGCCATGAGATCAGGCTTCTACTGGCTGCTCTAAAGGACTTCATGTCAAGGGCCCCGGGCCTAATTCTTCTAGAGAGGCCTAAGTCGACTGGGTCAGGCTATACACATTTTGGATTCAGGTTAATTGAGTGTGGTTGTCAGATCATAAAATCCGGTACTTAAAGTGTGATATCATGTAGCTGGGTACTCACCTCCACCATCATTTTAGATAGACCATGCCTACCTCCCACATTGGACTGGAGCCCCTTCATGGGCATCTGACATGTCCTGGCACTGGGGGGAACTGATCTGTGTTCCTTTGTTATACAGGATTATCCTATAAGCCAAACTACCACTGTTTTTAATGAGTTCAGCTATGCCCACTGGTCAAAGTTCATCCTAGCTAGGCTTATTGACAAATCATGTCTCCTCATTATTTACCAAAACAGGGCTGGGAGAGGGGTGTCATAGGACCCTCACACCCAGTATCCAGAAAGTCCCCTAAGCAGGTCTATGCATTTGCATTTCAACTGTAGGTGGCCTCAGGGAGGGGCTAGAAGTATATAGCCTGGGAAGGACTAGGGAGGAGACCTCCTCTGTCTCTGTGGCCATGGGGGAGCTATCATCCTCAGAGGGTGCAGATCTTACAGTGTGACTGCGTCTGTGGGCCCCTCACCCACTGCTCTGTAAGGAAGCCCAATAAACTCAATTGTTCCCCAGAGGGCATTTTAGAGGAACCATACCTGTTTGTCATTGAGACCGTAGGAAGAGGGGTAGACATTGTTCATGTCTCCCCAGGGGAAGAAACTTGAGCAACAGCCCTGCAGTGTGATTCTTCCAGAACACTGTGCGGGCCCTGCAGCATGCATTTCCTGTGTGTGTGTGTGTGTGTGTGTGTGTGTGTGTGTGTGTGTGTGTGTGTGTGGTTCCCTTGTGTATCAGAGGGCTGCTCCTCCAAGTGCTGGGTGCCATTCCCTATCAGTCACCAGTTCCTGTTCATTTGGGTTTAATGTTGCTGTCTACCATACTCTGAGGTGCCTGGATTCTCTTTCTTGCCCCCTGGAGCTGTTCTATGATCGGAGGGGTCTGTGAACACAAAGCTCGTGGCATGAGTACACAGATGGCATGCAGGAATGTGACACACCCCACAGGCATAAATGCGTCGTAGTAGGGGCGCTCAGTTATTGCCCAGCCTTGCCTGCACCTGTTGCCCTGTGTCATCAGGGTCAAGTTACCTGAGCTCTCAGCCTGGCTATCTTCCTCCGTGAATGACGATACAATAGCACCTGCCACAGAGGCCTGACTATTGCTCGCTTGAAGCGCTGGCTAGCAGGCATTCTCAGTAAGCATTTGGGAAGGCGATACTTGCCAGGATTCAGCAAGCACAGACAGAGCTTCACCCCTGTCATTTGTCTCAGGGGTGACTTGTTATATTGAGGCGTCATCCTGGTCCCTGGGTAGGAACTGATACGGCGTCTGTGAGTGAGGATAGCTGGCAGTCTGGTAGGAAGGGATTGGGGGACAGATGTTGGGAAGATACCACGGTTGGCTCCTGCTGCCCTTCTGGATTCATCCACCACTTCTCTCAGCCTGGACCCGAGGCTCCAAGTTCCCTCCTGCAGTCTGTGATAAGGTGCCCCGGTGGTGTCCCTTCTCACAATCGGTAAGATATCCCCTGGAATCTCAGAGTCACCAGCCCAGGTGTGATAGCAGTGGGGCAGCCTGGGAAAACCCAGGCTCAAAATGGCTTTGCTCACCTAAGCACGGTGTTTTCCTTTAAGAAAGGTCAGGCTGAACACTGACTCCCCTGACAAGGAAGTCACTCCCAGACCAACTAGAGAAGCATAGTCTGCTCCACGTGGGGAGAGCCGTGGTTCACACAAACCATCTGAGAGACGCACAAAGTCATCACAACATCGCCGATTTGCAATCATGGACCCTAGCTCAGAGCCTCTTCCACTAAACAAGAGCCAGGCTGGATGTTTCTCAAAGCTCCCAAACACCCCAGGTCTGCATGGCAGGATTACTAGACAAGACTGGAAGATTCTGGGGGTACAACAGAGGCTGTGCAGTGAGTGCTCTGCAGGGTTCAGAGACAATACTTCCCATTGCAGCTAGAACAGCGCCATGGCAATGGCTGATGTGGTAGTTTGAATAAGAATGACTCCCATAGGCTCGCAGATTTGAGTGCTTGATCACAGAGAGTGTCATCTTTAGAAAGGATCAGGAGGTGTGGCCTGTAGGAGTAAGTGTGTCACTGAGGATGAACTTTGAGGTTTCAAACACCCATGACAAGGCCAGAGTCTCTGTCTCTGTCTCTGTTTCTCTCTGTCTCTCTCTCTCTCTCTCTTTCTTTCTTTCTTCCTTTTTTTTTTTTTTGTTTTTTGTGTGGGCCAGCTTGGGATGTCTTATTCTTGTGGACATATGAATGCTTGACATTCTCCTAGAGGCCAAGCTCAATTACAGCCTAATCGGTGACTAGGTTGCAAGTCTTGGATGTTGACTAGATCCCTATCCAGGTCAGCAGCATGCCAGAAGCATTTGTTACTTCCTCGTGGGACTGCTGGGGATGAAGGAAAACTTGTCCTCAGTGAAGTGAGGAAGGGCTTGGTGTGACCCCTGGCACATGGCTATGCACAATACGTATGAGTTGTCACAGTTGTCGGAGTTTTCTGATCTAGAAAAGCCCTTTGCTCTGATCACAGGCTCTGCAACCCACCTGTCCTCCAGCAGCTTGCATTTGGACACCTGAGGACACAGGAGCCTGGTGCTTGGTTCCCACATACCTCTGACCCCCATATGTGGCTTTGATCAGTGACTCTCCCTAGACCTGGAGCACTCTGTCTATAGAACTCAAGAGAGTAACAGGGTGAAGCCAGATCTCTGTTGTCAGATAGTCCTGAGGTTTGTCACTATCCAGGTAATTCCATCCTGTGGGAGAACCCTTGCCTGGGGAGGTGATCTGTGTCTCTCTGAGCGTGAATCAGAGTACCAGCACTACAGCTATGTGGGCCCGCCCACCCTGGGTTCCCACCAGGCAAGGGAAAAGATACCAAATTCCAATTGCTTTGGAACAAAGATAAGCGCCCACTTGCTTGTGTGAGGATGCTTTCCCCAGGATCAGGGCCCTGAGTTTCCTTTTCCTGGTAGGCAGATAAGGATGCTATCCTATTTCAAGGTGTGGCTTTAATCAGGTACCAAGGGCCTTGTCCCACGTTGGGAGCCCAGTGGCTATCACTGCCTCTGGGACTGAAAACCCTGGCTTGATTTTGCTCTCCACCTTTTCTGAATTGCTGAATAATTTTTCACCAGTGTGTGGGTTGAACCTGTGGGCACCAGCCAGAGAGTTTCTCTTACAGCTCAGTGTGGGCTGCTTGTAGCTCCATCTCTAAGCAGAGCACCTTTGCTTCCCATGCAACCAAGAGCGCTTTTGTTTTTGACCAACTTGATGAGGGACCAGCATGGACAAGTCAACCTTCTGGTCTTTGTTGTTTAGACAGTCTTATCCTGTCTGGGTGTCCATATAGTCAGAGCAGAGGAGACAAACAGATGGCCCACTGTCACTGGATTGACAGTACCACTTCTCTGAGGGTCACAGGGTGTGACCGTAGAATTCACTTTGTGACTTTGGGGAGATGCAAAAGTGTGGCTTCCAGAAGTTCTCTGAGTCCTTTGTCTTACCTTCTCTTCCAGGGAGAACTTGGTGAGTATGGTTCTCACCCCTAAGCACAAATGCCTATGGCCCTCAGTTCTCTCGACCTGGAAAAACCAAGTAAGTTCCGATTTTACCAAGGAGAATGTCCATGGGAAACATCCTGGGCCAGGGACTTGGGAAGCCAGGCCTTCTTGTTTTTGTTTTTGTTTGTAATTTAAAATTTGAGTTCCTTGTGAAACCTGCTATTTCTAGTCACTGAGGAGTATCAGGTGAAGAAAAAATCTTGGGTTTACCAAAGGCATCATGGCTGTGGATATAACGTGGTGATTTATCAGTCAGAAATGATGCTTCAGCTCACCAGGAAGAATACAGAGACAGGGGAGAGACATGTCAAGCATCCAGCTGAAGGAGAAAGAACAAACGCATGAACAGGGCCTACAGATGTGGAAGGGAGAGAGTTCCTGCATCCTAGCACCCAGGAGGGATGCTGGATGTTTCTCCTTAGCAAGCTGCCAGCAAGTGGGCTTCCAGCTTAAAAAGGGCTGAGACAAGCTGGTGGGCTCTGAAGTCTACATACCGTGGAGATGAAGTGAAGAGAGGGTTCTTCTCCCCTTGACCACCAAGGACTAGACTCAAGTGTTCCTCAGCTCCATGTCCCTGACTCATTTACCTAGACCAGTATCCTCTTCAGAGGCGCAGGCAATCTACCTCATCTCGTGAGACAACCTGCGCAGTTGGCCCCTCCCACCCTCCCAGGGACTTAAGAGGTGCGTCCTGTTTATGACTGTGGACTTTTAGACTTGGCTTACTTGTTGTTTTAAAGCTAAGTCATTATCTCTCGGAGGGAATTTATGACTTATCCTTTGAACTTCTGGACAGGACGCACCAGAGGGAGATGAAGAAGACAAAATCTAGAAAAGAAAATGTTGGGCTTCTTCAGTTTTAAGTTCAGTTTTCAGAGCACCTTATTATGTATGTTTGCTGGGAAAGGTTCAAACATTGTAGGGGATGCTTTTGAAAGGTAAAAGCAGCCATTCTCAACTGTGCAGCAAGGGCACTGTCATCATTGCTGGGCCTTTGTTCAATCCTTCTGTAGAACTTTTCTTGACATCAAAGGTGTGCAAACAAGTGTGTGTGCAACACCTAAGCATTTCTCCAAGTAATTAAACACTTCAAAAAGCAGCATTTTAAAAGGTGGTATAATCATGCCTCAGAATGTACATCAAACAACACTTTACATAGAAAATCCCCAACTCTTGGGCATCTCCCTGCAACAAAAAATCGGCATTGGTTACCTGGTGGTTTCTGGCATATTATGGTTTGACTTTTGATGGTATGAAAGTGACTATGCATTAAGTAGAAACTATATGTATGTGTGTGTGGCTGCATATGTAAGCATGTGAGTATGCAGGTACACATGTGTAAGAGCATGTACATGTGTATGAGCCTATGAGTATATGTCAAAGTTGAGTATTCAAGTGAACAATTTTGAGTACATGACTGTAAGTGTGAGCGTATGATTGTATGGGTATATGTGAGCTCATGAGAGGGCAAGTGAGTGTGTGAGCATGTGAATGAGTGTGAAAAGGTGTGAGTTTGCAAGTGTGTGAATGAGCAAGTTTGTATGAGGTTGCAATTGAGCAAGCATGGGTGTGTATGTGTCCCACGCCCCGTCTCGCCAGCATGAACCACGCGGGACACAGGATCCTTCTGCAGAAAAGCTTTAATGCCCCTTGGGAGAGCGAGCATCAGCCAACATGGCGAAGACCCAGATATGAAGGAACCCATCCCTTATATAGGAAAACAGTCCTTGCTTTGGACGTGTCACTCTTGGATAGGTCAACTGTCCATTATCCCAGATGACACCTCGGGAGTAGGCGGGGACTCAGTGGAAAGTTACCGCGCACCTGTGCGCTCACCTGGCGGTGAAACCGGATGTCAGCGCCATCTTGTAATGGAGAATGTGGCTGCGGCCCTCTACATGTATGAGTAAGTGTGGGAACATACATGCCTGTAAGTGAAGGCCTGGGTCAACCTTAGTGCTGTTGATAAGTCATCATCTACCTTGTTTGGTTGAAACCAAGTCCATCACTGGTCTGGAGCTCACTGGACAGAGTCGGCTGGCTGCCCAGCCAACCCCAGGGCTCCACCTGTCTCTACCTTGCCAGTTCTGGGACTGCAAGTGCGTGTCACTGTGCTTGGCTTTTTAAAGTGGGTTATTAGGATTGAATGCAGGTCCTCACATTTGGACAGCAAGAACCGTAGAGACTGAGTCATTCTTCAGCTGGAAGGTAACTTTTAAAAATATATGTCTACCAGGCACTTGCATTTCTTTCTTCTTTCTTCTTCATTTTTCTTTTATTGCTTTTTAGAAGTTCACAGTTTTATATAAGTGAAAAAATAAGACTGGAAACAAATATAGCTTACACATCTGACGTTATATACACAAAAGTTTAATAATGTTTTTATAACCTCTAATAAAAATGTAGTCTTTGTATACTTACTATTAACCGAAATAAACTTATGTACATATTAAACTGCTCAACTATGAAAGGCAGATGTCAACAGCTGGTGGGCAGCAAAAACATGACAATATACAATATATTTTCCAGGGCTTGAAGGTTATAGGTTATAGGTTACAATATTGCTAATAATGTTCTTGGACATCTACTCTGTGTACGTGATGCTATGGAGCCATCCCTGGACCTCTGTTAGTGCCTCTGTGGGTGTCATAATAGAAACGCAGCAGCCCTCGGGGACTGTGAGTGGCCCGCTGGCATCCCAGAAGCTCTCAACAGAGAGAACCAGGTGAGTGATGGTCCCTACCTGTCTCACTATGTTCGGCCCCGTGTTTTCATGAACAAGGGTAGTTTGGGGCCAGTTTAAGAGGTAACGGAGTCCTACCCTGGCAGAGACCGAGGGTGGGAGGAACAGGAGCCACATGTCTGATGCTGAGTGCGGGAGGACTCTAAGAACGTCAGGAAAGAAACAACCAGCGTAGGGAGCTGTATATCCACAGATGTGAGAATGGCCTGGGGCGAGCCAGGGAGGCTGATGCTTGCTCCCAGCACCTCCATGTGCGTGTGGATCAGTGGGTCACCTAAAAGATCAAGAGGCTGTAGCCATCTCAGGGAGGGCCACCATCAATATCTGGTCTCTGTGGAGGTGATTTTCACCAAGGTGTCCAGGAGCTTTAAGAAAATCCCACATTTACAAACTGACGGCTGATTGCTGTACGGCCACCACAACTGCTGCTGGAGAAAATGCTCTACTGCTTAGTTTTGTCTTCCAAATAGTCTGGAAACGATTCTGGCTGTCACCGTGTCTGGGAAGTATAGAGGGACAGCACCCCAGTGTCCATAGATAGCACACAGTACTGCTTTCTGCGTGAGGGATGCTGTCAAATGGAGGATGTGTCAGAGCAGAGACAGACCTTAGAGGATGTTAGTTAGGGTTTAGTTAGTTAGGGATGGCCTGTCCCCTCCCACAGGCTAATGTGTATGAACACTTGGACTCCAGACGGTGGCGCTATTTTGGCAGGGCGTGGAACCTTTAGGAGACTTAACCTGAGGAAGGGGGTCACAGGGGATGGACGTTTAAGTCTGTGATCTGGTCCCTCATTTGGACTGCTTCTCTTCTTGTGCTATTGCGACGTGAGGGGGCGAGGAGTCATGGTTGCAGGCTCCTGCCACCTCTCCCACTTCGAGGACTGTTGCGAGGAGCCAGAATGTATCTTTTCTTCCTCAAGCCGCTTCTTGTCAGGTATTTAGTCACAAGGACTACAAAGGTAACAACAAGGGCATCCTGGCAGTGTGGAGTTGATCTGAGTTTTTATGAAGTCTTGGGGTTACTCAGGGAATGTGGCTTGACCTGTGTACAAGACCGTCCTGGATTCCATCCCCAACACAGCAAAAACAAACTGAGCAACTGCGAGCCTGGGGTCTGACATAGGACTGGGTATTCAGGCAGTGAGACGATGTGCAAACACAGTCACACGGATGCCAGCATGGGGTTTCTCAGTGATACCCTGCCCTTCAGGAGGAGGGCTGGTTGCAAGCACCTAGGTATTTTGACTCTGGGGAAAAAAGAAAATGGAGAGACAGTTGACTCTACCAGAATGCTGAGGGCCTAATTCCAGGACTTTCACCACGGTGATCAGGTTGGCATGTGAACCCTGTAGCTTCCAGGGAGTAAATTCCACTGTGGTACCATTAGCTGGGAACATGATTAAACAGGATCCAGTTCTTATGGGAAGGCAGAAGCTTGTTCTGACTTGTGCAGCTCCAGGGTTTGTGGGTTACTCGTGGGACCTGATACATCAATGGTTTGTTTGGTTCCTCAGGAGGACATCGTGACCTCAACTTCAGATCGGGTTATCTCTGACAAAGCCAGGAGATGGCTCTCACTCCAAACACAGGTTAGGTCAGCTAGAAGGGTCTTGCAAGGTCCAGGCCGACCCAGGGTTCAGTGTGGTAGCCACAGAAGGGCAACTGTGACACTCCCCAAGAACACAGCTTGACAACAAGGCCACTGTACTCCCCAAGATTTTGGGGGTATTACCATGATCTTTGGTACTCTTCACGGTTTGTTAAACATAGCCACATGCCAACTACCCCTGGCTTAGGGTGATATCATGTTTGGGCAAACTGAAGCTGAAAGAATTTTAGATTAATTAGCCAGGAGACAGCCAGGACAGAGATAACTTCCTTCTCTTTTTTTAAATTCTCTCTGTCATCACTTTTGTCTCAAAAAGATCTCTGTATGGCACAGGCTGGCCTTGATCTTAGTGTCTTTCTGTCTCAGCCTTCTGAGTGCTGGGGCCACAGGCTTCCCCTTTCTTCCCAAATTATGTGATAACCTTCTTGTTCCATAGCCAGACTTTCAGAATTTTTTTCTCATGGCTTTGAAAAGTAGTGATAGTATTGATCAATCCCCAGAAATGGAAAGTGAGAACCTATTACTGAAGACACACCATATACATTGGACAGAGCAATTGAGCTGAACTGACCTAGAAGCCCCCTTCCTGAAGACTAGCCTGCACAGTACCAGAAGGAGCCATAGAAGCTTCCTAGAAAGAAAAGTGATCAATAGGTCTGCCCAGTTATAATAACTATAAACCATAACCATGACCAGATAGCATCCAAGGTGTACCAGTGTCACTTCTATCCTAGGGGTAACCAACTGCTGTCTCATGGTATTTAAAGTCTACTTGATAGGAGGGAATTCATGCTTGGTCTCGTAAACCTAATCCACTCCCCGTGGCTGGTGGGGTTATGAACTTGGCGGAGATATAAGCTGGTGTAACCTCTAACTCTATTTGAAGTACTGGTTCTTAAGTCCACAGATAAACACAGTTCCCGCTACTCATCCATGGTGCTCCTTTGTAACAGATGTAGAACATAGCAGACAGTCACAACTGATCAAAGCACAGAGAACAATTGATCCTGACCGTGAGGTACCCAGCACCGATTGACTCATATACAACACATCCTGCACATCCAAGGCCCAGGGAACCTTACGAAAGCTAGGACAGAAAGATTGTAAGAGCCCAAGGACTAGGATGGGTGCTGGGAGGTAACATCTACTACGTATGTTAGGGTAGCTGCACCCATGAAATCTCAACAATATGGTTGCCTAAACAAGACTAGAAAAAAAATGACACAAGCAATAGATGAGCCATTGGGGTTGGAGAAAATGTCACAGGGCCCCATCCCTAGAGGCCTAGATGAAGAGCTGTAGATAATTGGTCACTGCTGAGAGAGATGGGACCATCAACATTCTCTAGGGTTGAGGTCCCTGATAGATTATCCAATCCCATGTAGTCAGCACTAAACACACACACACATATGAGCAACACCGAATGAACTCAGTAGATTATATTTATATGTGAATATGTACGAAACAATAGTAAATAATAAGAGATCATGAGTTTGAGTAGGAATTGGGGGACATAGAAGAAGTTGGAGGGAAGAGAGGGATAGGAATGATATAAATACAGAACTCATATATGAAATTCTAAAGAATAAATTTTAAAAAAGAATGAAAATAGTGGCAATAGCATAGAAATTGTTTTGTTCAGGCATCTGGAGCAATATTGATGTTCTGAGGGTGCAGATTGGATGTGCCAGTAGGTAAGAATAGCCTGTATTAGCAATAGTGTGAATCATGTATTTAGCATAATTGGAAATGGGTTTTCCCCCCATGGAAGTGGGAAATAATGAGAATTTTCATAGTGATGTCTTCATGCAAAGAGATGCATATTAGACTTCTTGGGCTCTCCTGGTTTCCAAGTTATTATCATGGCAAGCTGCAAGTGACGGTGACAGTCACACGAGGAGTCAGAGGGGCTCAGAACCCAGATCTCCTTATCGCTGGTCTCAATGCTTTTAGCCTCTCTGCAGTGTGTTTGGAATGTCTGCCCACGGCTGGAATGTTAGAGTTATGAAAGCTCAGCCATAAAGAGTGTCAGACAGTCAGGCACAGCTTCACTCAGTTCGCCCTCCGGGGCTGGGCCTGATGTCAGAAGCGACCCACAGCAGCGGTGACTGTCATTCATTCTGTATGAGGACACAAGGGCACACGACATGCATTTGGCTCCCTACTTGCCAGGAATGTGCTAATGGGAGATTGAGAAAGTAGAGGCAGCATCTATATCTTCCTTGGGCCAGGTTCAGGCTCAGGCCTTTCTGTAAGCGTCAGTTGGTGTTGTTTCTAGAGTGGCAGAAACAAGCTGTGTTTTAGGTATACTTTAGGTAAGGAACCCAAGACACAGAGAGAAGCGAAGTGTCTCGCTCAGGGCTGCTCACCCACTCAGCTAGAACTCTGAATCCGTCGTCCCGGCCCGGGTTCCTTTTGGATCCCTGTGTGGCACAATGTTCTCTCGAGGCTTCTGTTTATGTCAGGTCTGTGCTTTGTAATAGGTTGTGAGCATGGGGCAGTGGGCCCAGATGGCTCCCGAATCCCCTTCTTTCCCAAGCTACTTTTCCAACTCTCTCTTACCTCATTTGTCTCCTTGTGAAAACTTCTCCATCTTCAGAGAACTGTTTTTATGTTTATTTTGCACAACCTGGCTTATAAAATCCCCCAATTTGCAAAGAATTCTTCACCTTTTCTCCCATTTTATTTTTTAGTTTACTTATTTGTCCATGTATCCATTCTTCATTACAGACATCTGGTGTTTCATTGGCTAAATACTTTTTGGCCCCAGTTAGGTGTTAAGTTCTGAGAATATGGACTGAGAAGGCCCTGCCGTGGCCTTTGGCATCATTTTGTCGTTGGGCAGGCCCATCTCACACAGAGAATGACACTGGAATGGTAAGTAAGCACTGTAATAAAATGCATGAGACTCACAGCATTAATTCTGCCAGAGTCGAGGGGAAGGGTCAATGATGGAGGTCAGAGATTTGGAGGCAAAACTTCAAAATAATGTAGAATATCAAAAAAGGAACAGCTGGACCCGTTCCAGGTAGCCCTGAAGGACATTTTTTTTTCTTTTCCAGAGAAAGTGTGGACTCCAGAATTCACAATGTGCTTAAAGTTTCTCCTCTGTACAGCTGCTGAAAGGGAGAAGGAAGAAGAGAGGGAGGGAAGGAGGGAGGGAGGGAGGGAGGGAGGGAGGGAGACAGACAGAGAGAATGTAAACAATCTCCAATGTCTATCCACATGGCAGCCACAGAAGCCATAGAGGAGCCTGAAGAGCAGCTGGGCCAGCTTTGTATCCCTACCTCCCTGAAGTCACTGTTCACAGGAGGCGGGATCAACTCCCCAGCCCTCTGTGGAACCAGTCGTGAAGCAAAATATACCGCTGGCCCCTTATCTTCAGTTTCGCCCCGTCAGGCCTGGAAGTGTTAGATGGAAGGGCTCACATTTTAGTTACTGTAATGCAGTATGTTGTTACAGTTAACCTATTTCTGTGCGTTCCATTTCACATCCAGGACCGGCACATGGACAGACTTCAGTATTTGTGGAGGGCGCTCGAACCAATCCCCCTAACCAATAGCTCTAACCGTCATCACTGACTCTTCCCCTCGGCTCTAGCAGCCTTAAAGCTATGGATATCGGGGCATGACTGTTTTGGACAGAGTTCAGTATTAGCCTTCATGCCGGCATCCACTGGGGATCTTGGAGTGTGTCTCCCATAGACACATAGGACTTTGTTTTTCCAATGCAAGCCCAGCCTTACAGGTCCTGCTTCTAGCATTCCTATATGCCACAGGAAGAAGAGCTGGGGGCTCCAAATGACAGATACTTGATCTCCAAGGGCTCTGGATGCCAGGGGTTTAAGTCTAAGCACCTGCAGGGGTCTCATTATAGGGTTTTTGTCTGTTTTTTGCCTTGTTTGATCCAGGATGCCTGGGCTGTGGCAATATGACTTTACTGTCTCTACCTTGAGTCTTCCCCAGTGTCTGGATGTCTGTCCACACACCACCCTTTCCTCCTAGTATGATGGATCTAATAAGAGCACTGACCCCGTAGATTAGGGTCCATCACAATGACATCTCAGCTGATGACTTCTGCCTAGGGTCCCTGTTTCCAAATGAGGTCATGTTTATGGACACTGACAGTCAGGATGACACCATGTCCTTTTGGGGAACACAGGTAAGCCCTTAATGTCTATCCCCATTTTGGGGAGGACAGGGGCCAGACAGAGCAGGAATCCCTCAGTGCCCCCACAGACATGCAGCCAGGACTCACTTTGGATGATCCTGAGCTCAGAAAGTTCTAGATGCAGTACCATTGTGGTCATAGAAATAAGGGAGGGGGACTGGAGATGGAGAGAATGAGAGAAAGAGGAGGAGAGGAAAGGAGGCCGAGATCTCATGGTTCATATTTAGAAGTAATTCTGTTGATAATTCCATGAGTCTCAGGCAAGGTGAAACCAGCCAGTTAGATGCAGTTCTCACAGAATGAAAGACCCGACCTTGAGCTGTTTCCAGAATGAGCTGGACCCTTCAGTCTCCCGGGTCCAGCCCTAGATGGAATCATAGAAGCCCTTGAGAAATCTGATTCTCAGGCTGTCAAGGACACACCCTGATGCTCATATGATCAAGCCTACAAGTGAGAATTTAAAAATGTAACTAGGAAGTGAAGCCTGGGCTTTTTAGGGAGACAGTGACCTGCCTACCTTGGGTAATGACTGTCCCTTTTAAAAGTCTCTTTGTCCGGCAGTCGGAGTCTGAGAAATCCTCACACACGCAGTCTTATTTCCAGTAAAAAGCCTCGGTTCATTAAAACGCAGCCCCCCTGCGCCGTGTAGCAACAAGAGCTGTTAGCAGTGAATTTGGCTGGAATTGACAGGAGCCCTGGGGGAGGGAGGCTTACTGATGAAGGGGGAGGGGACCAAGGTCCACAGCCGCATCAGTACTGGCATCAACATTGACTTCGTAATTTTGTTCAGAGAGGTCCCTGAATATCTCCAAATCCCCTTCAAAACAACAAAGGGTAATGTCTGGGTCTGTGGATTACAGAAATCCTGAAATAATTAGCTCACTTAGCAGGGCTTGTCCAAGCACCTGCTGCTGTATGCAGGCCTTGTGGAGGAGGGGTGGCTCAGGGGACACAAGAGACCCACAGCAATTTCAAGTTCCTTGTAGTGACACACAGGCAGCTGGTCAGGCTTCTGTGCTGCTACACTGGGGGTGAGGGGAGCCCCAAGAAAGAAATGGAGCCATGGCCTCACAGTGAGGGGCGGAGAGAGAGGACAGGCATCAGAATAGTCCAGGATATGTTCCCTACATGAAGCTTCATGGCGTATTAAGGTTACACTGGGGACACAGTATGTTACCAGGGGCAAGCGCACTCAGGGCAGCGATGGCGGGCCCGTGTGCACACACACGTGACTCTTCCAGGTGACTGACAGTATAAAGACCCCTGCTTGTGCCTGCCTTAAAAGCGAAGTTCTCTAGCTTCCATGCACACTTGCTTCCTAGAGCATGAACACAGGCTACAGGGGAGCGCTAGGGATGGGGTATTTTAGAAGTATTTGGGACATTTTAGGAGTAACCCAGCAGGGCAGAAATACCCAGCTGGAATCAGAGCCCTCATGTAATGACCTATGTGAGAATGCTGGGGGGCGCCTCCTCACCTATGAAGGAAGGTAGACTGGACCCCAGTCTTCCCTAGAACTGGCAGCAGAGACTTGGCTCAATTTTACCTTTAGGATGCTCCTTTATGTTTGATTTATTTATGTTTTTATTAGCATATATTAATTATAGGGCAATAGGTTTCATTACATTTTCATACATGTATATACCTTGATTCTATCTCCCCCATTACCTTCTCTTGTCTCCTCAATCTTGCAGATCCCCTTTCTCTTTCTAGGTATTCTCCCTCCTATTCACCCCACTGTGTATATATCCATGTATGTGTACATGTATGCACACATGCACGTGAGTGTGTACATGTGAATGTGTGTGCGTGCACGTGTGGGCACATGTGTGTTTGTGTGTACACACATGTGTAGGTATAGGCATCGGTGCATGCATGTGTGCAGATGTGTGAGTGTATTCATGTGTACAATGTGTGTGCATGTGGGTGTGATCAAGCACACTCGTGTGTATGTAACAGAAAAGTTACTTGCAGAGGCCTCAGCACCTCGCTGTAGCTGCACTGAAGAAAATGTCTCTTGGTCTCCAGCAGCGTCAACTGTTGAGGATGCTCTATACTCGCCTTGCTGTTTGCCCTTAGAGTATTGCAGATTGGGAGACAAAAGACCAGTGGGTGCAAGGGCAGAGGGAAAACAGTCTGCGTTGTCCATGGACATGGCTCTCAGAAGGCCAGAGGAGACTAGGTGGGGGTGGCACAAAAGGTAAAGAGAAGCAGAGGGAGGCCAAGAGGGTAAAGGTGAAGGCAGTACAGAGTGACAGGAGAGAGAGGCTAAGGCAAAGCAATAGTGTGGGGTGTGATAGGAATGGCTGCGAGCACCCTTCAGGTCTGCAGGCCTTGGTGGCCAATGGGGATGGGTAGAGAGTAGAGCAGAGCAGAGGAAACCACATCTGTGCTTGCCATGAGCTTTGCCCTTGTAGTAAGGGCCATAGTACTGGGGCTAGGCCTGGTGGCCAGGTGAGCATGGTGGCCCAGGTATTCAGTTAGTGATAGCTGCAGGTTTGAGTGCCATTGGTCATTGCTCAGTGTCTGGCCTGGATAGTAAGAGAAGTGTGGGTGCTCCTACATATCAGCTGAAACCTGGTGATCTCCTTAGACCCTAGCTGCCTGGTACCCCTTTCTCCTCCATAGTACCCTCCTCCTAGACCCATTCTGCCTGCCATCTACACATCCCTCTACCCTGCCATCTATCCAAACTGTCCAGTGCCTCACCTCCAGGCTCAGACTCAGACTTGGTGATATTTCTTTCTGTAATCAGCTTTGGCATCAGTGAATTCACAACCTCCCAGCCTGTCTTCCTCTTGGGATTTTGCCCCGAGTCAAGGACCACAGGGCAGGGACAGGAGATAAGGCCTGCCAAATTCTGCAGTAGACTGAGGGGTAGATACATTTCAGGGTGGTTGCTTATCAGTTTCAAACATTCGGCAGCAGCTGAACACAGCCAGTTCCTCTAGTCAGCGTGTGATGGATGTGATGGATGCATATTTTTATTTTATGTGTTTACAATATGCAATATTGAATGAATATTTGGTATTCATTGTGTCCATGTGTTTGTATGTCTCCATGTGTTTTAAATATGCACGTATGTGTGTAGGTATGTATATGTGGTCTGTATATGTGTAGTACTTGTGTACACATGTGTACTATAGATTATATCTGTATGGTGTCTGGTATTAATGGATAATATGCTATGATTTATGTATATGTTTTTCTGTGTGTAATATGTGCAGTATAGCCTATGCACATAGTATGTGTGTGACTATGGGTTGTATACATGTGCCTAGAATGAGATATATGACATACTTATATGTACATATTTGTGTATTATATACATGCCTATTGTATGAGGTCACTTGTTTGTTTCCAGGCCACCCGGCAGCTCAGACCCAAAATAACCACACAGAAACTGAATTAATTAAACCATTGCTTGACCTATTAGCTCTAACTTCTTTTTGGCTAGCTCTTATATATTAATTTAACCCATCTCCATTAATCTGTGTATCGCCATGAGGCTATGGCTTACCAGGTAAAGTTCCGGCATCTGTCTCCTGCTGGACTACATAACTTCTCTTTTACTCCACTTTCTTTTCCCCAGCATTCAGTTTAGTTTTCCCTGCCTACCTATATTCTGCCCTCCGCATGCCTAAGACAGTTTCTTTATTAGCCAATGGTAATCACAGCATACAGAGGGTAATCCCACATCACATGCCTCTGTGATGTGTTGTGTGCTTATATGTGGTATGCAAAGGTTCATGTGTTTTATACATGTGCACACATATTGCACAAAATACAATGGATATGCATAAGTGTGCATTACACATGTGTGAGTGTAGTTTTGTGCATGTGTTCATGGTGTGACATATAGATACAACATATATGTACATATTTTCATGAATATGAACACGAATGTGCATTTCTGTGCACCTGTGTATGTACTGGTTGGACTCAGATGCCCCAGTATCTCTGGGGAAGACTAGTGACCTCCCGTACCTGAGACATCCCGTAACTGGACTTCCATGCTGCAGTAACAGCAGAAGTGTTTACCCCCAGCTTTGCAGAGTCTGAGCTCACAGAGTCTCATGAGTGTCCCCTGGCCTGGCTTCTGAGTGGTGGTGGGCGTGTGAGCTCGCCCAGTTGTCTGGGGGTGGGACATGCTGTGCCGCATGCTGACTGCTGTCCCAGGTGCAGCTGGGTTGGGAGCTGGTTGTGAGAATGCCGCGTCTATCAGGAGTGGATGGTGTTCTGCCTACCGTTTTCCTAGCCCATAAATTGTCAACAGCAAATAGAATTTCCAAACAGGCACCGGGGGAGTTTAGGGCTCGGTGTTGCTGGTTTTATTGAAGGTTTATGAGAGACGGCAGAGCAGTTACCAGCAGGTTTACAGAGGTGTCAGGGGACAGCATGCCCTCCCTGTTTGTGCATGAAGCCTACACCCAAATCAGCCAGCAGCCAGCAGCCGGGGGCAGTGAAGGGAAACAGCGTGGAGCACTTGCATTATGGGGAGTTCTTTCTACTGATGTTTTTGGCTTTGATTTGCCCACACTGTCTGCACCCTTCTGGGTGAGTGATCGCCTCTGGCACACCGAGGTTCAAGTTCTCCTCACTTAATTGTACTTGCTTCAGAGAGAAGCTGCAGTTTGGGCTCTTGCTCAAGGTTTCTCCTAGGTTGCAGGCGGAAGGACAGCTCCCAGAATGTTCTCCCAAGTAGGGACTAATGCTCAAATGAGGGACTCTAGCCTCAGGACTGGGAACAGAGTTCCACGGGCCACATCACTCATCACATATAAGACCCTGCCGAGTTACTGACCCTAGTGCTTGTCCTTGTTAAAACAGGTACACTATTGTGGGCCTGGCAGAGTGCATCACAGTCCCACAGTGGGCTGGACACCAGGAGCTGGGAAGCAGGGAGAGGCTGACCGCCAGAGTCACATCTTAGCAAGACTCTACGTCTCCACAGGGTCTCCATGGGGACTCCTCTCAAAGAGGAGGAACATACTCTTAGACACAAAACACCATCTAACCCTGTGTGTAACCCCAGGGACTTTTCTTAGGAGTCACTGTCCATCCTACACTGCTCCATTATCATTCCCTCTTGGCTATAGTCTTTGTTGTAATCAATTGCACTGTGGTGCGGATGCCGTCATTCACAAAGACCCCAGTTGTGACCACCAGGATGGTTGTTATATCAGGACTGCTGACAACTTCAAGCACATAGACCCAGTAGTTGGGGACAACTTATGACAATGCCAGCATCCTGACCTGGGTGGAAAGGGTAAGGAGAGGCTAAGCAGGGCAAGTACCAGAGTTGGCCCTACTTGTCCTGATGTTATGAACTCAACTGTCTTAGAAAACCTCTCTTGAGAAGAGAAGATTGGACATTTGAAATTATTAAATGAGATCTGCGGTACTAGCTTAGCATGTGGAAGATCCTTCACTGGAGGCAGACTTCAATTTCACCTCTCAGTTGCCCTCCTGGTGATTATTGGAGGCTCTTTCTTCATTGTCCCCAGTTCAAAGGCATCTTGGGCTAGCATTCACGGCTTTTCTCTTGTGTCTTATCCCAGCTTTCTTCCCTCTTCTTGTTCCTGTCGGGTCAGGTAGTGCAGGGACCTCTATACTTGTGTGTCCGCACCCAGTAGGGAGCAGAGGCAGCAGTGTGGATGGAGCAGCCGGGTGTGCACTGTGGATGGATAAAGATCAGACTCGAACTTTAGCTGAGACTCTAGAATTTGAGGCACCTCAGGTCAGCCACTGAGGCACAGTCAGCCACTGTGAAGTGTGGCTCTTTGAATGCCCTGCCCAGTAGAGATCTTTCCTCGATTCTCTTGTCTCAGAGATTCCATATGGAGTCTTTATATTTTAGCATTGGCAAGAGAGGAGAAAACATCATATTCTATCCATCCCATTCTGGAGACAACAGAATTGGAGTGGACACCTCCACGGTGGCTGAGGAGCTAGGAGGGCTCCAGAAGGACAGCAAGGGGAACATGCTTTTGCAGGAGATTCACCAGGAGGAGGAGAAGGGAGTCTTTCTGTGTGTAACTGTGTCAGAGGGACACAGAGACTGGCCATTTCCTGCTGGGTGGGCTCTGGGACTGTCTGGTTTGGAAGAAGTAAAGGACCTCTGAACTTCATTAGTTAGCTGAGGTTGGGAGACCTCTGGCCACTTGTGCATCATGCTCACTGATTTCCAGAAGACTCCCTTTTGCCATTTCAGGGGAGAAAGAATAGTTGACACAGTTCTCTCTGTCAGTTTTGTTGGATCTTGATAGGCAGGTCTTCTCCGACCTTTGCTTTGATCACCTTGAAGCAGTGGAGGTCACACTTGCTCCTCCGTTGGTGATCTGAGCTGAGGATCAGTGAGCTGCTGACAGCACCCATGGCTATCTGTACAAGCACTGTACAGGGGGAGGCATTTGCCTTAGCTTAGGAGTCCATTTTCTCACGTAATCAAGGACTTTGCCTTTAAGACACCCTGTCTGCCTAGGATCAGAGTTCTATCTGTAGTCCTTACTATCTGTAGTCTACATGTACATGAATATATGATTAAGCACAAATGCACAAATTTTTATCCAAGCTATCATGTGTAGATATAATGATACACACAGGCACATACTATGGGTGCACACACACATGCAGTACACATATGCACGTAATTCAAATAATGAAGGCTACACACACACATGCATACTTTTCTCCATGTGCACAAGACACACATGTGAACATGTTTGCTCACATGTATGGGCACACAGGAAAATGTGTTTACATGTGCATAGACACATAATTATACCTGTGTACACATGCCTTCTCAGCATTGTGGACACAGATTTCCCTGCACACAGGAGGCCAGTCCTGTTATGGGCTGGGTGTGGAATACTGGACACTTGCTACACACGTCTGGGTTGTATAGAAGCAGTTTGTAGGAACTGGAAGAGCTGAGATTTGTGCCCATCAGGATCCAGCAGCACAGAAGCCAACACAGACTAGCCATTAGATCATCATGGGATGGAGTCTGTTGGCCAGGGGCAGGAGCCAGGAGCACAGGGCACTGATATTTACATCTATGGTAATAATACTTTGGGTGAGTATGTTATCTTCCAGTCCTAAGAGAAGTTTTATCTTGTTCAGTTTTTTCCCATTCATATTCTCTCTCTCTCTCTCTCTCTCTCTCTCTCTCTCTCTCTCTCTCTCTCCATCTCTTGCTCTAATATTTTGGGGAGGAGTTTCTGTGATAAGGTAGATCTGCCTCCAACACTCACCAAAGACCTAGCATGCATGTATCCTTAGGGAGTCCAATAAATATGCAAGGTCAAATGCAGCGCCAAGTTACCCTGCATGGGCCTGTCTTCAGGAAACTGTGGGTCGTTGGTTAGGGAAGTAGCTTGGGAAGCTCCTACCCCTCAAAATCTTCTTCCACTGCAGAAGGTAAAGTGGGGATCATCAATGTCTGCCACCCCTTCACTGTGCATTACTGCCTCAGGCTGCAAAGCCATCTAGAAACTCTCAAGCTAAGCATTTAGTTTTCTCTGTCTTCCCCATAGGAACTCCAACCTGACACAATTCTTGCCACGTTTGCCTTCCAACGACCTCCCCTTTGCTTTTATTTTCTTCATCCCTCTTGATGGCTTTGGCACTTCACAAACCTGATTTACATGTCAACCTAAGTCTCTCAGATGTGCCAGAGTATCAGTAACTACAGAAAGATCATGTCCCACAAGGCGGCTAGAGAATGCTACTAACATCCCATACTAGCCCCGAGGTCTCAGCAAACTTGACTTCCCTCTCTCTCATTAAATACAGCCCTATCTGGCATGCAGAACCAGGCATCACACTCTACCTTTCTCACAACCAGGTCCCTTAGTCCTCATAGTGATTTACCACTCAGCCAGTCTCTCCATATTGCTCCATGTTTTGGATCCCATGAGGGCTTCTTTAGGACAGATCTAATTTTTGCTTTTTGCCTTATGACTCCCAGGAGCTATAAGAAACAGATCGCCAGTTTGCCTCCCCTTTCTTATCCATTTTCCCTGCTAAATCAGAGGTGAGTATAGGAGATGCCTTCCACATGCCTATCTCTCCTTGTAATTCCTTCCTTACACGGGCATGCTCTCTACAGGTAGATAGCTCAACCTTGGTGGTATGTCTTGTTACACATCTCAGGGGCCATGTGACTGCCACCACTGCTTCCTGGGAATCTTATTCCCTACGTGCAACTTCCAGGAACTAAGGTACCCTTTGCAGTCCTTCACTCTCTGTTTCATGGGTTGGCGCCTCATCATGGAGGCTCATCGCTCTCAACCACATTGAAAAAGATTCTGGCCCTAGGATCTACCCACAGATGGTCCACTCTTAGATGGTTCAGCCTCAGCTCTGTGTCTTATTACCCATTAGGAGACATGCAACCCCTCCTCCCAGATTCGCCCTTGGATTTATCAGGTTCCCAGTTCAACCACCAATTTGTTATGTCCATTTTTTTTTTCCAGGAAAGTGTAAGGAGATGTTTCTCTGGCACAGATAGAGAACTGATATATCAAGGGAATTATTTTCTCCAGGTCTGGTTTGGTGAACCAGTAAGTTGATTCGAGCTATTTATAGGCCGGTAGATGACGAGAGACTTACGGAAGCCCGGATGACTCAGGAGCAGCTGCCTCCCTGGAAAGACCCACTCCATCATGGGTGATGAGCAAAGGCTGCGGTCCCAGTGTCCCAGCCAAGGACCTGGTACCTCTTCCTGTCCCACTCCATCCTATAAGGGAATGTTAACAGCCCCATGATGACCGCAGTAGACCTAGCTCTCACTGTGCGTCTCTGTGTATTTTGTTGCCATGGCTACAGTGCCAAGGTAGTCTGAAGGTCAAGGCTTGTTTAGACCTGAATGAAATCATTCCACTATAACAAGAGTCTTTATGACCCTGTCTACCACTGATAGGATGCCCATTCATTGCTGCCTTGACAGCAGCGTCCTGGTGACCATCACCTGCTTCTACCCCAGAAGCAGCACCCTGCCCACCGTGCCCACCATCCCGACAGCTTCATCATGGGTAGGAGTCCAGCAACACCTGCTTTGGTGAGACAGTGGCTCCTGCTGTCTGCTCATGGTTTTGTAGGCAGGTCTGCATCTTTACCAGGGCTTCCCATACCAGCTGGGCACTCTGCTTCCTGCTCGGCCACATTGTTCTGAAGTCAGCAGCTTTGAAGATGCACAAGGCCCCTGTGTCCGCTGGAGAGGTGGGTGTCGTGGAGCTGAAACTCAGGCACTCGGGGGAGGGGGAAGAGGCTGGGCTTTTGGAAACGGGAGCGTGAACAGGATTCCACAGAAACGTTCCTAGAAATTTGGGGTTCCCCCTAGAGTTGTCACATATTGTTGGGGAAAATAGGGTCCTCTCTTGGGGTTCTTAGTCTCATTAATAAAAGAAATTTAATAATGGACTCTAAGGGAATCTCCAGGACCATTTCATTAGAATTTAAAATCAAAACCCCAGGACAGGCAAACTAAATTTCAGCGGCTGCCTCCAGGAGATGAAGAGGGAAAGAAACTCGTTTGGCGCTAAGCTGGCGTGAAGGTCAGCCATGTGCCAGATAAATAGCTGTGTGGTAGGAAAGAGGGCTTCAGAGGAAGAGAAAGGAAATCAGAATCCAGAGAGAGACACCCAGAAGGGCCTTATGGCCACTTTCAGCCGCTACTTTGGGGGGTGAGAATACCTAGAAGGGAAAGTTCATCATCCCATTAACTGAACAATTGTTCCTTCATCTCTTCAGTGTGGTTTAAGGCAGACAGACCGTCCTTGGGTGGCCCTGCTTTCCCTAGTGGTGGTCTCTTAGCCGGGTGAGAGCTGCTCAGTGTGAGTAAAACACTTTTATGTTCAGGGAAGTTGGGAAAGCCAGGCCTCTGCACAGGCCAGGGAAATAGCTTTTCCAGTGGAGTCTCCACGAAACTCTGATCAAGGCCACTGTGTCAGAAGGACCTTCAGTGAGGAAGAAGAGTGACCTAGATGTCTCGGGATAGATATCTGTCTGTCCACAGAGTCACATCAAGGCCTGGGGCAGAAAGCCTAGCATCACCCCAGTGGTAGTAGGGGGGTAGTGTGCTGCCTCTCCTGACTGACAAATGCTATCCCTCTTCTCCTTCCGACAGACAGGTGCTGGCCCTCCTGACTGACAGGTGCTGCCTCTCCTGACTGACAGGTGCTGACCCTCCTGACTGACAGGTGCTGATCCTCCTGACTGACAGGTGCTGCCTCTCCTGACTGACAGGTGCTGGCCCTCCTGACTGACAGGTGCTGGCCCTCCTGACTGACAGGTGCTGGCCCTCTTGACTGACAGGTGCTGGCCCTCCTGACTGACAGGTGCTGGCCCTCCTGACTGACAGGTGCTGGCCCTCTTGACTGACAGGTGCTGGCCCTCCTGACTGACAGGTACTGCCTCTCCTGACTGACAGGTGCTGGCCCTCCTGACTGACAGGTACTGCCTCTCCTGACTGGCAGGTGCTGGCCCTCCTGACTGACAGGTGCTGGCCCTCCTGACTGACAGGTGCTGGCCCTCCTAACTGACAGGTGCTGGCCCTCCTGACTGACAGGTGCTGCCTCTCCTGACTGGCAGGTGCTGGCCCTCTTGACTGACAGGTGCTGCCTCTCCTGACTGACAGGTGCTGGCCCTCCTAACTGACAGGTGCTGGCCCTCCTGATGACAGGTGCTGGCCCTCCTGATTGACGGGTGCTGGCCCTACTGACAGGTGCTGACCCTCCTGACTGACGGGTGCTGCCTCTCCTGACTGACGGGTGCTGCCTCTCCTGACTGACAGGTTCTGGCCCTCCTGACAGATTCTGGCTCTCCTGACTTACAGGTGTTGGCCCTCCTGACTGACAGATGCTGGTCCTCTGCCCCTTCTGATGGGCAGGTTAGTCCTTTCTGACAGTTCTGCCCCTCCTTCCTGACACGTGTTGTCCCTCCTTCCTGTCAGGTGCTGTTCCTCCTGACTGACAAGTGCTGTCCTTCCTGACAGGTGCTGTCCTTCCTGACAGGTGCTGTCCTTCCTGACAGGTGCTTTCCCTCCTGACTAACAGGTGCTGTCCTTCCTGACAGGTGCTGTCCCTCCTTCCTGACAGGTGATGTTCCTCCTTCCTGACAGGTGCTTTCCCTCCTGACTGACAGGTGCTGTCCTTCCTGACAGGTGCTGTCCTTCCTGACAGGTGCTGTCCCTCCTTCCTGACAGGTGATGTTCCTCCTTCCTGACAAGTGCTGGCCCTCCTGACTGACAGGTTTTGTCTCTCCTGAACAACAGGTGCTGGCCCTACTGACCAGATGTGGTTTCCTTGCTGAATAGTTAGTGGAATGTGTAGGAACCAATGTTTTAACTCACATTTCACAGGGATCCCAAAGCATCAGTGTAGAGAGCTGCGTAATGCTGCGCCTTAAAGATGGTGCTGGTTTCTGCCTTCCACCTTCCCTCTCGGTCATAAACAACTCCATATATGGCTAAGGCTAAGGATCTGACTTGCTTCCGCATTTCTGAACCTATCTGCATTTCCCACGTGGCTTGCTGGGGTTGGCTACCCAGAGGTTATTTAAGCTGTGGGCTGGCTTTGCTCAGGGCGAGAAGTCAGAAGATTGTTCAAGTTTCCTGAATAAACCACAGTTAGAAGAGTCTGTGTTGCGTCATCCTTGCTGGCGAGGTGGGCGTGAAACATCAGAGTTGCAACCTGGCATGGATTCTAGACTCCATAACATGGAGCCACAGGATGCCACAGCCTTGCCATATGCATTAGGACAGATTCATGAGGCCCCTCTGGGCACGGAAGTTGAGAAGATACACAGAAAGATCGATCCTCTTGAGAAAGGAGGACAAGGGGTCCCAGCAAGGGGGAGGACATGGGAGGAGGCTAGCAGTCAGCCGCATCTCCCCCAGGGCTTCTGAGGTTCCCTGGATCTGGGGTGCTCACTCTGATAGAAGACAAGCCGGACAAAAGGAAACAATGTGCAGGAGTGGAGAGTTCTCCAGAGGTCTCTCCCAGGGAAGACAAAAACCTCAAAGAGTAGCCAGGCCCCTGGCTGTGCCAACTTGTGACTTTCCACACAGGGTGCTCAGCCAGAAAGCATCCTTGCAGGGAGCAACTCTAGCTGTCTGCACTAGGCATGTCTTCACGCACACACACGTGTGTGGGGGAGAGAGGCAGAAGCAGGTGGAGTGAATTTCTCAGTGTCATGGAGCATTGCCTCCGTGTGCAGAAGGAATGCGAGCACCTGTCTACATGAGGCAGCAGACAGCAGGTGACAAGCATGGGTGCTGCTGGCTGGCTCAGGTCTGCCTTCCTCACACTCCTGCTTGTGTGAATTGCAAGACGCCAGGTGCAGAGAGACTTCTGGGCCACATTCTTGAGACAGTGATGCCGTCTGATGTCTGCCCATCTCTGCATTCGGAAGAGTCAGCTGTGGTGTCTTGTGGTAGGTTGAGGGATTTCCGGTAGAAAGGTGTCCACATCTGGCTTGGTTGGTGGCACTTTGCCTCTGCCCTCAGTGGAGTCTGCTGTCTGTTCTCTGTTCATGTCACACACTCCCAGCCTACAGCAGATGGGGCTGGAGAGAAAATAAGCTGTCTTGACTTCCTCTCTGGTGTCTTTGAAACTAGTCTGGGAAGGCTAGGGATGAAGAAGGTCTTGGCATACTTATAGGCTTAAAATGCAATTCCTCATTTGTAGCCGTGCTAAGATGTGGGTGATATTGTAAACCAGAGGCTACTGTGGCCTGCAGTCCATGCCATGGTTAGCCTCCTGGTTTTTCTTGTCTTCTCTCTTTTTTCCTTATCAAGGAGAGGAAGAACCATGGTACCCTCCAAACACCATGGGAGGGCAAAGGGTGCATTGTATCTCCTGAGAAGTCCTGGACTGAGTTCTGAGGAAGAAATGGAAGCTCTTGACCCCCTAATGTCTCTTTAACTACGTAAACAAAGGGATGGGGAAGAGGATACTTCCTAGTCAGAATGTTGGAGAAGTCCTGACAGTCTAGGAGTAGTCAAAGTGTGTACTTGGCTCTGCATGTCTGTGAGTCGTGAAGAGACTTCATGTGGACAATCTGCTATTTACTCCATGGGAATCTGTGTACATACTGACCTCACATGGCACATCTGGGCAAACCTGAACAAAACTGTCTCCATAGGATATCCTGCCCCCAGTGGTGGGAAGCTACTAAAATTACAGTATTCCCTTGCATTCTTATATGGAGATTAAGGGACAGAAACTGCCTTCTAGAACCCAAGAATATATCTATATACATCTTAGAATATATCAACATACATTTGAAATCATATTTACAGGGACCCAAAGTCACATCTACAGGGGTCTGAGGTTATATATTACTTTCACTTAGAGCTGAAGTTGTATCTACATATGAGGGAACATGTACATGGCCCCGAGACTGTACCTACGTGAGCCCAAAGACACTTTTAGATGGGTTAGCCTCCTAGGATGTTATCATTACCATAGTCTTAGCTATCCACCGATCCCCAAATTCAGGACTTGAATCTAGGTCCTCACACACACCAGGCAAGCGCGCTAGCCCTGAGATAACAACTTCTTGTTGTTTCTTTTTAAATTTATTTACAATTTATTTTTTTATGTGGACATGTATGTTGATCCATTTTCACGCCATGTGCATATAGTGGTCTTGGAGTCCAGAAGAGGATCTGAGATCCCACATGGGTGCTGGGAAGCAAGCCTGGACACTCTGAGAGCAGAGGGAGCCCGTAACTGCTGAGCCATCCCTTCAGTCTCTGGCCCCACTCTTTTCCTCATGGAGACGGGGTCTCTCTCCATCCCCGCTGGTCTCACACTCACTCAGGAGCCCAGGCAGACCTTGGGCAATCTTCTTCCCTAGGTTTTTTTTAACTAGCCGAGGTGAGTCTTGGACCACCAGGCCCTGTTGATTTTAGGTACATGGAGGAAGGAGGCGATCAATGACTGGATTTCAAGACTTTAAAAGGACAGGAGACATCTGCCACCCTCTTCCTTCCCCTATGAGTGTTAAATGCCCTACTTCCAAGTCATACTGCAAACTACAGGAAGTTCTGTAGATATAGATGTAAAAGTAACTGTCCTAGATTATTGGGCTCCTACAACAAAATACTTGACCTAGAAATTTGTAAATATTTGGAAGCTATTTCTTACAGTTCTTAGCACCTAGGAAACCTGAGGTCAGGTGGTCAGCCTGGCAGATTTAGTGTTTTCAGTTTCCAAACGGTGCCTTGTGAATGTGTTCTCCATGGCAGAAGGCAGGATGGCCAATTCACGAACAAACAAAAAAGATGAACGGGTCAGAAAACTCTGAAGCTTCTCTCACAAGGCTAGTCACATGCGAGTGGGTGGAACCCTCTTGGGCTAGTACCTCCCAAAGGTCCTCATCTCTTAAGTTCCAGTATATGAATTTTGGGAAGACACATGCATACATGCACATGCACACATACATGTATGCACACACACTTAAAAATAGGACACTGCCCCTGCCTTCACCAAATGATTGTTTTTCTTACTGCCAAAATGCATTCCATCTCAGTCACTCCAAAATCTTAGCTAATTCTAGAGAAAAGTCTTCTTTCACATATTTCAAGTCTCACCTAATCACATATGGGTGAGACTGGAAGATGTATTTCCCCCCAACTTGTTGAACCAATGAACTTTATTGGGGTTACTTACAGGAATATGGGGAAGGGGTTTCTTACTGGAGCCCAAAGCACTAAAATACAGTTGTCATTGTGAAACTCCAGACGTGCCTGGTATGTAGTTTATGAAAACCATATCCTCAGAGCACACTGCATTCCTGTCGGCATAGCTACAGGATAAAGATCATCCTGTCTTGACGGCTCAGTTTGTCAAAACCTCTTCTAAGTAGCATGAGTGATCTGAGTTTCAAAGGTCTGGTTTCTACTGAGGCAGTTGAGCTGCAAGTAGGCATGACCAAATGTGTCATAATGGTGGTGCAGACACTGGACAGACATCCCTGCTCCAAAGAAGAAGAAAGAGAAAGGAAAAAAAGGGGAAAGATTTCAGCTCTTAAAGATCAAAAGTAGCCTTGTCTGTCTCCATGCTCTAGGGCCTCTGTGAGTGTATGTATGTGGTGTGTGTGCTCACACATGTGTGTGTATTGTGTGTGAACACGTGTGTGTGTGTGTGTGTGTGTGTGTGTGTGTGTGTGTTGGCGTATCCCATCTCTGTGGATTTGCCATGTGAGGGTTGAATACCAAGGCACAGGGCAGCTCTGCATCCATATTTTGAGCAATCCTCTCTGTCGTGGCTGTCTTAGACGTGGGCCTAGAGGTCTTTCTACAGTGCCTTCATCCCAGTGCTGATTCCCTGCCTGGGTTCCATGACTTTTTGGGACATTTTGACATAGAGTAGGAGTTTCCAAGCCTCTGTGACTTTGCTGAACAATCTACATGTCACAGCTTCCACAAGTCCCTGCCAGCATTGCACCTGGAGCACCAGGAACTCTGTGTTTCAGCCTGGGAGGGACGCTGACCCTGAGCAGCCACGGCCCTTCTTGTTCTGCTCTGCTTTTGGGTCCTGTGCCTGATGGTACATCTTTGATGAACTCCAGAATGCCTTGGGAGTCTCTCTTCTGCTGGCTTTGGATGACAGGTCCTGGCTTGTACTTAGATGGGCAAATCATACTAATCTCCATGTCAAGGGTTCACTTGGGCATATCTATTCCTGCTGTCTCCCAAACAGCCTTTCTCAAATTTCTCAATATGGATAGGCAGAGAAAAATTTGAAAGATGTTGACTTGCCTTTTGATACACAGCTCTGTTTTTACATATTTTCGTGTTTCCTATTTCATTCTAAAGAATAAACACTAATTTTCTCAGCCAAATATTCAGTTTAATTCACTCAGGTTCTACCTTCTGCAACCATCAACACGGTTTGGCCAGGGGGTTTGCTTCTCCTTTCCAGTTCAAAAGCAATGCTTCTACCTGACACTGCCTGACACTGCCTCAGAATGTCCTCTCCACCCTTATTTCTACTAACCCCTCCCCCACCACCATAGAGATGTTCTTTAAGGAGGCTGAGGCTTTCTCTATGGCTCTCCTTTCCTGAACCCTCGAGGGAAACCATCCAGTAATGGATAGCTGTGGATTTTTCATGGAGCATGTCTTCAAATTCTCTCACTCCCTATACCCACCACCCAGTTCCAATGCAATTTCCATGGCTTTAGATATTTGCTGCAGCAAGGCCCAGGCTTGCTTCATAGTATGTGGATGTCTATGGCAAATTTGCCATCGACTAAGTGACTTCTAAATGACAGAAGTTTATTTATTGTAATTCTGGAAGGCAGAGAGCTGGTAGATCCTGGAGAAGAATCACTGTGTGCCTCATGGATGTCTTTGCGTGTTTTTGCATGGCAGATGGGGCGAGAGCTTTCTTGGCCCCCTTTCCTGCTTTTATGACATGGATATTGCCCCTTCTGCTCCTCTTTACACCATTACCCATGCGTTAGGACCCTAACACGGATGTTTGGGTTGAACATAATGACCAATCTCATGAACAAATTTATCTTGAGCCTGGAACAGCCCTATGCTTTTCTGATGTTAAAGTTGTTACAAATCCACCCAACTTTCTTGGAAATAAATTTGAACTGCAATCGACAATGTCCTTAAAGCACTTAGCTTCCCCATAAATGTGGGCTACTGGAGAGGTGACAAGGATAGGGAGTGAGGGCAGGTACTTTGGCCTTGGAGTCTTCTTGTTGATTTCAAGTGGTGTTGCTCCAACGAAGTCGTAAAAGCCTTATGTTAAACACTGGCCTACTTAGACCTGAGTGACAGAGTAGATCAAAGGAACCCAGTGAGCATGTTTCTACTGCTCTGGTGTGTCTGTGCCATGGCTATCTGTGAGAATAACTCAGCACCTAGACAGCTCAAGACCCTGAGGACTTTACCTTCTAAAGCATGCCATGCTAAGAATAGGTGAGCTTGGGATTTCAGGACAGGCACATATCATGTTCAAATCCAAGTCAGAACATTATATAGATTTTGGCTGATTTCTACTAAGATTTTCCCTTCCCATATACTGTCTTGGACCTGCTCTTGACACATAGCACAGGTAGCATAGGCAGGCTTGTCTATGGAAGCACCCCCAGATCCATCCTGTCTATGGAAGCACCCCCAAATCCATCCTCAGTGTGCTACATTCCCGCCTCCAGCAGCCCTGCATTTCACAGCTGCTCTGGACCAACCAAGCAGCAGATGCAGGAGAATTAGAAATCAGGAGAATGAGCTATGTGGCGGTGGCACACACCTTTCATTTCAGCACTCAGAAGGCAGAGGCAGGCGAATCTCTGTGAGTTTGAAGTCAACTTGATCTACAGAGCAAGTTTCAGGACAGGCTTCAAAGTGACACAGAGAAACCCTGTCTCAAAACAAACAAACACCAGGAGAACCTCTTTGCAGTGGGTACAATCGTCTTCTCATTCAGTCTCTGGGTCTTGTTCTGTATGCAAGGGTCCTAACTGGCCACTGTCAGGAGGCTTCACATATGTCTGTTGCTTGTCTGACAGGAGCTGAGTCATTGTGGGACTTTAAGGAAATGCTCACAAGATCGATAGGGAATGATGGGACTCGAGTTTGTGGTGTGAGAAGCAGGTACCTTTTACTAGACTCTGACGTAAGTGGCAAGGGCCACACCGCTGACCTCTGTCACACAGCCCTCATTCCTCTTCTTAAGGGCACACTGGCAGCTTCCAGTAAAGACAGCCACAGCAAAGCCAGCCTATTTTGACGTCTAAATCTTGCGCTATCCAAGGTTATCTCTGGAGTTTCTGGAGGTCACTCTAGTGTCAGAATTGCTTTGTGCAAGAGCTGACATCTGGCCACCCACGCAGTGTGTGCCAGCCCCATGGCCAGGGCCAAGACTCTTCCTGAGTAACTCCAAGGTTTCAGGTCAGTGCCTCTCAGGACTGGAATAAGCCAGAATGAGCCCGAGTGTCCTCTCGAGGTAATGAGGTTGGCAGGTCACACCTTTCCTGGGTGCAGGGTTTAGGGATGGGTCTGCTGCCCTATGCTTATTCTGACAAGGTCCTTGCCCATTCCAACTTGGCCCACACCCGCCCAGCACCATCTGCCTGCTCCCGGCTGGCACTCTCTCAGGCTCACAGCGCTGCGATGAGTTTGGAAAGCTGGAGCTTAGTGGAGGGTGAATCTGAAACTCTCCCTCTGGCTTCACCACCCCCAGCCCCCGCTCCCCCTCCTTGCTCCCCTCCACCACCAATTTATCTGCCAGTCCAGCCTCCAAGCAGAGCCCAGGCCAAGTTGGCTGCTTGCCCATGCTTATCAGACTCTGTGACCAGATGGCAGGGGAGCAGCCCATGGCAGGCAGGACAGGGCTGGGAAGTCCCTGTGTTCAGAGAGTGCTCACTGGGGAGGCAGAGGGCCAGAAGGTTCTCTAAGCTGCAAAGGAGGGAAGGGTGAGAGTAACTCTACTCCTGAGGGAGCCATTGGACTGTGGAGTATGTCTGTGTGTACACATGCACACACATGTGTGCACATAGGTGCCCTTATGTAATGGCACACATGTGGGTGTTGCATGGTGTGTGTACTTTTGCACACAAGGCTTACATGTGTAAGCGTGCACATGTGCATATATTCCTGGTGCTCTGGAGAAAGGGTGGGAGGTGGCACTGGCCATGCCCGGTGTGTCTGAAGTCCTAGAAGGTCTCACTTGTGCCCTGCTCTGTCACTTGTGTGCCTCACAATCTGCTCCAGGCTCGCCTGCTTGTCCTGCTCCAGCCAGCTGCGCTGGCTCCATGGGAGGCTGCACAGCCTAAGTGGAGGCCAACTCCCCTAGCTGGGGAGGGGTTCCCAGCTGCAGCCAGAGGCAACACGCATATCAATTCATTCAATCCAGATTCTGCAGATGTTGCTCCCCCTCCCCCAGCCGAGCCCACACCTCTGTAAACTGGGCCACTGTGAAAAAAATGGGAAGAGGCTTCCTTGCCATAGGACAAAGAAGAAAGAGTATTCAAGGTCACTCACAAAAACTTCCTCTTAGACAGCTTTCTTGGGATTAGAGGAGGGCCTTGCTGGTAGGACTCCTAGAGCTCACCCTACCTTACTGAGTACCTTGTGAGTACACATGCTGTATTTCTGTTCTTGGAGACTTGTGAATCATGGATTGAGCAGTGACTATCATCCTGGGGTTTCTCCACAGCCTTGCCTTCCCATTTGCCTCCTGACCGGTCCTTATATGACCAATCATTCTTACCTGCTGGTTCGTTTATGGAGTGTCCCTGAAGTATGGGCAGAAAGCTCGCGTGCTGTCAGTGCTGAAGGTGTAGTGATATAGGTGAACAGATAGCTTGAAGGAAGCTCTAGATGATGGTGAGACCATGCACACACACGCCGCACACCCCCTGCCCCAGATGATGGCGGTACATAGTCCTGCCAGCCCTGGAGGTCACACCCTTTTCCCCTCCCCTTTCCCCTCCCCTTTTCCCCTCCCCTTTTCCCCTCCCTCCCTTTCTCCCTCTCTCCCTCTTCTCTCTCTATTTAATCTCCATCAGACACTGCAGACCCTGAAGCTCCTTCCAGGTGTGCTCTCTGGAAGAGGTAGGTTTTGCTCAGACCTCTAAATTATCCTCGCGGCGGTGACCCTGGAACCCCCCTCCATGGCCTTGTATCCTTCAGGCCTCCATCAGCTACTTCCTTCCACATGGAGTGGGATGGCCTAGTTTTCCTCTTAACAGCTCCAAACCACAAAGGTTTCAAGTCTCTAGCAGGCCTGTCTAATGTCTAATAGATCGTCGCGGGCCACTATCTAAGGCAGAAGCGAGGTCCTGTAGCAATGAAGGTCAAACACTGTGATTATACCACAGATGTGGATGGCCGGCATTGCCTGCCACAGTCTCTTAGAGCCAACGGTGTCCAAGAGGGGAGCCAGTTACTCCCCAGATTAGTATCTAAGTTTAGCAGATCGGTGCAGAGCTCTGAACTAAATGCTTGGAGAATGGTCTCTGATGCTTTGCTGAGCAACCACGGATTCCATCAGACAGCCGGGATTTTCTGTCTCTGTACTGCTTAGACAAGTCAGGCCGCGTCAGTCATGCCCTGTGTGACAGGTGATGTAAGGAAGAGGCTGTGAGCCTCCCACAGGAGTGGTATCCCTCATACATGGAAGTGGAGGTGGAGGCTTGACTGCTGGGAGCAGCATCCGCATCTCCGTGGAGTTGAGCTCTGTGGACAGTCGGACATACGCCTGGGGCTGCGCACGTCTGCTTCCAGACTCTGCCAGCTTCACGCTGTGGAGAGCAGCTGCCCAGCTCCTGCTCTTCGATGTGGGTAGAATGTGAATCTGCCGAGCGCTCACAGAGTTAAAAAAAGAAACACAGGCTGCTTTTATGTCTGTTGGAGGCAGCCTACATTCTGAGAGCGTGGGTCTTGGTGCACACAGCCCAAGACGTGTCCCAGGCTGACTGCTGGTTTAGCGCTTATCATTTCAGGGCTGGGGGAGCTTTGGAGAGGTGAGGAACACAGAACCGAGTCCAATAAAGCAAAGGGACTGGGTGGGGAAAACAGAATTGAGTCTCGTGTCTCCCTGCACCACAGCCATGGGATCCATTTCTGCTCTAAAGATGTTTGTGGAGATGGGGGTTATAGGGATGGTGCTGCCCATGTGTCTGGGGAGGGAAAAGAGCAGAAAGTCCTGGTGCTTCTTGGGAAGCACTTGGGAGCCCTTGGGTGCCTCTTTGTGAGTGCCTGGTGGGAACAGAATCCTCAGTCGAGTTGAGGGAGGAGGAGACAGTTCGTTCCTTCCAGGTGGTGTGAAATCAGCTGAAGTCGGTATTTCCTGGGCTTCCCCTCTGTCTCCTCCTGTCATCTCTGTGGAAAGAGTGGGTGGAGGTGGACAAGGAACGGAGTGGCGGATTTTGGAGCGTACATCCTCTTCTTGGGCTTCCATAGGATACATCCTGCAGATCTGCAGGAAGAAAATACAGGTGTGTGATGACAAGGTCAGCCAAGGACAGACAACCTTCTGGTTTAATGAGGGTGTACCTGTCAGCAGTTTGGTCCAGCCCCTGACCTGGACCACCCACTGGGGAGAGGCTGCTGCTGTCCCCTGCTGAGCTTGGATTTGGTTCCATTGTTTGGGATCTGTTGTGGGGGGGGCTGTTGTCAAAAATGGCCACAAACTCAACATAAACAAATGGGAACAATTTACTCTCTGTTAGTTCTGGAAGAGGCTGGAACTCGAACCCCCTGCCTTTTTCTTGTCTGTTTTCCTCTTGTCTGTGCCGTTCTTCTCCGCCTGCCTCTTGCAGGAACACGGGTGCCTCAGTCGGGGCCATCTGCTCATCTAGAGTACTTACCCACCCCCATCACACCTGCAGAGGCTCTTTTCCCTGCTTTCCTGGGACCTAGACCTGCGAACTTTGGGAGCCACGACCTAAGGAAGGTTTGGGATAGGGTAAGGACGAACCTTCAAAACAGAGAACTGAGTTTAGGGCAATCCCTGAATTGTGTCTACTCCGGGGAACTAGGCTGGAGAACGGCCCCAGCTCTCTGGACAGAAGCCTGTTTCTCACTTGCAGGGGCCTCAGTTTGTTCCTCCATAACATGGGCATCCTGCCCATATGCCAAGGATCACCATCTGGTTTCTTGAGACCCTGCAGGTAAGAAGTTTGGCGCTGTACCTGATAGAGGCTGCCCTAGCAAAAGGCCGAGCTGGGCTTGCCTCTGCCACTTTCTGCGCTCACGTCTTGTGTCTTACACGGACCTGAAACACAGCCTCGGATTTTCTGGAGCAAGACTTGCATGGAGAATTAGGGAGTAGGAATTAGGGCAATGACTCAGTAAGTTAAAGTGCTTTCTGTGTAAACAAGAGGACACGGGTTTCAATCCCTGGCATCCCCGAAAAAAGCTGTGCAGCTGTATATGAGTATACAAGCCTGCAAGCCTAACACTGCGGCGGGGGGGGGGGGGGGGGCAGAGCCAGGAATATTCTTGGCATTTTCTGACCAGCCACCTTGCCACAATGGTGAGCTTCCCATTGCCGAGAGACCCTGTCTCGATGGAAAAAGGTTGACAGTGATAGACGGGGACATCTGACATCCTCTGCACACTCGTGTGTATGCACACACACAAACACACAGACACACACAATTAAAAATAATGAAAAAGTAGACGTGTGAATTATAACTGTCTTAAGTTTGCCCAGGTGTCAGGCCTGAGTGAGGAGGGAGCTGAAACCTGGGGGTTAGGCGTGCACAGAGTGGCTCTAAGTAGGCCTGGCCGGGGTCTCTGGGCTAATGAAGGAGCCTCCAGCCTGCTGAGCACTCCTCTGTGGGGACTGGAACCTCGACAACCTGCTGCAACACGCCTGCCTACAGAGCTCAGCGCTCTGCTCTCATCTTCCCATGGCAACGAGTGAAGGGGCCAGGACAGCAATCTGCAAAGGCGTGGGTGGTGTCTCCAGGAGAACAGCAGCCCGGCTTCCAGCTCAGGGCTCCTCAGCCTGTCACAATCACCCTGGAGCTCCCGAAACACCGCACATCCTGTTGCCAGATCTGTTCTGCACAGCAGAAAAGGAAACCAGGAGAGGCGAAGTCTGAGCCCAAAGCTACAGAGTCCCTTACTGGAAGGTGTGGCTGGGGCCCACATCAGGAGCTTCGGATGATGTGTGGGTTGTTTGCTTGAGGGAAGAGCTCTGCTGGCTTGGGTTGGGAGAGTCTGCATCTCTGGGTAGGATTTACCAAAGGGCCCTTATTGTAACCAAAAGGAGAAGCCAGTCATCATGAAGAGAGAGAGGAAGGACTGTGCCAGTCAGGGGGTGGGATCAAGGTCATTACAAGGGACCCCACAGAAACAACTGACCCGGGCTCATAGGAGCTCACAGACTCTGGACCAACAGCCAGGGAGCCTGCATGGACTGACCTAGGCCCTCTATGTATGTGTGATAGTTGTGTAGCTTCGTCTATTTTGGGGACTCCTAATAATTGGATCAGGGTCTGTATTTAATGCTTTGGGCTGACTTTTGGGAACTCATTCCTTATACTAGGTTACAAAGTAAGAGGTTTAGGTTTATGTCAACTTGACAAGACATACTTTGTTGACACCCATGGGAAGCCTGCCGCTTTCTGAACAAAGAGGAGGAGTGGATGGGGAGGGGCAGGGTGAGGCAGTGAGGGAAGGGCCAGGGAAAGATGAGGGAAGGGAAATTGTGGTGGGAATATAAAATAAATAAATAATTAATAAAAAGAAAATTATACAGTAATCCCCAAATATTTGGAGATTCCTTTTGATAGATCCTGGGATCCAGGACTCAACAAAAGCCTGTAAAAATGGGGACATCATGGTGGTACCCTCCCTGAGTTGGTGGTGGCCAAAAGCAAGGCTGACAGTGGTGGTTTGGGGTATCCTACTTAGCCTTCGATTACAAGATAAGCCAGAAAGTTGACAGTCATGATCAGAACAGGCTTGGCCACCAACCAGACTGGGGCTGTGAGTGTTGAGAGAAGGGAAGGAGTCTCGTCATCCTCTGCCAGGAGAAGGGCCCGAGGCACTGATGCATATGTCACTGTGGGAAAGAGACAAGTCTGCTCTGCCACCCCCAGTCCTCTCACACTGCTGGCTTTCTGAAAAAAACCTCTCCACTTTTCCCGAAATGTCTTCAGAGCCTAGCGGCCAGTAAGCCGACACCTTCACGGCCAGATACTATGCAAGTTAGGAGACAGAGCTTCTTGTGTAGCCTAGAATGCCTTTGGGCTCATGAGTCTCCTGCATCTGCTTCCTGAGAGATTAGAGGTGAGTACCACCAGCTTTCTTTTCAGAGTTATGTTGCACAGCAAAATCCACCTGCCTCACAGCTTATGAGGGAGATGCTCCAGGCCTGACTTGATGGGTCAGGAGGCAAATGATTTAGAGACTGGACTCATGTAGTGGGCCTTGGAGTCCAGGCAAGGATGAGTGTATGGGAATCTGTGGGGAGGTAGGATTCTAATACAAGAGTCAGCCCAGAAGACAAACTTGTGCCGGCCCCACTATGTGCTAGGGAGGACCGAGTGTGCTCCCCTTCCTGTTTAAAGACCCACTATGTGCTAGGCAGGACCCAGTGCGCTTCCGTTCCTGTTTAAAGACCCACTGTGTGCTAGGCAGGACTAGGTGTGTTTCCTTTCCTGTTTAAAGAATGGTTGAGGGTGACAGCCTAGTAAGATGCTTGCTGTCCAGTCATGGGGATCTGAGTTCAGTCCCTTAGAATCCACAGCAGGGGAGAAAACAGCTGGATGTGACAGCCTGTACTTATAATTCCAGCTGTGCATGTATTTGGTTTAGAAGGGTGTGGAGAAGGAGTCTTGAGGCTCTCTGGCTGGCTAGTCTAGCTGAATTAGCAGGTTTCAGGGTCTATTTCAAATGAATGAATGAATGCAGAGCAGGCGCTATTGAGGATGATTCACACATTAACTCCTGCTTACACACACACACACACACACACACACACCAAAACAAAATAAATAAACAAGCTTCTACATTTCAGACTGTCCCCAAATGAAGGGATGAACCTAAGTTTGTAATAATCTGAAGCCTGCTTAGCATTCCTTAAAACTCCACCTGCTACTTAATTAGAGCTTATTTCTTCAAGATTTTCACACTAATTGCTCATTAATCTTGGTTTTCGGTGTTCTAAGGGTGTCTATGTGAGGAAATCATTGAAGCCAAGGAGAATTGCCAGTACCGGGGCTGCTGATCCTAAGCCACAGTCGCCACCTTTGACCTTAGGGCTCTTTATTGCTCTCCAGCACCCCACGAAGCAGGCAGGGACAAAGCTCGCTGGTCCCAAATTCTGGACTTTTCCCTCTACATGTTGTGCTGAATGGCTGCCACCTATGAGGTTCCTCCCATGGAAGATGAAGTTAGAACCAGGGCCACGCATGCCAGTGGAGCTAAGACCCAGCTGCTTCTCATCACGACCTCTCAGAGTCTTGTTGCAGACCCTGGGTTCCCCTATCCAACTAGTGCCCTAGGCACTTGGAGGAGGCCATAGGCAGAGGTGACTCAGAAAGTCATACAAACCAACTTCTGGTTGTAGCTGCTTTCAAGACAATGGCTGCTTTAAGGCAGATAGTTCATAAAATGAGGTTGTACATATCAGGTGAAGCAGTAATTCCCCACTCCTGGAACTAACTGTGTGTGTGTGTGTGTGTGTGTGTGTGTGTGTGTGTGTGTGTGTAAGGGAGTAGTCCAGCTGTACACATTAGGGCATCAGGGGAAGCAGAATTCCCCACTCTTGGAACTAATTGTGTGTGTGTGTGTGTGTGTGTATGTGTGTGTGTGTGTATGTGTGTGTGTGTGTGTGTATGTGTGTGTGTGTGTGTGTGTGTGTGTGTGTGTGTGTGTGTAGTCCAGCTGTACATATCAAGGGAAGCAGTAATCCCCACCCTTGGTACATCCAGAAGTCTTACCATTCTCACTTGCTCCTCTCTCAAGGGGTCTTCAGGTCTTCACCTCAAGTGAGGCTTGAGCACATGCACTCAGCCTGCCCTGTCCTTCCCTCCTTGAGAGTTTCTTGAAGAAAGCACACGCCTTGTGTGGCTCCCCTGTAGTCTTGGCCTTAGCAGAATAGGTCAGTGTGGGAAGCTGGCATTTTTCATGGTTCCATGTTGCTCAGGAGCCACTCTGGCTGGGGCCTCACTGCTCACCCCAAGCCTTAACTGCCAGTATCTGTCTAGTCTTCCATTGATTCAAAACTCTATCAGGAAAGAAGTGCAGTCCGTGCTCTTGAGCACATTCATATAAACTCGTGTGCACATAACCACACATATCTTTACAGATACATGCCGATACCCACGCAATGCATATTCATGTATATAAGTGCACAGGAAACATAAATGTGTACACATTCATGCACATATGAAAATATACAAGCTACATACCTATGAACATGCATCCAAAATAATAAAATATTTCCAGAAGGGCAAACAAGCACGTGTGCATAGATATGCTTGCCCAGATGCACACTCAATATATATATATATATATATATATATATATATATATATATACACACACACATTGCACACACTCACATGCTTGCACACATATGCACACATGTGGAAATACACATGCCTCATTCCAGAGCTGGTCACTGTTATGAACTAAATTGTGTCCTTCTGCAAATTTGTGTATTGAACCTCTAACTACTAATGTGAATATATTTTGAGATAGGGCTTTTAAGGGTTATAATCAAGGCTAGACGGGAACATAGGCGGAGGCTCTAATCCAGTAAGATTATCAACAGAGGAAGACATACCAGAACATGCGTGCACTGAGGAAAGGGAATCAAGGACAATTGGTTTGAATGCACAGTCCCCCATTCTGTGCTGACAATTTGATGTTTACCTGGTGACACCATTTGGGGAAGTGGTGTACACTTCAGGAGGGGGAGCCTGATTGGAGGCAGAGAGGCTCTGGGCTGCCTGGCCCTTCTGTCCCTGTTTGCACCCTCACCCTTACAGGCCTTTTCAGACAGTAGCCAAAGCCATGAACGTGTGCTGTGACCCTCATCATCACTGTTTACCCTCTTCTTTGGCTCAAAATTTTAATTACTTATTTGGAGAGATGGACTGGAGAGATTGGCTCAGTGGTTAAGAGCACTGGCTGTTCTTCCAGAGGTCCCGAGTTCAACTCCCAGCAACCACATGGTGGCTCACAACCATCTGTAATGAGTTCTGGTGCCCTCTTGAGGAAGAGACCTGGTCAGTCATCCTCATCAACTTAGACCATGAGACCCAATATGAACAAGTTCAACAGAACTGCCATATACGGGCTGCCCATGCATGCTTCAGCATTGCCAGGGCTTCAATTTCCATTTCATTTTATTTTATTTCATTTCATTCACCCGGATTTACAGCCCTACATGCTCCGATCATGCTTTAGTATTTACAGCCCTGTGAGCTTTGTTGAGACGTATTTGTTTAATAGAAGTGTTCAAAGTCTCCACTGGGTCCACAAATGTGTGAGCCTCTTGCTTCTCCCTGACTTCCTTTCCCCGCCTGGCTTCATCTTCTTTCCTGCAAGTCTTAGCCCAAGCACTACATTCTCAGAGAGTCTTTCTTGAGCAATAATTTAACATGCACACCACGAGGCTCTCTCTGGAATTGAAGTCTAACGCTGCTCCCTTGATCTTGGCTGCTGGGTTGTGGAACCTCCAATTTCTATTCCTGACTCTTTGTGACTTCTCTGCTCAGCATAGTGCTCTCCCCTGTGATGATGGCGAGGATGATGATGCTATTGTTTTATGAATAAGCACTTGCTTTCTTATTATCTACTTTTTCCACCTAGAGGATGATAGGGACTTTTGGAAGGCCGTGGTGTCACCAGCCTGGATGAAGACAGGCATGGCTTCTCCAGGAATGCCTCTGCTTCCTTTCTGTTGTCTTTGCAGTTGGTGACCCGAGGACTTAGCTCCATGTCTCTCTTGGCTCATTGCATCTCTCTATCTGGCTTGTATCTTCTGGGAACTCCCTGAAGTGCCTCTTCGACTGGTATTACTCTTCTTCCTTCCTGTCTTTTGCATTACAGATCTCTTCTTTTTTCTCTTTAAAAACTTCCCCTGTGGTTTCGTTAGGGCTTTGAGAGATCAGGGGTATAAACACATATGTCTTTTCTTGTCAAGCTGGGATCCTCATAAACTTGTTTTATGAGATGGAGATAGAGGTTCTGAAGTGAATGTCCTAAAGTTTCGAGGCCAGAAAAGGATGACATTGCCAGCCTGTGGTCCTGTACCAGCTCTTGATCACCCTTCTCTCTTAGGGGTTGATTATTTTCTAGAGTCTTTTGCTCTGTGAAGACTTGTACACTCATTTTGTCAGACAAAGTCTTATACTTGGCACTTGTGTAGAGAGTTGGGGTACGCTAACCAGATGAGCTAGCAGCCCACAGAACATACATTCAGGCTCCTTTTATTAACTCATGAGGATAAAAATTGAGTTGGGCCTATCTTCAAAATACCAGTCCTATCGTTCGAATTCCCAATGGGCTGTATAGAGTGGGACAAAGGGAATCAGCAAGAGTGAATATTAGTCCCAAAGAGTTGAATTTAGAAACTTGACTTCAATGTGCTTGCTGCCCTGGTTCTCCAGACACTGAATGGGAACCCCTGCTGTGCTCCCACAGCCTCTTGGCTGGCAGTCCCAGTGCCTCACCAGTCTCCTCCCTTTACAGCATTGGGGTGTCTCCTGCTCTCTCCCCAGCCCTCTGCTCCCCTATGTAGCTGGTTCTTAGATCATGGGAGAAGTCTGAGGGCTCTCCACTCAATGTTCTCCTAGCTAAGCTGTGGCTACTTACAGAAGGAGCCAGGATATTTGCTTCTCAAGGTTACTAAGGTGGTCCAATGGTAGCGGTAAGCTAAGACCAGTCAGGCGGGCGTGGCTGCCTCTGCAGCTGACCTGTCCAGAGCCCATTTGCCTTTTTTCTGTTGGACTTGGGTTTTATTTGAAGTTGTGTTAGAGCTTCCTATCAAAGGAACTTCACCGAGAAGGCAGATAAGCCACTTTGCTAATTTGCAGGGCAAGTTAGGCCCTTTATGGTGGGTAATCACTTTTCTACGTTATGGAAAAGCATTAATCCATTTAGGACTCTGGGCTTTGCTTATTTGGCTCAGATGTGGGTGGAAGTGGCTCTCATTTCTCATTTGGATATAGCAGACAAGAACATTTTGCCAAGGTTAATCTTATCATAGATGAAATAGTCAGACTCCTCAGGTATAACATTCAACAGACTATGAAAATCAAGGGTAACAAGAATGTGTGTGACAACCTGGGACAAATGATGTCTGTTGTTCTAGGGCAGCTGCAGCATCCGCATCTCCCAGTGGGTCATGGTGGTGCAGTTTGTTGAGCCACGGAATTGAACTGCGGTTGTTCCTTGCAGCAGTTTGGACGACAGTGACTTTCTTCTGAGCACTGTGGGCATTGTTTATTCCAGTAAAACTTCATTCTTCATTGTCTCCAACTGTCATCCTGACTGGCTTGGAGCTCTGTAGCTTAGTCTGACCCAGCACCACCATCCTCCTGCCTCACTTTCTAAAGAACTGGGATTATAGGCCTGCATCATGTACCTGGCTTTCCAGACCCTTGAACAAATATCTCACTCTTAAAACCCGGGTCTACCCTGGACACACACAGCGTGTTTGTCATAGTGGGGTCCCTTCCTCAGCACTGAGGCATCGTTTTGATGTCTCATCCCAAAGGGCACCGAAAACAGAAGGGTGTTTTGCTTTTTTATGTTTTGATTTGTCCTATCTGATTTCTTTGAGGGTTGTGTGCTAAGGAGGAAATACAGACAGAGGGGCTTAGAGATCACGTAGGGTCATGGAGACCATGCAAGCCCTCCGAATGCACAGCATGAGCTCCCAAGCACAGAGGAGATATGCTCTTTATACAGCTGAAGTTTCAGAGAGGCTCTACAAATCCGTGCTGTTAGTGGACACTGCTTTCTTTCCCTCTGAGACAGGGCCTAGCTACCTTGCTGTGACAGCCACGAACTGTTAGCTATCCCGGTTCTGCCCCTTAAGATCTGGGATTCCATGCCTGTGTCACCATGCCTGGCTTAGAGGGTCTTTACTAAAGCCAGTTTGGAGCATGTCTCACCCTCAGCTGTGGCTTGGGGATTCAACAGTTGCTCACAGGACCCAGAGAAGTTGGTCACATATTTTCTGGGATTCACAGGCACATGCATGACAAACCTGGGGGGTGTTCATCCCAGGTTAGGTTCAAAGTTAGTAGTTAGAAGCAGATATCTTTTGTTTTAAAATGCTTTCATTTTAGGTTTCAAAAATAAATGGTGTGTTCTACTGCCTCCGTGGCCTCTGCAGCTTGGTGGACTAGTTCAGAGAAGCCATGAACACTTGTGTTTAGAGAACAAAGCTGTGGAACAAAACCACTCCAAGGTTTAGCCACATAAATGCATTGAGGTTGGCTCTTCCTTGGCCCCATTATAACTACATCTTGATAAATGCATCACAAACAGAGAATATTCTAAGCTCAAGGTGCACTTTGCGCATGTAACCTACAAACACTCTGACTCAGCATCCTGGTGTCTTCAGGGTCTTGTTTGTTGCCCAAGGGCTGGGTGGGAATTAACACTGCCTTGCACCATGAGAGGGGGCCCTTGACAAGCATGGTTAGCTTGTCGAGTGATAAAGCCCCAAATGTTAGGTGTAGTTGCCACCAAAAGATGTGACTTTCCCTGAAAGCTGAGATATCACGTAAAGAGATAGCCAAGCGACCATCTGCAGCCAGCTTAGCTGGGCCCTCTGGGTCCACATGGGGTAGAACAGCCTTTTGAGCCTCTGGGAGTTTAGTAGGCCTTAAGTGCTGCCTGGCAGCTGGTAACACCCTGATCTCCGTTCTGTGACCATCTCAAGATGATGACATCAACCCGAGATGAGGACAACTTCAAGGAACGGTATATGGGCGAGAAAGACCAAACGTCCAGCTGTGGAATCCCCTAACCATTGATGTGTTCTGTGTCAGAGAAACAACTGGGCTCAGCCCATGCTCAGGACCAGGGGGCCATACTAGAACTCTGGAGAGTGACCAAAAGTAGGTAATGAGAAGTACCACGAGCTGGCAGCTAGAGTTGTGGGGGCCTATTCTTGGCCTCAGTGAATAGCAGAGGCAGGTGAATATCAGGGCAGATCGATTAGCACATTCACTTAGTGTTTATGCATGCATGTCCATGCATGTGCCGGCACACTTGTGAGTATGTATATACTTGTATGTGGCACACATGTGTGCAGCTAGAGAACAACCTAGGGTGTTATTCTTTGGATTTGATGCACTGGCTTTTCTTATCAGTTCTCTCTCTCTGGCCTGGAACTCTTTCAGTAGGGTAGGCTGATGGGCCAGTGAGCCCCAGGGATCCTCCTGACCATGCTTCCCTGTGCTGGGGTGACAAATGTGGATCACCAGCCAGCTCTTTGTTGTATGTGTTCTGGAGATTGACCTCAGGCCCTGCTGCTTGCCTGGTGTCTTAGTGGCATCCATTGATGTGACAAAACACCATGATCAAAGTGACTTCAAAAAGAAGCCTTTGCTAGGACTCATGGTTGCAGAGGGTTCAAGTCCATCATGGTGGATCAAAGGCTTGAGAACAGGTGTTGTAGGAGAGAGCTGCTTGTTGGTTCCTGGCCGCTCAGCCCCAAAATAATCACACAAAAGCTGTATTAATTAAATCATTGCTTGGCCCATTAGCTCTAGCTTTTTATTAGCTAACTCTTACATATTAATTTAACCCATTTCTATTAATACGTGTATGGCCACATGGCTGTGGCTTACCTGCTAAAGTTCCGGCATCTGTCTCTGGCGAGGTTACATGGCTTCTCTCTGACTCTGCTCTTCTTTTTCCCAGCATTCCGTTTAGTTTTCCCTCCCTAGCTAAGTTCTGCCCTGCTATAGGTCCAAAGCAGTTTCTTTATTCATTAATGATAATCACAGCGTATAGAGGGGAATCCCACATCAAGCAGGAACTGGGGATGGTGTGGGCTTCTGAAACCTCAAGGCCTGACCATAGTGACATGTCCCTTCCAACAAGGGCACACCTCCTAATCCTTTCCAAACAGTTGCACCAACTTGGGACCAAATATTCAAATGAGCCTATAAGGACCATTACCATTCAAACCAGTACAGCATGCTAAGAAACAAAGGGCTTATTTTGACTTACAGTTCCAGAAAGGCTACAATCCATCATGGTGGTAGAGGCATGGTGACAGCAGCACCAGGCTGAGAGGGGATCACATCTCATCTGCACACAGGATGCAGAGAAAGGACAGAGGAAGTGAGTCCAGTCAATAAAACCTCAAATCCCACCTCCAGTGACTCCCTTCCTCTAGCAAGGCTCCACCTCTTAAAGATTCCATAAGCTCCCCGAACAGCATCATTGGGATGCTCAAATATTCAAACACATGAGACTATGGGGACAGGATTTCATATTCAAACCATGACACAAGACAGTCACTTCACTGACTGAGCTGTCTCCCCAGCCTTCCATTTATATCAGTACAATATTGTACTGGTTGGTTTTGTGTGTCGACTTGACACAAGCTAGAGTCAACAGAGAGGAAGGAGCCTCAGTAGAGGGAATGCCTTCATAGGATCCAGCTGTAAGGCATTTTTTTCAATTAGTGGTCATTCTGGGAGGGCCCAGTCCATGGTGGTTGGTGCCGTCCTGGGCTGGTGATCCTGAGTTCTTTAGAAAGCAGGCTGAGCAAGCCAGTAAGTAGTTCCCCTTCATGGCCTCTGCATCAGCTTCTGCCTCCAGGTTCCTTCCCTGCTTGAGTTCCTGTCCTAACTTCCTCCAATTGATTGATTATGATTTGTAAGTGTAAGCCAAACAAACCCTTTTCTCCCTAACTTGCTATTTGATTATGGTGTTTGGTGACATTAATAGAAACCTGAACTAAGACAAATATTATGAGCATGATAGCACAGGTAAGATTTCTAATGGAGTCCAGAAAAAGGCCCAACTCCACTGGCAAAGAGTGTAGTAGGAGATTGGGCATTCATTTCCTGGCTGCCCAGACCCTAATAATCACATGGAAACTATATTAATTACAATACTGTTGGGCCAAGGACTCTAGCATATTCCTAACTAACTCTTATATCTTAAATTAACCCATTTTCTATCAATCTGTGTATTGCCTTGAGGCTGTGGCCTACTGGTTAGGTTCCTAAGGTTCTGGCATGTCCTCCTTCGGCAGCTACACAGCGTCTTCCTGACTCCGCCTACTCTCTCTCTATATCTCTGTTCGTATTTCCCACTTGGCCTTACTCTGCTAAGCCACTGGCCAGACAGTTTCTTTATTAACCAATGGTAATAAAACATATTCACAGTATACAGAGGAGAATCCCACATCAAAAGAGTAGAAAGAGGACCTGGGAAGGCTTCTCAGAAGAGGTGAGACATGAGCTGATGTTTGAAAAGTAAATAATCTGCCCCCATTGTAGATGCTGGTTCAGCTTACAGACTCCTCAGAGTTTAAAGGCTCCTTCCCCACCCAAGAAATATCTGCATTTCTCAACAAAATGCCCCCAAGAAGTGGTGAAGCAAGGCTGAGTGTTTCTGACTCTGCAGCTTCTACCCCAGCAGTATTAATATTTCACGTAAATAGGAATATGAGTTCTACTCTGCCCCGGTCAGCCTGCATCTTGCTCTTCCCAGAACAGCCTTGTCAACATCAAATTCTGAGGAAGGGGAGGGAATCATGTTGATCACATTCCAGAGAGCACTCAAGCAGAGGGCTGTTTATTGGAAATACGGACATGATGGAGGAAGCAGCCAGAGTGATCACTTCTGTGGCATTCTGGGAACTTCACGGTGGGAACAGGAAGCCTCGTCTTGGCTGAAGATGGCACGGCTTGGCAAATAGAAGGTGTGGGCAGGGATAGGAAGGGTAGGAAGTGAGACCTTTGTCAGCAGATGGGGGAAAGCACCTTCAGGGGCTCCCTCTGGGTACTGGTAGAGCTGGCAATGTCACCCTACCCAAGATGGGGGTGGCTAGGCCTAAGGTGAAAATGAAGGGGCTCACGCAGCTCTTCCCCTGACTGTGGGCTTAAGAGGGGTAGGTTCTGAAGCTGTCCCTGCAGCCTCACACGTCTACTGGCTCCTTCTAGCTCCCCTGAAACTGAAAACTTGCTCCTCCGGAGGTCCTGCACCCTGCTGTTAAGGATTGGCTCACTTAGTTCCGCAATGGCTATTCTCGGTGGTCAACTTGCCTACACTTGAAATTAACTATAATCAAAGAGACTTTGATTTTTAAGAAAACCAGGAGGGGTTTTCTTTAAATTGCTGGAAGTGGAAAGACCCACTTTTAAACCAAATCTTTTAAGTTAGGAAGATCCACCTTTAACTGGGGCCACCCCTTCTGCTGGTAGCCTGGATAGAGGACATGGGAGACGGAGGAGTTTGTTTTCGGCCTGCTTACCCTTGTTCTAGCTCACTGGCATTAGTCTACTTCTTTAGGATTCCAGAGTCTACTGAAAACCAGCTGAGACATCTACCTTCGTGAACCGGACAGCTACTGGATTCGTGCACTTTTCCTGTTAGACAGCCATTGTTGGACTAGCTGGACCACAGCCTGTAAGCTACTCTAGTAAATCCCACGTGTGCGTGTGTTTTGCTCTATCACTTCTGTTCCTGTAGTGAACTCTGGCTAATACAAGCTCTAATTTCATGAACGTTGAATGCCCTGGTAGTGGATACTCAGTGGAGATTCACAGAGAGCTTGAGGCAGGTGGCCTGTAACCTGCTTCATCTCTAAGAAGAAGGAGCATCTTTAGAATCAAGCTTTGTATCTGGGCCTCCTACCTGCCAGTGAACTTGCTGCCATCGGCAGTTGAGAGCATGGCCCTGAGGACAAGCTGGTCTGGATTTGAACCTAGATCCTAACCTGAGCAGGTGCATTCTTCTTGCTGAGACTCGGCTTCCTTGGATGTGGAGAGAGTGGATAGGAACAGAAGGGGCATAGGATTGCTACATGCAGAACTCAGAGCTGAATACATGGTGGTTCTCAGTCCATGCACCAGCTCTTTTCTGGCTGGGAAAAATCTTGAGAAAAGATGGCTTGAATCGACTTGAGCATGAATGGAGTCCCCAGCGGCAGTGAGTACAGACTGGCCAGAGCTGTGGAGCAGAGTGAATGGCAGGACACTCCTGGACAGATGGCCTCCAAGTTGTTCCATCTCCCTCTCTTGCCAATTTGAGTCTGCTTGGTGGCCTGTCCCTGCAGGGCTCTGTGTAGCTGTGTGTACAGCTGGAGAAAGCTGATCCCTGGCCCCAGATTTCCAGAGCACTGGTCAGAGAATCTAAGGTGGCCCTGAGAATCGCTACCCTCCAGGGTCCAGTCATCATAGCAGTGGTCAATGCTCCTTGTATCTCTGGACAGAGAAAACAGCTCTCAGAATCAGAGGGCATTGCTAAGAACTGTGTCCACAGTCATATGTACAACTATAGCCTTGGCCTAAATGATGCGTCTGTCTCCACAGTAATGAGTTCTTTGGTTCTGGTGGTGTATACTTGCAATCCTAGACCTGGAGAGGTGGAAGTAGAGGACCTGTTCACTGACCAGACAGGTTAACCTACTTGGCAAGGTCGGAAGGCACCTGAAGAAAGACATTTGAGGTTCTCCCCTAAGTACTCCTTCACATATATATGTAATCGCCCCACATATACATCTACCACCTCAACATTACATGTACCCTCTCCCTCTGCCCTCACACACACATACATATACATGTTCTCCCCATGTACATTGTATCTACACACATAGACACACATGTACATGTGTACCCCCATATACACCTAAAAGTGCCCTATATGCACAAACACAATGTACATGTGTGCACACATACATGCACACACAAATATGTACATTATATACACATATGCTACACATGCACACACATGTACATGTGTACCATGTACACTTACATGTGTACCACATACACGCATAGACATGCACACATGTACCCCCTATACACATACATGTACCCCTCATACAATATGCATGTACACATATATACACACTTGTGTATGTTCACACATACGTGCACACATGCATGTACGTGTTTGCCCGCATATATGCACAGCACACATGTACATGTGTACACAACATTCACACACCAATAGCTTCTTTGCTGTAAAAGATCTTTTGGAAACCTCTGTGTGGGAATTTTCTCGAGAGAGACATTTGCAGGAGTTGGCTGAACAGAGCTGTTAGGATGTATTTATTGTTTTGTTCTAGGGTTTTGACGTGGAATATTTCCCACAAAGTCGCAGAAACATGCCTTTGGAGCTCATGCAGGATAGGTGACACAAAGTCCCTGGGTGGGGGGTGGTTGGGGCTGCTCCCAGGCTAGGGTGAAATCTGATCACGGGCAGCTGTTGTCTGGGGCCTCAGTGCAAGTGGAGCCCACATCTTGCTGGGGAACTCTCCTCCCAGCAGGGTATCCCTGGGGATTTCTGAGGAGCAGCTCCCCTGAACTAACAGGTCCCTCAGGAAGCAAACATGTTTGGTAGCTGTTCCCCCACCACACAATGCTATGGTTTTCCCAGCCTTTGCAGGATACTCCCCCCTCCCCACACCCACCCACACACATGCTATGGCTAATGTTTTATTGTGTGCCTTGAAGTCAACCTTCCTCAGCCCTGGACTCTGCTGGCCCTTATAGGATGCTGTAGGCTGAAGCTGGCCTGGGCCCACCACCTCTGCTCTACAGGAACTCTGTGTGCATGCTGAAGCCTTCTGGACATTCAGGAGCCTGACAGAAAATATTTGGTGACAGAATGGTGGCAGGGGCTTCTTACCTAGACCTTAAAGACTTCCGTGGATTAACTTTTTATGTGCTTGTTTTAGTTTATTTTTTTTCCTGAGCTTCTCATGGACAAAGGACTTGTATTTTGACATTTTGGTGTGTGAGACTCTGTCCCTGGAGCCATCCTTGAGCTATGGTGTCACGTAACCCCCTTTCTTCTTTTTGCAAGGGCTCTCTGGGGGAGGATTCAGCCCCTCAAGAAAACAGGAGGGGGTAGACCCATTTGGCTTCTTTGCTGAATGTGCCTGGGTGCATCTACCTCTCAGGGGCCCCTTTGGGCCTCCCATCAAGCAACCATGACTCCAGCAGCAGGCGACGTGTTGCATGCAGGTGTGAGCTAGTCCTTCCGTCAGCTGCAGGTCGCCTTGGAACCTGAAGGTGACAACTTCTCTCAGGCGCCGGTTGCCTGGCAGGAACTGTTTGTCACTGCTCCATTTGCCATCCCGACCTTGCCCCCACCACAGAGCTTATAATTTCAGAGTGATTAATAAACTCTCAAACCTGCAGGATAGCACATGCCGTGACACGCACAGAGATAGAGTCTGAAGTTACGCTGCCCGGGCACATCTAGCCATCAAGTCACCGATTCCCAGTTGCTCAAATACAAACCAGAGATGTGCTGGCAGCCCGGGTGCCTTTGTCTTTGCCTCCTGACCCATCCTATTCACAAACCCCTTTGCTCCACTGCCCAAAACTATTATAATCCAGATACTCCCTAGCCTATGCTCTCTGCGCCTGGACTTCATCTAGTCAGGACAGCCTGCCTGGCTGATGCAGGTCCCATGTTAACTCTCCTGCATCCTGCAACACAGATGACATTTCATCTCTTCTGAGCATCGGAGCCTTCCTCACCACCGGCCTTGGGCCAGTGTGAGCTCCTCAGCATCGTGTCCCCTGCCCCGCCATGTCCATCAGGCCCCTCCCCACCCTGCCTTCATCTCCCAGTGCTCAGACTCCTCTGCATCCTTTGGGTACCCTTGCTTCCTCTCACTTTCTGCCTTTGCTTCTCTCCTCTCTTAGGATTTTTGCTGTTTGGCTGAGTCACTATGTTCATGTCTCAGAGTCTGTATCACTGTCAGAGGGGATGCCCTCCCAGGGCTGGTGCTGTCCTGAGAGGTGGCAGTCCCCAGAGCCAGCGTCAACCCACAAGTGATATCTGCCCAGACCTGATACCAACCCCAGGTGATGTCTTCTCAGAGCCTTTGACATCCTCAGATGTGATGTCATCCTGCAGCCTATGTCAGCCCTAGAGCTGGTGTCCCGTCTGGAGATGATGTACACTCCTTCTGGGAATGTCAGTTCGCAAAGGGATAGAAAATCAGATTGAGCCATGTGAAAATGTGCTAATAGACTTAGAAAGATCATAGTTTGCCAACCTATTGTCATTGGTCTTCAGACGAACTGGCGTCTTCATGTCACTGCCCCCCCCCCTCTTGCTTCTGCACCTTTCTTCCCTCGTTTTGGTCGTTTGGAGAGTTCTCAGCTGTGTGTTGATCTCAACTTCACCTCAGTCTTTACGGTGAGGGGCATGTGCACAATTACTGTGATACACTGTTGTCCTCAAGTAAACCAGGTTCCAAGGGAGGAACAGGTTGTGTTCTGTCCCGTGGTGGAAAAGAGTGGTAGGTTCTGGACACAGAGGAGGGCTTCAATTCAGGACTTGGTGTGAAGCTGGCTTTGGGATTCGGATCTGAGGTTTCGTCTGCGGGTCTGGGTTTTGCTCATTTCCTACACATAGGGGAAGATTTCCTCTACCCCAGGCCTCTTTTCTACCTGCTGCCCAGAGGCAATTACTGACAGACATCCTTGCTGTCAAGTGTTGGGATTTGGGAAATAAAGTGTTGTATTGCTCAGCTCCAAAATTCAGACTTCATCCTGCCCAGTCTACCCCATGGAGAAGACTGTGCCCCCACCTAGTAAAGCCAGCACCGAAGACTTACGGGAAGCTGTCTTTCAGTCCAGTTGGCCCAAGCTGGGGACTTAGAGATGAGCTTGCAATCTCGGTCCCTTTCACGGGGTGAACAGAGCTTGGAGGTTCTCCAATGGGAAGGTGGTCATTGTAATGGTTAACATTAGATGTCACCTTGACGGAATCACGTAGGGAGAAATCTCCAGGAGCACCTAGGTGGAGCTGTTTGGGGAGGGTTAGCCTTTGGGCATGGCTGTGAGAGAGGGATTTTACTACAATTGGTGAAGTAGGAACACTTGGAATGTAGGTAACAGCATTTCTTGGGTTGGGATCTTGGGCTACATATAAAAGACAAAGGGAACTAAGCATCCACATTCATCCCTTTTTGCTTCCTGGATGGGTATGCAATGTGATGGTTTTGCCTCAAGGTCCTGTTGCCATGACCTCCCCAGCATGAGGGATGGCTCCCTTGAACATAAGCCCAAACAAACCCTTAAGTTGCTGACATCATGGTATTTTATCTCAGACACAGGAAAAGTAACAGTGGGCAACCATGCCCAAGGAAGACTGAGAGGCCTGGTGTGACCCATGGCTGCAACACTGTATCCATATCGTTAACATTGTATTCATATCATCAACCATGTATTCATATCATCAACAATGTATTCATATTGTCCACAATATATTCATATCATCAACATTGTATTCCTACCCTCAACTTTGTATTCCTGTCATCAACATGGCTACCTGGCTTCATGAGGCAGCTTCAAGAGGCATCAGGGAAATCTCAACCTTAGGATTTTGGAGAAAGAGAAATGGCGAAAGAAGATTACATTTTAGTATGTGTTGGTAGTGTGTATGGGGACAAGTGCATGAGCGGAAGTAGGAAAATTTCTTCTGATAGTTTTCCCAGGCATTAGATAAAAATCCTGACACAACATGTATGCATGTATGAATGCATGCCTTGTGTACATATGTATGCATGCACACACACATTTATTTATGCTAGGTCTCTCTTGTCGGGTTTTATAAGCATGAAGGACTGCATACTATTCCAGGTCTTCCTTCCAGATGCTGAACTGTCTGAGACGATCCTGTGATCAAATACCGTACTTCAAAAATCAGCACATTATTCTTTGAAGTTCAGGCTCATGTCTTCCAACACAATTAATTGGAATAACAGCACCAAAGATGACTAAAAGTGAAAAAAAAATCCCAGTGGTAAGTGTTAATGTGATAATTACGCTTACTAATTAGGAATGCCTAAGGACCGGAGCTTCAGTTACTCCTTCCAAAGACCGAAAGACGGGAGGGCTTTGAGGGGTGGTGTTCTTGTTACTCAGGTCACCCGTGGGGACAAGTGTCTGACGCACTGAGAGGCCTTGTCTCGCTCTAGCGTTCTTGTTACTCAGATCATGGGTGGGAGTGTGCCTGGCACACTAGGAGTTACTATCTCACAATTGGCCTTGGCTCAGCCATAGTTGTGTCAACTTAACACAACCCAGGTTCACTCGAGAACCGGGTCTTTATGGGGGGGCTGTCTATGTAAAACATTGGCTCATGTACATGTGTGGGAATTCTCTCCATTGTCTTCATTGATGTAGGAAGACCCAACCTGAAAGTGGAGGGCACCATTCACTGAACTGGGGATCTGGGCTGTATAAGCATACAGAAAGGTAGCTGAACACTAGGCATACATGCATGCCTTTCTCTGTTTCCTGAGTGAAGAAGAAACATGAACAAGCAGCTTCCTGCTTCTGCTTCCATCCCTCCCCTGTCTATTGCCACGTCTTCCCCCAAATGGTAGACTCTATCCATCTAGAACTCTAAGCGAAAATCAACCCCTTTCCCTTTTCATCAGGATATTTTATCACAGCAACTAGAACAAAGCCAAGAGTCTCCTTCGTAGTCCTTGGCGTAGGCAGAAGCCTCTCTGCACAAACTCCAGGCTGTATGATAGCATCCTAAGTCACCTGCGGATAGAAATGGAAAGTGTGACAGCTTTTGAAGAGAGCCCAGCAAACCTTTTCCATGAGGTGCCATATGGTGTCTGCTGTAGTTAGGAGAGAGCCCACAGCTAATGCTTTAGTGACTCCAGTGTTCCACAGCCGTGTGAGAATATGTGATGCATGCAGTCCTCATGTGTAATCCCATGAGCTCAGGAGTTCACCTGAGATTTTATTTGCAAGCCCAAGTGGGGGTCTTACTTGGCTGACTCTGGATCTATGTGTATGACTAACACTGAGAACTTTGGAGATGATCTAAATAGTGTCCGTATGTAAACTTCCCCAAGCCTTTCACAGTCCCCTGAGAAAATGCACTCACAGACACCGACTGACCATCTGTGGCCATCATTCAGTGGCAAAGACAGCACTGGGGCCCAGGGAATACCTCTGTTATCCGAGTCCGCTAAGACTGTGCATCCTTTGAGCGGTTCTCTCTCCCCCTCTGCTTCTCACCCTTTCTTCCCTTTCTCTCTCTCCCTCCCTCCTTCCCCCTACTTCTCTTTCATCTGCACCTACCTCTAGAGGATGCGCTGATCACTACGTCCTCTTTCTTTCTACAGACATTAGGAGGCCCCCTTGGGGTATAGAGCCACAGGTTCAATGACTTTGTTTCTAGTACATCTCCCCACATTTGCAAGGGGACGATCATCAGTATTTACTATGTGCCAGGTTCTAAGCTGGATAGTCACCAGTGTACACTAGTCTCATGGGGCCTTCTGAACCCCAGGTTTTCAAGCAAGTGATAGAGGTAGAGATTCCAATCCTCAGCAGACGACTCTGGGTTGTGTGTTTTCATAGACCGTCCTTGGCAGAGTGGGCCACACTGGTAGAGCTGTGCTGTGGTCAGTGACGACTGTTGGCAGTTGTCTTTCTGATAACTTTTCTTGTAATGGAGTAGTTTTACAGGGTGTACTGCTGCTGGGGACGAGCTACACGTCCCTGTGGACTTCAGCAGTTGCTATAAGAAAAACTACAACTTGATAGAATGCATTTGAAGTTTTATATTTTGGAGCTCATTTAGAATTGGAATCAACGCGCTGAGAAAGTCTTAACACACATACGTGCACGTGCGCACATATATGTACACATGTACATGCATGTACATGCACACAAGCGAATACATGAACACATGCATGCATATACAAGAACACATGTGCACACAACATGTGCATTCTGGCATGATAACTTTCCCAAGAGCCAAAGAGCAGGATGATAAAACAAAAGCAAAAGCCAAAATTCTCTTACACAATGGTTCTTTTGTTGAGACAGGACTAGAGCTAATTCTGTGGATTCTTAGACTAATCAGCGCAAGACTTGCTGTCCCTGTGTCCTGGCTCCTGTAAAAATGGACAGAGAATGACAAAATTGACTAAAATGGCTGAGAAGGAGGCTTAGTGCTTGGCTGGATTCCATGAGTGTCCCGGTCATAGGCACTAACAGAGTTGGTCCCTTCCGGCAGGTGATATGGGACGAGTGTCCTGGCACTGTCAAGGCAGGCACGTCTGTGCGTGCTTCATGGTTTGGTGCATGGCCTCATTTTGCCTTGCAGCAAACCCTGCATCACTGTATTTCACAGATAGGGAAACTGAGGTCTGGGAGAGTGGACTAGTCTGTCTCTCTTCCTATATCCCAGGTTAAATTTTAGGCCCAGAATTTGAGCCTATGCATCTGGACAGAGACTTTTGTTGTTGCTGCTGCTGTTAATTTTTTACCCGGTCAGATTTGTTCTCTATAAAATGCCATCAGTGTGAAATAAATGTAGTACCAGATGCCTAGACTGAGTTAGGAAGGCAAATTGGGTCACTGGGTAGAATAATTCTTGGTGGCCTTGCTCTGTATACTGTACAAATAAGGTTTCAGGAGGGTGACTGTGGATGAATCAGGTTACACTCACCAACCCAGCGAGTGGCTCTCTGGAGGCTGGACCTTCCTTGAGAATGCTGGGTGTCTTGTTCTTACCCACAGTCTATATAATATTCAAATGACATACCTGTCTATACCATCCACAGCCACCATGATTGTGCTTCACCCTGCAGTGTGGCTCCAGACTTCTGGGGCTGTGTGGCCTGGGAACAGACATTGCCTATGAAGTCCAGGGTCACAGCTGACAATTTCCAAGAAGAGACATGACCTGGGCCTTTCCATAGGAAGTCGTGAGGAAACTAAGAACACAGCAATGCTCCCTTCTGTGGGTCTCTAAGTCCCAGCTGTTTCCTTGCCCCATGGCCCTCTGGAGGACACCCTCTAGGATAGGAGGCGTGGGCACTGGGGACAGCTGGAACTGTTGTGAGCTTCATCGCTGCCGTACTGCTGAGCCAAATCTGTTCCTAGATGCTCACGCCTCCCTGTTCTCTCACTTGGCGGCAGGTATTCACAGCTCTGCAGGCCCCCTCTCTAGAGCAGCACAGAGCGCCAGCTTTCTCCATCAGCTCTGTGATAAGGTGGGCCAGAAAGGAGGAGAAACAGCAGATGTCCAAGACAAGCACCACATGACATACCCAGGTGCTATCCTCCCTGGTCTCTCACCAGGGATGCTCTGTGCTTGCTTATGGGAGCCCAAATGCTCCCAACTTTAAATGTCTTTGGGCACAGAACTAACTATGACATCCTTCTGAGTCTCATTCCTCAGGGACACTGCAAGCTGGCACACTGATGTGGGCCCACCACACTGCCTGGATTCTCCATGCTAGCAAGTGTCAGTGTTAATGGATCCACGAAAGTCTCAAGGTGAAGAGACAGAATGAAGATGTTCCCAGTTGTGGGAAGAGATGGAGACACTGCCATAAGAGAGTCTACTGATGTTCTATGAGTCTCTCGGGCGCAGCAGATCTCTTCCACCGTCCACAGAAGCAGTTTTGAGGCCCCAGCAGGGCACTGTGACCGTCTTACCTGGAGTGCTCTTTGCTGATTCTTTCCAGGTTGGGTTTTACCTAGAGCAGCAGCTCTCGACTTGTGGGTTGCAACTCCTTTGGGGATGAACAATCTTCTCACAGGAACACACATATCAGATATTTACATTATAATTCACAACAGTAGCAGAATTGCAGTTACAAAGCAGCAATGAGAAAATGTTACTGTTGGGGGGGGGATCACTACAACATGAGGGACTGTATTAAAGGATAGCAGTGTTAGGAAGGTTGCGAACCCCTGATCTAAAGTCTCTTGTGTCCCCGAAACAGAACTTGACTGCCTCTGCACCAGAACCCCGTGACTCTGTTCTGTGCAAGCCTTCCACTGTGCCTTGATTTGTATATGGAATCTGTGTTGGAGTTTCCTCTCTACTGCGAGGTATGGGAAGTGGAAATTCACTTCATTGTGGTGTCTATGCAGCTACCTCGAGGTGATTAAGGCTATGACATCAGGTTGGAGCCCATGATTGAGTCCTGGGGTGTTATATGAAAATGGAGAGATAGAAGAAGGTATGCATAAACTCTCAGTTCCTCACCATCCACATCACCTTGAGATTTTGCCAGCAAGAAGCCATCCCCAGGTGTGACCCTTGACCTTTCACCTCTAGAACCATAAGTCAAATCTCTCTTCTTCATAGGCAGGGCTACCTAGTCTGTGGTATCATGTCACTGACAGCAGAAATGGACTATCTGGAGGAGGTCACCCACCTTGGAAAGGGTGACCCCCATTCCTCGCTATTCACTCCATTAAAGTTGAACCCATCTGCATCTGTTACCCTTCTAGTTGCTGGAATCTCAGACAAGAGGCAGCTTAGGGGGATGAGGGGCTCATGTTGGCTCACCGTTTGAGGAGATACATTTCAGCATAGAGAGGGCGGCATGGCAACACCTGGCTTCATCTCGGCAGAGGCATGTACAAGGAAGTTCTCACCTCCTCACATCTTGGAGGCACAGAGTACAGGAATCAGAGAGTGGTCAGGGAATACCACCAAGCTAAAGATCCTCAGGTTGGTCCCCGGTGACCCGCTTTCCCAATCTGTCAGGTAGCAGGGCTATGTTGGAAGGTTGTGGATCTCTTAGGAGGGGGGTTTTGCTGGAGAAAGTGAGTCGTAGGGTCTGAAAGTCCATGAGACTTTGCAACCCCATGACCCTGGAGTTCTATGCCAGGGAATGACCAGGACGTATCACATAAGGAACCTGTCAGTGGAAGACTTTATCAGACATGAGCCACATATTGGCTGTTGATGAAAACACAAGGACCAGAGGCTGGTGCGAATCTGAAACAGGAAGCTGTGTACAATTATACATCAGCCGGTGGAGACATTCAGCTGTTGTTTTTGGTCAAACATTTTTCTAGACGTTTCTGTAAGGTGGATGTTTTAGGGTGATGTGGGTTTTACTCTTTTGGTGTGGGAGAATTATCAGTATTCTGTCAATCATATTTTAATAAAACACTGATTGGTCAGGCAGGCAGTATAGGCGGGAAAGCCAGACAGGAAGAGGGGTGGAGCAAAGAGACTGGGAGTATGTCTTCTGGGAAGAAGGAAGCTCTTCCGCAACTCCTGCGCAGACCACCGAAGCAGCAACATGTAAGCTGACAACTGAAAAAGGTACCAAGCCATGTGGCTAACATAGATAAGGATAATGGGGTAACATAAGTTATAAGAGCTAATAAGTAGCCTGACCTAATGGGCCAATCAGCTTTATAACTTATAGAGATCTCTGTGTGATTGATATTCTCTGAGACTTGCCGGCTGTGGGGTACCGGGTGGGACAGAAACCCCAAGAAGCTGGCCCGTCATGTTACACTCTTTTGTTTTGATATATATGCCTACGGTGTGTCTGCATGTCTATAACCATGTTGGCATGCATGTGTTCATGTGTGCATGCATGCATGTAGAGACTACGGGCTGACATCAGGTGTTTTTCTCCATCCCTCCATCTTTCATCGCCCAGCTGAACACAGAGCTGGCCCATTTGGCTAGTCTTAGCTCCCTGGCTTGCTACAGGGATCCTCAGTCTCTCCTTTCCGAACACTGCCATTCTAGGTGAGCCTCCCTCCTGACACTCACCTAGGTTTTGGGAATCCAAGCTTCTACTCCTCACATTTCTAGAGCAGACACTTTACTCCTTGTGGGATCTCCCAGCCCTTCCTGCAGTTTGAATGTGAGATGTCCCTAGAGGCTCATGTGTTTCAAGATGCTGGAGGCTGGAGATAACCTAAGGGAGGCTGCAGGGGGGTGTGCGACAGAGCTGCAGAGGGCTAAGGGTATAATGAACAAGCCAAGGGGGGCATGGAGACAATGTGTGTGAGTACCCTCCAGGTCAAGGACTGCAGTTCCCCAAAGAAACCCTCTTTCTACCCTCCCACCATCTCTCAAGGCAGCAGGCACCCTTGTGTAGAAACCCTTAGCCCAAGTCTTCCCTGTGGAGATAGGGCTGTGTCCCTTTCTCCTCAGTGTCCGCTGTCTAGAGGTTCCTGTTCTTTTTCTATGCATAGGCTGTGCAGCATCCTTCCTGCTCGTCACTGGCTGCACTTCTTTCCAGAACCATCTCTCTCGCACGTAGTAAACTAGACCCTTCTCTCTGAAGGATGGCAGTACCCTGCCAGGGTGCCAACCAGTGACTCCTCCTGCAGAGGGAGAGGTTCTTAGGTCCTGCATCTGAGCAGCCCTCCCAAGGACTCGAGGACTGCGGGAGACTTCCTGGCGAGGACAGTCCTGACCCTTTGATCCCCTCTGAGCTTTGAGCTGTGCTGAGTCTCAGAATGAATTGTAGCCCACCCCTGACTGTAACCGGCCCCTCCGAGGGGGGCGGCTCTGAGAGAGTGGCCACACTGAGCTTGCATTTGTCATTGTCAGCAAGAGAGGGGATGCTGCATTCTTCAAGTGAGCTTGGCTTGGAGTCTGGGGCCTGGCAGGGTCCTTCACCCAGAGGCTCTCTAGTGAGAGGTACACTACTAAGTAATGAGTTATTCATGATTAATTATAACTAATTTGGCCTCTTTCTTCCCCAGGTACTCAATCTAAATATTTACCAAGAATTCTGATCTAAAGCTCATTATCCAAATGAATAGTATTTTCTTCCTCTTCTTTTTTTTTTTTTTTAAAAAATAATGAGATTGTTTTCATCCCAAATCAGTGATTATTTGGAGTCGGATCAGGAAGTGATTCAGCCACACATTTCTGATGCAGGGGACGGCAGGTGAAGTGCTGGTCAACAATAGAGGAGGGCAATCGGTCTTTGTGGAGTTTACCTGAGCCTCCGAGCGCACTACTGGTCTCTTGTGCCATGCCCACCAGCCTCAGTGGATCGCCTCCGACCATCTCCGGGATGTGAACCAGAGTGCCGAGAAGCATGCTCCCACGTGGGACAGAGCTCCTCTGTGTACTGGGGGAATGTCCAGGCACAGGGCCTCAGTGCTGGGAGGCTTTTAGGGGCTGATTTCTGAGACAGAATGCCAAATCTGAGGTGCTTTGCTCAGGGCACCCTAATAAGCTCAGGTGTGGAGTCAAATCCTCTGTGGAAGCTGGGCTCCAGGGAGTCATTACGTTTTAAGTCAGGTGCAGCATCTCCTCCCCCTCTGCCAGGAGTGTCCCAGGCACGCATTTGTAGCACTGTTTGACTAAGAGAAGCTGGCTTGATTTGGCTCTGGGGGGTGCACGAGGCAGCTTCCCTGAAGGCCAGAGAAGACAGACATCCACCTGCATTCCTTTTATTCTAATTCTGCCATGGACACACTATGGTGGCTTCGCTACACCAAGAGGTGGTGGTGGGGCAGTGCGTGAGGGCAGATCAGGAATCAGGGATGGAGAAGAGGCCAGTGTCCTTTAGAACTTCGTTGAGTTGCTGTCTGATTAATCCTGGGACTGGGCTACCCCTTCCCAGAGCAGCCCTGCCTGCTCTCTAGCTGGATGTGGAAGAAACTCTCTATCCTACAACCTGGTATCTAGAGCTGAACCACCACTGCCTCACAGCCCCCACAATCCCACTGGTGGGTGATGCTTGTCTGTGGAGCCAGTCCTTTTTATTCATTGTGTCTACTTATCTATCTATCTATCTATCATCTATCTATCTGTCTATCAATCATTATCTATCTATCTATCTATCTATCTATCTATCTATCTATCTATCACCTGCCTCTCTATCTATCTATCTATCTATCTATCTATCTATCTATCTATCTATCTATCTATCACCTGCCTCTCTATCTATCTATCTATCTATCTATCTATCTATCTATCTATCTATCTATCTATCTATCACCTGCCTCTCTATCTATCTATCTATCTATCTATCTATCTATCTATCTATCTATCTATCTATCATCTTCATGGAAATGTGTGTATGTACCTGAATGAGCATATGTACACCACATGCATACATCAGAAGAGAACATCAGATCCTCTGGGACTGGAGTCACAGATGGTTGTCAGCCATTGTGTGGGTGCTGGGAACTAAGTATGGGTCCTCTGGAAGAGCAGTAAGCACTCTTACCTTCTGTGGCATCTCTCCAGCCCCTTGTTCTTTTTCTGTGTAGATTCCCTGACACTCACCTGCAGAGGTCCGCAGATTTCTGGCTTAAAGTCCAAGAAACTGTACAACTAACAACCACCCCTGGGACTCTGAAACTTGTTTTTTTTTAATTACTGAAAATATGGAAGCCTCCTGTTCAACATCCTCCTGTTGATGGGCTCCAAGACCACACAAACCCTGGCTGTCCAGTGCTTCCTAGCCAGGGTGATCATTACACAGAACATAGCAAATTCTAGAGATATAGTTGGTTTTCAGGACCTGGAAATGCCACTGTCCTTTGGTGGGCAGGAGCCTGGAGCCCAGTTAGAAGAGCCACAGTACCAGGACAGTCTCACAACCGAGATCGTCTGGGAAAGTACCAGTGAGGAGCCACGCTGACGCTGGTCAAAGGGGAACATTGTCCAAAGCATACAGTGACCTTAAGGAGTAAACAACACAGAGTGGACTGATGGGAAAATGTCCCCATAAGGACCAGAAGCCACTCTCTTCTGGAGCATTGTCTTGCTCATACCCGATAACCTTAATGCTTATTCCGAAGCAGACCATGGAAGAGGCCCCCAGAAAGCATGAGATGCACATGGGACTGGAGCCATCGGCATGAATCTCTGGACAGATGCATGCTCCAGATAAACTGGAATGAGCTACATTAAGCATGCTGTTATTAGAAATAAACAGTTTAGTTCAATGTCACACATTCTGTGAACTCAGCATTGGCATGGGAAACATGCTTGTGGAGGTGGGTCCACTGCCAACACACGTTATCACACGCTGCATATTGATTCCCCTAGGAGCTGGTTTTGCTCTGAACTGAATGTCATGCTCCTGTTCCAGGCCCTCTCCTGCAGAAACCTTGCACCCTGTGTTTTTCTCTTTTTGCTGCCTCCGCTGTGTTCCCCAGGTCTGCGGTGGTGTTCCCCAGGTCTGCGGTGGTGCTCCCCAGGTCTGCGGTGGTGCTCCCCAGGTCTGTGGTGGTGCTTTCTCTGTATGCAGATTGGCTCCCTATGCATTAATCACTCACAATGGGGCTCTAGATGCTGCAGAATATCAGGAGATCTCCCAAGCAGTGGACCTGGGGGATGAGCAAGAGAAAGTTTGATCCCTGGTAGCCAGGCCCATGCACTGAGGCCCAGAGGCCTTAGTCTGGCTGAGTAGACTGCAGGGCTCCAAGTTGAGGGGTCTGTTGAGGTGGATTCAGAGGAACATATCCCCAGATGTGAGTAAGGGTAAGGTGCTGCTAAACTATGTGTGCCTCTTTACAGTTTCCTGATGTGGGATTCCCCTTCGTATGCTGTAAATATCATTGGTTAATAAAGGAGCTGCTTTGGGCCTATAGTAGAGCTATAGGGGAACAGAGCTAGGCGGGGAAAACTAAACGAAATGCTGGGAGAAGGGAGGAGGAGTTAGAGAGAAGTTTTGGGGCTGCCACCAGAGTCAGACATGCCATAATTTAGCTGGTAAGCTACAGCCATGAGGCCATATACAGATTAATAGAAATGGGTTAAATTAATATGTAAGAGCTAGCCAATAAGAAGTTAGAGCTAATGGGCCAAGCAGTGATTTAATTAATACAGTTTCTGTGTGAATATTTTGGGGCTGAGAAGCCAGGAACCAACAAGCGGCCTTCTCCAACAGTTTCCCTTTGTGAGCGAAGTCTGGCAGAGGACAGGTCTGCTCGATTTGATAGGCAGGACCTGACATGGCTCTCAGATGAATACAGCCTTGTTCTGTTTTGAGGTCCTTCATTTATATCCTATTTATTAAACATAAGAACTCAGTATTTACTCCAATTCTCCGAGGGTGTACTACTGGAAGGGCTTGTAGCCGCAGTCATACTTTCAGGAAGTCAGATGTCACCTCGTGGGCCATTGAGTCACAGACCCAGCGGCTCCAGACTCAGTGCTTTGTGTCCATTCTATTGGTTCTTGGTCTCTCACAGGGGAGTTTAGCGGACACCAGAGACTTCCCAACAAGGGCAGAGTGACCAGCCGGGTCTCTGGAAGCTCTGCTATCTGAACGTCCTTTTCATGAAGGAATGCGGGAGAGACTTCATCAGACTGAAGCCCGAGCACACCTAGATGTGTTTGCTTAAGTTACACTGTGGAGAGTCACAGCCAAACTTAGGATGGGGCAGCAAACAAGATTCTTTCTGGTGTAGAGAGGGGGATGGCATTGAGTGGTCCTTCTTCTCCTCCTCCCTCTGAAGGTCTGGTTTTGGTGGGATGTGTGTGTGTGTGTGTGTGTGTGTGTGTGTGTGTGTGTGTGTGTGTGTGTGCGCCCATGGCCACAGAGAGGGTCTGGGGCTTTGTTTCCAAGTGTGAAGAGAGAGAGCTCAGACTGGATGAGTCATGAGTGCTTCCTTTTCAACTGTGAAGACAACAGTCCCATGCTTACAATTCATTCTGTTTTAAAATGAGCACAGGTAGCTAGATGGGCTGGTGTGACTGAGATCCTTCCATCTGCGAGGCTGAAGCAGCAGGGATTGCTGCAAGTTCAAGGTCAGCTCCATGCCAGAGAGTGAGACCCTGTTTCAAAATAAATAAATACTCTTTAAAAGCAGAAAAATGCTCAGATAATGGAATACTTGGTTTTAATACTTGGCTGTAGACAGATGGGAAAGGAATGACCTCTTGGTCAGACCTAGCAGGCCCTGCTGCCGGATGTGGATCACATTCTCTGGAGTCCTTCTTGTTTAATGCGCAGTGGTGCAGAAGGTCAGAAAGTACACTGTGACCTGCTGGCTCTGGTCTCCTGCCTACTGCACAGCCATTGCCCTTGCTCTGGCTGATGTGAGGGCAGTCATCTTGCTGGGTGACGACCCCCAACCTCACCAGTTTGGAGTCCTGTGTTCATCGTGTGCTAGTAGGTGATGTCAATAGTCACATAGCCATGCTGCCCTGGTATTCTTAGGGCACCCCACTGGTTCCCCATGGGGACCCAGAAGACACAGTGTGTTTTGGTGCCATGACCCATGAATGCTCCTACTGGCAGTGTACCTTGTCCCCAAGTGTGGTTCTGCAGGGGCCTTTCCAGCTGCAGGCCACTCAGTGGTGAATGAGAAGATGGGCCTCTCGGCGCCATGCTCCAAGCAGACCAGTAAAGGCTAGTTTGCTGTTGCTTACCTTGTACCCCTTTGCTCCTCACTAGCACAGAGGATGCCTCAGAAACCTGTAACCTGGCAGTGAATCACTGTGTTCTGTGGGAGGAGGAGGCGGAATAAAAGGAGGAGAGAGAGAGAGAGAAAGAGAGAGAGAGAGAGGAATCAAGTGCATTTTCACCAGATTACAACAGAACCTAGCAGACCTGGAGCCTCCTAAGCTTCGGCCTTTCCTTTTTACCAGTCATGTGACCTTGAGGAAATGCCAGGTCTGCCTAAAGTGGTATGGGTCCACTATCTACAAAATAGGACAAAGCATGTCCTCCCCCGGTCATTGTACAGACCCATAGACAAGATTTATCTAAAGGGATGACTAACAGCCAGATTCTCTGCCAAGTTCTTCTGTAATGGTAGTGACTGCTGTAGGAAAGAGCCTTTTCCATTGCGTCTCGTATGTTATCTAAATTCCTGCTCCCTTTGCACAGCTGACAGCCGGCCGGCCACATTCTTAAAGTCGGGCCTCTTTGACAGAGCTTGCTGATGTTTTAAAATTCAACCTTCCTCAAGAAGTCTTGTTAAGAATATTAGGGACGCAGACTGGGTTTGAAGAATGCTGGGTTCGCCCCCTCTGGGGAATGGTGAGGGAGCTCTCCTCCTCAGGATGACTTCCTGGCAAGTGCATTTTCACACCGAGCAGCGCGCCTCGCCTGGAGCCATCCTGATTTATCAGACAGCCTTGTGCTCCCGGACAGAGGAATGGTACTTTTCTCTGCTCCATTTCCTTGAGTCAAAAGCAGGCCTCAGCCCATTGCTGATGCTGATAAATAGCCACTCACAGACCCAATTAAAAATGATGACAAGCAGAAGCCTTTAGAGATGGAGCCAGGCTGGCATGGAGCCTCAACCTCTGAAAGTCAGATGCCTTGCTGGGTCCCAGCTCAGCTCATGGCCTGTGCATTTCCTGTAGGAGATGTTCCCTGCAGGGAACGAGCAAGTCTCTCTCCTGACAGGGTCTCTGCAGCGACCTTCCAGCTCATGAAACCTGAAATGAACCTCAGCCATCTCCTTCCAGGTTTCAGGTTTCCAACTGCCCCTCTGGCACACGAGGGGTTTCTAATAGAAGGGATAACTGGTGGATGCCTGACCTGAATTTCCCAATGTGGTACCTCTGTAGACGGCAGTGATCCTTGCCATGTGCCCAGCAGCCGCTGCGTGTTGAGCACTTGCCTGGTCACAGGACAGGCTCTGGGGGCAGAGGGCTCCCTTATGCTCCAGCAGCACCCTCAGAAGCACACGGTAGAGTGAAGCAGAGTCACATGACAGGCAGGCGAGGAGTGGAATAGAGTATTCTGCTTGGTTGGCTAAACGTGCAGAGCTTAAAAGGGAACAGGAGGAGGGCTAGAAAAATACAAAGGCAGTGGGGCTCCGGTGACTGCAGTGGCAGGTAGAGCCAAGAAGCTTGCATTGAATATTTCAAGTCTTAGGGGAAGGACATCCCATCACCTCCAGTCTTGCTTTGCGGGTGAAGTCCTCACACAGTCTGTGGGTTTGGCTAGAAATCCAAGAATGTGCCATATTCGCTCAAAGTGGGAGAAGAGATGGAGAGACAAGAGAGAAACCCAGGGTGACACGGTTGGATGCTGCATGTTCTGTGGGGAAGGCATGGGGCCTGGCTTAAGCATCCTCAGGAACCTGGCTGGTGTGAGGAGGTGGCTACTTAAGGAAGGGCCTCTGGGTACCGAACTGCCAGACAGAAGCTCCTGCCAGCCATGCTCTGGGGCAATGCTCCATGTTCCTCCTACCCAGCGAGCTCACATGCCATAGATCAAACTCTTCTGCTCTTGGCTGGGAACAAGCAGCCAATGTGCTTTCTGTAAGGCAGCCATCGTGCCCAGTTCCCACACGCTGTGGTGCTTTTTCTAGAAGGATGGGAAGAGCTGCAGCTTCAGTTGATGCCAGGGCCAAGGTCATAGGTCGGGTTCTGGAAGATTGAGTGCAGGCCACAGGATACTTGTTATTGCTCCAAAGTGGGCTTTGCTAGTCTGCATTGGTGGCGACTTGGTGACAGAGCCAAAGATGCCACCAGCAGCCGCTCCCTGACCGGTCTCTGAGAGACACTGTCATTTAGGAGGGTTATGAGGTGATGATGGGAATTGAGGTTTGATCTTGAGATATTTGTCAGCTGTTTTCCTCAGATGGCTACAAACCCAAGGGCCTGCCTCCACTGGCAGTCAAGGGGTGTGGCTCTCGGACCTGAGACTTACAGGAAGGCCCTGCTGAAAGAATTGAATTCTCTAGGACTGGGTCAGAGTCCTGAGGGCCTACTGGGTGCTGCTTGAGAGCTCCTCTCCTGTTCAAGGCACCCAGAAGTGCACTGTGCTCCCACCCAGGGGAACTCAGTCACCACTTAAGGCAAAATCTCCTGAGACCTTCTATTTCCTCATTTATTTTTGATCTAAAAAAAATGAGGTGGGAAACTGGTTCATGGTGTAGCTGGCAGAAAATATGTTATCTGTCACGTTCAGCTAGGCCGCCCTCCCGTTACTTAGGTTACAAGATTCTATCTCCTAAATAAGGTCAGTCCTGCGGGGGAGATTGCATGGGCCGCGCAGATCTGCAGAGTGAGGCGCACGGAAAACCACCCGGGCACTATCGCTGGGCAGGAGGCTGATGAGTCACCTCGATAGAAACACAATTGCTCACTGGAACTCCCACAAATGGAGTTTGGAAAACAGATTAACTGCCTGGGTCACCGTCTGGGGCAGAGGCAGGAGCCTGCTCAGCTGCCTCCCTGAGGCTTCCCACTCTGCTCTGCTCCTGGGGGTGGAGTGGTATTCTATCTTCGGGAGAGGACTCTGGTTTTGACAGCCTCTGCTGTGGGTCTGAAGGTTAATGGTAGCTCCTTTCCTTCAGATGCCGAGCCTCCCCTCTTGAAGTTCAGGGTTGGAATAGCAGCCTTGAAGCCAGATGGATCTGCTCCAACTGTGTGGTCCTAAAGCCTTCTGGTGCAGGAGTTGAGGACCACTCTCTCCCCTCCAGCTCTGCCAGCTGGGTAGACAGGCACAGGGATCCTTGAGTCTGTATTTAGTGTCTAAGTGTTCAGGGACTCCCTTGGAGACCACCTCAGTCTCAACCCTTGCTTTCTCTCCTAGTAGTTGAGTTTCTATGATGGAGACAAGCAGGATCTCACGTAGGCCCCCAAAGTCAAGCCGTTCCCCTTGGGAACACGATGCTGCTCTGCAGTTGAACCCCATTCAGTGGTACTGGTTTGTATGTGGGCTTTCCTGTGTGTTCTTTTTCGCTTGCTTTAAAAACAGTATAGATTCCTCTAAAAAAAAATTATTCTTTTAAGGAGGAAGTCTTCTCTGGACCACCCCATCTTAGACCTCCTGCCATACTCAAGTCCCACGCCTGCTTCCTACCTCTCAGAGGTCAGCAGAGTTTGTTCGGGCATCTTCCGCCGTCCAGGCTCTGTGCTGGAGCTACCTGCTGGCTGCTTGCCGCTGCCCACAGGGTTGTCTAGAGACTCTGAGAACTGTGTCTAACCAAGGAGGATTCCATAGTAGAGTAGACCCATCTCGTGACTCAAACCTCAGCTTTGCCACCAACCAAGTTCTGACTCTGTGTGGGTTACCTAATTTAGTCCAGGATCCCTTCTCTGTTGCAAAGGAGACCCCAACGCCTACCTGCTGTGTTGTCGTGGAAACTTCTCTCCTTACTGCCTGTCAATCAGAGGGCAGGGCTAGAGACCTTCACTAGCCTTGCCTCCTCTCCATCCCATGACCTGAGAGACACCCAGGGACATCACATCTTCCGTGTTCACGGAAGACCGGGGTGGAGCCTGGAGCCCACCATTTCTGCTACTCACCCCCACCACAAAGACCCCCTCACTGACATTCTGCCTTGGCAGCAGCCTTCAGGCTTCTCCTCTGACTCTGAAAAGGAACTGGGGTGCACAATGAGTAACAACGTGTCTGATTCTAGTTCCTGGGCATTCAGAGACAGAATGTTTCGTCAAGGAGAAGAACGTGTCTCCTCACTATTGTAGCAAGTACTTATAAAACACGAACTACTACAGCCATATCAATAGCCAACACAAAGAGGGTACTTCCACGGGGCTAGATTTATACTAAATGCTGTGGCTGCAGTGTTTGAGTCTTTAGGGCATTTCCCCTCTTCTTTTCATAGATGGGAAATTTGAAGTCTAACGGGGACGAGTAGTTTGCGTGGTATCATATCCAAAATGCCTTCAACTGAACTAAATGTGTTCAACCCCAGACCCTTACTGGGTATTGTGGGCTGCCTAGCAAATGCATGGAAACAGCCTGCGTTTCATAGGCTTTTTATTTTGTTTAATTTTTAAATTTTATTTATTAAATTTTAAATTTTAGTATGAAATAAAGTACAATTGCATTTTGAGCCCTCCCCCATAGACAATTCCCTCAATGCCACCAATGTAATAAGTCAGTTCTTACCCATTGTTTCAAGGTCTGTATTTTCTAACATATTGAATTCTTAGTTTTATTAACATTTGTTTCTTTTCTACATTTTCTCCCTCACACACTTCTTTCTTTATACAAAAGCTGTTTTGCCCTTCCATCACGGTCAACTGTCGTTGGTAGGGATTTGGGGCAAGGGTGACGGCTGAATCCCTCCCATTCGTGAAACCTCAGCCCTACCTCATTTCCCTCTTTACGTCGTGCACCGCTGCCAAGGCCCAAGGCTTGGGTGCTGACTGACATCATTTAAAGAGAGCGGCATCTCTGTGAGGATACGCCGCGCCAAGCAGAGGCCACCTAGCACACGTGGCGACTCATTGCCCAAGGCTACCCTCCAAGGATCAGCATCTCGACTGTGGCAGGTTTTGCTTGTGCCAAGTCACAGCCCACAGACCTCAAGCCCCTGGTGAACGGCCTCCACGTCTACTGAAAGTCTGTGCAGTTCTCACGCCTTCACACTCTCCAGACCTTCGCTCTCCCTGACAGCATGGCTTCCTTCTCTACCTGTCTTCCTTCTCGTCTGTCGTTGCAGATTGTCTCAACATCCTCTAAGATGTGTCACTCGAGAACACACCACTCAGTCCAGATTCTCCCACCATGTGTTTGTCTGCCTCCTTCCAGCAAGGGTCCTGGAGATTTCCTCCCCCTTTTTCCTTTCAGCCCTTGTCTGTTTGCAGCTTTCCTTACACTGAGGACCCTGGTCTTGTTGCTCTTACAGAGTTAGGTCTCCTCCTGTTCCTCAGCTCTTCTCGGGCTCTCTCTGATGACTCTGTGAAGTCTCAAATTCTGAAGGGGCCTGGCCCCAGAGCCTGTTTCCTGGGCATACCCAGTCCTCATGGCTGTCCAGCCGCTGAGACGTGGAGCCAAATTCCTTGTTTGCTGTGCTCGCCCCTCTCATGCCCTTATTTGGGTGTCAGTCCTGGAAAGGACTGACTTCATCTTTTTGACCTATGTTCCCGTCTGGTTTTCGATTAAAAACAAAGGATGTGTGAGCTGGGAATGGAGTTCACCTGGCAGAGGGCCTGTCTAGTGTATGCGAAGTCCTGGGTTCCAACCCCAGCACCATATAAACCAGGCATGGTGGTGCCTACCTGTCAGTCAATCACTTAGGAGGAAGTGATTGGAGGATCAGAACAAGGTCATCCTCCTCTGCATAGTGAGTTAGAGGCCAGCCTGAGGAACAAAACATCTTGTACGGGCTGATTTTATATGTCAACTTGACCCACACTAGAGTCAGCAGAGAGAAAGGCACCGCGGTTGAGAAAATGTCTCTATGAAATCCAGCTGTAAGGCATTTTCTCAGTTAGTGATAAATGGGAGAGGGCCCAGCTCATGGTGGGTGGTGCTATCTCTAGCTTGGTGGTCCTAGGTTCTGTTAAAAAAAAAGAAAAAATCAGGCTGAGCAAGCCAGTAAGTAGCTCCCCTCCATGGCCTCTGCATCTTGAGTTCTTGGTTCTAACTTCCTGCAATGAAGGACTATGATCTACAAGTATAAGCCAAATAAATCCTTTCCTCCCCAACTTACTTTTTGGTCAAGGTGTTTCTTTGCAGCATTAGAGACCCTAACTGAGACATTTTGTATCAAAACAAACAACCAAACTTAACCAAAACAATAGGTACAATCCCAAAGACACTTGCCGTTTTTGGGGGATCTGTACCCTTCTCAATGTCTTGACAGCATCAGGACCCATGTGGAAACCATTGTGCTCACCTGTATTCCTTGACTGGGCCGGAAGCCCATGTGCTCCAAGGGCTATCAACATGTGTATCCTGGGCCTGGGGCTCAGAACTGATTGTTCAGTGGACCAGGAACTGGGATTCCTCTCTTCCCTGCCACTTCCCTGTCCCTGTGGGGACAGTGAACTCCCTAGAGTTTTCCTTGTGCCTAGGAAATGGCTCCAGAGCACTTTATGTGTGTGGCTCCTAGGACAGGCTTTGATTGGCAGCTCGCTATGGTCCAGGGCTGACATGTAGAGGGCTGTGTTTGCAAACTCTGAAATAACGAGGACTTGAGAAAGCTGCCTCGTTCCCGTAACCTGGGCAGTCAAGCTCACTTAGGACATGTCCTGCCAGATCCTTGAGATGCCAGTGAAGGTACATGAACTCATCCTGGCTTCTAGCAACTTTGGGGCTCCCCAAACTGAGTTAATGTATATAACTATTTATTTTGGGACCTGAGGTCTCACCGGTTGGTACCATGGCTTGAAGGTAAGAGGTAGGTTACTTTCTGAAAAAGGGGTGACTATGTGGGGGTGAGGTATGAACCAAGAAGGGAGGCACAGGAAGCCCCCAGTGTTGTCCTGACTTTTCTGTCTGTTTTGCGCTGTGGTTTGTCTGGGTAGGCAAGGCATAAAGAAGATGTTGACCCCACTAACTTGGGGACCAGGTCTGTCTTCTAAGTTTCACATTTATCTGCCACACTTAGAACCTCCTTAATAGGAGAGAAACACACCTAGAGGTCATGTCCCTGGCTCTAGCCTTCAGGAAAGGGAACTTGGATCCTGAATCCCAGAGAGACCATCATGCCCTGCCACCTGAAGGCCTTGCAAAGGAGACCGATTGTTCCGTTGTCTGTCCCTACATTATTATCTATCCCTCATGAAACAGGTTATTCTCCTGGCACACACCAGTCTGGGTTGGGGGTGTTCAGCGGGGCCAGGAGAGGCATCTTGCCAAGGGAGAAGTTATGGCAAGGGCCCAATGAGCAGAACAGCAAAGCAAAGTCTCTGAAGGAGACAAGGTTCCAGAGTAACCAGCGCTTCTGAGAACCATGACTTCTGGAACCCAGTGAGGGAGGGTGCCTGAGCCCCCAGGGTCTCTCTGCACCTCGAGTCTCTGCAGCTTTGTCTCCCACTGGCAGCTCTGGCTGCAGCTTTTCCTAGAGGGCCCCACGAGTCTGTTGTTCATGTCCTGCTGCAAACTAAATGTCATTGAGGTTCAACATCCCAAATCCTGAAGATTCCTTTGGGAGTCACTGGGGGAGGAAGCATGGAAATTTTGTTTTGGGGGAGCCACAGTGAGTTTCACCCTACAGAGCCTTCTGGCTGCTCAGCTGTGTTTGGCCTCTCTCACCCCCTGTCCTCTATCTCTGCTCCTAGCTGGGTCCCGAGTAGATGATCTGCACACAAACCTTTCTTCAGGGCAGGCTCCAGAAAAAAAAATCACACTGAGCCCTAAAGACAATGCAGGGTGGATACATGCATGAGTGCTTGCATGAATGAATGAATGAATGAATGAATGAATGAATGAATGAAATGTTTTTGTTCAAAGGACTCCCAGTGAGAGAAGAGGCAGTGTCTACTCTGTTCCCTGGAACACCAGATTCATGCACTGTTCTACATGCTGGCCCCAGTGTGTGGGAAAGAGACTCTTAAAGGTTTATCAGCCCCCTTCTAATACACACACATGTACAAACAAGTGTGCGCGCACACACACATATCAGGAGACTCACGCACCACCCTACATGTGTGGGAAAGAGACTCTTAAAAGTAGGTTGGTTCCCTTCTAGTTTTTATTGTGTCATAACACATACACACATGTACAAATATGAACACACACACACACACACAAACACCAGGCCAATCTGCTTTCAAAATGCTGAAAACTGAAACTTAAAGTTTTGATAAGTATATATCATAACACACATGTGCATGCAGGTACGCACACACACACACACACACACACACACACACACATTTATTCCAGGCCAATCTCCTTTTAGAATGCTGCTAAGGTTTTGGTAAGTATTGTATCATAACACACGTGTACATAAGTATACACACACAACACACACACACACATATGTTCACACACATGCTCACAGGCCTGCCCATACATGCCTATTCATTTATTAATTGATTTTCCCCCAAATTGGCCCCTAGTCGTCTAGTTATGTAACTGGTTTCTTGTTCTCTGAAGTGAGGCTTTGCGTGGACTGTCCCATCAAAACTCACAGCAGACCAGGAAGATCAGGGGTGGGAAGGTGCAGGGTTGGACCTCTCCATGCCTGAGACCGTGGAGGCCTTGGAAGTCCCGTGAGAGGGCCACGACCTTTAAAGCTCTCTCTGGAGGTGAAGCGGTTTTGAGCACGTGAAGTAACAGCTCTTCTTTCCACTGAGCAGGTGAGCTGTGTAATTGTTACAGATGATCCTTTCCCCGCTACGGGACAGCACTGCTGGAAACTGAGCAGGTTCTAGGAGCAACCAAATCTAATGAGTCCCACAGATTCAGGCGTTAGTGGCCGCGTCTGGGATGGTAGCACATGGCTCATCGGTGGGTGAACTATGTTCTGATATTAATTATGTAATCACGGGTGGAATGTAGGGGAAGCTGTAATCAGACCTCCGTGTCACCGTGATTCTCAGTCTTGAGCGATGAGCAGGACACCTGCCGGGCTTCGTGGGAGACAGGGTGGGCTGAAGGCGCTGGGGATCCTATGAGCCTCTAACCTCGGGGGGCGGTGGTGAGAATGCAGATCCTGCTAATGGACTGGGGGCGGCCGCCAGATCAAATGTTGCTTCTGGATGACGAATAGGTCCGTCTCCGTCTGTCTCCGCAGTGCTGCAGAGGGGAAGGGGTGGCTTTGAGCAAACAACGTAGATCTTTTGACTGTTCACTTCATCCATATGAGCAGCTCCACTGGAAGAGGCGGAGACAGGAAGCAGGTTTTAGGAGCGTATAACCCAGTGAGGACAGACATGAGGAACAGCTGTTGGGACCTGGCGTGATACTAAGAAAGAACCATAGTGGCAGATGCAGGCTCTGCAGAGCTGTTCCCCAGTCATCTTTCAGGGCAGACTGCAGGCTTCTGGGTTTGGCCAATGGCTTGCATTCTTGGGCTCTTTGGGTTCCCATTTGTTCCTAAGTGACCTCAGCCAACCTCAGCGGAAGCTTGTGATTCACTGTCGTGTTTAGATGTGGGGCATGCAGCAGAATCTGTGCCAATGGGGGTCCCAACCTTCACTTCTCACTGATATCTGATGGGTCCTGGGCTTGAGGTGCATCCTGGGGGTGGTAATTCTGTGTTCAGTTAGGGAGACAGGAAGAGGCTACAGAGACAATGTTCATGTGTGGGTGTCTTTGCTAAAAGTGACTGGGGGGCCCTATGAGTCCTCCCAAGATAGATGCGGACCGACACAAAACTCTACGGTAAAGGAAATGCTTCTATGGGTGGTTTTGCAAGCTATGTAAAGCTTGCGTTTTCCGAAAAACTGTAAAAGGCAAATGGTCCAGCAGAGATGGTCAATGGGGCTGGGTGCAGGCAGGGAGGTCAAGAGGAAAGGGTTTCTGTCTGAACCAGGCAGTGGTGTGCGTACAGAGCCAGAGTGGAAATGCATATAGACAGTTATCCTGGCTGGATGGTGAGGGACTAAACACGTTGATAATGGTGGAGAGGCCCAGGGGAGCAGTGTGAGTCGGTTCCAGGTTTCAGCCTTGGTGACTAGAACACGAGAAGGTACTGATTCATTTGATTTGTGTACATGAGCGTACTGTACAGGGGACATGCAGATAGACCTGGCTGACAGACAATGAACTACCTGGTCTTCAGCATCACTGGACACTGCAGGACCCACCTCCAGAGCTGAGCTATCGACCCAGCAGATGCTGCAGGAGTCCTCACCATGAGATCCCAGTGCTGTGAGGAACACAGCAGGGCTGGTCAGGGGTGAAGACAAACTCGCCGTAAGTGTTCTTTGCAGGGCAAGTGAGGTCTAGCCTGTCACCCCTGCAGGCTTCAGTTGCACCATCCAGGACCCTGGCCCAGGATATCCCCCACCTGGATACCCTGGTGCCCAACAATTTCACTTCTAGCAGAAGGGGAGGTCTGTTAAGCACCTCCTACCTCCCATATGCTTGCTCTCTTCCCAGAGCCTCCAGTGTTTGGGCTGCTGAGTTTGGTAACCTCTAGTTGCCTTTTCCCCTAAGGATGATTTGTAGTAAAAGTATGTCCAGAAATTCTTTACAGCATTCAGGTAAAAGCCTCATGAGGTCTTTAGTTCCATCCCCTTCACCAGAAAAATTTAAATTTATTATTGCTTTTCTTAAACACACACACACACACACACACACACACACACACACACACACACACCTCACCACAGACTTGACGCAACCTAGACAGTGTATTAGTCTGTGTTTTGTAGAGGAACACAACACACAGAATAAATATATATTATGAAAGGAATAGCCCCATGATGGCTGTGTGTATGTAAGATGCTGAGAGGTTCTATCACTTCCCAGTGCCTGAAACTGTATGCTTTAGTGGTCACAGTCTGGCACTAGAGGCCTAGAGAGTTCTTGGAGAACCATGGTCTTCAGTGTGGATTAGTATGTGGAAGAAGCTGGGTTTTGATGGCAATAAAGAAAGGACAGGGAGCCGGGTGGTGGTGGCACACACCTTTAATCCCAGCACTCGGGAGGTAGAGTCAGGCGGATCTCTGTGAGTTTGGAGCCAGCCTGGTCTACAAGAGCTAGTTCCAGGATAGGCCCCAAAGCTAGAGAAACCCTGTCTTGAAAAAACAGAAAAAAAGAGAGGCCAGCAGGCATGTAAATGTACTCATAATTAATTAATAAAGGTATACAAGCAAGCAGTGTGACTTTTTCCTCAGACTCCTTTGTATCTGGGTTACTTGCCAGAAGGTTCCACTCTCTCTAGGACAGTGGTTCTCAATCTTCCTAACGCTGCAACCCTTTAATACAGTTCCTCATGTTGTGGTGACCCCAACCATAAAATTATCCATTGCTTCTTCATAACTGTAATTTTGCTACTATTATGAATTGCAATATAAATATCTGATATGCAGTGTCTTAGTTGGTTTTTTTTTTATTGCTATGAAGAGACACCATGACCACAGCAATTCTTACAAAAAAAAACCCATTTAATTGATGTGATGGCTTACGGTTTTAGAATTTCAGTTCATTATCATCATGATGGGGAGCACGGCAGACAAGGTGTTGGCTGCACCTTGACCAGAAGGCAGCAGGAGTCAACTGTCACACTAAGTGAAGCTTGAGAAAAGAGACCTCAAAGTCTGCCCCCATAGTGACACACTTCCTCCAACAAGGCCACACCTCCTAATAGTGCCACTCCCTTTGGGGGCCATTTTCTTTCAAACCACCACATGTAGGATATCTGATATGTGCCTACCGTGTGAAATGATCGTTTGATCTCAAAGGAGTCACGACACACAGGTTGAAAACCATTGCTTTAGGAGAAAGTTTATGCCTAACCGGTTAACTCTTCCTGGCAATGCCTCACAGGCTCACCCAGACACAGGTTTCCTAGTTGATTTCAGATCCAAGCAAGTTGATAAACAAGATTAACCCTCAAAGGCAGAGAGGGGGATACCTGCTGTAAAAACCACAAAGCCAGTCAAGCACTATAGGAAGGCCAGCAGAGTAATGCCACACAGAACCCAGTGTCTCTGGTTCCTGATGTTACCAGGATCCCATCAGGCCAGGGGGAGGAGTCCCTGTGTTTCCAGTGTCATCTGTGTCATGGGGACACCTCTATCTTCAGGGTCACTATTCCATGGGGGCATCTGTGTTTCCAGTGTCATCCACGTTGTGGAGACAGTCCTGTGTCTTGAGTATCAGCCACGACACGGAGACATTCTTGTGTCTTTGGTGTTACTATGTTATGGGACACCCCTGTGTTTCTAGTGTCACTAGGTCAGAGAATGTGTTTAGTATATTGCACATGCCACTCAAGGTAGGATTCTTCCAGCCTGGGAATCTCCAGAGCCTTATTCTCTATGTTTCTTTCTGTGTCCCTTCCACTTTGTAAAACAGACAGAATTGTGGGTGATGCTGCAGATCAAGTTGAACCATTAGGACTCCACAGAGTTCACTGATGGCTGGGTAACAAAGTGTCCATGGTCAGCACTGCACTATGAGGATGGCACAGTGTTCACCAACAGCTGGATAACAGAGTGTTCATGGTCAGAACTGCACCCTGAGGACTTCACAGAGCTCACCAAAGGCTGGGTAATGAAGTGGCCATGGGCAGAACTGCAGCATTAGGACTCCAGTGTTTACCAATGGCTGGGTAACAAAGTGTCCATGTTCAGATATAAAGGTATAAATAATTTGAACAATATGGCTTCCATTCCCAGCAGTATTGTCTGAATGACTGAGGCAACTCAATTCATATAGTAGCAGCTGGCACTTTCAGAGCCTTTGAACTCTAAAGTGGACGGTCACTTGGGCCACATCATCCCACAGTGACCATGTATGGATGCTGTGAAGGGAGATTGAGATACAGAGGCTAAGAAGTCCATTTAAGGCTACCTGTAAGTCACACCTGGGACTTGAACCCAGCTCTCCGGATTGAGTCTGAGGCTTTGCCCAACTCGTCGGTCCTTCCTGAATGTTTTGTCTTCCAGCCAGAAGTGAAGATAGAGCTAAGATTATCAAAAGTCACATATGCTGCATGGTAAGTGTCCCTGAGAGTAGCAGTCACGGGCAAATGCCTATTTCTAAGATGTATTCTCGGGCTTCTCTGTTTATGGGACCTCCTCTGTGAGTTCCCAGCAGATGGTATTCATGCAGATTCAAATATCACAGCAAACTCTTCCTTCAGATTAATTAGTTTCCATTTATACATCTCACCTCAAAAGCTTTAAAGTTCTTTGATCTTGCAGTTCTGGTCTCCAAAGCCTTCCAATCTCCTGTCTTTTAAGAGCCTTTGTTTTTCTGCAGCGTTTCCTAGAACAAAAACCTAGAGACTCCAGAAAGGTGGTCTGCCTGCTGCCAGAAGCTCTTCCCCAGCCCCCATGCCAAGTTCTCAGAGAAACACTATGAAACAGAACAGTACCCATTTTTCCTGGGATACCCTGGGCCCAGATTGCTTGGTGATACCACGTAGGCCTGTTTTATAAAGGATGGAAAGCTTTTGTAGTCTAAGGGAACAGAAGGGGATTCTACAAAAAACATAGCACTAGGCACTCACCCTGGCCCCGTCTCCTAAGCCAAACTGTTAGGTAAATAGTGCTTGTCTGGTCCTGTATTTATTTTATGTGATGCATTTGTGTATCTACGCCTTCATGGCAGATGCATTTTCAGAGGTCTGAGGTCTGTGTCTTGTCTTCAAGACAATGGGAGGATAGAACAGGGAGAAAGGAGTGTTGCTGTTCCTTGTTTTTTTAGACAAACAGCGTAGTGAGGTTCATGGTGCTTCTGAAGGACAAAGCATGCATTTGAAGTAGCAGGAGAGGGCTTCACCTTGAGAATGGACAGAATCAGAAGTAGAGGAGGGATGTCAGGGACTTTAGGGTAGAGGAAGGAAGGCCCAGAGTCTGTCAAAGGATGCCAGGTATGTACCCAAAAGCTCTAAGTATTTGATATGGTTAGGTTCAGGGGACTCAAAGGCTGGAACCTAGGAAAAAACAGGTAAATCATGATCATGCATCGTGAATTCCGTCAGAACTTCCATGCTCCATAACTTCTGTGTAGCATGGCTTTTGAACATCAGGACTTCCAAGCATTGTGACTTTTATGAGTCAGACTTGCATGTACCATGCCTTCTGTTAACTCCTGTGACTCCATGTACTATGACTCAATGTGGAATTCCCCTCTGTATGCTGTGAATGCCATTGGTTAATAAAGAAGCTGTTTGGGCCTATGACAGGGCTCAATAGAGCTAGGCAGGAAAACTAAACTGAATGCTGGGAGAAGGAAAGCAGAGTCAGAGAAAAGCCATGTAGCCACTGAGGAAGACAGACACCATATCTCAGATGGAACCTTACCAGCAGGTGCTTTACTGGTAGGCCACAACCACGTAGTGATGAGTTAATTTAAAATATAAGAGCTAGCTAGAAATATGCATAAGCTAATAGGCCAAGCAACTGTGTGGTTATTTTGGGTCTGGGCAGCCAGGAAATGAGCGAGCGGCCTCTGACTACCGTGACTTCTATGAATCGCTACTTCTGTGCATCAATCAGGACTTCCACATGCCAGAACTTCCATGTGTCATGATCTCCATGCACCATGATTTCCTTGAATTGTGCACTATGTCTTCCAGGTACAATAATATCTGTACAGTTTCACCTCTACACATCATGGTGTCCGTGTTTCATGAGTTCTGTGTTCCATGATTCCACACTTGCGTGCACCATAATTTATGCCTTTCCTGACTTCCATATACTATGGTTTCTGTGCATCCTGACTTCCATGCTTTACAATGTCCATGAATCAGGACTTTTGCTCATCATGGCTGACGTGTATTAGGATTTCTGCCTTCATAATTTTTATGCACTATGGATCATATACCACTATACATGGCTGTTTTCATGACTCATGACTTTGGGGCATTGTGACTTCTTTTCATCATGACTGTTCTTCATGTTGACTTATGTGTATTACGATTTCTGTGCAAGGCACCGTGACTGCTAACATCATGACTTCTGAACACCACAGCTTCTGGACTTCATGACTTTGTGGACACCATGACTTGTGGACACTGTGATTTGCGAACATCATGACTTGTGGACACCATGACTTGTGAACACCATCATGTCTCCCGTCATCATTATTCCCATTCATCATGATTCTGCCTGTCACAGCTGTTGTGTATCATGACAGTCTTTCGTTTTGACTTAGTGCAGCATGCCTTCTGTGCATCAAGATTTCTGTGACTCGTTTCTCTTTCATTCCACACATTTCCACTTCATCCAAAGCTGGTGGGTTTGTTTTTTTTTTGGCTATATATGGAAATAAGCTCAGAGAAAAAGTATGTCTTTTTTATGACCAGTACTCATTCTTTGTCCCATCTCTTTCTCTCTCTTTCCTTTCTTCATTTCTTTCTTTCTTAAAACATTTTTTTTTCTCATTTTACATACCAGTCCCATTTCCCTTTCCCTCCCCTCCTCCTCCTCCCTCCACCTTCTACCCACCCCCATCCACTCCTCAGAGAGGGCAAGGCTTCCCATGGGGAGTCAACATAGTCTGGCACATCATTTGAGACAGGACCAAGGCCCTCCCCCTATATCTAGACTGAACAAGATAACCCTTCAAAGAGAATGGGCTCCAAAAAGCCAATTCAAGCACCAGGGATAAATCCTGGTCCCACTGCCAGTGGCCCCACAGTTACCCCATTTCTTTTCTCATCTCTGCTCGCTCTCACTCAGTGACAGCTGAGAAAAACTTGATGTCTTACTCATTGAGTTGAGACCATTTCTTCTCTGCATGCGAGTCAAATTTGTCCTGGGGAATCACAGGTTTTGCCTGTCTGCATACAAAGCCCATGTCCTCTCTCCCTCTTCCACATGCCATTCGGGTTTAGCCCCTAATCTCTTCCTCTGCATTCACACAGACTTTGGGGACTGGACCTTCATCCATCACCACCACAGAGGTACTTGTCAATCTGCCTCAAGTCCCATTTGAGAATACAATAAATGACATCATTTCAGTGAAATAACCACCAGGGAGACCCCTCTTCTCAGACATTAGTTCTGATGACAGAGTGCTGATGCCATCAGTGCTTTGTTGTTACTGCATCAGTGGTACCCATCGCTGAGGATGGGAGCTTCACTTGCCTCTGCCTTCACTCAGGGTTCTGCCTGGGTTCAAACTCTTGCTGAGTGGTTTCCTGGCTACAGGCCCATTGACAATGCCTCTCTCTTCTTCTCTCTCTCTCTTTTACTCCCTTCCCTTTTCTACCTCCCTCTCTTTCCTTCCTTCCCTAACTCTCCTTATCTTCCTTCTTTTCCTCCCCTCTCTCCCTTCTTCTCTCTGTATGTCTCTGTCTCTCACCATCCCCCATCCTCTCCATATTTCTCTCCCTCCTTCCCTGCTCTCTCTCCATCTCCCTTCATCCTTCTGTCTCTCCTTCCTTCCTTTCCTCCAGCTCTTTCTCCTTTTCCCTCCCAATCTCTCTCCATCTCTCTTCTGCCTCTCTCTGTCCTTCCCCTCTTCCCCTTTCTCCTTTTCCCTCCCATCTCTCTCCATCTCTTTCTCTCCCTCCTTTCCTGATCTCTCTGTCTCATCCTTCTGTCTCTCCTTCCTTCCTTTCCTCCAGCTCTTTCTCCTTTTCCCTCCCAATCTCTCTCCATCTCTCTTCCTCTTCTCTCTCTGTCCTTCCTCTCTTCCCTTTTCTCCTTTTCCCTCCCCATCTCTTTTCTCCTTTCTCTCCCCTTCACCCCTCCCTCACTGCCTCCCTCTCTCCCTTCCTGCCTCTGTTCCTCCCTCCCTCCATATCTCTCTTCTTCAGATGCTTCATCTGTGGGAATAAAGGCTGTGCTGAGATTTCAGAAAGAATACAAACTAGAAGCTTGGAGGTGGAGCTTAGAAGAGAATGGCTTTGAAGGCATTGTTATCAATGTGCACACATGTGGTTTCTGCCCTCAAGAAGCTGCAGAAGGGGAAACCTGAGGCTCAATTATGATAAATGCCATCCTTGTCCCTCCAGGAAAAGCATGGGTACGGAGAGCTGGGTGAGTTCTACCTGGATGGGCAGGAAAGTCATCCTGTGTGACTCCTCAACTGGGCTTAATAAGGGAGTTGGAGGGGCATTGTTCAATGTTGAGTTCAATGTTGGACCCAGCATTGAAGAGTATTGGATAGCCTGGTGGTTCATCTTGTCAACTTGACTGTTTTTAGAATCACCATGGAAACCACATTCCTGGGAATGTCTGAGAGAGTTTTGGACTGGGTTAACTGAGGTGGGAATATCTACTTTAAGTGTAACCGGTACCATCCTGTGGACTGGGTTCCAGAATGAATAAAAAGGAGAAAACAAGTGAGGCGCTAGAGTCACCGCTACCCCACCCGACCCACCCATCCTCGTCCATTCCTGACTGCAGCCATGGCTGTCTCCACTGACCCGACACTAAACCTTCCTTGTACAATGGGCCACACCCCAAGCCCTTCTATCCTCAGTTGCTTTCGTCACAGCAACAAGAAGAGAACTAATAGAGGTAGAATTAGCTGCTCAAGTCCACCGTCCCCATCCCGTCCACTTACGCTTTCCCTACCCTGTCTGCCTCCACTTCCCACAACCCATCCAAAGAGGAGAGTGCCCAGGATGGGAAAGGAGTAATAAAAGAGTATTTCCTTATAGACCATGGTGTCCCCAGAACATGATGCTGCAGCGTATCCCAAGGTCATAATAGGATTAGGGGCAAGTGTGTTATGTTAAGTCCAGATGGAAACCATATGGGGACATGCCTCTCTACTTGAGAAGACTATTTCGCTACAAGGACACTGAAGAACAGAAATCAAACTTTGAGAGGAATGGGTCACAGTTCTTTATTATCCTTCCTGTCCATCTCCCCTAGCACAGAAATGCCATTTTTGTGGTTTGAACTTCATCACGGGAAATCACTTTGCATGCGGTGGCTTGGGCTTTGGGGAAAGGTTTTCCGTGGTGTGGCCATGTGTCTGGGAATGGAAGAGGTTTCTTATGGCCTGGGTACCATGTAGCCATCTGGACCCACTCAGCGTGGCTAATGAAGGGCTCAGCTTATGACCCGCTGGCAGGAGAGTTCTAAGACACACCTTGTGATCAAGGGCAAGAAATCGTCTGTGTGGGTTAAGGCTTATTATTAATCTTGAGGCTGCCTGCCGCCGCACGGCTGTGAGTTGAGGAAGGTGGGCCGAGTCCCACAGGATAGTGTGTGTTGTGAGGCTCTCTTGACAGTCTGCTGGAGATGACGGATAACGGCCTGCTGTGGGCAAGGCAGGGCAATCTGGGCTACTCAAAGCTGGGCTGGGATCGGAGTCACACACATGTGGAAGCAGAGTCATCATCAGTCCCTATTGGATACGAGCTGGGTGTTCAGAAATCTAGTCAGCACTGGGGTGAGCTACTTGAAGTTAGTATGATTCATGAAATCAAGACCCAGACTCGCAATATTGCCATATTTCAGACATCTGTTGCAAAGTCAGTGGGATCTATGTTTGGGGTTTCCCACAAATGCCTTTTGGGTCTTATTATTTGCTAGAATATCTAAAAAAAAAAAAAGTATTAAAAAGTGCTGTGCTTCTGATTCTCCTCTATCACAAAGGATATAAATAACCAAATAAAGACACACACCAAACAAAGTCTAAGAAGTAGACAGAGCTTCCCACTGCTTCTGGCCACACCTTCCTCTAAGTCCTTGAATGCATTCTCATCTAGAGGCTCCCAGATGTCACTGCTGAGGCCTTTTGCATGGGGCTGCCTTGCCCAGGCCTGACTGGTTAGTCACCAGCTTTGCATCTTGGAGAAGGCACAGAAAATATCATTGGCTATTGCCGGTGGGGTCTAATTTTCTCCCCTCTGAGGAGGGCAGAGGAGCACAGCTGCAGTTCTAAGCCTCTGATCATACACAGATTTCATCCATCTGCACGCCCTCTACCTGAAGGCCATCCCTAGTCTTTCTCCACTCAGCCATTTCATGAGCATAAACGCTCATCATAAGGAAGGGCTCACAATGGATAATGAAGGGTACTCTCATTACCCTAAAATTCCAAAATTCCAAGCATGTAGAAACTCTCTCTCTCTCTCTCTCTCTCTCTCTCTCTCTCTCTCTGTGTGTGTGTGTGTGTGTGTGTGCAAACCTGCTTTTTACTATACCATGGGATGGCAAGGTTAACGGAGACAGAGACTGCTGACCCAATTTCTGCCTCAGAACCTTGACCGAATTATGTGTTTGGCTGGAGGCAGCAAATAAAGTTCAGAAAATACCTGAGCCAACTGACAGGGGATTAAAACCACCATTGAGGATAAAAAAGCTCGATGTCTATTTGGCACAATCAAGAAATGGTCATCTCAAAGCTTAGCCCTCACCGCGGGAGGATCAACGGCTTAGGATTCTTTTTCATTTTGATGTGAGGATAGCCACGAGCCAATTTTCCTGGATTAGAATGAAGATGGGCATCAAGGAGAGGCCGCTCAGACACCTCCCAGGAGATTGGGGGAAGATGGCAAGTGCATGCCCAGGCAATTGCAATCTACCATGGCAGCCAGCTTTCTCAGGATGCTTGAGGAAGACAGTGCGAGAATGCCGTGTGCCTGGGCTCCAGTGGGTCTTCCCAGGCTTGCATTTCCCTGGTTCTTAGCTGATCTTTGTACCCAAAGAAGTTGCTGAGGCTCAACAGGCTCGATTGGCTATCAGTGAAGTGCTTACCCTGAAGCAAGGCACGAGGACCTCTTCACTCGTATAGTTATCTAAAAATAAAAAGAGCTATAGTTGACTTCTGGCCTCCACATCTCAGGCAAGTATGTGCATATGTATGTTCTCATATATGTAGATTAGCACACACATCAACATGCATACATAAATAACTCCCTCTTTCAAGAATGGTTGTCTTCCAAGTGGTCCCAGGTTCCATGTTTCCTGGGACCCTGCTTGACTTCAGGATTTGAGACTCCAGACTCTACCTTCCTACCTGCAGTTGGGTCCAGGAGGTCCCTACAGGAAAGGAATGGAAGAGAAGAGGTCTGCTGTGTGATGGGTGGCATTTGTGAGAGATGCCTTGTTTACCGCAGGGGGACCCTGCGTGTCTCTCATGCTGTCCTGAGATCGAAGAGGGTTTGTGCAATGAGGCAGCTATTTCTAAACAGTTTTCAGAGAGGAAAGGAGATTCGAAGGCCTTCTGCCTTCTCCAAAATCTAGCGAGTGAAGTGTCGTGGTGCTGACTGGACAAGCAGTGATACACGAGGAAGCTGAGCAATGCTGCACCTGCATCTCGGCCTCTGTGTCTCCTGATGGTCAGCCCCTTTGTAGTCAAACACTCTTGAAGCCACTGCTACATGATTTTCACTATATGAGATACCCAGGTACCAGGGTGTTTTCGCACATGCTTACCCACAGGTCTGCAACCTCAAAGGTCTGATGTCATTGCGATACCTCATCTTTTGCTATGCTGACACCCTTTCTTTTGTGGGAATCAATCCTAAAAGGGATTTGAGCAGGTTTGAGCAGGAGAAGGGTTACCTTACAGTATAAACATGCTGCCACCTCATAACTATTTGTAACAACTTTAAAATCCACAGTTCAGAACCCACCTCACTGCTCCCCACATTGGAGAAGTCCACGCAATCTCTTTTTGGAGTGTTTTCTTTACTAAATAGACTTCTGTTTGAACCGTACAAGCTGCTTCCCTAAATATTTTCCTTTAAGAAGGACAAGGACTGAGTGATCCCGATAACAGAAAAGCTGTGTCTCCAGCTGAGGGTTGAAGTCCCAGGGGGCTCCTGCGTGGCTCCCCAGCTAAAGCAGCTCTCTGTAGAGCCATCTAACTTGGTGCTTCCTAGGGCTCCATCAAACCCGGCTGATCTGGAAGGATAAACACACAACAGGAGAGGGTGAGGGGAAGCTCCCATTGTCCAGGCAAGGAAAATAGTTCCGTCAACTTGTACTTTAGGCTGCTCTCCGCTGGTAGGAGATGGAGATATGCTATGCGTGCATGAAGTTATATTGAACCCAGAATAGCTTTTCAGCGTTCGATAAACCCCACCACACAGGCTACAGGAAACAGTTACTGGAGCACAAGCAGGAGATCCGGAGATCCCAATCTGCCTTGGTCAAGCTGCGAGCGGAGACACAGCTGCACTGGCTCAAAGCATTTATAGACTTTGGTAAGACAGGTATTTGTTGTTGTTGTTGTTGTTAATAAAGCCAAAAAAGTCATCAGATTTAGGATAAGCAAGTTTCACCTTCCCTCTATTAGCTAAACATGAGACAAAGCATACATAGGGGAATTTGGTTCTAATGGCAAATCCTTTTCTGATAGGACTTTTGTGATACATATTCACTTGCATCTGCTTTTTCTTGGGAGGGGGCGACGCAGTGGAATTGTCAAATAAGCCTTGCCCTCAAGGCAGATAAAATGTGGGGAAGTTTCGTTCAAATGACAGTGCGAGGTGGAGCAATTTCTCCACGAGAAAAATGGAGAAATGTCCCATTTCCAGAGGTACAAGGATGGATCGGCCCTCGAAACTGAACCCTTAAATAAGCCCAAGGGTCACCACACATAGAGTCATGGGGGAGGTCACAGTCCTAGGAACAAGCTCAGATATGAGTGAAGGAGGCAGGTCCTCCAAGCCTTCAGGTCTGAAGTCGAATGCTAAGTGGTGTGCTGGTCGTGTGTCTGTGGTCCCAGCTACTCAGGAGACTAAGATGACAGGGTTGCGTGATATCATGAGTTCTAAACTAGCATAGACTAGTGAAGTATAGACTGCTTCTCAAACACATGCACACACACACACACACACACACACACACACACACGTATATCTATACACACACACACACACAGGCCAAGAGGCACATGGAAGCTCTGAGACCCACAGCTAACCTCAGTGGAGGGAGGGTCAGTGATGTCTGTCTGTTCAGAGAGCTGCTGAGCTCTGTGAAGGAGCAGGCAGAGCAGGTTGCCCAGAATGACCTAGAAGCACCCAGCTGTCCTGTGCAGGGCTCACTCAGATGTTCCCCCACCCCAACCCCCGTGCGTCCATTGTGTGGTGGCCACAGTGAGGAGGGAATGGAGGTCTCTTCTAGTCACGAGAGCATGGCCGTGAGCTAGACAGACCTGGCCTTGGGCTGCATCTCTGTAGTCCGTGTTTCCCTGGGGACTTGCAGTTTCTGTAGGCTATAGGAGAATGACTGAGAGGTTCCCACAAGGAAGCTAAGAGAAAACAGGGACAGTTCTAAAGGGGCCAGTCCCCTGGCGTAGCCTCACCATTTTTCAGGTCTAGGCCTAGCCTCTGTTTCCCTCTGACTAGATCTTAGGCCTGACTTCAAGGACCTTCCCTCAGGCTCACGTGGTGGTAATGGCTTTATCAGTGCAACACAGTAAGGCCCCTCTCAATGCCCCCATCTCCAGTTCTGCCCAGTTTGAGCCCTGATTAATGAGGGTTGTTAATTAGAGCGCTCTTCCCAGAGACGGACGTGGCTGGAAGCCAATCTTGGAAGACAGAATACATCCTCTTGGAATTTATGCAAGAAGCTAGCTATATTGATGGGAGAAGTGAGGCTGAGGGTGGAGGCCGCCTTTCTGTTCATCTGTCCATACCATCTCTTGACCCCTGCCCTCCTTTCCCTCTTGACCTGGCACATCCTCTCTGACTACTGTTCATACCTCCTACCTATGGCTATGAAGACTCCTCATGGTACATGCTTCATAGCAAACTGAAAGGACTTTGGAAGAGGGAGACAGAAAAGGTGGGGGGCAATGTAGGGGAAGAAGATAGAGATGGAAGGAGGAAGGATGTAAGGGAAGGGAGGAACAAAGACAGGGGATACAGCAGGAGGACCGTGGGTGGGGAGGGAGAGCCTCAGTGGGAAAGTAACCTGAGTGGGAATTGAAGCCTAGGAAAGAGAGGAGAGACTTAGTGGGGAGGAGGCTTATTGAGTTTTGGGGCATCTTAAAGGGGGGAACACTTATGTAGAGGGAAATTGAGAGAGAGGGGGGAACCAGGAAGACCTAAGGAGGAGGAGGAGTCCTGGTGGAGGAGACATAGGGGAGGAGACCTAAGGGCACAGAACCCAGAGAACCAAAGCTCACAGGCCCAGCATCATAGGTTTTGAGGACCCTGGGTGCGTTATCTGGAGCAGAGGCTCAGCCTTGGCTGCAGGTGAGGCTCTTGCATACCTAGACATTGTCCAGGTTGTCTCCAACCCAAGGCATCATGATCACGGGGTCAGGTGTCTGCAGGGCAACCTGGTGAGGTCAAAGCTCAGTCTTGCCTGAACCAGATGGCCGTATATGGATGCAGGGCCTCTCCAGAAGCTGCCTTCTCTGTTGTCTTTAAAGCTGCTTCCTATTTGGTGGTTTTAAGAGGCCCAAAATATTAAAATATAACCTCTTTAGAGACTGGAAATTTCCACTGATGCGCCATCATCCCCTGCCCCACTCATTCATCCTATAACCACCTGCTTGTCATGAACCAGGGCAGGAGCTGGCAGAGAGCCTTTCCAGATGAGGGCAGGCTGTATGAGACACACTGGCTTTGCCAAGAGTGGGAGGAGTGGTCAAAGCCTGGAAAGATGCTCTGGGTTACCTGGGAGCTGCATGTCTAGCTGGTAGTGAGCATCTCTGCTAGGTGGGCCAACCCATGGTGACCATATCCTAAGGCTAGATCTGTGGCCTCTCAGCACACTGGCAGCAGGGGCCTGCCTTTCACAGACTAGGGGTAGCTGCTGCACTATGGTCTAATTTCTATCATCTTGGCGCCCAGAGTTCTGATGAAGGTACCAGGGTCACATAGCGGTATGCTGGGCGTTAGTGGAAAGAAACTTTGTGGAGCATTGGAGTAACAACGGCACCATGACACCTCTCCCTTCCCTTTGGGCTTGCTTCTGTGCCCCGCAACACTCTGCAGACACACAGAATCGACTGAAAGGCTAGTGGGCATCAACACACAATCTCCTGGAGGCCTGGACAGAAAAGCCCCAGGAAGACTTCCACTGCTTTACCACGACTAGCCTCTGAAGCCGGTGGGAAGACTGCTTGCCGGAACTTAATGCCCAAAATGTGTTCAAAGACAGAATAGGACAGGGCCCCACCTTCCCCACCCTTCATTTCTTCTCCCCTCTCCCTCCCTCTCTCCTCTCTTTGTCTTTCCGTTTTCCTGCCTCACCCTTCCCTTCCTCTTCCCCTTTCTCTTTCTCTCCCCTCCTCTCCCTCTTTCTTCCCACATTTCCCCTTTATCCTTTCCTTTCCCCCTCCCTCCCAGCTCTCCCTCAGCCTGCCCCCACTGTCTGTCCTTATTTTTAGAGAGGACATGAGCTCCAAAGATCACTTTGAGCTCTTTCATGTGAGATTCTCTCAGCATAGGCCCAGACCCTGCTTCTTGTTTTTGTCTGGTTGGGGTCAGAGACAAGTGAGACACTAGCAGTCACAGGAAAGTTTAGACACTCCCTGCTCTTTGAGGGTCTCCAGACAGGAGGGTCTCCAGTCTCACAGCTTGCTGCTCTGATGGTGAAATTCTTTAGTGAGGCCATCCATGTCTTGTCTGTAACGCCAGAATGGGTATATGGTGGGGGAGACTGGAGTGCCCCTGTTTCTCCTCCTCTCGTCCCATTGACCTCTCACTGGCACAGATGTCTAGACACCTGCCCTTCTTAGGGTGAGGAGAGTGAGCCAAGGTGATGGAGCCTCTGGATTGTGGCATCTGCATCCCCTTTTCAAACACTCCATCCTGTTTCTCAGTAGAGCCGCCTTCCTACCTGAGTGCCCTGTTGAGAGAGCTGTGTGGGGCAACAGTGTGGAAGAGGCACAGGGCTCCTGGTTACTGGTCTTTGTTTAACTTTACCCTTTGCTAGTACATGCTGGGGAGCTACCCCAGTACACAGTGCCTAGGGCTCCGGAACCCCCTAAGAATATATGGAAGTGCTGTTCTGGGGTCAGGCTTTAGGGGTAAAGGGTGTGTGTATGGACATATGTACCCCTAGGACCTTCACTGTACTAGATTTTTGTTGTGAGATAACTGTAGGTTCTTTGACTGTGCGAGACAGACCCCTGGGCTGGGGCCCTGGAGACCCCAGATGCTCATACTGTGAGTGCCATAGTTCTGGTGAAGCCAGATTTGACTCCCTGGAGCTTCAGCTTCCCTATGTGTCATTGTGGGAGTCCACTATGAATGGACAGCTGGTGTCTGGGACTCCTGGGTCCTCTTCATGACAAGGGACAGTTAAAACATCATTGTGTCTCCCCATTTGGTGGAGGGAGTGGGATAGGACTGTTTTAGGGGCAGGAGTAAGTCGCCACAGAGACCTGGGTGAACCTGGATGTCTCTAGGGCTTGGTATACTCAGTCTATCCTATGAGAGACAAACTGGGCTTCCTTCTGTAGCTTTGGAGCCTGTAGACCAGGCTGGCCTTGAACTCACAGAGATCTGCCTGCCTCTGCCTCCCAAGAGTTGGGATTAAAGGTGTGTGCCACCATGGCCCGGCTTCCTGAAGAATCACTTGCTATGCAACGGACTGACTCACTACAGAGGTTACTGTGAGTCCTAAGACCTCAGAGTTCCTTCGGGTGTCAGCAAGGAGATGGAGTTGGCTTTACCATCTGTCCTTGTTTGCTTTTTATCACCATGCCTTCTAAACACCGTGACCAAGGAGGAAGGAACTGTGAAGGTTCCAGTCCATCACGAAGAGAAGTTGGGGCAAGAACTCAAGGAAGGAACCTGGAAGCAGGAACCAAGGCAGAGGTCACAGAGGAGTGCTACTGCTTGGTGGTTTCCTCTCTTTAACTTGCTCAGTTTGCTTTCTTTATCAGAACCACCAGCTCAGGTAGTACCACCCACAGTGAGCTGGGCCCTCTCAGAGTTATCATTAATCAAGAAAATGCCCTATAGGCATGCCCTCCAGCCAGTCTGATGGAGGCAATTCCTTAATCGAGGTTCCTTCTTCCCAGATAAGTCCAGTTTGTGTCAAGTCCACCAACAGTGCCCAGCCCAGCATTGTAATCCCGCAGAACTGGGATACCCAGCTCAGAAAGGCATTCCCAGTCTTTTTCCTGAGAATCCCCTGCTTTTATTTCTCAACATTGCCTGACTCTACACGATTGTAAAGCCTCTCAAGTGCCATCACGCGGGACCATGCAGGACCACAGACTCTGGCTGGTGTGATCTCAGTGCCTATCAGTTCCTGCAGTGCTGGGATAGAAGCCAGGTCAGGAGCGCATTAGGATTGTGCTCTATGCTCTACCACTGGGCTAGCCCTGCCAGCGCTGATTATTCTTACTGATGGGATGGATTCTTGGAACGCCAGAATAGAAATCTCTGCTGGACCCCCACTGAATGTCTGGTGTCTTCTCCTAAAATTTCAATCCACTTTGCAGGAAACAAAGACCAAAGCCTGGGATTGGTTCAGGAGGAAAAACAGAGGCCAGCAGCCTCTAAGATGGAGAGTTCTCAGGAGGCAGAGGGTGCAGGTGTGGGTCCACCCCCGCAGGGAGGGGGTTTGTTCACACACAGAGTTGGCCCGAACCTACCACCCACTGCTCTTGGCTTTCAAGGGGGAGCAGTATGTGCCTGGCATCCAGATGCCCCGTGTGAACAGGAAGGAGGCACTGATGGATGGCCGCGCCACAATGAGAAATGGATCAATGTATCATCTCACCTGGTATTGGCATTCTCCCTCAGAAAGGCGGCATTGCAGAGGTCTTAGAGTATGGGCTCCAGCTTCGCCTTTGGGACATTCCCCAAGGATAAGAGGATGGCAGCCTCTCCTTTCTTGGAGCTTCCTCCATTATAGATGGGGTTGGGGGTGACGTGGGCATGCAGTCTGCACATCTTTCCCAGAAGGCCTCGGGTGAGATCAAAGAGGTCATGGGTATCCATTAGTGGATGCTACGGTAGCCGTGACTTGCTGGGATTTATGTGGCAGTGTGTGAAGCCCTGGCAGCTCTGGGATCAGCTTTTATAGCCTTTTGGGTTGTTTTCCTAGGAGAATAGGTTGGCCATGGAGTCTTCCATTGCTCCTGGGATCAGCACAAAGCAGACCCCACTTCAGTGACCAAACAAAAAGAGACCAAAGTCTTCAGAGTCTCTATTGTTCCTGGGGCTCTCGGAAAAGCCAAGTGCCCCCGAGCTCACCTTGGCTCCTGCTTTCAGTTCTCATTAGAACCCAGTAACTCAGGTCCCTCCAGCCTGTAGCCTTGGCACCATCGGTCTGCATGTCTACTTGGGACACTCTTCTGTCTGCCCGTCCCTTCACTCACGACCACAAAGTTCCACCCCCCAAACCGAGCCTGTAAAGCCTTGTCTTGCTTTCAGCCTGTGGGTGGAGCTGCCTTCCCACAACTGCCTCCATCAGTCAGTTCTGCATGGGCAGACAGTAGATGCTCCTCCAATCGGAGCCAAGAACTCCTCCCTTTTACTTGGCTTCCTGCTGTAGTCAGTTCCCTGGCAGCTGGGTGACCTGTCTAGTGGCTGTACCCCTCAGTTTGCCCCATTAGCCCATGTTTTCTATCACATACAGTGGGGGCACTGGGCTCATGGGAGGCTGGAGTCATTGGGAGTAACATCATAGAGTTGTTGACAGCAGGCCTGGCTGGGGTCAGCAAACAGAGGGTGCCTTCTTTCCAGACACACAGAGGATACACTCCAGAGAAGGGTCTTGCTGCTCATCTGCCAGAGCCAGAGGCAGGGCACCCACACACAGCCGCTGGTATAGCTAGACCTCTGGATGTGAGGTACTAGGGAACAGGAAACGGAGTTGTTCAGGAGTAGGAATAGCTTGCAACTGAGGCAGTACCATGCACACAGGGCCTGGGAAGTCACCATAGAGGGCAGGGACACACCAGAGCTCTCAGTGAGGGCCAATGACAGGGGACCCTGGTTTCAAGGTACAAGGATTTAGAACTCAAGAGTCACCTACATGTTCTGTGGGTGCTGCCTTCCCAGCCACAGGGACCCTTGACCCTGCTGGTCATCCCGGTGGTTATGCCTACTCTTTGCAGGGTGGCACGTTGCCACCATGTCCAAGCTGGCTCTCCTGCTCTGTCTCTGTACACAGGTGTACAGAACATCCCAGGGACGTGAAAAACTTCTCTTTCCTCAGCTACTTATCTTCCGAGAGCTCTCTCTTACCTACTGTAAAGACAGAAAGCAAGTTTCTGAGGCCCTCAGACCTTACACTATGGCTCCCCTCTCTCTCCCCAGTAATAGCTGTCCCCACCTCCTCTCCTGAGGTCTTCACCGTGGTTCCTCCTTCTGGGGGATGCACAGAGCTGGTATGGACTAAGATTGCTTAGGGACCAGCATCACCACCAAGAACCATACAGCACTAGGGAAGGAAGTATGATATGTGGTACAGCCCATGGCAAGTGACTACCACTAATGCATCTGAGAATGACAGGCTTCACACTGGAGATGATAAAAGTCGTTTTCTTAGGGAATGCAAGCAGGGGTTTCATTATAAAATATGAAACATCAGTATTTTTCTCTTCTTGTCCCATTGGTCACCTACGTTCCATGAGATGAAGCTGGAAAGACACTACCTTACAGCCTGTAAGCCCTTGGACATTCTACAAAGATGACATTGAGCCATGTGTTGAGAATCATGCTGACGGGGATGATCTGACGTTTGATGTTGAAGTAGTGCAACGTCATAGGTCAGAGGCAGTGCAACCCAGTAGCACGCTTGATGGGGAAGCTTTGCACACAAACACTCGGTAAATATTGCTGCTCAGGATAGGCATCTCCATCACCAGAGGTGATTAGTCATGGCGTGGGCTTGGACACACTCTCCTCACTGCAGAGAAAAGACAGAGCCTGTTTATCTTACTGTGTGCTAATTTGGAAAATCATAGTCAATTTCCTACTTTTCTCCTGCGTTCTCCAGAGCTGTTTGCTGTGGTTACAGGCTTGATTATGGTACTTGCTGTTCAGATATGAGTAGACTTGGGTCATCTCCAAACATCTCCTGTTTGTGTTCTGTCCCAGACCTGAGCAAACCTAGGGTGACTCTCGGTGATCTAGGATGGAGGATGGAAAGTATAACAAACCACAGGAGATGCCTGGCGCTCAACCGGTCCCCTAGTTCTCTGATGCTGTCTGGGCATGGTTGCTCCCACCAATGCTGGGACATCCCTGCTCTCACCTGATAACACACAGTACACTTTGTGACCATTTTACCTGGCCTTGTTGTCCATATATTTTCCCCCTGGTTCAGTGCTGCCCTTTCATCGTAGGTGAGCCTAGAAGTTGGTTTCACTAAGCTTACGTGGTGCCAGTGTGTGGTGGCTCTGATCTCAGCCAGAAGCCTTCCACAGATTGTCAGAGGGAGACCAAGAGGGGTCTACTCCTCACAGATCTCTCAGTGTGAGCTGTGGGTCACAGCTATTGGTGGCGGCGTGTAGCAGAGAGATGAAGCCAGGCAGCAGTGAACAGCAGTATGTCCCCAGGAAGGTGATAGACCCCAAGGGCTGCAATGCCATGAGCCTGTGTAGCTTCCAGGCTACAGAAAGCAACCAATTCCACTTTTCTCTCGTGCCTCCCTCTGGCGGTCATCATGTCAAGGCATTCACAACACACGTCGTACAGGGAAGCATCATTATCCCCACTCTAGAGAAGGGAATGCTGAGGCTCAGCAATGGTCTCAGTGTCACAGAAACATTAGCAGCAATCAGGATTCACACATTTCCTGATGAACTGGGGATCAAGACTGTAGCAGAGGAGCTCTTGGAGAACACAGCCACATCATAACAGAAGCCCAAGAGGACTATGGACACTCATAAGGTTCTGTTTGGGAACCTGTCAAAGTGTCCTTTCATACTGAGGAAAGGAGGGAGATTGAGGCCTCATGGGTTGGGATATACAACTCATGGCACGTGTTTTGAGAGAAACTTCCTATTCCTTCCTCTCTAGAGAAATAGGTCTTTGGTTATCTGGAGCTGGTGTGTGGAGCCCCACCATCTAAGAGGAAGGAGAGGATGGAGGAGCACCTGGGTAGATGGAGGAGCACCTGGGTAGATGGAGGAGCATCTGGGTAGATGGAGGAGCCCCTGGGTAGATGGAGGAGCCCCTGGGTAGATGGAGGAACACCTGGGTAGATGGAGGAGCACCTGGGTAGATGGAGGAGCACCAGGGTAGATGGAGGCAGGCTGGGGTTGTGGTTGCTGACTAGAGCCTATCAAAGGACAGCCACAGCTGAAGAAGGGCTGGCTTGCTTTTCCTGGAGCCTTCTCTTCTCAACCTGTACCATGAGAAGACAGAGCGGGATTAACCACATCCAAGGGAAGTATGGGAATGGCTCTGATCACCGTGACAGTCTTGCGATCTCACACGGACCCAGTCCCAGGGGTTTGAGAGGGTCTTCAGCAGCTTGTGATCTGCCCTGGCCTCTGCTCCACGGCAATAAGAGGCTGGTCCAAATTCACCCTCTGCTCTCACCCAGGACGCATAGCCCTGCAGTGAAGCAGTGAGTTTTAAAGCTTTTTTACTGCAACAAAAGTTTGAGATTTATGGTATATTACATAAATGCAGGAGAGAGCTTTGTGTCCTCCAGGGGCCCTTGATTGTATCACAAGAGGAGGGACGTGGACAGAAGTTTCTATCCCGCTTGGTCCCACAGCCATTCAGTTCCAAATAAACACACAGAGGCTTATATTAATTATAAACTGTTTGGCCTATTGCTCACGCTTATTGCTAACTAGTTCTTAAAACTTAAATTAACCCATGGTTCTTTTCTTATCTATGTTTAGCCACGTGGTTTAATACCTTTCCTCAGTAAGGCATTCTTATCTTGCTTCCTCTGTGTCTGGCTGGTGACTGTGTCTCTGCCTTTCCTCTTCCTAGAAGCCTCCTAGTCTGGTTGCCCCACTTATACTTCCTGCCTGGCTACTGGACAATCAGGATTTTATTAAGCAATATGAGAGACAAATCTTTTCAGTGTACAAGAGCATTATCCCACAGCATTTCTCTTTTTTTTCTTTTCAAAACAAGAACCCCGAATTTAATCTTTGTTTAGCATTTTTCCTGACCATTATCCATAACAACTTCTAACCAACATTCTAAACAAAGACAAATATCCATAATCCATTTTTTTTGTCAATGTGGGTGTAGTTTTCTAGGCTACTTCCTGTTGATAGGGGTGCTGGTAATCTTTAGAGGACTCTGAGAAAATTTAGGATTATGGTTAAATCCTGACTGGAGTATTCTATGAGGCTGGATCATCTCAGCCAGTCATCTAAAGCTGTTCCAGATATATAAATCAGAGGAAACTGCTTCAGAGGCATCTGAGATGTTGGATCATCTGGGCCATCTGCTCCTACTGGAGATTTTTCCAGAGGATCTTCCTTGATTAAACCTGATTTTTCCTAACTCAGAATGAATCCACAGCCTCTCATTCCCCATGAAAATAAGAGAAGAACCTCTTGCCCAAAGTAACATATCTTTTTGACTTAATTGTTTTTTTTTGTTTTATTTTGTTTGGATTTTGTTTTTTTGAGACAGGGTTTTTCTGTGTATATCTTTGGTTGTCCTGGAACTCACTCTGTAGACCAGGCTGGCCTCGAACTCACAGAGATCCACTTGCCTCTGCCTTCCAAGTGCTGGAATTAAAGGTGTGCACCACACCTGACTTGACTTGAAATCTGAAGTCAGGACATTTTTTTAAATATGTAGAATGGTTTAATCCAGTAGCATTTACAATCAAATGTCTTTTAGCACCTGCTGAACCTTCCTCAACTGTCAAACAATTCAAAGACAATATAATCACAATATAATCACATACAGTATCCAGACTCTGTGTATTTTCCATCTTGATACTCTATTTCTTTTATAAGAACCATCTCTGTCCTTTTTCTTTTTTTCTCAAGCTTATGTATATTTTTAAACACACTGTAAACCCTTTAGAGGTTTTATTTTTTTATCTGAATCTATCTTTACTGTATATCTCTGTCATTTTCTGACCACACGAGTCTTTAATCTGCTAAACAGCATGGCTAGGATTAAAGAAGCAGCTTTGGCGCCTGTTTCTGCCCTGTTGTTTGGCTTCCAGAGAGTCTAGTTTCATGTGGGAGATCCTGGCAGGAGCCACCTTTACTGCCACAACTCTGCAGAGTTTCTAGGTCCATGGCACCACCAAGAAGCCTGCTACCACCAGCCGCTCCTAAACAACACTTAAGTGTTCAGTAGCAGGGCCTCTTAAAGGAGCCACACAGTTTTTGCCACTAACACTGAGTCAGGAAGAAGCCTCTTTTAAAGAGCCATGCCTCTGCTTGCCTCTAGCAAACAGAACCCACCTGAAAAAAAAAATACTGCTACCAAGAAGTTGTGCTTGACTCTGTTCTTTTGTGTCTCGAATCCCTTTCCAAGCTTCCTCAGGTTTTATGTGGATCTAGTTGCCTGGCCTGTATGGCTGACTAGTGTGGCTGCTTTGCATCAGCCCTCAGGCAAGCTTTGTTTATTAAAACACAAATAATATACCACTATATTCCTCCCTTTTTGTCTAAAATAAAAAAGAAGGCTATAACTAATACAAGAAAACTATATACAATAAGTACAATAGCTATATACAATATAAACAGGCAATAAATACATCAACAATGTTTAGTCTCTTTGCCTTCCAGTCCAGAGAAGTGTTGACTGGTTGGGAGGGGGTCGTGGCTTAGGTGTATATTTTAGTGCCTTCATGTGGGCTATTCAGGTTGTGTTTTGCTGAAGCAAGGTTTCTCGAAATGGAAGTGTGCACCAGATAGATGGTGCTTCCTACAGCCTCTGGGCCGCTTTAGGAAGTTCAGGGTGCTCAGGTGGAAGGAAGGTAAGGCCCTTACAGTTCATGCTTGAAATCAAAGTCATGACTTCAATTGGGAATGTTTTTGCAGGATGCCTTGCCTTCTTCACCTCGTCCTCTCTCCCTTCCCCCTTTTCTTTCTCCCCCTCCCTACTCCCTCCCTCTCCCTCCATTTTCTTCTCCTCCCTACTCCCAGCACAGCAGGTCTATCCAGCTAACATTACCATAACTCATTCATCTTATATTTACGCTTACACAGGCAAAGGGCATTGACGCTCCATTAGTGTTAGGATGCAAAACTTCCCTCACAAATATAATTTAAAAAGCTCTATCATTTTTTGTGTACATGTATATTTTTGTGTGTACATGCATGCATGTATTCAACATGCGCATGCCACAGCACATGTGGAGATCAGAGGACAGCTTTTGGAAGCCAGTTCTCTCAGTCCACTGTGGAATCTGGGGAACAACAGGGCAGCTGGCAAGTCCCAGATCTCCCTTCAGGTTGGTGGGGAGTATTCAGTGTACAGGCTCCACCCTAATTCCCAGCTTTCCTAGGGACTGGGGTCTGGTCAGCTTTGCAGTCATGGCTCTGGCTATGACCAGGTGTCTCTAACATGGGTTGCTCCGATCTTCTCAGGAAAGGATGTATTTTATCTTCTCAATATAGCTTCAGAACAGGAGGAAAAGGCTCTGTCCGCCCAGCGCTGTGTGGGGATAAAGGATCACCATATATTAGCAGCCCCCACCTCCTGCTGTCCTGTCTTGTTGGGAATCACAGAGTCCTTAGCTCTTTGACGTTCTCAGAGCTGTGCTATGACTGACACTCCCACCACCCATACACAGTCATTCCTTCCATCCCCAACTCTGAACTGCACTCATAATTGTGTCCCAACTGCAGGACCTTTGACACCACTTCAGACACATCTGGAACTTCTGCCTGGTCTTCCTGGAAGCTTGCATATAGGGTCTTCTAGCCTAATGAAAGAACTTCTGTTCTCTGCTAGGATGGCCACTTGGAGATTGAGATATTATGATCTGGAGACAGCCTGGTGTCCTTCTTTACTTTTTTACTGTGTCAGACACAGTGGCACTAATGGCCATGCAGACTCCTGAATAATTGCATGGCCACCATGGCCATCTGAGCCTGGCCCAAATTTCTACAAATCTTGTGGTACAGTAAATAACTGCTTTTTAAAAACCTTTAAGGTGTGGAGTCATTTGTTAGGCAGTGGCTGGAGGACTCAACCGAGCCAGCCCAAGCAATCCTGATCAGCAGCTGGGTATCAGGATGTCCCCAGTTGCGGATTTGCAGTTTTGGTGGGCACAGGGAAGACCTATTGAGCTAGCCACTGGCTATCCAGCACTGCCACATGCTACCTGGCATCCCAGGGCCTGCAAAGCCTCCAGTCTGGGGCAAATTTCATCTGTCTCTATCACTAGGGGCACCTGGCTTAGGTGCTGTCACATTTAAGGCATCCTGTGTGACTGCGGCCACAATAGGTGGAAAAGGAAGAAATCCAAGTCTAGTGATCTACAGGGGCCTGAAAGCGGCTTCATTGCCAGGAATATTAATGAACAGCCCAAGGGTATTCACTGAACCAGAACTCTGAGACAAAGGGCATGGTGAGAGGGCAGAGCCAGGAAAGCCAGACAGGGCAGAAAGGTGGCCAGGGGCTGCCCTGGGGCTCCAGGGCTGAGGGTGGGGTCAAGAACCGAGCTGAGCATTGGAGTCCAGAAGGCACTTTGGAAGGAGAGCCAGGTGCTGTTACGGGCTACTAGAGAGCCCATTGTTTAGAATGTAGGGCTGGCCAGTTGTGAGGGTGGCATGTGCACGTGTGCTCATACACACACACACACACACACACACACACACACACACACACACACACACACACACACAAATGCACACCACACACACCCCTTAGTTTACCTCACGGGGTATAAGGCAACAGGTATCGGGAGAACCAGACAGGGACTTTGGGTCCTGGGGTCTGACCTTTAATTGCTACTTTTTTGCCACAGGCTGTGATCCAGCCTCCCCTCTGGTAAATACAAACTGAAGGACACAGTTAACAATTGCACCTGAAAACCAGTGTCACATGGGAAAGGTGCTGACCCAGGCAGGTCAGTTGAGCAGTAGGGAGGAGGACAGCTGAATGACTGAAAACTCCCTCTTCCCACCACACAGCAGTGTGTCCTTGATTGTGGCCTTCTGCCAGGGCAGGATGCCTGTCTTGAAGAGTCCTTAAATTTATCAATGAAGGGTAACTCCTGCTTTGGGCCATTTTCTAACCTGCCTGATTCATTTGGGGGGCATGTTAAATTTATAGGGAAACAGAGATAAGTGTGCAGCAATGTTCCTAATTGCCAACTTCATAGTTAGCACCTACCCTTAGCACAGGTCTTTGGTTGCACACACCCCTTCAGTACCCACAGTTCAACACTAGGTTCTCTCTTGTTTGGGCACATCCTTTGGTACCTGTGGTCACTGGAGCCCATGGCTATAACAGGTTCATGGCTGAATCCTTACCTTCAGCCTGCCTATCCTGGGTGTGCCTCAACTCTGAGAGCTCACAGGGTACCCATGTAGTTCTCATACTTGTCAGGCACCTTCTGGATTTAGTATCTTCCTCAATTTCCCTCCCAGATTTTGGGCTTCCGCCTTGTGGAGCTCCCCTTTTGCTGCTGCCTCTGGCTTCTCTCAATTTTCCAGAATGCAACCCTCTGTTCCTGCCGAAGCCAGGGTAAGATGTGTTTGGCAAGCTTTGACTACACTTGCAGGGCGCGGCTCTGGGTAACTCTCCTTAGCCACTGTTTTTGGCTGATAATCCCAAGGCAGAAAGGAATGCAGAACGGCACTGCCCCTGGCAAAATGCCAGGTTATTACTGGCAGGTTCCTTACATATTTTGGTAGATGCTGGTGGTGAGGAAAAGGCAGGGCAGAAGACTGAGCCTCAGTGGCTCAGGAAAGCCGAGACAGAAATTCCCATTCTGAACAAGGGAGGCCGGTGTGCTGGTGTGCATAGCCTCAGGATGGGTGCCAAGTCTGTACTCTATCACACTGTCATTTACATTTTAATAGAGGAAATGGAGGCATGGAGAGGTGGGAAAGAGAGAGGAAGAGAGAGAAAGAGGGTGGAATGGAGGTGGAGGAAGAGAGGGAAAGAGGGAGGGATGGAGGTGGGAGCCCTGGTTGTGGGTTTCCCTTCCCTTTATTGGCCTGGTCATTTCCTTGGTCACCCCAAACCCAGGTCCAGTGGCCACTGCAGAAGCTGGCTTGCTTATTGCTTCATCTTTTATCTATGGGCAATATAATCTGACAGGTTTCTGGTGGTATTGCCCTCCTGAGATCAGCTGGGTGCAGTGGTAAACCCAGGGCTGGTTAAAAATTCCGAGAACCTCCCAACAAGCCTTAGGATCTTTGGAAAGGGCCTGTACCCCATGTTTGGCTCTTACAGCGAGGGCTGAATCAATACTTGTTTTTCGTGTGGCATACAGAGGAACAATGGGTGTTTACTGATTTTCTACATTGTTCTGAGCTCTTTCTAGGTGGGTACATTCTAGTTCATTCCACATGACCCCTTGGTACAGGCACATCCGTTTCTATTTTTAGAGGCCGCAGTACAGGAGCTTGGTGATGGGCCAAGGCTCCCAGCTGGTGCCGGCGTACTGAGGCAGCCACCACTTGAAACAAGATCTGTTTTACTTAAAAAAATAAAAAAGAAAAGTAATAAATAAAAACCTTAGGTTATTCCCGGGTAGTTTATCTATTCATTGATTTTTCCAAGAAAGCAGTGCTGTGTACCGAAGAAGATACACAAACTGTGTGGTTTTGCCAATAAGTTCTATTCCTGGTGCTTTCCTTCGGAGGAACACCTGCTGCCTTCGCTGTCTTGGTGGAAATGGGATCGAGGAGATCTGTGGACAGGCAGACCAGCCTGGGTAGAGTTCAGCTGAGCTAGTTCCCGAGGAGACTCATTTAGATGCAGAAGGGGGCCTTCTTCCCTGGGCTGTCATTCCTTTACGCATTTTCAGAGTTGGTCCCTTGGAAATCCCCATGGGGATTTGCCTTCAAAGAATGAGAACCTTAGAGAAATGACTGTTGAGGACAAAGCAGGGAATGGAGATGGGCTTGGAGCACCATGGCATGCCAGACAGGAAGGGGCTCCAAACACAACGAAGCGCTGTATGACCTCTCTGTCTCTGTCAGGGCTAAGGTGCTCCTTAGCTACATTTTATCAACTGCCCTGGAACTTAGGTCCTTGACAATTGGGGTACTGTGCAAGAGACATTACAACGGCTCTGGGTGCCACCAGATAGTGCATCTATATGTTTTATATATTCTCTATTTGGTGATATATTCACGGACCCATTTATTCATTCTCCGTTCATTTCATTCACCATCTTCCCACTTATCCATCCACTCATCCATCCACCTATACACCCCCTCATTCAGCTAGCCGTCTATCCATCCTCCTATCCATCCCCCACTCCGCTAGCCATCTATCCATCCACCCACACCACTCTCCCAGCCACTCAAGCCTCCTCTCGATGAGGTACCTTCTAGCTAAATGGAATCCTCCATTGTTCTTTTCACTTCGCATTCCTCTCTGCACATCTGCACACCATCTCCTGCATCACAACATTTCTGGCTCTGCTGTCTTATTTTCAACGGCAGAAAATGAGATTTACTTTTTTTCTATCCCTTAAAGAACTTCCCTTGGCATTTCTTTATCCTCCAGATATCATCCTGTTTATCTGGTTCGCTTTGGAAGTGTAGTCCTTGAAAGAGCAGCCTATATCCATTAGTGTTCACTGCTCCCCTCCCATTCGCTCCCAAATGCACACCTCCGAAAAATTGCCCTTGTTAAAGTCATCCATAACCTCTACCATATTGAACTCAATAATAGTTCTCTCCCCATTTCTCTGGGCCCGACCTTAGCCATAGCAACAGTAGATTTCTCTTTCTTCCCTTATTTCCTTATTTCCTTAGCCCTTGGTTCACACCCTGCCTGGTTTTCCTTCTACCTTCATGGTGATTCCACCTCTGTTGCAATCCCTGCCCCATAGCTCCAGAATTTTAAAATTGGATGCTTTGGGGCTGAGTCCTTGGATATCTAAATTCTACGCGGTCACACTTAATTGATTCTGTTCAGATATAGATAGTCATAGATGGAGTCTGTGTTGATCAGTTCTGTTAGGAATACCAACCTAGCCCTTTCATGAACTTTAGACCCATTCATCAAACTCTTCATTTGATGTCTTGTTTGGACACAGGAGGCCTAAATATCCTATGCCCAAACCAAACCCAGATCTTCCTTATCCACACCCCATTTCTCTTACATTTCTCTCTCAAATTTTTCTTCTTTAAATCCCAGGTAACTATGACCCTATCCTTTGCCTCTCTCAGCCAAACGCCTGGGTGTCCTCCCTTCTTATTTTCTCTTAAAGCACCACGCTTCACTAAATCTCATTGCTCACACCTGCAGCCTGCAGCACACACCATTCCCTGCACTGCAGCTTCAAGCCGGGATCTCTACTACACTGAGAAGATACATGGCCCCGTGGACACCCTCATTACTGCCTTGGACCTCAGTCAGTTCCTAGCATGGAGTCAATGTGTTTCCATAAAACATTAGTAAGACTAATCCACTTTGTGGATCAAGCTGGTTTCGAACTCACAGAGATCCTCCTGTTTCTGCCTCCCGGGTGCTGAGATTAAAGGCGAGCGCCAACACCACCCGGCTCATCACCTCTCTTACCCGCTTGTATACAACTCCCCTGTTCACATTTTATAAGACACTCCATCTCTTAGCAAACGACAGGCTCCTGATTCACAATCTTTACACGTGCCATTCCTTGCTTCAGTTATGTGTCCATCCCTTTCCTCCTTCTCCCTCCAGGTAACCCCTCTTCCCCAGGTGACCTTCCACCAGTCTCTCCCTCGGGTGACCCTCCCTCATACCTTGCCCTCCAGTACCAGCTGACCCGCAAGCACCCTTCCTTTTTACTCAGGTGACCCTCCATAGCCCCACCCTCCTCTCATAGGTCACCTTCAACCATTCTCTCCTCTCCAAGGAGACTTCCCATCAGCCTTCCCCTCTTCCTCCATCACGCAGACTCCTCCACCCTGTATCAGCTTCTTTCTCCTTCACCAGGTGACCCACCATCAGACCCTCCATCCTCTTTCTCTCTCATTCCTTTCTAGTCTCTTCCTTAGTTTTAGCATCTCAGTGAGACTTCCATCAACACCCTATCTAAATTTTATCACACTTATTTTTATCTGCCTTTCAAGCTCATTTTTTTTTGTTGAGAAAAATTCCAACCCATTATATATTTTTTTCTATCTCATTATCTTCTGCACTGGAAAGGACAGAGCTGTGGGGAGCAATGCTTGCTTCACGTCAGCTCTCTCCCTGCAGCAGCCTCCAGCTCCATCTGCTCCTAACTCGATGTGGGGCTCCGGGACAGTGTTGGCCTTGTGGGCACCCTGCTGTTTTCCAGAACCATTCCTGACCCTCCTGCTAACTGGTCAAGCTTTTAGCAGATCATCTTGGAAACACATCAGGAGGATCACCTAAGCCCCAGAATTTGGGCCAGGGGAAGAACCACAATGAATATGCATTGCTTCTCCCGAGGCTCCTGTTTAGTATTTTCCAGCTGAGGGTCAGTTTGGAGACTCCCAGAGTTCCACGTCAATGCCTCTCTGTCCTTGCCAAGAGTTCAAAGGACACTCAATTTTTGCCTCATTAATATTAACTCCCTTGCTATGGGGGCTTGTCCCGATGACATCTCTTTTTGTTAAATATTCCTTGCTGAAGTGAGCAGTGTTCTTTAGATTCACTGTTACCAGGGGACATCACAGCTAATTGTCACCATTTGTCTCCATGCCCTTTGAGAGTCAGTGTCCCTGCCAGGAAGGTCTAACCTGGTCTTCCTTTGGGGAGGGCTTGGGTTTGATGAGTCCCTCAGATGTCCTTCTTAGATGCACCAAAGGCCAGGGACCAGGCACTGTTTAGGAGAAGCCCGTATGGCATGCCTCACACTGTGAATGGGACTCTGCCCCCTGTAATTAGACGTATCCTTCTATAGCCTCATCATTAATGGATGATCATGTGAAGGAATTTTCTATAACAAGCCCTCATTTTATAGATATGAACACGGGGATTCAGAGATGTGAAGGAATTAGCCAGTTATATACAAACCGATTTGGGCAGACTGGAGAAAAGTCCATGGCTTTTACTAGGCTATTGGATAGTGAAATCAAAGCTAGGCACCTGTAATGAAGCCATGTTCAGGTTTCCCAGAGCCCTTTAAAGCCTATCTGCTTACCAAAGTGTTGTGAATAGTAGTCATGGAGACTTGATCCACCCACCTTGACAGTGCCCAGTACTACTGAATACATATAAGTAAGCATTGTTCATAGGAAGGGTGTCCAGCCCGGGTGTCAACATTGACCATTGTCCAACACTGGCCACTTACTTCACAGCCAGCCACAGACTTCCAACTGAGTCTATTTTCTTTAAGCCTAAGGTGTTTTCTATCTCTAAGGACTAATGTCCAGGCTCAGCTGAGAACTGGGTTGAGCTCCTTCTGCCACACAGTTTCTAAGGGGATTTCTGTGCTGGTTTCCACAGTGCTTGCACCATGCCATAGTTCCTTCAACAGCAACAGCCTTCCGATTCTCTCTGTTGCTAACTTCTGGCTTTGACGTGTGTTTTGCAGAAATGGGGTCCAATCTGAGCCTCAATTGTTGCTAGAATATTAACCATTCTGAGCACGTGGTCTGTGACCAAACTCGGTGCTTTGTTGAGGTGTCTTTTGGTCCGATAAAACTAAAAGTTAATTTAAATGTCTTTGAAAAAAATTTAAAGGTCTGATGTAATGTTAAATTTTCCTGTTTTAGTAATAAATAGATAAACATGGCAGCCAAGGAGCTTGGCTTTGCTCTATAGCATTTAAATAGCTTTCCAAAGGTCCATATTTAAAGTTGAAGTTTAAAGGTGAGGCCTAAGATGTTCTCAGATGCTTGAGACTCGCAGTAATTCCAATTTCAGAGGGCTTTAACCCATGTATCCTAATCTGTAGCCTTGTAGAAATATGAGGCTGTGATCCCAGATCACTTTTGAAAAGCAGCCTGTTCCCAGGCCATTGTGAAGTTCAAGCCATGGGTTCATCCCTGGAAGGGTCTGGGTGGCCTCTACTGAGCCCCCATGACAGCGTACACTCAGAGAGTGAGGCCTAAGAGGTAGCACTCAGTGTTCCTGGCCTGAGACCTGTAGCTGTGCCTGTTGGCGGGGGTCCGTTAATTAACCCCCATTAATTAATATGAGACAAAAAAAATGGCAAGAAGCAGAATTTGTCATGGATGACTGAGAGGGTCTCCAAGTCAGTTCCCTACTGCATGACGTGGAGACAGCTTGAGGACCACATGGGAGAGGGTGGCTGGGAGCTTGTGTCACCCATTGTTTTGGGTACATTAGAAAAGACATCGGGTGGGAGGTCCACAGACTTGAGCCAGTTCTGGCATCGCCCTGCAGTGAGAACCCGCCTCCTAGGACAGGACTGTCACTGTGGTGTGGAGCTGGCAGAACGTATGCCAAGCTAGCTCACAGAAGGACGGAAAGCATCACCAGGACTCAACTCAGACAGCCCCCTGACTGATGTTCTCCAAGCCTTTGTCTCTCTCCATCACATGGAATTTCCTTATGGCGCAGCCTCAGACAACTCCATCCCAGGGAGTCTCTTGCACAGAAGAACGGTCTCAGAGCATACTTCCAACTCTCAGAGTTGCTATTTTTTTTTTTTGTTCAACAAACTCTGCAAAATAAATGAAATTTTGCAATTAGCTTCTTATTGTCCCTGAACTCGGTAATGAAGGAATTGGGGGTGTTTTCCTTTATCGTTTTCATGTTTCATTGTACACCGTAATGAATGGTGCCATTTACTCTCAGGTAACTATGTGGAGTGACACGAGCTAATTGCATACTTTGCAACCTCAAATCAGCAGAATCTCACAATATATCATGATAATGCTCCTGTATTTCACTGAGGAAACGGGCTGTTGAATACCAGGTTAATTATGCATGCATTTAATAGAATCATGGCGTGGGGTGGTAGGTGGGGGAGCTGAGGGAGGGAAGATGTGGAGTCAGCTCCTTCACCCCCCCCCAAGTACTTATTACTACATAGTTGTCATCTGCTGCTGGAGTGGGTAAGTGTGTGCATTTATTTGTACAATTATAAAAAAGTCCTTACTTTGCAAAGCATTTTATACTATGCACAAGGTATTCGTGGATAGTATCTTACTGGCTCATCAGTATACTTAGGAATTAGTAGGCAAAGGAATAATTCCTCTGATTTTTTTTTAAAGTAAATGAGGAAACTGAGGCTTAGGAAGATCGAGTCTTGAAACAGCCACAAAGTTCTTTCTACTACAGTCAATTGGTTGGCCCAAGATGAGTGTTACAGAAAAAATACAAAAGACAGCAAAAATGCCTTGCTCTTCTTATTTCTGACACTGAGGTGCTATCCAGCCCGCAGCTACTCTCGGCCATACACACTGCAGCTCTTAGGATGGTCACCTCCTTAAATGATGTCTAAGTTTGCTCACTTGCATCCCTGTCTTCTCAAGGGGCTGCTAGTAAGGTCATTAGGAGTCCCCATCACTGTGAGACTCTGGGATATTCCTGACGTCACCCTGTTCAGAAAGCCTCCCTCATCTATTAGGACACAGAGCCTCATCTTCTCTACTCCCAGATTTTTCCCAGTGTCTTGTTTCTCTCCCTATCTGCTGTCATCTACCATTCTGTGCAGTGTGGCATGTAGCCTTACATGTGACCTTCTACCATATGTTCAAGGACCAGCTGCCATCGATATGAGAATTAAGGGGACAAGATATTTATGGGCATTTGGAGTGCCCTGAAGACCTCTTCATGGCTTCAGTCCTCTTTGACTGCCTATGTCCTGCATCTCTGCTGTGTCCCCCAAAGCTGAAGTCACTGCACATGGAATATTGGGCACGTACTGTGTTTCTGCCACTACAGTGCCCTGACCTGAAGACAGAAGTGGCTGCTCATCAAGTGATGGATTCCCAGAAAGCTGCCTAGCATGTACCCCACTTCCTTTGTTCTCACTGGGTCTCTGCAGAGACCGACATGATGTTTGTCTCACAAAGGCAGAGGCAGCACAGGGAGAAGGGGCTCTCCTAGGTGTCTGGGGAGACTGGAAGGGGTAAGGCAGATAACATGCTCCTTGATTAGGGCTTACTAACTGCGATTCTCCGTTTTCAACAGCTACTTGCACTTTGTAGCTGGTCCCTGGCTGTGGGCAGATCTCATCCCATGTTCTGTTGGGAGATATAAGACAGAGACCACTGACTCTCTGCCCAGAAGTTCTAAATAGGGGAGATGCCAAATCCAGAACTTCCTTTCCTTGGGAACGACCTGGGGTGCTTTTGCTGAGCTGGAAAGGAAAAGGGTGAGACGGGCATCTGTCTTAACCCAGGTACGTTCAGGGCTTTGGAAAGCACCTGAGGGCAGACCCAAGTCATTTGCAGGGCAGGGAGTCTACAATGAGTGGTTGGTAGAGACAGGGCAAAGGGGGTGTGTGTCAACTTTTCCTTCACAGATGTTATCAGATTTCAGTAGAATCCCCTTTGTGGCATTGGGGCTGAGAAAGCTGCACACACATATCCACACATATATGTTTATATACTTACATACATAATTAATTACCCATGTACCCACTGATAACAAGGCTGTTTCCGTGTCTTTGCCTTTGTGAATGACGCTACCATAAACATGTGAGTAAGGGTTCCCCTTCCTGGGGAGACACCATGACCAAAAGCAATCTGGGGAGGAAAGGTTTTATTTCATCTTATATTTCGTAGCCTGCCGCCCAGGGAAACCAGAGCAGGAACTTAAGGTAAGAACCTGGAAGCAGGAACTGAAGCAGAGGCCATAGAGGAGTGTGGCTTACTGGCTTGCTCCTCATGGCTTGCTCAGCCTGCTGTCTTATAGCACCCAGCCTAGGGATGGCACCACCCACAGTGAACTGGGCCCTCCTACGTCAACCATCGACTAAGAAGATGTACAGCAGACTTGCCTACAGGCCAACCTGGTAGGAACACTTTCTCAACTTCTAAAAGGACTGCAGCTAACTCGTGCCAAGTTGACACACCAGCTGGACAACACAGAGGGCAGCTGTTGTCCCTCCCACCTACGGATTTGATTTCTGTCCACCTCTGTTCTAGGATGCTTCTCTTCTGCTTTCTGAACATGTTGGTTAGATGAGCATTTGTAATATGCAAGGTACCCTGCAGTCAAGCATGGGAGTCACTGTGTTTCCTATTGTTTTTTAAGGCATCCATGTTTCCTGTAGTATACTGTAGGATGGGTATTTCCTGTTTTCTGCTATGGGATACCCATATTTTCCGTTTCCTGCTGTGGGATACCCATATTTCCTCTCATGCTACCTTCTATGAGGACTCAGTGCTTTCTCTTCCCTGCTGTGAGGTATTCTTATTTCCTGTTGCCCTCTGTGAGGTCAAAGCTTAGCTTGGAGAACACAGAATGCTTGGCTCATGCCAGGTAGAAGCAGAACTCTCCCCCTACTCCGTGAAGCCATGACCTATTCTGTAGCAGTCTCTCACAGGTTTGGGACTCACAAGGTTACTGCACTGCCTGGGCTGAACTTGCATCTGTGACCCATGAGTAAGCTTCTGCCCTGACCTCACCCATCCCAGGTCTCCATTCTCTCTGATACTTTGCAAATGACTTTGCTGGGCTTCAACAGCTTTGTAGGATGTTACATAGTTACAATCATCAAAGGCCTCTGCCTCCAAGGTTGACCCACGTGCAGCTGCCCACGTGTTTATATGTATGGCTTGGTACATATAAACAAAATAGAACTGAGCTAGCAGAGCAAATGTGAGCTAGAAACACAGCAGAAGAGAGGAGGGTCAAGAAGCAGAGCTAAAACAGCTTGGTGTGTGTGTGCGTGTGTGTGTGTGTGTGATAACGTATGTGAGTAATCTCTGCGGTATGGCCTGTGTTTCTGGAGATAGTATGTACTGTACACAAGCATTTGTGTACTGTGTGTATGTGTATACGAGCACTATGTACACATATATGTATCACAATGAATGGCACTATGGGTCATTGGTGACTTTTGTCCCAGTGCACAGCCACTTAGGAAGCAGCTTTTAAAAGTTGAGGTGTTAGGTGTTCCTGCGTCAGATAGCCCACTCTTGATAAAATGCCCAGACTTCCCTCTATCCTCAGAATCTACCTGGCCCTCATGCTACTGCCAATAGGAGCTACAGAGTGCTAAAAGTCTCAGAAGATGGCAGATTGATAAGCAGCGGGGTGCAGGTCCCTGGTCTCCCAACACAGGGAGAAGCTGCTTGTGAGAATGAGATGTCCTCTGCTTGTAGAAGTGGCTCAGATGGGGAAGGGCATCCCATCAGTCCCAGGAAGCATTTCAGGACACAGTGTGTGGAAGAAGGTTACAAGAGACAAGGAAGGTAGACCTGGATGGTGGAAGGGTACATGGTACACCTGTGAGCTCTTGTTGCTTGTCCATTCATCTGTCTGTCCATCCATCCAAGGCTCAATCACCAGGTTCACAGTGGTAGAGGGATGCTCTCCTGTCTGGTGGGCAACATGGAGGGAGGCTATCACACAGGGGATGGTGCTATCTCACATTGGTCTGTTAATTCGATGTTGCTGGGGCAGCCTCTTTTGCTCCTCACAAAGTCCCAGGCACAGGATAAAGCCCATCTTCCTTCCATACATTCAGAGAGTCCACAGAGTTTCAGGCTGTGTAGATGACAGAGTGGATAGAAGAGCCACGATTCTAGTCCTAAGTGTGTGAGGCAGTACTGGATATATGTTATAAGGCCTTGCCGTGCAGACACGGTCCCTTTCTTAGCTCTAGCCTTACTTCAATGCTATTCTTTGCTTTTCCTTTAGGTGCATCATTAAGAACTTACTTTAGCATGGAGATGCCACATGTTCAGGATAATCACACACTGCCAGGCATGCAGGCATCATGATCAGAGGCAAGGCTCACTATCTAAATCCAGTAATCAGGGTACCACTGAGACAAATAACCTAGGATGTTCTGGGACATTGGGCCTCACCTTGCCTCTGTCCCTGAACATCCTTACAACCTCAATTTCTTTACTGTCTCTTCTGCACTTCATTTCCCTCATGTATCTATGTGTGTGTGTACGTGTGTGTGTGTGTGTGTGTATGTGTGCACACAAACATATATAATCTATATTCTGCACATGAGAGAAAGCATGCAATATTATGCAATACTTGTTATTCTGGGTTTCTGAGTCTGGTTTATTTTGTCTAATCCTATAATCTCCCGTTCTATCAATTTTCCTCCACGTGGCAGAATTTCATTCCTCCTCACGGTCAACCAGAACCCCATGGCACATGCATACCACCCTTTCATCCGTCTGATGATAGACAAGGAGACTGGTTCTACAACTTGACCCTTGGGGCACGTGTGGCAATAAATGTACAAATATCTTTGTGGTGCATTGACTTTGAGTCCTGGACTCTATACTCAGGCAGGCAGCTGGATCATGTGGTGATTGCTTTCGCAATTTTCAGAGGACACTCCACACAGGTTTTCAAGTTTATGTTCTCACCAGTGGTGTGTACGTGTTCTTTCTCCACATCTTCGCCAGCGTTTCTTGTCACTCTTTTCAGTAAGAGTTGTTCTGGTTGGCGGGACAGCATCTCAACATAGTTTTAACTTGTGTTTCTCTGGCATCTGTGATTTCCCTGTGGGTTAACGTGTGTATGCTAGAAAATCTTCCAGGTTCTGGAATGTGAGAAAAGATTGAGTTAAAACCTCAAACCAAATCTGAAAGTGCAGGTAACCCTATTCTAGTAAACATGCATGAGCTAGACAAAGGAAATGCATGGTGTTGGTTGGAGCCTCAACACACACACTTCAAGGAAACGAGAAGGTGGGAGCAGTGGGGAGAGTGCAGAGATGGTTGTTCTCAGGCTGGTGACCTGTGGTCAGCGGGCTGGGAGGCTGGTGACCTGGAACTGGGATCAGCAGGTATTTGGTTTTGGCACCAGGGCTGGTTTGATCAAAACTGATCTGATGAGAGGAGGGAAGAGGCCGTGGGCTCAGAGGCCACTGGTCCTGGATGGAGGCTGTGGAAGTTGCGTTACTAGGGTGGCAGGATATAAGGCAATGAAGACTTTAATCAAGGAAGTAACTGAGCTCCATTTCAGAACCTGGCTGTGCAGTGATTGGCCCACAAAGATATGGGAAAGGATGATTATGGCAGTGTGCTGTGGCCGTAATCCAGATAACAGTAGAAGTAAGGATGGGGTCTTGCCTGGAACAGGAACTCTTTGACAGACAGGATGGCACATCCATCTGAGGGAAAGGGAGAAATAAAATATGATTAAGTTTTGCCGAAGATGTGCTGAATGCTGGTGTCGTCTGTCGAGCTGGGGATGACAGTGAAGACTGATTTAGGGATGAAAAGTCTGCTTTTGAAGCTCAGTTGGAAATGTCTGTTAGCCAACGAGCAGAAGTCCTGTCGGGGAGCAGGTAATAGCAGGCTGTGCCAGGAATATTGCCAAAGTAAGAGGCAGACGTAGGTCAGCAGTGTGCAGGTGAGACTCAAGGTTATGGTTCAGAAGGAGCCACCTTGAGAGTAACACAGAGAAGAGCACGGGGGCCAAGTCCGAGACTAGAGGTGAGGAAGAGCTGGGGAGAGAGCAGCTCTAAGGGGATGTTGTCATGTGACAGTGTCCAAATGTGCCACGCATTATTGGAAAGGTCATGCCAGTGCAGAGGCAGACAGCCGACCAGCTTCAAGACTTTTGTTGTTATTGGGGATTGCCATGGTCATATTTGTCTTGGTGTTAAATGTTTCTAAGAGGTAGTCATTGCCATCTGAGGAACCATCATCTTAGCCAAGATTTTCGTTGTCCCTGTGTAGAGAAACTACTGGAGGAATAAGATTGGCAAAGCGTCAGGCTGCTGTGGCTCTGTGTTGGTGCACCTCAGTCCAGCCCCCAGAGGCACTGGCACAGTCTCTGCTCCTGTGCCCAAGAAGCTACTGATGATGGCCAGTATTGATAACTGCTGCACATCAGCCAGGGGCTGCACTGCCACCCTGGGCAACTTTGCCAAGGCTACCTTTGGTGCCATCTCTAAGACCTACAGCTACCTGACCCTCAACCTCTTGAGAGTGACTGTGTTCACCAATTTGCTCATCAGGAATTCATTGACCATCTTCCAAACACCCACACTGCAGTCTCTGTTCCAAGGGCACCAGCTGTGACTACCACCTAAGGGTTTTTATGTAAGAAAGAAAAAGAATGGAGACTGAGTCATTGGTTCAGACTTAGCTCAAGGGAGCATGCCTGATTAGGGGTCACCGCAACAAAAGGAACTGTTTAAAGGATTGCAGCCTTTGGAAGGCTAAGGACCACTGTTGTCAAGTAAATGACCCGGATGCATGTAGGGGTCAGAGGAGGGATTTTGGAAATCAAGACACTGAAAATGACAAGCTGTAGTGAGTGCTGATTTAACACTGACAACCTCCATAGAACGTGGCTTCTTCATCCTGTGTGGGGACTGATGCAGAACACGTATGAAGGGCAATGACAAAGGCAAAATGAAGTGAATTCACTTTCCTTCTTTAGTGGAGAAGATGTGTATCTTGGAGACTAAGTGATTCTAGGATTTGAATTCCAGAATCAACCAGTTTTAAGAATCTTGGAGCTCAACAATCAAGCAGGAGCTCCTGGCTCAAGCTAGGCCTGAATTGCTAATAAAACAGAGGCAGGGAATCTAACCCTTCCCACAGCAGAACTCTAGCCAAGTGCCCACCCCATGCCAAGCACAGTCAATTGCACCAACCAGGAATTGGGCAGCTGGGCACTACAACAATCCCCTTGTAATAAGGAAGTATGGTCCAGCCCAGCATCATGGTAACCTGAATGAGACAGGGACACCCACACACAGGCCTGGGGCTGGCCACCCTGGGCTTCAAGGAGAAAACGCAGGCTCACTCAGTACCTTGCAGCACCAGCCAGATGAGCACTATTAGGGTGAGCAGAGCTCTGGTATGGTGGTTTATGGGAGAGAGAGAGAGAGAGAGAGAGAGAGAGAGAGAGAGAGAGAGAGAGAGAACAGACAGAATGGTTTAGGTCTTATGGACAGAGGCATATTTAAAAAGATGAGGGAAGAAGGGAGTGGGCACTGACACCTTTTGTGAGCCCTGGACTTTTTCTGGGCAGCACAGCAGAGACAACACTGTTGATGAGAGCATAGGTGAGCCAAACCTGAAGACGGGAGCCTGCGAAACCCAGTCCCACCCCTCATCTGCCACATAGCTACATGGGCTAGGGAGAGATGCCCCCTCCGTCCATCAATGCCTGGGGCAGGTGAGAGAGATGGCCTTGTGGTTGCAAGAGTGGGAGAGCCATTCCCTGACCCCACCAACTGCAACATTCAGGAGAGCGGGCCCGGCACCTCGTGAGGGCAGTAGAAACAGAGCCGGCCCTGTTAGCGCAGGTATGGGTGAGCCAGCCCTGAAGCTGTGAACGAGGGAGAGCTGTCCCCATTACTCATCTATTATGAGATGGCAAGGGCGGGAAGGGTTGCCCTCTCCCTCTGCCCATCAGTGCCTGGGGCAGATGGCAGAGCTGGTCTGTGATCCTAAAAGCGGGAGAGCTGTCCCTGACCCCCACAGCTGCAACATTTGGGCCAGCAGGCTCTGTTCCTTGCTAAGGCAGCACAATAAAACCAATCCTGTAATCACAGGTGTGAGTGAGCCAACCCCAAACTTGTGAGCATGGGAGAACTGTTCCCATTACACATCTGTCTTGTGGTGATATGGATGGGGGGAAAAAGCCCTCCTCCACCCCTGGTCGTCAATGCTAAAGGTAGGTGGAAGAACTGATCCTGTGGTTATAAGAATGGGAGAGCCATCCATGACCCTGCACCTTGCCAGTACAGTATAACAGAGTCAACCCTGTTAGCAGAAGTGTGGGTGAGTCAGCCCCAGAGATGTCACCATTTTCCATCTGGTGGACCAACCCTACAGCTGCCCAGACTCAGACCCAGGGGTATGACTTGACCTACATCAGCATCCACCCCATCTATGATCTGACCCACAGACCCCAAACTGCAGGATTTCCACAAGGCAGGGTGGCAGCAGGATGTCCAGAAAGAGTCCTAGTGGGGGCCCAGCATCAGTTGTGCAGCGGAGACTAAGAGACTCAAGCCAGAACAATGACTCTTTGCAATGAACACTTGCAAATAGAGGTGTATGCAGCTTCCATGATGAAATGTTTTTTTTAAAAAATTTTCCCTATTTCTGTTTTTTTTTCACATTTTATTTTCTTTCTTTTTTTTCTCTTGAATTTTGTTTTTCAGGGACGGAGGATAGATGCAAAGGGACAGGGAATGAATGGGATCAAAATACATGAAAGACACATAGAGTACGAATAATAAAGAAGAATTTTGGAGCTCTTCACAGCCACCAGGAGGTTTGTTCCAGGCCCGAGTTAGCATCTCTTTGATAGTGTGGTCTAGAATGATGGGCTCCAGCTCGTGGTTCATGAACACGGAGTTGTAAAGTCACCTGCAGGGCCACAACAGGGCTGGCTAAGGATCTTGATAACATCCCATCTACCTTCTGGTAAACAGTGGTGTATCTTTAGAATCTACTTTGTTCTCTGCACCTGCTACACGCTTTCGTAGCCAGGTTTCTGGATGCGGTAAAGGGTGATGGGTATAGAAAACCACATCCGTATGTGATTTGAGCCAAAATAGGAGGAAAGTGAGACAGCCTTGAGGGTGAGGACCTCAGGCAGGCATTCCATCCCGACAGGTTTGGTGATCAACCTGAACTCAGTTTCTCAGAAGCTGCCATGGGGCAGAGTAATGAATTAGGACCCTGGATGTAGGACCATCTAGACTTGAGAAAGCAGGCAGTGTGACCCAGAACCCATAAAAGCTGAGTGAAGACCCTGCTAGAGAAGATATTTTGTCAGGACCATGGTGGTGGTTCCCACCGTGTTTTAAAATAACCTTGGCAATAATTAAACATCCTGATACACAAGTTGACGTAAGACGATCAGCCCAAAGTCTTGAGTTGAGACTCAGGCTCAGCCCATTCTACTGTATCTGTTGTATTCTACTGTTGAGATAACATGGAGAACACACACCAGGGAAGGGGGCAGCTGGCCCTCTGGCACGACCACTGGATCTGCTGTGAGTTCATGTGGATCTGGAACACACACAAGCAGAAGGCAGCTTGCCCTCTGACACCAGCCCTACCAACTGCTCTCAGAGAAAGCATGACTCTCTGCCTGTGCCTGTAGGGCAGCCGGGAGCTGCTGGAAGGAACTCTGCCTTTCAACGGTTTCTGCTGTGGGCGATGCTATGCTCCCCATCCTACCCACTCACACGTGCAAAGTCCTCTCAGAGCATGCCACACCATCCCAGGATTCGGTAGTTTATCCTCCCGCCCATCTGCAGTCATTTCCCTGCAAGCTGAACGTGCTCCTTGGTGCAACGGCAGAGCAGGGGTTCGTAACTCTCCAGCTAGTGTCCAGCATTGCTTTCATGGGCTCACTGAGACATGTGTTGGGTTATGCACGGCAGTGCAATGATTGTCTTCCCGTTGTTGCTGAAGGACACACACTGAACATCTGCCGTTGCCAAGATCCGTCTTGAGTACTGGGTACTGGGTACTTAAAGACAGTGAAGTCCACCTAGAGTACTGGGTACTAGGTTCTTAAAGACAGTAAAGTTCACCTAGAATGGCTTTTATGTATCTTCCCCCACAGTATCTTACTTCAAAAATGTGCTCTTTGCCCAAATCGTCTCAGTAGCTTCTAACCTAGCCCAACTTTTTCTGCTTCTGTTCTCACTTCACCGCTGTGCATCCTGAGGCAATTGGAACCCTCTGCCGTCACTCCCTGGCTTGGTACCAACCAATTCTCTGAGAACCAAGTGTCTAACCTCTCATGGGACTGAGAACAAATGCCCCCCCTTGGCCCAAGGGATGTCTTCCCAGCCACGTCTCAACTCCCTGCTCCCATTAATCCTCTGTTGAAGCCACAACCAATTACTCTCAGTTCATTAAACGAGCCATCTTGCCTCTCACCTCCAGATCATTGCTCACGCTGTTTACTCTGCCTGCAATGGTGCTCTCCCTGACTCTGCATTTTAATTGCCTATTTATAACTCCACCCATGAAGGCAGCGATCAGATGACAGGGTGGGGAGATCCTTTGCCAGTGCCTAGTGCAGTGCACGGATTCTGATAAGAGAATGAGAGATCTTAATAGAATTGATAAATTCGTGCATTAGTTAGCTGTGACATACAGTATATATTACCAATGTCACGACTATCGGCTGTTGTGTCCTGCCAGTGGGTGCTCTAGGTGGCTGTGGGCTGCTGCCAGCTTTTCTCTCTCCACCAAATGACCTAGACATCCAGTAATTGGTGGAAATTCAGAAGGCTTCTTTATCTTCTCTCCTGAGAAGCTGCTGGCAGATTTTAGTAAGATGGAGCTATCAGTGCTTTAGAAGAAGAGAATACGTTTATTAAACAATAAGTTGAGTAATAAAGCCCTCTTTATTTCCTTGTCTTGAGACTAAGAGTGCAATACTTACATCATTGAACTGCCATGGGTTTTAAAATGAGCTGAGCTGATGAAGCAGCCTTGTATGTACCATGCAGCACCTACGAACCATCAGATATTAGGTGCCGTCCTCATTCCTTCCCAGGAGCCAGAGTTCTCTCGCCTTTCTGTATTGTTTCTTTCTCTGCGGCATGACATTAGTTCACAGTTACATGTCAGAGGTCTGAGCTATGTTTTCAGTCTCCTCTGAGCAGAAGTTACTGATGGGACAGCTGATGTGATCAGCCCTTCTTTTCCCACTATACTGAGGTAGCAATGTGGAATTGAAGGTACTTAGAGAGCATCAAGGCCTTCTACAAAAAACAAGAGCGTATTGCTCTCTTTTGCTAGTCTCTCGGACGATTTTGAAAGCTGAAAGTTTAAACTAATGGTGTCTATGCACTGTCCTCTACATCATCAGTAAAGTGGCAAGTCCAGCTGGTACCCCACAGGAGTCCCGGCCACTCAGAAGATTTCATGGTGGCTTGGTTCATGCTTGCTATCGGCACTGTGACCATATGTACCATAGCTTATCTGTCCTTATCAGCTTCACAAAAACTCTAAAAAGAGGTGTAATTGACACTTATTACAGTCTAAATGAGCTTTATTTCTCATTATCCCTAGCAGTGCCCACTGCTGCTGTGGGGATGCTTCGTCTGCCCAACAGTGTGGACTGATGGGGACGCTGTGCATAGAAGCCTCTCCCAAACATCTAGCAGTTACCAACTTGAACTGCAAAGCGTAGATACCAAGCTGACTCAGTGGTGAAGCGTTTCTAAGGTGGGCCACCCAATTTCCTTATGCAAGGTTTGTAGGATGCCTTTCACTGCTCGCTAGTGTCACAGTGAGTACCTGTTGCATCCTACTGATGGGGACTTAGGTGGCTGCGGAACCCTGCCTTCCCTCCGCCAAATAACTAGACATCCAGTGACTGGCGATTGTTCATGAGACTTCTTTCTCTTCTCTCCTGAGAAATGTCTGGCTTCTCAGAAAACAGAAAACTATAAATGAATAAGTAAATAAATAAGAAAATAGTAGACATATTTTTTCTTCCTATTTCAGATTCTCTTAAGTGAAAATATTAGTTGATATTCATTTCTTTAATATAAAAATCTTTGCATGAAAAAGTAAGAACAGATTAATAAGCATGTGTTTGGTAAGTAGAGAAGAGGATCATTTCCAGGGTGAACTGAGGGACTGTAGGAAAAAGTGCAGTTTAGAAATAATCCTACTAAGGAAGCTGGGCCTTTCTTTGAATTTTCAATGTTTGCATACATGTCTATGGAGTATCTTGATGGTATGTACCCCTCACTCCTTCTTACATGTGTATGGTGTATCTTGATCATATCTATCCCTCACTCCTCCATCCATCTCCCCTAAAGACCCCCATCTCATCTTCCTCCCAACCTCATGTCCCTTTATAATTATTTATTTGTTTATAACCTATCCAGTCCAATCACTGCCACCCATATGTGGCATGGGGTCATCCCCTGGGATATGGGGAATCGATCAGTTGCTACACTCATAAAGAAACATGACTGAAGAGACCGAAGTGTCAATCATGGGGCTGAGCGAGGTCTTCTGCACATATGTTATTGATTATGTAGTTGGGTATTCTTGTGGGACCCCTAACAGTGGGAGGGGGTATCTCTGACTCTTTTGCCTGCTCTTGGGACCCCTTTCCTTCCACTGGGTTGCCTCGTCCATCCTTAATATGAGGGTTTGTACCTAGTCTTATTGTAGCTTGTTTTGCCATGTTCCATTGATAACTCTGGGAGGTCTGCTCCTTTTCCTTTTGAAGGCAGAAGGAGTAGATCTGGGGGAGAAAGGAGGTGGGGGAACTGGGAAGAGTACAGGGAAGAGGCTGTGGTCGAGTTGTATTGTATGAGAGGAGAACAAAAGAAAATAGACAGGAAATTAAAGAGAAAGAGAAGTGACTCTCCCTACATAAGCAGTCATCACTGCTGACAACCCTCAGTACAGGGGAGGGCCTCTGGGGTTCTCCCTTGTCAATGCTGGAACAAAAAAAATGTGTGTGCATGTGTATATTGTGTATATCGTGTGTGTGTGTGTGTGTGTGTGTGTGTGTGTGTGTGTGTGTGTTCGTGAAGAAGCCACAGGCATCGGAACCCCGAGAGCTGGTGTTATCGCAGGCCTCTGGACATGGGTGCTGGGAAGCAAACTTGGGCCCTCTCTGAGAGCAGTGCACACTCTTAACTGCGGAGCCACTTCTCCAGCCCATATTGGGGAACTCTTAACTGGCTGGGTCTTGCGCGGGTCTTATGCAGGGAACCACAGCTGCGGTAAGTTCATCATGGGACAGCCATGCCAGGTGGAGAGGTCAGCAGTTCATAGCACTCTCCCATTCTCTGGTTCTTACATTCCTTCAAGCCCGAAGTCTTAAAGAGTATGAAAGTGTTAACATCTGGGAAATTCTGGGTGGTTCCATGTGGTGGTATGAGCTTGGATCCGGAGTGGATTTCATGCTTTGACTATTGTTCTTCCAACCCTGGCTTTGTCACTGAGTGGTGTCAGTTAGTGGCTGTGTAACTTGGTGGAGACTCGTCTGCCTCCTTTGGGGATGATAGCCAGCACTGTCAGATTTCCTGAACCAGGAGACTGGACCTGATTGGGGAGGTTTCTTGAGGAGGCATTGGAACTACTCAGACCTGCAGGGCATTCATTACAGTGAGTTAAACGGCATTCTCTGTGGTAGCTGACCATTTTTGGTTGCTAGTCATGCAATGCCACACATGGGAAAGTTGTAAAAGGAAGTTATTTGGACTCATGTTTCCTGGACCCGTTGGGGGCTGCATCCTTCTTGCTGATGGATCCCAAAGGCGATACAGAGCCTCACCAGGTCAGGACCAGCGAGACCAGCACAGTGCACTCTGGCCCTGTTGTATCAGTGCTGTAATACTGGGGAACCTGCTTCCAGTCTGTGATACTCTGGGACACACCACAACCGAACCATAGCACTGAACTCAAATACTGATTTAAGCCATGGTACCATTGCCGACAGTCATGGCAAGCTGAGAAACCTTCTAGCTCTTTTATGTTGGCTCTTCAAATCACATGTTTCATAAAATTAGTAATCAGAAAGTTGCCAAGAATGGTGGCACACGCCTGTAACCTTTCCTACTTGGGAGGCAGAGGTAAGAGGGTCTTGGATACAAAGCCAGCCTGAGCTATATAGAAATGTTGTGTCTTGGATAAAGGAAAGTGTGCCTGGTGACCCAAAACAATGAATTTATTACTTAGAGATTTGTGTCCGATGCATTTATTATGTTCTTGCCTTAAAACCTGGTCTCATACTTGATGTGCTGAGAGGGGCTGGTATTCCACATTCCAAAGATTCATCGCTGCAGAGGTTCTTCATTAGAGCAGGGCAGGAGTTCAGGGTAGTGGGCAGCCCAACCTTTGAGAAAGGGCTGGTGACCTTAAAGAGCAGCCAGATGGAAGGCCCTCAGATGATGTTCAGAAGCTACCTGAATCGGGAAGAGAAAACTCCAGGTGAGAAGAGATGACATTTCCCCCAGCAGTGCAGCAAGTGTGTCTCCCTCCCCAGGGAGCTCCCTGCCTTGGGCCTGTGCCTCCCTCACCAGGACACGCCAGGAGGGCCCATCGCCCCTCTAAAAACCCCATTTTCTTCGTTCTTCTTATCTCTGAGGTGACAGGGTGACTTTTGAAAGATCCTGTATAAATTCTAAGAGGAAATCAGAAGGGAAAGATTACAAGGTAAAAACAGTCAGCTTCTACAGCATTAGGTTTCTTCTGCCTGCCTGGGTGGCTCCTGCTGAGTCTCTGTAAGTGGCCTTCTCTCTCCTCCACACTAGTACGGTGGGGCAGGGTCTCTGCCTTCCCAGTCGTAGGGGGCTGCTTCCATGTACCTTCCTAGACAGACAGTTCACCTGTCACTAAGCTCTCTGGGGTCCCCCGCCTCTCTCTTCTCTTTCCCAGGCAGATCTAATCATTAGCCCTTGTCCCTTGGTGTGATGGCCCTTCTCTGGCTGCTCTTCCTTCTCACCATCCTGTCCCTTGGACACACAGTTTCCCATTAGAGTTCCCTGTCTTCAGTTCTCAGCATGGTCACATTTGCTATTAGCTTATAAGGACACACCACTTCACCGCACAGCTTCTTCGTTTCTACACCGCGGTCCGTGGTCCTCGGCTACCCATAATTTGACTCAACCAGTACAAGTATCTTATCCTTCATGTGACAGTCCCAAGTGTTTCTCCCCTGCCTGAGAGAAACATCCGGTCTGCAATCGCCTCCCACTAGTGCTGACATCATGGGGTTCTAACTTTTTGTGGACGTTAGTCCTAACACTGGAACAATGCAAATTCGGCTCCCACAGGACAGCGGAATTGCAAAGCTTTGGCTATAGGACAGTTACCTGAGCTAGCCACATAGGCACGAAGTACTTATTTGGCTTCTGGAGACTCCCACTGAGTACTTCAGGCTGCGGGCTTGATAGTTGTGGAACACAAGGTTGAAAATGGAAGAACCTTCCTGTCCTTGAGCCTTGCAGAAATTCAGGGCGGCCAGTAAGAAACCCTAGGGTGATGCCTCGGTTACAGGGCACTAAGGATTGAGTTCTAACAATAGCAATGGAGTTAGGCCAGGGTGGAGAGTGCCCAGAGGTGTGAGCTTCTGTGTCATTTATAGAGAGGCTCTCTTAAAGGCACTGGTGAAGGGGTCCCTGAACCCAAGAGAAGAATGTCCCAGAGGCTAGGAAGGTCTTATGAGTTGGATGGGTTGGTGTGGTCAGTGTATCAGGAGGCCCACCGGGGCACAGCTGGAGTGGGTGAAAGAGAAAAAGGGAGAAAAGGGGAGGGGCAATGGAAAGAGAGAAACAGAGGGCGAGGCCCTGGAGTCCATCCTGAGGACTTGATCTTCAAGTCAAGGTGAGATGGACTAACGGAGGGATTTCAAGAGGACCACTCTAGGATGAATGGAAACCAGCAGAGGCCCAGGAAAGCCAATGCAGTGGGCCCTGCTAGGAGCATATGGAGGCTGTTCAGGTGCGAGGAGGCAGAACCAGAGCAGGGATTTAGAGAGAGCGGTTCACAAAGAGCTCACTCCATGGTGGAGGTAACAGGATTCCATGAGCACAGTGGACATGCCACCATCCAGAGTTGGGGACAGAAGCCAAGGGATGGAAGCGTCAGAGCAGGAAACATTGAGTGACCGTGTGCAACGTTTGAGACACAGAACAACAAAAACTGGACGCTCTTCCAGAAGACGGGGAGTTTGTCCTTGATACCTCTGCGTGGGACGGTATCATTTTCCACAAAATCTGAGCGTATTAGGCCAACCCTCCACAGGAACTGAGGCACAAGCTGTGTGCAGAGGCTCTTGGCAATGTTCCCGTGCACACTAATCACAGGGTACCAGGGATGAAGAGGAAATCTCGAATCCACAAAGGCGGTGATTAGGCAGAGACGAAATTGATTGTTGCAGTGTTGGCAGGGCCTGTGATGGAAAGCGATGACACGCGGCCCTAGCTTTGGCTTTATGGAAACCACAGCACGTGTGTAGTGTACAGAGGTGTGTGAATGTGTGGTGTTGTGTGCTGTGTGTGCATGTGTATGGTGCGTGTGGTATACATGTGTGAGATGTGTGTTTGCACATACGTAGTAAATGTGACTTGTAGTATATACATGATATACGTTATGTGCATGGAGTAAATTTGTGTGTATGTTGTGTATACTGTGTGTGTGCACATGATGTGTGGTGTATGGTATGTGTTGTGTACGTGTGTGGTATGGTGTGTGCTGCTTAGGTCTGTGTGTTTATGTGTATCTGTTGTAGAAGTAGGGATAGTATGTAGGTCCAACTAAATAGATGAGGAAGATGTCTCATTCTAAGCTCCCCAGCAAGCCCACCTTTTATCCTAAAGCGCTGAGGACAATGGTGTCTTGTAAGCTGAGGACCACCCACCATGCCTTTCCTTCCACGGTGAGTGCAGTGGCTGCTGTGTTTGTCCCACTTGAAGGTCGCGACTGTCCCGTAAGGAACACCTGGAGAGTACTCTGCCTATCTATTCACCACCATGTCCTGAGAAGTTCTCAGTGCAGTTCCTAGGGTATTTTTCCTGGTCAGCAAGCAGGTGGACTTGCAGGGAATGGAGACAAACAGGTGGAAGGCTCCAGTCACTGTGGGCTTTGATTTAGAAGTCAGATGATGAACTAAAGGGCATCACAGCGAGGCCGCCATGCAGATGCCAACATGGGAATGCGAGAAGATACCACACAAGACCACTCTCTCGGCTGGCGCTGCAGCTCAGTCAGTAGACTGTCTAACATATACAAAGCTCTGGTTTTGATCCCCAGTACTGCATAAGCCGGGTATTGTGGTGCATACCTGCACTCCCAATGCTTGGGAGATTGAGTCAAGAAAATAAAAGAATTCAAGGTTATCCTCAGTAATGCAGCAAGTTCAAGGCCAACTTGGGATGCGTAAGACACTCTCTCAATGAGAAAAATCACTTTCTCTGCTGTGTTTCCTTTGGACCACACCACTTAAGTACCAATCCTTTCCTCTACTCTGTCCCTGATGGCTGTAGTACCCAACAGAATGCATTCCCAAAGCAAGCTCCCTAGGCACAGTCCCCATGATCCTATCACAGCTGGTTAGACTACCCCTTTGGACCATACTGCCAGAGTTTCAAGGACAGAAGGAAGAAATCCAATGCTTTCTCCTGGCTGGGACTGGTTTCCTGACTACGACAATTGTCTTCATGCTATTTCCTGATGGGCAGGTGTTCTAGTATCAGTCTCTCAGTCTGTCTTGGACCACAGAGTGGGTGCTGCTGCTGCTACTAACCTCTGCCCTGCTGCGTTCTTAACTCTGCTCTCACTTTATATAAACTGGAAGATGTTCAAACTCCCTAAGGATGCGGTGTAGTGCCTGCCCGCTCCTAGCAGTGTAAGGTTCCCCTGGCGCTGTTCTGTGTGTCTGTGCCTCTGTGTCTGTAGTATGACTGCCTCTGAGCTCTGCGTGATCTCAAGATGGAGTAGCTGAGTCTTCACGGACATTCATCTCTTATGTGTTCCAATGAGCAGCGGCTGGCAGGTTTTAAAAGAAGGTTTATGGGTAATTTATTTTCTTCTTTCATTTCTCTGACTTCTTAAGTGAACAGAGTGTAGTTTATGCCTTTCTTCAGTGGAAGATACTTACTTTGAATGGAATAAGTGCTAGCGGAGGGGTGGGCTAACACACATTTAAGGAGTGATTGTTCCCTGGTTTGGCGTGGAGACCGCACTCCAGAATGTGTGTGTGGGGGGGGAGATGAGGGCTCGTGGTTCCAGCAACAGTTTTCCAAGGGTGGGGAACAAGCCCTGTGCTCTTGAAATGAGGAACTGGTTCTTCATGACATGGAGGGGAGGCCTCCGAGCAGACAGGGAGCTGGAACCACAATTGAGAAGAACGGCTCAGCCAGGAATCAGGGCGGTGTGTGCTGAGCAGAGAAGGGAGGGTACAGCGTGCCCTGAACAGGAGTTCTCCAGCAACTTAGGGAAGTACGGCAGATCTGGAGGAACTGAGAGCCTATATCACATGACCTGCATATTAGCAAAAAGGAAGAAAGAATGCCATTCAGATCACAGGCCTCAGGATGCTTCTGGCCTAGTTCAGTCTGAGCAGATTGGATTTCAGTGCCAGAGAGACTATACAGGAAGGTGGCAAGAAGCAGGGTAACAAAGAGAAAGGGAAAAAACAATGTTTGCTCATGTGAGGGCAGTGGCTGAAGGAGATACACAGATGTGTTATCAAAAAGCAAACTAAAGTAAATAAATCACAAAAAGAGGAGGCAGGCATATGGACCCTATCCCTTAAACCCAAACCCATACCAAAACTTATTCAAACAGACAAGAGGCATCATGTGGACCCCATCCTCAACCAAAATAGAACAAAATACCCCAACCAACCAAACAACTAACCAAAAATAGAGAAAAATGTATCTCAAAACAAAATAAAAACATAAATGAAAGGGATAGGAAGGCACGAGGACTTTCACCCTCTCCTCCTAATACCAGACAACCAAGAACTAGACTTAAATCTGCCCCCCCCCGAAAGAGGAGAGGGGAAGAGAGAAAGATTGGCTGGAAAAGTTGGGAGTGGGGACTAACAGAGGGTGATCAATCAGCAGCAGGCAGTAGGAAACAGGAAATAGCGCAAACCAGAGGCAACCTTCTGGTGTGACCAAGACAATGGGAGACTGGCTACGCTGTGGTAAAGCATGAAGGGGAAGTCGTGTGTGGTGGCGGATGACTGGGCTGAGAGAGATGGGAAGGGGTCTGCCCAGTGAGGAACGATGACTCAGCATGAGCAGATCGCTGCAGGAACCTCAAAAGGCTATGCGGAGGAGGAAGACAGAGAAGGAGAGGACATTACCATCTGGGCCTCCTACCAATCAGGGTTCACTGATACGCTAGCCTAAAAGACATGGCTGCTCAAAGAAAACATCTACAAGTCATCGATTGTCTCTCAGAGTCTGCATTTGCTTTTTCCATAGAAATTCAAGCAATACTCAAGCACAGCCAAATATATGCGTGCCCTCATAGTTCCATTTCTAACGTCACCAGCCCCTCCACATCTGGAAAGCAGCCCCAAGCACCTCAGTCGCTGCCCCAGAAATTCTTTGTGTGCACATGCCATGCTGTACCTGCTGTTTTGCCTTTCCCTCCTCCAGTTCTCTACTGCCGCCTCTCCCCTGATGTGGAGACTTCAGAAGGCCAAGGAATCAGGAATTCGTAAAAGCCACATAGTATCAACAACTTGACAGGATCCAGAACAGGAGGCAAGCCTTAGGAACCATCCCCCTCTGCTTCCTGACTGTGGATACAATGTGGCCAGTTAGTTGACTTGTATTTCTGCTACTATGTTGTCCTTGCTCCACCACGCCATAGTCAGTGAAAGTATCAAGACTTCATGAAGTTGTTTTTGCCTGGCATTTTGTGACAATAACCAGGAAAATGACTAAGGCTGGATCTTGTCACTGTTTTCCCATTACCCAGAGGACTCACAGAAAGCAAAGCTGACATACACTAGGAATCACACTCCCCTTTGCATCTGGCTGGGTGGCTGTAGGACTTGGAATTTCTCCCAGTCTTGAGGGAGTGACAGGGGTGGACTTGGCATCCCAGAACTGAAAGGAGATAAATGACTGCTAGGAATGACAATGTCCCCCACAGAGGTGGTTGGCTTGGTATGGTTCCATAGAGAGTGGGACAAACGTCTGTGATTAGGACAGCTATCCCAAGTGCAGAGTCAGCATGAAATGTGAGCGAGGACACCAGAGAGCTAAGGGTGGCTCCGTCCATAGGAAAGGCCCTCAGATGTCTTGCTATAGATACGGAGCCTTTTCCTGTCCCCCATGTGAGACTCATGGCAGTGATGATGCCTGTGCACACACGGTGTTTGCAGAATTGTTTCCAGAAGGGCTTTGTTCTTCTTTTCACCTCGCCAGGAGCAAGAAACAGATCAGAAGGGAGATTAATTCAGGCACAACCTCCTCTTGAGGGCTACAGAGGAGGGAATCTTGAAGAAGGCTGGGCTCACAGGGGAGGGATGAGCCCTGCTGGATTCCTTTCTCTTTGGGACTGTCTGAACTCTGCTCAGTAATGGACAATCAGCAACCCACTCTGATAGCAACCCATTTCCTGCTTCCAAATTATGTTTAATAATTCATCTGGAGAACTACACAGTTGCCTCCAGTGGTATAGGGTGCTCTCAGAGAACCCTCTTTCCTCTACCTCTACCTGTCTCAAGATACCTGCATGTCATCAGTGCAGCCCCCACTTTGAGGTGACATACATTGCTGCACACGTCTCAACCTGATGCACACAAAGCCTGCAGGTGTATGTATCTGTGTAGCCCCTACATACATTTTGCATGCATTTCCTGCAGTGCACCAGGACAAAGGTGGTGTTCTGTCTAGAGCTCAATCTAGGGAAAGAAGGGAGTTTTCCCTTTCACAAAATGGCTGCCCAGGAAGAGATAATTGTACATTTCTTGGTGGGGTTTCTTCCTCTCTGTGCTGAGGTTTCCTTCATGCAGCTAAAAAAGGGCAAATAAATTAACCCATTAAAGTATGTAAAATGGAGAAAACATTTCTGCAGGGGTCACAGCTATGGCAACCTGGTTCCAAGTTGGTTCCGGGTGTATCTGATACTCTAGGCAGGGTGAAGAAAAATGATGCCAGTACTGGCAAGGTGAAGCCTCTCTCTCTCTCTCTCTCTCTCTCTCTCTCTCTCTCTCTCTCTCTCTCTTTCTCTCTCCAGAATCGATGTGATTTCCTTTGAAGGAGGCTTCAGCTTTCCTACCATAGCTCCTCCTGGATGCCAGTGTGGCTGGCAGGTTAATCAATTGGTCCAGCAGCTCCGCCATCTAAGACACTGAGCTGAGCTGACATCTCCCGGAGAGCCCCAGAGATTCTGCCTGGGCACCTGGGTCTGTTCAGGGCAGAGCAACAGGCAGGCACTGGGCGTGCTGTCAGTTGAGCAGGGAAAAGGGACAAGATGCTGTGTCAAAAGTGACACCTCGGCTTCTGCTGGCCTTGCAGAGATATCTGCCTTGATGTGGCTGTGACATCCGGCGGCAGAAGAGGCTGGTTTCTGCGCTGGATTGAAATCCATCCAAGCTCCCTGCGTTCACAACGATGATTTCTAACGCTAATTCTCAGTGAGCCAGGCATGAAATATATGCACAGGCTGTGCTCGCGAGGGCCTTTGGAGTTACTGGAGGTACCTGGGATGAAAACATCTGTGCCATCGGCTTTTGTGCATTTCCCTTTCCTCGGTTTCAATTATGCAGTCAGAGACTCTTTGGGCGAGAGAGAGAGAGAGAGAGAGAGAGAGAGAGAGAGAGAGAGAGAGAGAGAGAAGGCGAGAGTGTGCCGCTATGCCCAGTCTCTTGATAAGAGTCAGTGCCTGGCTGCTGCTGCCTGATCAGGGAAGCAAGAGAAGAAAGGGGTAGCCTTTCATCTTCCCAGAGATGCAGCACTCTGCTCATGCAAATGAGATTGTCTGAAAGCATCCCTGCCTCCCGCAGAGCTGCCTGGGGTGGGGGTGTCCTGAAGCCATTCTCTCCACAGGACAAATACAGGGTGATTTTGTTGAGATCAGGTCTGTGATCACAAGTAGTTGATAGGGCTGCAAGCCATAGAAAAGATGGGGGAGGAGGGTGTGATAATGCAGCAGAGGGCAGCAGCCTAGGGCTGTGTGTGCACAAATCACACATGCCTGGTGTATGCTGGTGTATGAATGTGTGTGTATGTTGTTCCTGTTTCACATCTGCTCCTCACAAAACCTCAGTTGCTTCATGCCGGATCTCTGTTCATTCTCTCCTAGAGAATGCGTGCTGATCCCGGATCATGTAACAGGCATGGTCTGACACTCAAGAGGCGGGACCAACACTGCACACTGAAGCAGAGCTGAGCCAGAACCCAGGCCTTCCGTCCATAGGAGAAAGACCCCATGTGTCTCTTGCCCTTTGGGGGCTTCTTATCCATGTGTGTTGACCTGCTGGTTGGTTCTTACTTTCTGGGGCTCATGCTGGGTTGGAGACTTTCCCAATGCTGATGCTTCCTTGCTCATATGCCCTCAGCTCTCTCATCTAGCAGCACGTGATTTTGGAAGGGGTTCATGGGAATTACTTTATATGGCTTAGTTAATGCAGGGACCACAGAAAGAAGCCAATTTCGTTATTCTGAAAGGAAAACTCCCCAGACATGATGTGAAAGTTTTGAGATGGAGGCAAAACAACTCTGGGCAAATTCTAGTCTCTTGGCCTGCTACCCATTAAAAGCAAAGTATTACCAGGAACCAGAGCGAGAGAAGGATGCTGAGCAAGCCAGCTAGCTTCCCTCACCCTTAGTTAGAGTAAGTAACACTTACTTTGAAGTCCGTTCAGCTGGGGAGTATGTGGTTAACTTCCTACTGGCTGGCTGGAGACAATGCTTCCGATAAGTTGCTGTAACAGCTGCTCAGTCCACCAGACACACAGACACTGAAAGACTAATAAAACCAAAGACTAAAGGCTTGGGCCCTCTTCTGTCTTCATGCTTCATCCATCTCTTTGACTGCTTTAACCCTGAGGTCAAACTCTACTCAGCTCTGCCTCTAGACTAGGTCATCATTTGAAATGATTTTGTCTAAGATTCTGTTACAGGGTGAACATGGCCTATGGCCCGATTGTGTGACTGTGTCTCTCCTGCTGGGCCTTGTGCCTTCTTGGCCTCTACAGTCCCTTAGCCTTGAGAGAAGTCAAAGCAGGATGTTTATATAAGATGATACATAAACTCAACAGTTTTGGGTGACGCTACCACCTGTTAGTCCAGCAAGCATAAGGCTAAGATTTTGGCACACAAGAAGGAAACTGTCTTCCAAACTCTCCGTAGTCAATGGACAATTGTCAAACTTTTGTCTACCCTGCAAAATAGAAGTGTGTTACCACTTAACTTGGAATAACTTCGTGCTGCGATTCTCCCGCCTCAGCCTCTGGAGTGCTGGGGTTATAGACGTACATGCCTGTGGACTGTCTTCTGCTCCAAGCTGACGTCCCCAACCAGAAGCATTGACTTTGTTCCTAATATGTGACTTGGTCTCACTTCCACTGTTATGAAACCCCACTACCTGATACAGTACACTAATATGAGCTATCTCTAACTCCAACTCCCATCCCAGTCATGTCTGAGGACGCTTATACAATCATGTACCACACTCATGTGTCCTAAGGACTGAACCTACAGGATGCTTTGGTCTCGTTTTGAGGCCTCCACCCTTTCTTTCTCTTTAGGTCTCTCTCCTGGGGTATCCTCATCTGCATATCCCTTTCTGATGAGACCCTGGGTCCTCCAGATGCCTCCCCAAATCACGTGTTCCTGAATTCATTGCAGAGCCCAAAGCTACTGCTCCCATTTTCTCTTTTCCATCACAAAGTATTGGGAGAGAGAGCAGGATCTGTCCAGAGGCTTGAGTTCACATGTACACAGGCCCCACAGAAAGAGACCAATACACTCTGCACAGAGAGTGCCCCTCTCTCTTTGCTAGGCCCAGGGAGACTGTTCTGAATGCCTCTCTTGCTTTGGATAATTGCTGATGTAGGTTTAGTCCATTTCCTGTCTCATTAGCAACAAGAGGCCTGGGAAGCAGAACGTGAATTCCTGGGCCATGCCTCCTGTACTCATGGCCGCCCTGGTGTTGAGGCAGATGCTAACCGCAGGTGCTCAAACAAGGTTGTCTCTGTCCCCACTTCCCCTTTGGGCTCTCACTGTATTTCACTCAAATTATCTCTTGAATGCATGTTCATTTCTGGCCATGGTGTCTGTGTACTCGGTTGTCTTTCTGTAGACTAAAGCTGCATGAGACAGAGCCTGAGGTACCCGCCTGCCAATGAGGTGGTACAAGGGAGGAAACCCTGGATGGTGGGTTGATTTGGGGGAGGGCTAATTCATGGTGATCTCCTCCCTCCTTCACTTCTCAGGGCCTGGCCTTATCCTCCTGGGCTATTCTGTGACTTCAAAGAAGCGGGGAGCCTGCTAATGTTTTGGTGACTTTAGTGGCAGGAAGAGGACACTCCTTAGTGAAAAAGTGACAGGGAAGGAGAGCTTCAACACAGACCTGGATGATGGGGAGTGACATCCAGAGGTGGCAGACCTATCCTTGCCCTCCCCCGCTCTTGGCAATACCCCTTCTAGGCCTATTTGTTCAGATTAACGGGAGTGTCCATCCCACCGCCCATGGGCTACGTGTGGCCAAGCAGAGCTATGAATGAGGCCCGGAGCAAAATGATAAACTTACCTGAAATATCATGAGGCTTTGTGAATTTTGCTTTTGAAACTTCACGGCTTAGCTCTTGGTTGTGAGCCTTGTAGGTGGCAGATCTAACTGTGGTGTCCAGGACTGGACATTAAGCCCCTGTGTGCTGGGTATCTAGCTGTGGTGTCCAAGACTGGACATGAAACCCCTGTGTGCTGGGTGTCCCCTGCTCTGCCTCCCTGAACTCAGGCTTTCTATTCCCCCTCCCTCTCAGATGCTCACAGAAAAAGGGAAAAAGCCCAGGTGTGGAGAGGCCTCGGGGAGATCGCGTGGAGAGCCAGGGCTCAACCTCTGCAGTTCCTCCTTTCCTTTAGGGTCCTCATCTGAAAAATGGGACTATGCAAACCCAGCTTTGGGGGTAGCCTGGAAAATATGCTTAAGGTGCTGTCCTTGTTCAGTCCCTTCTACAAGCTACGGATTGTTTGTTGCCACTGTTCTCTAGGTTCAGCGGCACAGGGTTGTGTGCACAGAACAGCATTCATGCGGGGAGGGAATTAAAGCAAGGGAAAAATGACCACTGCTGACCACATCAGTTGCGGCCCCTGCCATACTGCTGGACAGCTGCCAGAGGCCGCTGAGGTCTAGTGCATCATCTAACCTGGATTTTTAACATTTTCTTTTGAGCAGGGCATGTGAGTGTGAGTGTGTGTGTGTGTGTGTGTGTGTAGTGTTTGTGTGATTGTAGTCTTCTGTTTTTATGTGTGGTGTTGGTGTTTATGGTGTGTTTTGTGTGTTAGCATGTGCGTGCAGTTAGTGTCTGTGTGTGCATATGTTTATATGTGTGGGTGGTATCTGTGTGCTAATGGGTATGCATACGTGTTTGTATGCATGTGTTTATGAATATGTGTGTATGTAATGCATGTTTATGGGTGTATTGCATGTGTTTGTGATATTTGTGTATTCATATGTGTATTTTTATGTGTGGAATGCTAGCATGTGTGTGATATTTCCATGTGTATATATTTGCATGTGTTGTGTTTATCTGTGTGTGTGTGTGTGTGTGCATGTGTGTGTATGGTATGTGTGTGTGTGTGTGTGTGTGTGTGTGTGTGTGTGTATGTATTTGAAAGACAAAAGACAGCTGGCCTGGGGTGATAGGGAGCACTGCCCAGGTGCTATAGAGAGAAGATGGATTTGGGGAGTCTTTCCTTCCTCCTAATTATTTCTGGTTGGCTGCTGTTTTTTCCCCTCCTGTCTCCCTTGCTTCATTCAAAGTGTCTGTGGATCGATAAAAGCTCAGGCTGAGAACCTTGGAGGGAGCCAGCCGCCACTTTAGCTGCAAGGCAGGATGGAGTCTGAGGTAGCGGGCAGAAACCCAGTCTGGGTAAATGGACAGCCTGTCAGCCCCAGGCCACCTCCACCACCACATTTGGTTTGTGCACCCTCCAGAGACTCAAAGCAATGACCCTGCACCACTCTGCAGGCCTATTGCTGCTCCCGGCTCTGCTGCATGTGACCTTTCTTAATCCTGCACCAGCATGCAAAAGGATTTTTCAGGCCTCACTCGGTGTCTGAGAATTGTCAAGAGCTTGGGGATGCTGACCAAGCCTCCAGATCGCAAGGGAGAATTCTTTCCAGGTCATATTGGCATAAAAGGATCACTGACCACTGCTGCAAAGATCCTGAGTCTGGGACACACTTCATGGAGCTGACGTTCAGGTTGCCCTTGAACGAGAAGCACAGGCCTGAGGGTTATACCCAAGGCTGCTCAGTTAGCTTCAGAGGAGACCTGCGGTGCCCTCTGGTCTTTGGCTAATGCTCTAGTGCCTGTTCTTTCTTTGTATCTTGTGTGTGGGGGTGGGGTATGAGGGAGAGAGGTTACCAGAGTTGCAGAGGCCATTGGCAGGATTATTGTTGGGCCTTTCCTACGAAAGGCTTGCTGGAATATTAACTATGGGTTCTATAGTAAGCTAATATGGGCTCTGTTCATCACAAAGAAAACAGTACAGCTACCAGCCCACTTAGGTATGACAACATTAGACATGAGATCACATAACATATATGAAAACCTTCTTCGTCAATTATAAGGCTATTTCCAGGTTTAGAGAGGGACCGATGAGACCATGGTTGCCTTCAAGAAGCTCACAGTCAAGTGAAGACATTCTTAACCGCATCTGCCACCGCTGGACATGCCCAAGACAATGCTTAGGGCAAACCACTGAATAGGGCATCATATGGTACATGACAACCAGGATTTTGTGGGTCTCATTGTTCAGAAAGCCCCCAAGTCACAATGAAAGAGAGACAGATTGGAATCCACGAATGGTGTTCTCTTCTTTTGTGCTCTGTGATCTCAGGGTTGAATCTGGTTATGTCCTCAGATTTCAGCAGTACATCTTTCTGTGATACGTGTATGTTTATGCACAGGACCCAAAGACTGCCATTATCCTCTCCATGTGAAAAGAAGGTGTGCATCTCTAGCAGGGATCTAGACTGGAAAGGGCCTCTCGTCTCAAAGCAGCTAGCGAGACTGCCTGTGCTGTACTCGTTAGACGATAAGGCCCAGATGCATAAGTTCTCTGTCAACAGTGGGGAAGAAACAGGCTCTGAGAAAGGACAGGAGGTTGGAACTCAGCCCCTGTTGAGTCTCGCTCAAGAGTTGGTGTCACTACCCTAGGTCCCAGTTATGTTTTATAAAGAGCTTGTTTCCAACATGCAAGCATTTTCCTGGAGAAGGAAAGGTAGCCTTAGCCTGGCGCTGGACCTCCTGAGTTTCTTGTGTTGTAATATGCAGGAGAGGCATTAGAGATGTTAGGAGAAGCAGTCTGAGACCGAATGAGCTTCTACTAGTTCTGCTCATTATGAGACACTTGCTTACGCGGCGCCCTCTGAATCTGATGCTCTAGCCCTCCATGTTTTCATATGGAAAACAGACGAACATCTCAGAAAGACAGGATGTTCCTCTTGGGTGAATCGATGCCGTCTGGGTAAACTGTGCTGCACCTCCATGTAAACATCTCTTAAATGGACTTGGCCATGAGCTCCCAATGTGCCTGTACCCAGTGTGTTATGTGATGCACATTTTGGGTCAGGGTGGGTTTGTTTTATAAACCTGCCCAGCTGTTTTCCCTTAAAGACTCCCCCATCTTGCTGCCCCAACCCTCATCACTCCACACAGCATATACAAAGGGTTTCTTAGTCGCAATGGTCCTCTGTGCAACCCTACACACAAGTTCCTGCCCTCTCCTGACCAGAGTTTGCTACATGGCGCTTGGCCTTGACCTTGATTCCTGGGACAGGTGACCAGAGGACTCCAGATGGCTGCCAGGACTGCTGTACCATCCATATTGTCTCCTGCTCTGGGCTGGGCTGGCCTAGCATCCTGGCATTTAATAATGCAGAGGCCTTTGCCTATTAATTATTAACCACCCTTTCTGCATTTCTAAGGATAGAAAGGGGGTGGGCTTTAAGACAGAAGAGAGGGACTGGGATTCACAGACGGAGCTGTTCTCCTTTGTGCTCTGGGATCTCAGGGTTGAATTCTGTTTATGTCCCCAGATTTCAGCAGTACATCTTTCTGTGATTGCGTATGTGTTTGTGCACAGGACAGAAGGACGGCAGTCTCCCTTCCCGTGTGAACAGGAGGTGTGCCTCTCTAGCAAGGAAAAGCAGGGATCTAGACTGGAAAGTGCCTCTATTGTCTCAAAGCAGCTAGCGAGACTGCCTGTGCTGTGTAGTCCGTAGAAGATAAGGCCCCACGTGGCCCAGATACATGAGTTCCCTGTCGGCAGTGGGGTGGGAACATGCTCTCCCTGATAATTGCAGCCTCATCTGTGGCTTTACACCATGGCCGCTGCTCTTGCTAGACTGCCACCTCTGATGCCATCCCGAGAGTTTACATTCACAGGGCCTTATGCCTCAGCAACTGAGAGGCCATCTCAGGATGCTTAGCTTCTTCCTTTCCTCCCGCCTAGCCCCTGGCACTTGGCAGCTGCTGATGACTGCAAGGTCTGCAGAAGCAATGAAAGCTGTTGCGGAGTCACTCCCACACTGGCTGACTCAATGTCCCTTCTCTGAGGCATTCTCCTTCTCCTCTCACCTAAGAAGTGCCACTGTTCTTGAAGAGTATAATATAGTCATAAGAGACGGTGAAGATGATCTGGTTTCCTCAGCTTTGCATTCAAAGGAGTAGGGTGGGCATTAGCATCAACGTGATTACATGTATTTTCAGTGCAGAGGGCTTGAGGACGGCTCTGTCTAGGGAGATGGGGTCCAGTCACCACAATGACCATACTCCGTGAAAGTCTATGCTTACTTTCTCCAGAGTAGCCACCTTCCCTGTCAGTGAATCAGTTTGTATCCATTAATGATGAACTCGGAGTCACCAATAATGCATAGGCATCTCATTAAGGAAAAAAAGTTAAGAAGCAATTCTCCTTGGTGCAGTTTAACCAAGAAAGAGCCCAGATTTGAATTCTCCGCTTCTCTCTCCCTGTGCCTTTTGTGCCTTCCCTTCTGCTCCATGAGTCTGAATCTCTGCCTATCTGAACGCCATCTTGTGAATCTGTCCGTGTTCCTCTTTCTGTCTCCATCTCCCAAAGGGCTTTTGCTCTCTCTCTTTTGAGCAGTACAGAAAGCACAACATCCGGAAGGAGGGAGGGATGCCTTATAGACATCCTTCACAAGGTTTTTCAGGGGATTAAGTCATCGACTCCAACTGACCCAGATAAACAAACGCTACCAAACAATGTCCATATGTTGTCTTGAGCATTCATGGGGAAAGCTCACTTTATAAGACTGCTTTTGATTTATTTTCTGCTACTCACATGTGAATGACTTATGGATCTGGGATATGGAAGGGTGCACATATTTATATTTTGGCTATACATTAACTGATGTCATCAACATTGATTCCATGAGAAACTCAAGGGAATTGAGGTCGTTCTCACATGGTCCTCTTAAAGGCAGTCTAAACTAACAGACTGAATGCACAGTAGGGCAACAATCTTAAATGACCTCCAGGTATAAGATTAACTCTGGCCGTGAAGTCTAGCAAAAATTCCAGTCTCTTAGAGAATGAAAGAGACATTTTCATCCTAACGCACGGCCACACCCATCTAGCCTGCTTTTCCTCGGGTGCTACCCAAGACTTCCTGTTTTACGTCTCAAGTCAGAACCCCAACTCTCACTTGACTTTTCCCTAGAAGTCCATGGGCAGTGATTTGGGGCAAGGGGGTACCACTCTACCTCATTCCGTTTTCTATCCATAGTCTTCCACTTCCTTAGGATGTGGTCTTTAGCTGAGGGGCTGTAAGGGCAATTCCTCGGAAGATGCTTCTGCTACTGTTGGCTCACAAAGGGCAAATGTGACTGTCACTCCCTGCAGGGGATGTTTAGGGTTTAGGGTGCCCATTGCCCTACGGAGGGGCATGAATCCGACGGTATATGTGGGTTCTTGGTACCCGATGTACTTAGGCCCCGCACTGGCTCATCGTCACTGTCTCTGTCCCCTGCACCTGCCCTTCACTAGTTCCAACCCCAGACACCTACCCCCTGGCTTTCACAAGTGTCCTCATGGGGGCTCACGGTGTCACTGTTCCATTTCACCCAGCTACTCAAAGGCTGTGATTTTCGAGAGGCCTGTCTAAGCCCTTCGGTTCTGGCGGCATTGCCCCTCTCTTTCTCCACGGTCCTCATGAGGTCTTGTGCTGCACTTAGAAGCGGTGGCATTTTTTTCCTTCTCTGTCTATGTGGTCTTTCCTATCTGGGGGCTGAGAAAACCGGGAGTGTGGATGTGTGTGCTGCAGGACTCAGGGGTCTGATAGCCACAATACTCTAGGAACCGGCCTGACCCTCAGTCTCCCCTTTTAGACTTTTAACTGCACCAGCCAATGTTCTCCAGGAGACTGTGTGTGCCTTGGATGGACTGTGTGATTCTGCGTGCATTGAGAATGGTCAAGATACTATCTGCATTAGTCTGGTCCCTGGTGGACCTGACTCAGTTCAGTAGCATGTGATTGTGTGTGCATCTCTCTGTGTGTATGTGTCTGACATGTATGGCACCAGACCCTGTGGAGAAGCAAGGGTAAGAGGAAGAACAGGAACCCAGGCTGGAGAAGCAGATCTAAGCCCCTCCCTTCCAGGAACAGATGTAATGGTACAGGCCCTGTTTTCCAGATGAGGTCATTAAAGGACCTCAGAATCTTACATGCCAGGTTGTTTTATTCCTAAGCATTTGTCTGTAGGACTGAAGTCAAGCATGGGAGGGCTAGCTTGAGACCCTACCTGAGAAGCCAAGTGCAGACTTTGGAAATGTTCCTGAAGCCATGTCAGGTGCCAGCTTCTAGGCAGGCTTAGGTCCTTATTGGTCTCTGCTGGTCCTCGGAGCCTAGCTGGCTGCCAAGAAGCCCTTGCCCGTTGTGTGAACTGTGTCCTGGTCATAGACATGGCACAGAGGCTCCTCCCCAAACCTGGCAACTTGGAATGGTTTGTACAGACAAATCCGAACATGCCATGCTAAGGTCCCCATCACTTCTTTCCCCCACAGTCCTGGTCCTGGGTCCAATGATGGCATTGCCTTGTCCTGGTCAGACTTACAGGGTTTTCATGAAACATTGTGTCCCTGCTGTGATAGGGCATAGATTCCTGGTAAAATCTCTGCTCACTATTCATAGAAATTTGGATAATGTCCCTGTACACAGAGGGCTTGGGTTTATTCCAGATCATCACTACAGAGAGAACACAGCTGGATAGCAAACCCTGCCCACAGAAGGGATGTTTCATAAGGTAGTATGGGCAGTGGACCATTCAAGTGCAGAGCATCCAAAACTGGCATAGCACCAGGGGGTTCAAGAGAAGCAATGACAATAAGTCATATTAAATGACGATTTGGTGACAAGGGAAGAGGTCATATGAACCGGCAGCTCTAGTTAGTGAGAAGCTGTGAGCGGAATCATTATATGTGATATGTGGGGTAAGACACAAGTAATAGGGCGAGTTGGGAGAGGAAAAGTTGGGAAAGCGGGAAGAGCAGGTGGTGAACGGTATTGCTCAGAGGGAAGGTGTCCCCGGAGGAGCTGTGGAGCTTCCCGAGATGTGGAAGGCCAGATGAGGCAAAGACATAATATCCCCCAGGGAGCAATTCTGCCCTGCAAGGAAGCCATCTTGATGATCGAATGCCTCTCCTACCTCTGACTTAATGACGAGGTACACAGCCAGACAGCGGCAGAGGACTTAGTCTAGGTGGGAGACTGGGAAATCATGCTGCAAGGATGCTCCCTTGCTGTCTGCATCTCCTTCACTGTTTTGACTGGGACACCACCATGGTTAGCCATTAGAGTCACTGAACTCTTTTTAGAGGCCTTGCAAAGTCATACGTCTGCTCCAACAACAAAGACAGCCGTTGTTTGAGACCAGAAGCTTTGAAATCTGGACAAGGGTTTAGGAAGAGACACTATGGTGATGAAGCCCCCATCTGCCCCAAGGGCGGGGAGCATGTGAACTTGTGACAAGCCATGGGCTCATCAGTTAGCCCTGTGATGTGTCTTCAGGTGGGAAAGCAGGACATTAAACCCCAAACAAAACGAGGGGGGCCCTGTGACCAATCAAAACTGGTATCCTCTCAAGGCCAGCACCCTCCATCCAAGTTCTAGGCAGGTGGCTGTAGATGGACCAGACTTTACACACCGACTATGCCCAGAGAGATGTCCGCACAGGGAGGAACAGGTATGGAAGCTGATGTCAGGCCTGTTTTTGCCTGAGTGAGACACCTGCTGCCAACAGTCATCCCCACCGTCTTCATGGCTTCTAGGAACCCACTTTCATGACCCAATCCTTGCAGCATGCCTTGGCTAGCTAGGGCCTGGCCCAGGTCGGGCTCTCCCAAGGCTGCTGCTATGGAGTGGAGCAATCTGTATCTCATCTGAAAGCTGAACAGTGTATAGTCCATTCCCAACCTTGCTCATGGTGTAGGCACCATCTATTTCCCTTTGGTTGTATAGCCAATTACCTCCTGGAAGCCACCCTGAGTTTCTGAAGGTCATCCTTTACTACTGAAGTGGATGGTGGTTCCTCAAGGTCATCTTCCATTCATTGCCACATAGGCTTTCCCAGCGGACCTTCCGCAGTCCAGCCATTAGGACAAGCAGGGGTAGGGCGAAAGGGAGGACGACAGAAGTGAGACAGGGAGTGGGAAGAGGGGCAGGAGAGAGACGGAGGGAGGAAGACAGAGAATACATTCGGGCAGCAAAGAGCAAGCACAGGTGTGACCCAAGTGTGACACGGCAGTCACAGCTCTGGATCATTCTCTTTGTTAGAACGGAAAGGAATTCCATGAGCATGTGAGGGTCAGCAGGCAGGGCTGCCGCAGACCCATGAGGGAAAGGCTTGGTCCCTAGGATGGTGATATGAGGAGGTGGCGGAGCCTTTCAGAGATGGGCCTTGGTGTGGGAGAATTGTCTGTATTCTGTCAATCATGTTTTAAATAAACACTGATTGGCCAGCCAGGAAGTATAGGTGGGTAAACCAGACAGGAAGTAGAGGTGGAGCAAAGAGAACAGGAGTATTCTGGGAAGCAGGAAGTTCCCTCCCCATTCCTGCCCAGACCACAGAGAAGCAAGATGTAACCTGCCCTGCTGTGAAAGGTACTGAGCTGTGTGGCTAACATAGATAAAAATCATGGGCTAACATAAGTTATAAGAGCTAATAAGTAGCCTGAGCTAATGGGCCAATCAGTTTTATAACTTATGGAGATCTCTGTGTGATTTTCTTTGGGGCTTGCCGGCTGTGGGGTACCAGGCGGGACAGAAACCCCAACAAGCAGGCCCCTTCATGTTTACAGGGCCTAACAGCAGAGAGGTAACTGAATGTGTGACCTTGAACTGGAGTAACAAGGAGGATCTGTGAGCTTTGTACACCAAAGCCCTGTTCATCTCTAAGGGCCTTCTGCAGGCAGGCAGAGAAGGGAGGTAGGTCTATGACACAGATACATGTGCATGGACCACTTGAAATCTGTGCCAAGGAAGTTTGCAGACATTGAGGTTAGATCAGAGGCCAGCAGGACAAGCCAGGTATCCTGACCCTGCTCATGACACATTCCCAGCTTCTGTCTTCTTCAAGATGAAGTTCTGCCTGACCCCTGCATATCCCACACACTTCTCAGGGTGGGGGGTCCTCCCTGTGAACATGCTATGTGACCACATCTCACGCTGAACAAGGGGTTGACAGGAAGGATGCTCTTGGTTCACACGTAAGGGTAGCTCATGACTTTCTTACACAGAACTTTGCCCAGAGAGCCATCTCTCCTCTTAATCTTTCTCCTCCCTGCCCATAGGTTCCCCTCTGCTCTCCCCTCCTCTTCTACCCTTGCTCCTATCCCACACTCTGCTAAGCTATGGCTGGTCCCCTAACACAATGGCACACACACGCACTCCGATCTTCACCTTGCTCGAGTCTTCACTGCACTTGACACGGGTGACCTTGGAATGTCCTCTGCTCCTGCCCCTGCCTCTCTAGCTCCTCTGGTTTTCTGATCTCTTCTGCTCTCTGCCATCTTCCCAACTTCACACCCTCCCCTCCATTGGGACTTCCACAGCGGTGTGACAGTCTTTCTCCATGAATCTGCTGTGGTTTATATACATGTTTTCACACAATTAGACGATCAAGTTGCTCATGAGTATGCTAATACATAACTTCGTGCGCTTACGCATCTCCATCGGAGGCTCTGATAGCCCTGTCACGGAAAGAAAAATTTGTAGCTTCCCCCGAGCTCCCCCTCTCCTGCCCACAGCTCCCATCCCCTCCTAGAGCATCTCCCTTGACAGGAGCAGGAAAAGCCGCTCTCACCCCTGAATCTCCTTGACCTTTTTAACAGGCTGCCTTGCATTGCTTATCACATTGACCTTGAATCCCTGCATTTGCCCTCTGTGTGAGCTTCTAAGGGTGGTGCAGTGCAGGGCCATGTGTCTGCAGGCCCACAAGAACCTCATAATGAGGCTCTCTCTCCTCATCAGCCCTGGAACTAAGGCCCGTGTCTAACCCTCAGCTGAGTGCATTCCATGCCAAACAACACCCGCTGCTGGATCTCATGCAGCAGGGAACTAGCAAGTGCAGACTCGCTGGGGCCCTGTCTGCTGTACAAATCTCAGACGCAGGGAAGCAGGGATGGATGAAGACACTTCTTGGGATAGATGAAATCAAATAAGCAAAACAAGAAAGCCAGAAGGGAGCAGCTGATAGGGCGATCAATTGAACTTCCCTTTTACCATCTGACTTAAGCCACAGACCAGCAAATGCACTGAAAGTAAAAGCATTTGCGCATTAACTCATTAGAAGGCCTCCCAAAGCCGGGCTGGAGACTCCTCCATCTTTTCTGCTGCCCTGAAGAAGATTTAGGGTCAAGGCTTTTAATGGTAGATGTTAGAGATCTGTGAAGCCTTCAAATGAAAAGAATTAGAAAGTATCCGAATTCTTAGCTTGAGAAGTGTTTTTATCCTCATGGATTTAGATTCCGATCTGGACTTGCAAATTAGAAATGGTGCTGGGCACAAGGATCATACTTCAAATGTTCTGAGGACAGTCACCTTCTATGCACTTGCTGACAGGATAGACTGAAAAAATGTCCACACAACCCTTTCCCCCGAGCCCAGGTGCTTCTCCCGTGGGAGCGCATGCGTTGATGGAGCTATTGGTAGTGTTGTCTGCCATCAAACGCCAAACCCTCACTGCCTCCACTCTCCCTATGTGCTCATCCTGAGAAATCCGGACCTGTTTTCTGACCCTGTCTTCTCGTCTCACAGTCCGGCCTCAGAGGGAAGGATCGGGGTAGAGATTGCTTCTCGAGAAAGCCACAGCCTCTGATTTAAGTCAGGACTCCCTCGGCTTCCATTCTCTGAGGCCGCTGATGAGGGTGTGAGAACTCAGAGACGCGAGTTGTATTTTATATCCCCAAGTTTATTACCAAGGTAGCAGCCTGTTGATGTGCATGTCTCCACGGACCTCCAGAAATGAATTTCCTGACATTTCGCTCTTAAAAAAAAAAGTATATGTGTTGCTTGTCAAAAGCAGGATTATTTATATGTCCCCAAATTCATAGGTTCTTGCAGCTAATCTTCACGAATATTACTTGATGGGACATTATGGGCAAGATTTACTTGGTATTTGTCCTTTTTGTAAGCCCGCACATTTATTTAGAATAGCATCCTGGGTTCTCTGCCGAGGAACAGCCTGCAGACCCAGCCACCCTCTGTCTGGGCCTTTGCCAACCATTGATTGCTCAGAAGATAATGGTCTCCCCAGCAGCAGTGTGAGGAGGGGGAGGAAGAGACGCTCTGGTAAGTTAAAAATGAACAAGGAAGCCCTGGCTCTCTGCCGAGGAGAAGACCAGAGAAATAGGCAAAACAGATGCGGAAAATGCTTTTTGAAAAAAAGTTTGTGTTTGCAAGATATGAAGAAATCCATCCTGCCTGTCTTTTTCCACTTTCATGGCAGGAAGTGTCCATCCTATTTGATCAAGAAAGAGAAGGACTAGCATGACCCCAAAGCCCTTGGCCAAGAGCAACGCTGGAGTTTAGAATGCTGCCCCCATCTTTCCCGGGAGTGCTGACATGGGTGTCTCCTTCAGGTCTCCCACAGCTGGACCTGGACAGGGTGTCCTGAAAGCAAAGGAGGGTGAGCTGGATGTTGAGTTCCAAGCAGGCTGTTAATGCCCCGTAGTTCCTCTCCTGCCTGGCATTCTATTCTTCTCTGCAAAGGAATGGGAGGGGGGAGTGCAGGGCTACTCAGTAACTGAGATCCTTGTAAGCCATAACATCATACAATTATCCTCCCAACCTGTTTCTGACCCAGTCCAGACGACGGTACTAAGTACCAGCAGTCCGAAGAAGAATCAAAGGTGGGAGGGAGAGCCGAATATGTATGGACATTCTCGAAGGATGGTGTAAGGGAGGGGCATGGGCCCGGAGCGCTCTCAGGCAGAGCTCATGGGGATTTTAGGAGTGGTCTTGGCCAAGTGAGGAGTGCGGGGTTCCCGGTGAAGAATCTTTCACAGGCGTGCAGGGGTTCTGGGAAAGTGCTTTGTAGTCCATAGGATGTCCACACTGCCCTGTCCCACCGGGTGAAATCACCACTGGGTTGGGATATTGGCCAAAACCTCTCCTTCCCACAATGGTCTCAAGTTTACCGAGCGGGTAATGTAGGAGAAGTAAGCACACTGCCTCTATAGAAATTAAATTAGGCTTCCTAACATTCTGCCCAACCCTGCAGGTAGGTGCCTGCTTCTGTTCAGCTGGATACATCCCCCCATCTCCACTCTGGCTCCCCGCCCCAGAGCCTCTCAGTGCCCTGTTCCTTGAACACATGTGCCCTTCCACAATTCACAGACGACTGGGCCCCGCAGGCTCAGCATTCATTGACTAAGGCCCCTGATGACAAAAGCACCCCCCCACTCCCCATGAAAGGTCCCCTACAAAAATCTGGGGCAACTGGTGACCTCTCGCATTTCTGGTTTCCACCAGAAGAGGGTGCAGCCACAGACGCCATCTTGGTGGCAGAGAGGAGATTCTGTGGGTTTATTAATCCCGGATCCCAGCATCCCCAGCTAGATGGCATGTGTTTCTGCGTTAACAAACAGCTATGGCGCCTTGCTGGTAGCAGCCCACGCAGATGCAGGCAACGGTGATCTTCTGCCATCTTCTTACTGTGAAGTAGAGCCTCCATAAACACACAGCTCATTTAGGATGACCTCCACCCGGGTTTTCCAGTTCCTTTTTAGGAACTTCAATCCGTAGTCATCGACTAGGCTAGGACTCCACTGATGCCACCCAGTCTTTCTGTTGTCCTGTCCTTCTGGCTCAGAGCACTCTGAATCATCTCATCTCAACATCCCCCCCCACCCCAGCTCACTTATTTTCTCCCAGTTTCTAGTTATTCCATTTATTTATTTATTTATTTATCTATCTATTTATTGTCTGAGAGTCAGAGTCTCACTAGTTAGCCTGGCCTGGTACTCACTGTATGAAGCAGGTGGTCTCAACCTCACAGGTATCTGCCTGCTTCTGCCTCCTTAGTGCTGGGATTAAAGATGCGCACCAGTTCATCTGGCTTTAAATCCTGACCTTGCCACTTTGGTGGACTACAAGGCTCCACTTTGGGGGTTTTTGTTTGCTTGTTTTTCTTCCCTTTGTTTTAAAGGCCTCTTTCTGATATCTCTAGCTCACAAACATGTCTGGACTCTGCCTGCTCCACCCGTCCAAATGACACTTCTACCCGGATGTCTGGCAGATATGGCCGACTTGACATTCAGTGCCCAATGTCTTATCTTTCTTACTAATCTCCTCTTCCAACCTTCCCCACCTCAGCTGATAGTTCCTTTGTCCTCAGGTAAAAGACCATGGCATTAACAGGGTGGGTGGTATACAACTGCAATCTCAGAATACAGGAGTGGATACAGGAGAATCTTAAGTTTGAGGTCATCCTGGGTTATGTAGACAAGATAGCCTGGTCTACATAGTGTGTCTTAGTTAGGGCTTCTTCTGTTGTGGTGAAACACCATGTCCAAAAGCAATTTTATAGAAAATCGGGAAATTTATTTGGGTTATGTTTCCAAACCACAATGCGTCATCTAGGGAAGTCAGCGCAGGAACTCAAAGCAAGAACCTGGAGTCGGGAGATGAAGCGGAAGTTATGGAGGAAATGCTGCTTACTGGGTTGTTCTGCGTGGCTTATTAAATCTGCTTTATTACAGACCTCAGGACCACCAGTCCAGGGGTGACACCATGCACAATAGGCTATCCCCCCATCAATTACTAACTAAGAAACAATACTCCCACAGGTTTCCCTACAGGCTGATCTGGTAGACAAATTTTATCAATTGTGGATCCTTCTTTGCAAATAACTCTATAGTATGTCTGGTTGATATAGTGGAACTCTGTTTGATGACTCAGAAGAAGGGAACAAATAAATACATCATCTTCTTGGTCTCCAATGTTGGACCCAGCACTGGTGGGTCTGTCACCAAAGCCCAACCACAGCCCTGTCCCTTTCTCACTTCTTCCATGACTGTCCCCTCTCCTTTGGGTTACGCTAACAGCCCAAGGAACGTGTGGCCACAACTCTTCCCTGGACAGCCTGCTTTCACAGACCAGAGCTATCTACTTAGACGGCCTAGTGGGCTTTCTTATTCCATTGCTCAGAATCCTCAGATGGTCCTAACTCCTCTCTGAACAAAAGCCACATTCCTTATAGTGGTCAAGTCCTGTGTGAGTCTCCTGTCATAGATTAGCAGACTCTGTAGCTGTTGACTTTATCTGGTGAATTGTTCATTGCTCCCACCTCTAGTATCCAAGCGAGAGAGAACTTGGAAGGAAACCATGGCTTGATTGTGAAGCTGGAGTTGGGGTTGCTGGGTAGGGTGTGAACAGGTAGGGGTCAGACTGTAATTAATAGTCTCAGAGAGTACAGATGTGGACTGAGGGTTGGTTTTGGGGAGTCCACAGGATGAAGAAGGGGAAAATGGCATGGCTGGTTTTGCAGCTTGGAGAGCACACCTGGTTGCAGGGATTAAGGGAGAGGAGGTAACAGCCTGGACCAAATCAAGGTGGGGAAGTAGGAGGAAGGCAGAACTGAGCTAAGGATGGCCTGGCAAAGCCCTGTCTTAGACTCCCGCTCCATGACATGGCAGAATGCAATGGTCAGGAGCCTGATTTGGGCTTGGCACAAATTGCATCCTGAACTGCCCAATGCCCCAGAGCCCGTCACCCTCCTCTTTGGCTGTCGCTCACGTAGCCCCATGCAATGTACTAACAGGTTTTAGTTTTGATTTGAAAAAAAAATCCCCATAATAAAATTAAGTCAAATAATGTGGGAGTCTAGGTTTGATATGAGTCTTCTACCTATGATATGCATGGAGGAAATTTGTAATTGCCTTAGACCATGTAATGCAGGCAAACATTGGAACCAGCTCAGCGACAAAGGCAGACATCATGTGTGCGTTGGGGGTGGGGACTCCAGAGCTGTTTGGAGTCTAAGATGGGAGGTGAAGCCCGCCATCTTCTTGTCTGTGGAGTGAGAACACCAGTGTGGAGGTCAAGGTGACTGCACCCAAAGTCTCGATCTCTCTTCCCTGGATTCAGGGCTTCATCCTCTTTTCCTCTTTGCTCTGTACCATTCTTTCATTCTTCCCCCAAACACGTCCTTCTTCCCCCAGGCCTCGTTTGTCACGTTCACTTGACTTAAACACCCAGAGGCGCCCTCTGGAATTTCTGGGATTCCGGTGAGCAGAAAAGGAATCAGACTAGAGAGCTACCCCAGATTATGCGACTGTCAGGGGACCATGACCGACGTGGTCCAGTTGTACTCCTGAGCACAGGTTCAGTGATTAGGGCTGGTGAGGCCAGGAGAGCGGGTAACCGGCCAAGGCTGGCTTACAGGCAGTCAGAGTAGCTGGAACTTGGAGGCACTAACTGCGAGATGGACACCGACAGCGAGCACCTAAGGAATGATGCCTTTACCCAGCTCTTTTCTAGGGACTGGAACCAAGGGTCCTACCCTCCAGCTCTGAAGGATGTGGAGGATTTCCTTCTACTCGAGGGTCTGCGGACATAATCGAGATGACGCCTCCTGCTTCCTACTTACCTAGCCTGTGCCACTGAGCAGAACACACCAGAGAGGAAGGGAGAGGTGAGGCCTGAGGGTGCTTTTCTGGTGAATGGAGTGCTACAGCTCACGGGTCAAGGGGAGGACCCAGTGCTCTTGAGTAGCAGGTTCAAGCCCATGTTTACTGACCCCCAATTCCACCGTCCTCTGTTTACTGACCCCCAGTTCTACCATTCTCTGTTTACTGACCCCGAGTTCCACCATCCTCTGTTTACTGACCCCAGTTCCACCGTCCTCTGTTTACTGACCCCAGTTCCACCGCCCTCTGTTTACTGACCCCAGTTCCACCATTCTCTGTTTACTAACCCCAGTTCCACCGTCCTCTGTTTACTGATCCCCAGTTCCACTGTCCTCTATTTACTGATCCCCAGTTCCACCGTCCTCTGTTTACTAACCCCAGTTCCACCGTCCTCTGTTTACTGATCCCCAGTTCCACCGTCCTCTGTTTACTAACCCCAGTTCCACCGTCCTCTGTTTACTAACCCCAGTTCCACCGTCCTCTAGTTGCCTCTGCTACTTTGTTCTACTCTGGGCTGGGAACTGGCTAAGCTTTGGTTGGGAATGAGTAGGATCCACGGTGAGGTGCGGAAGGTAAGCTGTGGGCTCCGTGGATTCTAGACATTCTCACGTTGCATGCTCTCATCTCACTGGCTGTGAGCACTGGAGAGGGCTTAGGGTAGCAAGGCTCTTCAGCTGGATAAAGAGGAAGAAGGCCTGGTGTTCTTCAGCCGGCGTCTGTGGGCATGAATGATCAGGCATGTGTGGAGAGGATGCAGAAGTAGGATCCACTGATTATAGCGAGCCCTGGTCATTCATTCAGACCTGTGGCCAGAGGTCAAGGGCATGGACAGACACCGGTCACTGAAGACTGAGAGGTTGACCTTGGAGGCAGTTTGGGATCGGTCAGCATTGATTTAAGGAAAGTTTTTTGTCACACTCTCTTGCCACCACCCAGGGACCACTTCTCTGCAGGAAGTGTATTCTTCACTGAGCAGGCAGTGACTTGACCCCAGCCAGTCCTCAGCTTCTCTCTGGCTCCATCAGTCTTGCGACTTCTCTCCAGGTAGTGATTTTTATCAGGAGCAGATGGTGTTCTGTGAGCTCGTGATGTATTGCAAAGACGGCCTAGAAACTGGGTGCTAGTCTAAACCCTGTGATGCCCTAAGAGATAGGCAGCCCTCAGGGTGGATCCATCCAGTCCCTGGGTGCGTCTCTAGAGTCGTGCTATAGGACTGACACAGTGATTCCCAGGCCACACAAATCTCATTCTTACAGGTCTGGCTTCTGTAATTTCCTAGCTCTGTACACGGTGCTGCCTTGGAGCCTGCACCCTCTCTAGAGTCAGGGCATGTCCAGTTTCTTCCGCATCGGAAGACACCGCCCGGCTGGGCCCACGTGAGGGGAGAAGGAGAAGCATGTTTCTCTTGCAGGGACTGAAGAGCATCTGTGCTCTGAGACAGGAGGACTACGAGCTGTAGGATAGACCTCCTGACTGGGCCAGCATCCCTGGATCTCTCTGCCCAGAGGAAGCATAGTCATTGATGGAATGCTATTTGTAAAGCCACATTTGGTTAAACTCAATGGTGACCTGCAAGGTACTTATCTCCGCTAAGGTTCAGAGAGAGACTAGGTTCTGGAACCCAGGAGATGCTCACCATACTTCAGACCCAAGTCCTTTGGACCGCAGATCTGACATTGACATTGGCCAGTATCTTCTTAAACACTGGCTGAAAGTGGCAAAGAGTTGGCACTGGTATTTACTGAATGTCAGAAGGTGATGTTCTGGAAGAGACTGTTTCACTTGTCTGCAGCTCTGTGACATATCTCTGTGTGGAGAGAATCATCTTCATAGCCCAGTGACTCCCCTGTGCACCAGAGAGCAAACCCATAGCTGATGCTCCTTTGGCTTTGACTGTAGACTTTGGGACAGAGCAGAAGAACACAGGTTTATGCCCCATCCATCCAGAAGGACTAGGAAGAAGGATCAGGGGTCCTCTTCTCTTGACCTTACCTAGAATGTTAATATCAAGGCAGGCCAGAGCATTCAGAAGTGGTGGTGTCAGGCTATCCAGCCAGCCAGGGGCCACTTTGCTATGGGAAGATGCTCTTACCTAAACCTGTGTGGGCAGTGGCTATAAGAAGCCTTCAACTGTTCTCTGGCCTCCTCAGTCAAGTGGCTCCTCTCCACTTGGTGATTTTATAATCAGGATCAGACGACATTCTGCATGCTCATGGCAGAGTATAAGGATGGCCCAGAACTGGGTGCTGGTCCAAACACTGAGATGACTCACAGGAAGAAAGTATGGGTCTCATAGATGACCCTGGAAGCTTTGCATCAGTTTCTAATATAAGACATTAAGAAGAAACACTGAGATCAGAGCCTGTGTGTACACTTCCTCCTGTTAGGTCCATGGACCGATCTACCTCGACCTCCTTGCAGAATGAGTATAAAAGTCTGGAAGGACTAACACACAGGAATGAAGTTCTGGTCCTCCCTGCGGAGCGGTACTGTGATAAGTACCCAAGATTGGTCTCTCTGGGCAGGTGGGGATCTTGAACATGTTCCCTGATGGGTATCTTTAGACAGCCTGTAAATTCAGGGACACATCAGGGCTGCACATCCTCCTTAAAGGGGAGAGACGGTCCTTAGTTTCCCAGCATCTATATCCAGGTTTTACCAGAGAGCACAATTTAGCATCCATGACTGATGCTCACAAAAGCTCAAGCAGACACTTAGAAGGGGTTTCTGCAGGAGGAACATTACCATGAGGTTTCTCCCTCCTAAAAATGTCACAGGCGTAGATTTGAGTTATATTCCATCTTATTGCTCCATGGAGAGGAGGTGTTCCTTTTATTTCCAGTGAAAGGAAGCTCGGTATTGTGCTTTACAAATAACCAATATTTATTGTTTATTTCCCATGCGTTGGGCACAATGCTAGCGAGACACTGGGGAATTAGGTTGCCATAGTGCACAGACCATCGGCTGGGCTGTGGGGAAGGAACCTCGTGTGTACTCTGAGGTGGGAGGATGGGTCCTTGAGAGTGTGAGGTGAGAGCTTTAGTGGAAAGCAGTTAAAGACAGCCCTTTCTCCTCTCAGGTACCCCGAGACTCTATGGGAGTCAGTTCTCTGTTGAGAATAAATTCTTAGGGGAAGCTGTTATCTTCAGCCCAGTGAGGGAACCAGAACTGGGAACTTCCTGGAGAAGGTAGGCTGTGTCCTTTGCTCAGGGAGTGTCAGGCACCTGAGTAGTGTGCAGGGTATAGGAAAGAACCTCAGAAGGATTCAGAGTGACCTTTCTGGGCATGCCAGTGACAGTGGTACAAAGACTTGGATGCCCAGAGGCCCACCAACATCCGAGAATCACAGAGTTGCCCTCCTCCTGCCAGAGACTATGGTGAATGTCTGAATTTGCTGCAGTCCGGGGACTCTCCCCAACTCCTGGAAGCTCAGCACTGCTCTTGGAAGAACTAGTCTCACTTCCAGATGCTGAGATCTTGCAGGAAGCCTGGGCTCATCCTTAAGGACTCTGAGGTAGAGCAAGGGATAGAGACACAAACAGATTCTCTAAGACAAAGCACATCTGCCTTTTGCCCCTTCTGTTTGAAGGTTTTATGTGCATTGAAATTGTGCCCACAATGTTGAAATAACTTTATAGGGTGGAAAATCCTTGGAAATAAATAAGCTTTAAGGAATATATTTATGAGAATGATGGAGAACGGAAAAAAAATCTGCTGTTTGAGAGCTCACTGTGAGCGTGCTTGCTCCTGCCTACTGTTCATCTTTTTCAACCATCTCAGTCACTATTGAAGCTGCCAGGGACAGGATGGAGTGAGGAGTCTGGCTGGACCACAGGAGTGCTTAGGAAGCTGGTCCTGGCAGATGTCATCTTGACCTCTCCAGAGAGCTGCTGGGGCAGAAGGAGGCCCGGCCTGATTCCAAGTTCCTTTGCCTGGCTCTGACGACTGGGGCTGTAAATGTCATGCAAGAAAGACTGCAACTTTGGAGTAGGAGTCTGCAGAGTGGACATGGAGACTGGCCCTTCAGTGTAGCCAGGGACCTAGCCGAGGTTCCCAGAGCTCTTGCCTAGCTGCTGTGCGCATTAGCACGAGGAGGCTTAAGGTGGCAGAGACTGATTCCTTCGCAGATCTGCCTGGAAATCCCGAAGCCAGGTGTTGGCAATGCAGTGATCCCTCTGAAGCCTCTGAGAGCGAGCCGGCGAATCCCACTGTCAATTTGATTGGATTGAGAGAGTGCAGATTAGCAAAGTGCATCCGGGGGTTGTCTGTGCGGGTGTCTCGGAGATGAGGCAGATCTTGAGGGCTCAGACCTGATGAGCGGTTCAATCCATCTGATGGAATCGAACGGGAGGGGACTGGCAGGGCTGGGGGGAGGGCAGACGATGGGGCTTGTTGGGGGAAGCTGGCCACTGGTGAGATGTGTGCTGGGGGGCTTGGCCCCAATGTGTCAGCACTCCTGGGTTTCTGTGCCAGACTTTCCTGCCGTATTGGAGTGAAGCTTCTGAAGCTGAGCCACATAACATTCCCCCTTCACTGTTCTTTGGGTATTTAGCCACGGTACTAATTTAATGAACACAGGGTTGCTCCTTATTTACTTCTGCTTCGGGAGGCCCAAGTGTCCTCCGTTTGTGGCCTCAAGTCCTCAACCTTTGCTTTCACTGTCACGTTGCCATCTCTTGGCAAGCCTCTGTTTCTGTGACTGTCTTTAAGGACACTTGGGTACAGGGGTATGCAAATCTCAAGCTGATTGCATATGCAAAGACTCTTCAGACAAGGAAGTATCCAGAGATCTGGGGAATGTCAGGAAGGCCGATCTAAATGGCATTATCCCAATCGACGAAAGTGCTTGTGATATAGACCAACAGCAGGTAGGCAGGTACACTGCACCCCGTGCTCTGCTCTCCCTATGGCTACAACCTAATCTGCTCTTTGGTTCTGTGGCATTCTCCCTGGAGTTCTGTAAGAAAGCAGGCTGATCAAGTCTTCAGGAGCAAGACAGTAAGTAGCACTCCTTTCTGGCCTTTGAATCAAGTCATGTCTCCAGGTTCTTATCTTGTTTGAGTTTCTGCCCTGACTTAGCTCACTGGTGGGCTGTGATGTAGAAGTGTGAGCCGAAATAAACCCTTTTCTCCAAAGTTGCTTTTGGTAATGGTGTTTTATCACAGCAATAGTAGCCTAACTAAGACCACTTGGAAGTGGAAGAACCTCGTGGATATCCTAAGTTTTAGGGACTTTCTGAGACTTGTGAGTTGTTTACATTCTTCAGGATGGAAGGTTTCAATTCAGAGAAAACTGCTACACAACTCCTTCACTGTGGTTTTGAAACCTGACTGCAATAATCCATCCTATCAGTCTCTGCTATCTTTATTCATCAGCCCTAGCAATGAGCCCATCTATTTTAGGGACTTTTTCCCCCCTGTGTTGTTCCAACATAGTATACCTTAGGGCCCTTGGCCCCACTCCAGGCTAGTACCACCAGGGTATGAGTGTCACATGGGCACATAGGCTTTGACTTTCAACTTGTTTGGTTAGTGTTAATTGCTGACTTGGCAGGATCTAGGCTTACACAGGAGATGTGCCTCTCAACATGCCTGTGAGGTGTTATCTTCATTATATCAATGGATGTGGGAAGAACCATCCTTACCAGGCGAGGGTCCTTTCTTGTGGTCAGCTGATCCCAGACTGAATAAAACGGAGAAAGGGAACTGAGCATGTTCCCGCTCACCTCTCTCTGCTTCTCACTGTGGATACAATGTGATCAGACACTCTTGTTGACTTGACACTCCCAATAGGATTGACCACATCTTGAACTGTGAGTTCAAAAATCCCCCTTCTCGCTTAAGTTACATTTGTGGGTTGTTACATTCATGAGTTGTTTTATGAAAGCAATAGAGAAGGCAGATGTGCCTGCATGCCACAATTCTGATCATAAGTCCCTACCCTGTTGGAAATTCACAGTCATTCTAACAGTCCTGGAGTATCTGCTCTGCCTCTTGTCCTAGCTCAGCATGACCACTTCCTACCTGTGAGACACTGTAGAAATCAGCTACTGTCAACTAATATCATTACTGTCACCATCTTTAGACAGTATTTTAGAGATCAGTGGTTTTTTAAAAAATATATTCTCTTAGATTAATTCTATCTGTTTTAAAACAACTTTTTGCTTTCACCTGCTAACAATGCCAAGAATCACCCTCTCTCCAGTCTTCACCTATACCCTTGTGGGCTTCAAAGTCAGATTCTGTGACTGCTGCTTCCGCTCCCACCAAGCGTGTTAATTCCACAACACACACGGTTCCACAGTTGGCAGAAGTCTTACTCCATGCTGTGCAAACGGTTCTTTGGAGAAGGTAACATTTCCTTAGAACAGCCCCAGAGCCTGGCCTTCTCCACGCTACTGAAGGTCACCTGCACACAGCCTGCCCCATAGCTGGCAGCATGGTGAAGTTGTCTCAGCATCACCATGGAGACCTCTCAAATGGGCAGAGTATGAGAGACTCTAAGAAAGGAAAGCAGGGATGCCTGGTCATACATTGGTTACAAGGGGTCAGGGATTCATACAGAAGGTCAGTCAGGGATGTGAAAGAGACCTAGAGGGCAGATAGCCTGGAAACACATGTTTATTGTGACAATGGCTATCACCATGACAACCACCACACGTGTTTGCTGGTACAGGAAAGCAGTCTACTCTAAATACCTTTTGAAGTAGTCTCTTGCCTTTTCTTTTTGAGACATGGGAAGTTGGAGTGGCTTCTGGATGTCAGCATGTCTGCCTGGAACTCGGGCCTCTCTGTCTTCAAATTGCTTAGGTTCTTTATCTTGGCAGGCACTGGTCAGCCATACTGGAAGCATGTGAGGATTCGCAGACTGAAAACACTGGAAGGAATCATTTAGGTCTTAGAAGGGTGACAGGGTGCAGCATCGCTCCAAGGGCTGGAGCCCAACCTCAAACAGTGGAGGGAGGAGGCCAAAGCTGCAATAGTTTTATCGTGCCTCTTGGCGGAAACCGTGGCTATGTTGGCATAAGTGAGGAGGGTATAAGGGATTCAGGCTGAGAGGCGCTGTGCAAGGCACACAGAGAAGCCGAGTACGGTGTTAGTGGGCTATTGCTGCTTCCTTAGGTAACATGCCACCATGGGCTTCACATTCTTTATCATCCATCAGGAACCCAAGGGGATTTAAAAACAGCATCTAGGACATGGCCATTGCTCAGGAGAAAATGGTTGGATGGAACCCTGGGAAATGCGGAATCCAGCAGTGCTAGGTGTCAGGAAGGAAGGCAGACTGGGTGAATAGAAGGCAACGGTCCAGCTCCAGATAGACTGAGTTTGCATCAGCTGCAGATGTAGGCATCCCAAAGCATCTTCCAAGTCTCCATGGACTATTCGTGGACAAAGGTCAGAGCACGGACTTTCTCCTATCTTCAGGAGCCTCGAGCTCACACTAGTCTTAGGTGCAGAGACATAACATGAAGTATCAGAGTCTTGGAAGATAAAGCAGATCTGAATAGGAAAATCCAAAGAGGGGGAGCCAGAGAGCAGTAGTGGGGAGCAGGGAGCAGTACTGGGGAGCAGAGAGCAGTACTAGGGCATCTCTGGGACAAAGTCTGATGGAATTGGCTGATCAGATGCATAGATGAGCACATTCACATACAAGTGTTCTTAAACCTCTCTCCAGGTCTCTGGATTTTAATTTCTCCTATCCAGAGAGTATCATGCGTATCTTTGAAACACACTTTTCCTTGCACTGACTCCGAATGTGTTTCACATTTGCCCCCCTGGCTTTACAGGCTCCTGAATCCTTTCCTTTCTTCCAAAATGCCTGAGCCAGTGTTAGGAGCTGCCTCCCGCAAAGTGTTAAACAACAGAGGAGCCTGGCAGAATTCCAAGGCACTGAGGCTGCAGGCAGGCAAGCAAGCTGGCTGGCCCCACCAGGGGAGACATTTGCAACCCGGGTCGATGGAGACACAGAGGGAAAGGTTGGCCTTCCTGGAGAGGTTTCTCCCATGCACAGGCTGCCGGCTTCAGAGCCATTTTCTCATAAAGCCCAGACTCAGCCGTGAAAGGCTATAATCTGAGGGTTTAAAAATGCCAAATCCAATCCTGAGGGATGGAGAACAGAAGATGAACTGCTCTCTGGTCTGGCATTGGGAGGAGCGCACCGTGGCTTCCCTTATCTGCTTGCTGTTAACCCAGCACTAGCCGCTGCAGGGAGCAAGGGCTTCTGGTTTATCACCTGGCCACCTGGAAGACACAAAAGTCAGGGCCCCTGGTGGGCAGCCACTGCTCTGTGGGTCACTTTCCACTTCTGTCAAGGGCAGATAAGAGCTGCCCCACTCCACTTGGAGATGTGTGGAAGACAGATGTGATTTGAGTGGTGTATGCATTTTATAAATTGAAGCAATCTGGGCAATCAAGGTAATATACATGCTGCCTGTTTGGGGTCTAATGTCTTCTCTTATAGCTAGACTGCTCCTGTGGGTTTGTTGGTTCTTTGAAACCGGTCCTCTCTGTGAACACTTTTTTTTAAAATAGTTTTTGCTTTTTCCTTTTGCTTGAACCTAGAATGACATAGTATGTCTATTTTTGAAGACTGCTCTCAATAGCCAGGTAGTGGGTACTTTGGGGGGTTCATGAGCTGAGGCACAGACATTAGCATAAGGATAAAATAATAGGAAGGTAGAGGATTCTTAAGTTCCAGTTCTAACTATATTGAGCCCCACACAGCAGAGACTCGTAGATTGAACCTGTTTTCTTGAACACCCAGAGATCTCCACAGCAACCATTTTTTTAGACCTGTAAAGACCTCTGCCGGCTTGTCAGCTCTGGCCATGTCTGACTTTCCTGCTAAGTCTTTATCAGATCCCCTTAAGCATTCTTACAAGTTGCTTAGTCGGGAGAAATCAGAGCCCTTCATGTGTTTATTTATGTATTTATTTTTCACGTTAAATACACAATGAGGTTGACATTTTGAGGATGCTGGGCACGGTTTTAAAAACAAAGCACCACATGTCTTCTCATCCTAGAGAGATGAGGTCACTGTAAGTATTCGTTCTGAGGAGTTCTGTCTTCACGGGTGTTGTTAGCTGTTCTTTCATCTGTTTGGAGTGCTGACCAAACACCTGAGAAAACAGCTCAAACAAATGACTCCTTCTATGTCATGCTTTTAGAAGGTTCAGCCCATAGGTGCTTGACTCTGTTCCCTTGAGCAGAGCATCGTGTTGGTAGGACCATGCCATAGAGGGAATCCCTTTACAGACAGGAACCGTAGACAGAGAGGAGAGGCTGGTTCTGAGGCATGCCTACTCTTCAGCTTGCTCCTGCCAGTTAGGTCCCACATCCTAAAGTCTCCAGAACCCCCAAATGGCACCACCAGTTGGGACTGAGTGTTCAATATATGAATCTATGAAAGGTTTCCACTTTCACACTCTAGTAATTTTGCCTTTGGTCCCCAAAGTCTAATGACCACCCCACCTCCATAGTGCCAGATGCTTTCAGTTTGTTCCCAAGACTCCAAATCTTTTTTTAAAAAATCTTATAATTTTTTACTTTTTAACAGTTTCATACACACACATAGTGCACTGTGACTATGTTTACTCCCTTTACCTCCTATCAGCTCCCTTCCTTTTCCATTGACCCTCTTCTTCACAGCCTCCACCCTCTAGTAGCTATACCCTTGACGAAAATGACACCACCCTTGCCACAACCCTTGATTCCCCACTCCCCCTATTAACCATTAATAGGTAACAACACGTCAGGAGGTCTGGGGCCTCAGGAATAATTCCTCTGCTCCTCACAAAATATCGATCGCTTAGTCCTGTAAGGCCTGTGGACCCCTCTGCATGACAGATGTCAAAGGGTCCAGTCCTAGGCAGGTATCTGTTGCCACTCTATGTTCACAAGTGTGACAGTTGTGACATATTCCGGTTGACAGTGCTTTATGGCACACCTCCAGCTCTTAATTCTTTCCTCCCATCTTCCTGGATGTTTCCTGGGTTTGAGAGCTGAGATAGATGTCCCGTTTAGGAATATGCGCTCAGCACTCACTTATTACCAACACTTAGACCAGATGTGAGTCCTTGTCTGAGCTATCACTCTCTGCAAAGGCTGAGAGCAGAACTAGTCTATAAAACAAAACTCTAGAAGGGAGTTTGATAACTTGCTCACTTAGGGAAAGAACAGTAGAATATTCCAGGCATAAGCTTTTGACCAGGCTTATAGTACCAGATATGTATTCCCCTCCATGGAGCAGGCCTCTGATCCAATCACAGAGTGATTGGTTACTTTAAATTATCATGCCACTATTACATTAATGAGTGTGGTGATATTTTGTCTGTGATCTAACAAATAAAGCTTGTCTGAAGATTAGAGTGTAGAGCTAAGCCACTAGTTAGCCACAGAGACCAGGCAGTGGTGGCACACACCTTTAATCCCAGGACTCAGGAGGCAGAAGCAGATGGAACTCTGTGAGTTCAAGGCTTCCCTGGTCTACTCGAGATTGATCTGTCTCAAAGAGAAACAGAGCTAGGTGGTGGCTCACACCTTTAATGCAAGTACTTGGGAGTCACATGCCTTTAATCCCAACACTAGGAAGGAGACAGGAAGGGTTATGGCTGGGTGGAGAGAGAAATATAAGGTGGCAAGAGGCAGGAGCTCAAAGCATTCAGTCTGAGGGTTCCTAGAGACAGGATTGCCCATTTGGTCTGGAGATTTGGGAGAGGTAAGAACTAGTGGCCGGCTGCTCTGCTTCTCTGATCTTTCAGCATTTACCCCTATATCTGACTTAGAGTTTTTATTATTAAGACCAGTTAGAATTCGAGCAAGAAGTGAGCACATCTTGCTTGGTAGGTCAGTACTGCAGTTTGCATGGTCTGTAGCTATAGGAGACTATAGAGAGTCTTGTTCCCCAGCAGCCTGCACAGCCCGTCCGGCACTGTGGATGCTACCCAACAGAGAGAATTTCCAGTTCAGTGACAACTTGATTCCAAGAGTTCCATCTCGACCATCCCATCGCTGTTCAAAAGTTCAACTCCAGAATCTCTGAGACTCATGGACATCTCTTAGGTGTAAATCATAATAATGAACTTCTAACACACAGTAACACAGAGTAGATGCCCTCATTATGGACAGAACAGAAGAATAAAAGGATTGGACCTCAGCAACACTGTAGTCTAGCAGTACAAACACTAAACCCTATGTTTCCATGCCTGACATCTGGGGCACATGGTGTCATGGTGTGAGCTCCAACAGCCTGGGGAACCCCACTCCTACTTCTTAACCATTCAGAACCATCCTCTTCTTGTGCTGACTCCATTTGCTTCCTATAGGTTTTCTCGGCAGACTTTCAGCATTACTGGTATCTCTAACTTCCTGGACACTCCACTGCGAATCGACTATCAGTGCCTCTATAGAGCATTGTCTACAGAGACTCCGATCCTATTATGCAGCAGCACCTTACTTCCAAGGTTTTCATGGTGGTGTGGGCAGAAATAATATGAAATTAAAAGCCTGAAGAGCCAGATTACATAGGGAACACAAATTCTGCTACCAGCTCACGTAGTGGCTGCTCTCCTCTCCCTGGACTAAGGCTGCTGAATACCTGGGTGATCGAATGCCCTGTAGTGAGCACGGAGAAACAACTCCCTGGTTCTTTGAAAGGAATGTACACCATACTCTTGTCAAGGGAGTCTTTCAAAAGAGTTTACCCTTTGATATCCTTGAGCCTAGGTGGGGTCTATTCAATTCCAGAGATTCCCTCAGGCATCTTCCCTACTGCTCTTTGGAAGGCACGGGCCTTCTTCATGGAGTAACCAAGCTCTTCCACAGCCAACCCTTCACATTCTCATTTTATGGCCAACTTGTAGCTTTTCCAGATCGTCGTATCCTTCCTTTTGCTCATCATCACAGTGAAAACCTGGCTAAAACCAGCTAACATCAGCCACGCCACAGTCTGAATCTAATTCCCAGTGGAATTTTTATGCCCATTTAAACAGAAGCCTTGTGAGTCAGGTTTTCACCACTTGACCTCTGATGGACATTCTAGCCTTCTGAGATTATACAAGAGGCAGCCTGCATGTTCTTCTTATTATAGTCTATGTTTTCTCTAATCCCGGTCTCTAAGATCTTCTCAATTCCTTCCACGAACAGGTCCAAGGGCTTAAGAATCACAGGCTGGTCTTATCTCAGAAACAGTTGCACTCTTATGATGTAATTTTCTGCATTTAGTGACTTTTTCTTTGTTGCTGTCACAAAGTAATTGATGAACAACTTGGACAAAGTCCATTCCACAAAGTTGTCTTCACAATACCACATGTGGGCTCCCCTGCCCCATCATACACAGAGATACAATGATAACAATAGTTAAGCTTTCTTTCAAAGGAAGAAATACAGCAGCTCATGGCTTCAGTGGGGTCAGGAGTACATTGTATTCTTGGTGTATGAACTTATGGAAAAGTCTGATCATTTTGTAGGGAGTGAGAAGCAGAGAGGGAGGGACTGGGGGGGTGCAGCTTCCACAGCCACCCAGGATATCACCGGTAAGTGGGACCACACTGTCAACATGTGACTGTATGGAATCTCACTGGCAACCACAGCAGTTACTGTGCGTGTCTCTGTGACCGTCTGCTATGTTGTGGCTTTGTCAAGTTCTGTGGAGTTTTAAATATCTCACTCTTCCCGCACCTTCCACCAAGGATCATTTGCTGCATTATTCCAGTGGCTGATTAATATTTCAACTAAAAAGGCATTTTCTTCCTTTTCCTGTCTTGGCTCTTTACATTTCCAGTAGAATATGCAAGGCTCTCTGCCATTGTCCAGTGTGTTTGGTTGTTTCTGGGCCTTCATCTAAAATAGAAGCTTCAGTGCAAGGGGTCCCCTGGTTATTTTGTTGCCAGTGATTCACACAAAGAGCACAGCAGAACACACAGTAGCTCCTAAGTAGCAAGTACTTGTTGCTGATGAATGAACTCCACTGTCTTCCCTTGTAGATGCTTTAAATGATGATGCAGTAAGATACATCACATGTGAATCTTTTTGTATTTTTGTTGTTAATTGATGGGAAATTCTGTAACAAAATGTTGTTAATCAGAAACTGTAGGTGTTTATATGGACCTTGATTGATCTGCTAAATTCTAAAATAGAAATGGCAGCTACTAGTGTTCTTATGACCAACATATGAAATTACTATTTATTTCCCTTCTTCCCAAATACTCACTTGTATTTATTTTCCTGCTTATCAATTCCATAGGCACAATGATACATAACTTTTAATTTGAACTATAACTCTAGTGGATGAGAAAAATTTTGTGTATATATTAATCGTTTATATTTTCTGTGGTCTATTTCTTTTCATTCCCAATGATTCTTTTTCCCTTATTTCTTTGTGAAACTTCTCTGCACTTTAAGAAAACTGATCTCTTACACACAGCAAATACTCATTTGCTCCTGTCATTTAATTTTGCCTTGGTGCTTTGTATATACAAAACTTCTACATTTTTCTGTAGTGAAACTCACCTGGTTCTTTATGATGCGTGAAGTTTTATGGAAGAGCATTGGATTGATTTTTCCTAACTCAACTATTGATAGCAAGCACTCATAAATGAGAGATTACCCTTTATTGAAGGACCCTGAGTGTCCCTGCTGCAGAGAAAGGATCGCCTATTTCTTGGTATGAATGGATTGCAGATAAGCCATTTGCAAGACAGAGTCTGGTGGGCTTCGCAGGGTGGGGTTAGGGTTGTGGTTTGGGGTCTGAGCAGTGGTGAATCAAAGGCCCCTCGATAAACACACCTGTCCTCTCAGAATCCATCTCAGTCCCACATTCCTGATGTTTTACCATCTGTCGCCAGGCCTCCCTCCCTGAAATAAGTCAAGGGCTTGAATTAATTTCTTGCTACATTTGCTTGGCCCTCCATTTATTCCATATGTTCATCGCCTTCACAGGCAGCCGTTCCTTTACGGCTGCACCACGGCTCCCTGTTCCAGTCCCTTTCCCTGGTCCACAAAGTATGCTTTATTGTCTTTATTAATCCCTCCACTGATACTACCACAAATGCTATTATTTTTCAAGGAAATTAGGGCAATTTTTAAAGACCTCATTATTTTATGTGGATGAAATAAAAAGAGTTGTCTTCCAACGGACCATGTCCTTGCCAAATTTGTGTTTTAGTTGAATTCTCGCTCCACAAGACTTGGCCTGTTTTCAAGAGCCTGGACTTGTGACTTGATTTATTAATAAACAGAACTTCTGTAGGGACCAGAAAATCCAGAAGGATCCCAGAGAGTCTTGATTAAGAGCTGTAATTCTAGTCCCGTCCCTTGTTCCAGAAGTTTTGGGGTGGATTCTCCATGGATGTCTATGGGGTCCCTTATGTGTGATCAATAAGCTCCTTACAGGGAGGGAAACTGCAGATCATGTGGTCCAGACCCATTTGTCACTCACTCCTCACTGATATGGATGTTTTGGGTCTTCTTCTGAATCCAGGACAGTCCAAGTAGTGGTCAGAGGAAGGGGCCTGTGAGGAAGGATGACTCAAGATGTGTTTGCATGCAGGCTTCTGGGCATCAAAGCCTTGCTGGTCGCTCTTATGTTTTTAACACATATTACTGCGTTTCTTACATTGGATCAAAGAGCTAAACATTCTCAGGGACATCAGGAAGTACACCATGAGAATCCAAAATGATTCTGTGCTACTCTAGAATCAAAATTCTGTCCCTGTTTAATATTCCAAAGTCTTCCCAGAATGAGTTCTTCAGGCAATTATATCACGAGCAGTGCTCATTAAGGCACCGACTTTGCCAATGTCATAAGACTTATCGGATGATGACTCAATATTTGCCTAGTCATAGGTCACAGTTGGAAGTCATGTGGGCTGCTCAGCAGCAGAGGTTGAACAATGGGATGTTGGGAAACAATGAAGTGAGACTTTATGGCTTGGAGTGAGTCGGGGAAACAACCTGTTCAGCCAGTTTGCCTGTTTCTTGCTCAGTATATGTTCCTATACTGTAAGGAAATACCAAGGCTGGGTGGTTTATAAGGAAAAGATAATGTATCTAGGGTCTTTTGTGGCCCCAGAGTGCAAACAGCATGATGTTGGCTCTAGTGAGACTCTTCTTGCTGCACAATGCCCTAGTGGAGCATCACAGTGAGACGTGTGGGGGAGGGGGCAGATGACATCACTGGATGAGAAGTCTTCCAGACAGTGGCTGGAGAGGGGGCAGGCGTGCTTCTTCTATGGCTATTTTCTCATGAGCATTAAGTCAGTATCCCAAAAGAACCATCTTTGTCCCAAGGACAGTGTCTGTGACTTACATGTTCTACTTCCCAAATGCCCCCCACCCCGTGTTATGGCACCAAGAATAAAGACTCCAGCATATAATAAACCCCTACCCCATGGAGAATAGGAGTGGCTTCTATTCTAAACAAAGTCAGCATAGGATAAGCCCCTCTGGGTTGAAATGGCCTCAGAGGTTCTGGCCCAACCCAGCGACACTGTCCCAACCCACCGACACTGTCCCAACCCACATCGCTTCTCTTCCTGGGTTCTCAGGTACAAGACTGCAGAAGCATCCTGTGCACTGAAGAGTGAGGTGCAGAGAAGACCCTGAGGGGACAAATGGCCCCTCAGAGGTCCGGCCTTGGGGCTGGTCAGGCTCTGATTAGCTCCTGTGATGTGGCTGACCTAGCCTAGCTGCTCAGAGCTGGGTATACAGTGGGGCAGTAAGGTGGCCTCCTGTACTGGGGACAGTATCTGAGGTACCGGAGACATGATGTCCGGATCATATGGAGTGGACATAAGCTGGTTCCCTTTCTTTCCCCTTTCCCTTCTGTCCCTGGAGTGGTCACAGTTCTCATTTTTTTTTTGCAACCGAGTGGAGCTGAGTGCTTGCCAAAATCTGTTCGGTCTCTAACCCCAGAGGGGAGTTTACACAGCCCAATTGTCTATAGTTCTGTCCATGCCGCCACCTCCTCTGGGAACCTGTTTCAGAGGAACCTCTGATGACCAGTTAGTGCCACTTCCCTAAGGCCCAAGTACAAACAATGGAACCAGCCTTGCTCTGCAGCCAGGCTTCCAAGTGTCAGCAACCTGGGAAGCTAAATGACCATCAGTAGCTCAAGGAAGCAAGGAGAAGACCCCCTGAGGCACAGAGGGTCTGTGGAGGACAGGGACATGAGTGTTCCACTAAGTCCTTCAGGGGTCAAGTCCAGGAACCCATCTTTGGGCAGCACCAATGAGTTGCATAGTCAGACCTCAGCGTGAAATAAATCTAAAATGGTCTGACAGTGGCTATTCAACAGTAAGGGGTCTATATGTGCTCCTGTGGATCCATATGCATGTGCTTTACACACACACACACACACACACACACACACACACACACACACACACACACACTGTAAAAACCTTGTATCTACTCTGCTCCTCCCACTGATCAGTCTAGCCTCTTTGCTCCTCCTCTTCCTCCACAAATAGCAACAACATCTTCCTCCTTGTCCTATCCTTTCAAACCCTCTTTTTCTTCAGTTGCCGCCCAAGCCCTTGAACTTGGCCCAGCCCTGACTTGTGTCCCTAACTCCAACGTTCTTCTTCAAAAATCTAAGCTCTTCCCGAACACTACCCACCCACAACTTGGCTGTGAAGGACCAGGCTGGCCTCGAGCAAGGGGAAGAGTCAAGGTTAGAAAGTGCTCTGGTTTTAATCCCGGCTGCTACCCAAGTGGGACCTCGGGCATGATGCCAACCTTCTTAATAACTGAGAAAAGGGAACAAGTGGAGAGGGTGCAGGCAGGGAGACAGAAGATGTGCTGAGCTGATTAGACTCCCCCCAAAGAGCAGGTCTTTGCTCTGGAATTGGGATGGGGAAATGCAATCAATCACCCTCCTTGCACTTGAGAAGAGAGAGAGAGAGAGAGAGAGAGAGAGAGAGAGAGAGAGAGATCATTTATTTACTAAAATCGTCTTCTCCTGTTCTTAGTCTAGTGATTTGCTAATTCTGTGTTTAATAATACACAGGAAACTGGAGGTTTTCAAGATAGTAGCTACTGCTTCCTCTCTGAAGACTTAAGGCAACCATCCCTAGGAGAAGTGTTTTTTTTTTTTATTTATATTCATTTTCTTGAAACTGTTGGGTATTGGCTCTGCATGGTGCTGGCTGTGTGTTGATGACCCAGAGACTCAGGGTCTCTCCTTGTGGATTTTTATTGTTCCTGCTTCAGACAGTCATATCTTCGCCCAATATTTATTTTTCTCCTTCCTCCCTTAACTGTAAATTCTTAGTTGAGCATCTGGTCCTCTAAAATAAGGATTTATTTTGTCGCTTTCTTTGTATCTAAGAGTGACTAGGGAGAAAGGCGCTGGTCCAAGAGGCTTAAGCAAAAGGTTCAAGCCTAAATACCGAGCAGTGCAGTTCTAATGGTGACAGCATGCAGGTCTCAGTGGTGACAGCCAGCAGGTCTCAGTTCACTTCTTCTTTGCTGCTGGTCACAGCATGCAAGTTGTAGTTCTAAGTCACATGTAGGGGATAACAGTGTGCCACCCCCCAGAAAAAAACAAAAAGAAAGAAACGAGAGTCTCTGATATGCGTGGAACCAGTAGTTAGAATTAGCCGTCTAATTTCTGAATTTACCTTATTTTGGATAGATTGTCCTTTGGGTCCTTTTTCACCTGGGCATTTTCAATGCTCTCCAAGGCACACAGCAGAGATGCTCTCCATATGGAGATGGTAGAAAGAGATCAAAGCAAACCACTACATGTCGTCACAGTTTAGTCCAAAATGCCACCCACGCACTTACATGTTTAAATACTCGTGGCATCCCTGTGGAAGGTTGTGGAGCCACTGAGGCAGGGGACATGGCTGGTAGAAGTGGCTGTGTCCCTGGAGGAGAGCCTTCTAGGGTTGTAGCCCAGAATTGCTTTCTGTCTTGATTTGCTGGGCTGGGAGAGGCTGTCCTGTATGTTCTAACCAATACAGTCTGTGCTGTCCCTGGCACTGTGCCTTCTCTGCCATTACAGTCTGTATTCTTGAACCATAGGCCAAACAGACCTCTTCTCCCTTAGGTTGGTACTTTCATGTTCTGTTTTGCTTTTTTTTTCTCTTCAGTGGTGAGAAAAGTAACTAAAGACAGAAAATTGATACTCAAAATGGTACCAATTGCTGTAATAACTCTATGTGGTTTTTAGGCCTGTGGAATTAGTTTGATGCTGTGTTGAATCAGTGAGCTAGAGATGCTGTGATTAATGCTTTATGGGCTATTCTGGGAATGTGGAAGACCAGAATGTAGTAGAGACAAGAAACTAAAGACAACCGTGCCAGTAAAGTTTCAGGAAAAAAAAAAAAGGATTCTGTTGGGAGGTAGCTGAGAGGCCACTCACACTGCATCTTAGCAAAGGATTTGGCTGAGTTCTGGTTTTATCCTGAAATCTTGAATGAAGCTCAATTCAAAATTAATGCACCAATAATTTTTGGTGGGAGAAATTCCAAGACAGCATGGTAGTTAGGCTGTGGCATCGTTGCGGCTTATTGTGTTTAACCAGATTTATATCAAGACTGCAGAGCCCAAACAGAGCAGAAAAATGCAACCCCAAAAATATTCAGTTTGTCAAAGAAAGGTGTGTGGACACTTAAAGTTGTAGAAAAAGTGACTGTAATTGGTAAAGGCTTTGGTATCATTAAAACAACCTAAATGCCCCTCAATGGAAGAATGGAACAGGAAAATGTGGTACATTTACATAAAGGAGTACTACGCAGCAGAAAAAAATAATGACATCTTGAATTTTGCAGGAAAATAGAAGGAGCTAGAAAACATTATTTTAAGTAAGGTAATCCAGATTCAGAAAGATAATTATCACATGTACTCACTCATAGGTGGTTTTTAAACATAAAGCAAAGAAAACCAGCCCACAAATCACATTCCCAGAGAACCTAGACAACAATGAGTACCTTAAGAGAAACATATAGATCTAATCTACATGGGAAGTAGAAAAAGACAAGATCTCCTGAGTAAATTGGGAACATGGGGATTTTGGGAGAGAGTTGAAGGGGAGAGGAGAAGCAAGGAGAGGAGCAGAGAAAAATGTAGAGCTCTATAAAAATCAATAATAATAAAAATTAAAAAAAGAAAAATCACACATCTCTACTGGGCTTATTGGGATGGTGACTATAGGGTAAAACTTGATCACCCACAGGAAGTTCTGTGGTGTAAAATGCAAGCCCATTTGGAAAAGTTTCCTTTAAAGGGATAGTGACTGGTGAAATGGAGCCTCTGAGGTGCCTTGCTCACACAGAGACAGCTAGGTTAATGTTGTCCAGGCTCAGCCTCATAGGCACCCATTCATAGACTGCAGCAACCGGGGTCCAGGTGCTCGAGCATGCATCTCGAGCTGACATCATCCATGCAGTGCTGGTTGTATAGGCATGCAGGATGTAAGAGTCATAGAGTAAATGAGGCTTGTGCCAATGTCCCAGAGGATGGTTGACACTGTGTGACAGTTAATGCTTGTTATCAGCTTGGCATGCCTGAGAAGAGAGAAGAACCTTGGACCGGCCTGTGGGTACGACTGTGAGGTATTTTCTTAGTTGCTGATTGACGTAGGAGGATCCAGCCCACTCTGGGTGGCATCATCCCTAGGCATAAGGAAGCTAGAGCAAGCCAGTAGGCAGAGTTCCTCCAAGGCATCTGCTTCAGGCTTCTGCTTTGAGTTCCCATAAGCAGGAAGATTTTTTAACCTTTAAGATAAAACAAATCCTTTCATACTCTAAGTTGCTTTTTCTCAGAGTGTTTTCTCACAGCAACAGAAAGCAAACTGCGCACAGAGAGGTAATATCTAGCAACCCAGATTATCCTTAAGGATCCCTTGAGAGCTGCAAATGAACTATGAAAGCACAGCTTCAATCCCAGGGAAGACCCCGGGATGTTGGAGATGTCGGCAACATGGGACTTCCTCCAAGGCAAGTTGCACATGCTGGAAGGGTCCAGTCCAAGCGCGACACCACCTGAGCCGCTGGTGGAAGAGCCATAGGGATGGAACCAAGCCTGTTGCCGCCCACACAATCCGACCATGCGCCATATGTAGACTATGAGACTTGATGCTTCCCTGCCTAGTTTTGGTCTTCTCTGGATCCAGAGTTTTTTTTTATCCTCCCATTCCTCTCTTTGGGAGTATTTACTCTCTGTAATCATAAATTAGAAACATGTAACTCAGTTTTTGCTGTTAATTTTGCAGAGGTTCATAATTCATAGAGCACCCTGAGTTTACAAAGAGACTTGGGACTTTTTACCAGGAGACCTATGGAGATCTTTGAAGTTGGACCGGATGCTTTTCGCATTATGAAATGGTGATGAGACCATAGGGGCTGGAGAGTTTGAGCCTAACATGGTCACCGCAGGTTCATGTGCGTGTACACTTGGCTGCCAGCTGATAGAAATGTCTGGGATGGCAGTGGAATATTTGAAGCATGGCTACCATTGTAGGTTATTGGGGAACTTAGACTTCGGGGGTTATAACCCAGGTCTGCTTCTGGCCTGATCTCTGTTTTCCAATTCATCAAGGTATGGGCAGCCATGCTGCAGGTTTCTCATGGAGAGAGGCTCTCTCTGATTGTCTTTGCCACAGCAGTTTGTGGCCTCTAGACTGAATCTTCCTTCTTGAAGTTGTTTCTGTTAGCTATTTGGTCTCAGATATAGAAGTGATGACACAGTACATTATCAGAACTTGGGCTATTGATAACTATCTTGTGGTGATGGAGTAGAGGGAATTGCAAGAAAGACTGACAGGAAAGACCTCATCTCATCAGGAGAGCTCAGAGAATGGACTGAAGTTCACAAAGACAGACAGGGGTGATTCAAAGTAGAGGGGTCACTATGTTTCAAACCACCCATGAGTCTGGATACAGATTTTATCTGTCAGGATTTCTGTTGACAAAGTATGGTCAATGACCTCCAAGGACTTACGGATGGATCCCTTGTAGGAGTCAATATCCTACCCTCAGATGGGGTCATCTCACAGAGATTCTCTAGGAAGGGCAGAGAGGCCTGAGGAGGGCTGTGGGGTCCTTCCAAGGCTGCTCCTCTCTGAGCCCCACTTCTTCCGAGCAGATTTCCTCAGCAGGGTGCCATGTCCCAGAGACATTTCAGGCTCTAGAAATGCAATCTTCACACAGATAGGAGACACTCTCTACCTGGAGTTTCAAATCCCCATAATTTTCTGTGATTGTGTCTCTCCTGAAATGTTCCTACACCAACTGGAGAAATAAGTCACATAAAACGAGAGCCCAAGCATTCATATCTCGATGCCAGACCCAGCAGATTAGAGAACGAGGCACAGACTGTGGGAAGGGGCACTGTGTGTGGAGGGAGAGTGGACCAGGGAAGAGGTGACCATGGAAGGAAAATATTCAGAGCAGGGAAGATATAGTGAGAGACAAGGGGACTCAGATGGAGTAAGGGAGGATGAAGGAAAAGGGCACACTTGGAGGCTGGCAGATGGGCCAGGGGGAGACATTCCAAAGAGATAAAGGATAAAGGAGGGGGCAGTTATGTTGGCAGTGGGTAACCCCTCAGACAACCCTTTATCTCAGATTTTCCAGTGGTCCTTTATCAATGGTAACTCACCTTGAAGCTCAGGAACAAGTTAGGTATAGCACTGAGGTAGCAGCACCCATATCAGCTCTGTGATCATAGCAGCCACAGTGGCACAATGCAGAGTGGCATGCTTCAGGCGGTGTGTAATAGTGCAGATGGCATGATGGTGCAGGTGTGTGATGGTGCAGGTGGTATGATGGTGCAAGTAGTGTGATGGTGCAGGTGGAATGATGGTGCAGGAGGTGTGATGGTGCAGGTGGTGTGATGATGCAGGTGGTGTGATGATGCAGGTGTGTGATGGTGCAGGTGTATGATGGTACAGGTAGTGTGATGGTGCAAGTGGTGTGATAGTGCAGGTGGTATGATGGTGCAGGTGGTGTGATGAAACAGGTGGTGTGGTGGTGAAGGTGGTGTAATGATGCAGGTGTGTGATGGTGCAGGTGGTGTGATGATACTGATCGTGCAGGCAGTATGATGGTGCAGGTGGTGTGAAGATACAGGTGGTGTGATGATACAGGTGGTGTGATGGTGCAGGTGGTGTGATGATGCAGGTGTGTGATGGTGCAGGTGTGTGATGATGCAGGTGGTGTGATGGTGCAGGTGTGTGATGATGCAGGTATGTGATGGTGTATGATGGTACAGGTGGTATGATGGTGCAGGTGTATGATGGTACAGGCGGTGTAATGAAGCAGGTATGTGATGGTACAGGTGGTGTGATGGTGCAGGTGGTGTAATGATGCAGGTGTGTGATGGTGCAGGTGGTGTGATGGTGCAAGTGGTGTGATGGTGCAGGTGTGTGATGATTCAGGTGTATGATGGTATAGGTGGTATGATGGTGCAGGTGTATGATGGTGCAGGTGGTGGGATGGTGCAGGTGGTGTAATGATGCAGGTATGTGATGGTACAGGTGGTGTGATGGTGCAGGTGGTGTAATGATGCAGATGTATGATGGTACAGGTGGTGTGATGGTGCAGGTTGTGTGATGGTACAGGTGGTGTGATGATGCAGGTGTATGATGGTGCAGGTGGTGTGATGGTGCAGGTGGTGTGATGATGCAGGCGGTATGATGGTGCAGGTGGTGTGATGGTGCAGGTCGTGTGATGGCTCAGGTGATGAGATGATGAAGGTGATGAGATGATGCAGGGTGATGTGGGGATGCAGGTGGTGAGAGGATGCAGGGTGAGGTGTGAGGGCACAGTGTGGCCTGTTGCATGCAATTGTGATTATGCAGGTGGTGTCATGAGGCAGGCAGTGTGAGCAGGCAGGTATCATGAGGCTATTGGGTGGCATGATGCATTCAAAGAAGGATCTCAGCACACGGTAAGGTGGTATTTTTATAAGCAACTCTAGAGACAGAACTTTGAGCACGATTTTATAGAAAAGAAAAGTGAATGTTGGAGAAGTTTCACAGCCTTCACGCTGCAACAAGGGGTTCAAATTCAAACTCTACTTTTGAAGCCACCCAGCAGCCGCCCCCACAAGCTCCTGAGGATGTGTGTAGGTGTGACAAGCTCCACGCTGTATGTCATGTCCTTCTTCCATGCCTTAATTAAAACTCTGTATGTTAATTTTCCCTCACTTTTAAACTCAAGGGTCATTCATAGCTCGTTGACAATAGAAATCCAACAGTTCCCCCCCATAGTAAACAATAATTAGCCAAACTAACATTTAGTTTGATAAACTTAATTTACAGAAAGCCTGCATCTTACATTAACCCAGGGATTATCCGCTCGACAATTTCTTGAGAAATCCATGAGGTGTGGGGCTCCACGAGAGACTCGCACAGTGTTATACATAAGCTAACCTGGTCTACTCTGATGGGCACCTGGTGCCCCCTGGAGCTTCTGCTTTGTTCTCAACTTCCAGAAAATAATCATAAAACTTTAAAGTATAGGCTTCTTATTTTGCAGGCAGAAAATATTAATTTACCCGCATGTAACAGCACAGGTTAATTGACCACCCTACTCTCTGGTTTCAGAGTCTCTGCACTGTTGACATTTCTTTCTCACTGGACCAGCACCCTACAGACACCAGCTTGTGCCAGGTGCAGAGCTGAGACCCTAGGTTGCACCTGTAGCTCATGGAGGAGCACCCACCTGAACTGTCCACTAAGGTGGCTTCCCCACCCAGTCCTCTCTGTCCCTTATTTCATGGGAGGATACAGACCAGCAGACCTCTGATACAGGCTGTCATTTAGGATCCAGGTCTTTCCGTGTTTTGGGCTTCCAGAGCCTCTGCAGCCACCCATCACTGGGAGAGAGGAGAGGCATCTGGGGTTCCTGAGTCTGGAAGGAGCCCTTCTAACTGAGCAGAGCCCACATTTTCAAGATGACTGACAATATGAGTCCAGCTGTACATGGAGAAAAGTTGGGCCTCATTTGGGTCTCATTGCATCTGGGCCATGGCTTCCTCAAAGGGTTGATGGGGTGATGGAGCCTTTACGACGCTTGCTATGTCAGATTCAGGGGGATTGTCTATGTCATGCCCTTTCATATGTGGTCATATGAAACCACAGAGGCTGTCAGGTGTTCTCTCTTCCTTTCAGATGCCAGCAGGAATGAAGGAGGCCATATATAACATGCGTGCACAAGTTCACATGTGCTCACAAGTTCTTAGGGAATGGTTGAAGTCGTCTGGCATGTGCCCTTCCTCATGAGGGTAGACGGCAATGAAGAAGGCCAGGTGTTTTCAAATGCTACAGTGTTTCTTATGCAGATATTTCTAATCTGTTTAATTGTGCCCCTTTAAATGTGGGCACTGTGTCATAGCTATGACCTGTGAATACATACCTCAAACCAGGCCTCCTGAGGGACTTAGGAAGACATGTAGAGAGCTGGGGTACTACTGCAGGTGGGGTATAATGTTGACAAGAACTTGGCCGTTTCTCTCAAGCCTCAGCTCTTCTGAGAGTGCCCCACCTTCTCATGACTCTCTGCAGGACCAAGCCCAGAGTCTCTTGCCTCGTACTTCCTCACATTTTCTCCTCATTCTATTTCACAAAGTCCTGGCCTTGTTGAGTCATCAGGGCACTGTGGATGATGAAGGAGGGGGAAGAATATGCCTGGATCAGTGTGGAGCCTCTATAGATTAGAGAGAAACGGGGTGTTGGCTGAACCTCATCACTTCCGTGGTCATGACAGTGTCCTGTGCTCTCTCACTGTCAGAGTGACACAGGAAACCCTCAGGATGCCACTGAGAGAGTTCATCCTCAGAGCAGGAGGGGCAGAGGCAGGAGTAGAGTCAAGTGGCCACAGGACAGAGTATGCCCCAGTAGGCCCATGAGGTCCCTGGGAGATCCTCTGTGGGGCCAGATTCATAGGCTTTCCCTCCTAATCAGACAAGGAGAAACAGCTATGGTTGAGAACTCCCCAGAGCAAGAAGCCCAGACATTCCTGCTGAACGTGGTACTCATGGAGCCATGGAACTAAAATAGGCTGATGGAAGGGAGCCCTTAGAATGCCAACACCTATGGCATGAACTCTCTGTTTTTTTGACTATCCCAAGAAGAGGCTGGGTCTGGGCTTGGTCCCCTGTCAGAGACATAAAGAGGGACAAAGTACAGGGCATACAGGGCATAGCCAGTACCACATGTAGAGGTCCAATGGCAGGCACATGTCTGGGACTGGTGAGCACAAATCTACTCCAGGGTGGGTCCTGATGCTGTGCCAATGTGGGGGTATAGGATCCTCCCTCATGAACCCTAAGTTTTCTCCACTAGGAGTTAGACTCAGCTTCTGTCTCAGGCTGGTTCCACATAGTTCCTGAGGGGCCCCTGTTCTGTTTCCGAGGGTGATGATCAGCATCATTTGCCCGTTACCTTGGCATTTGCTGTAGGACACCAGGCTGCGTCTCTGACCTCCTGTTTACTGGGCTTCCCCAAAGCCACAGAGCTTCTGCTTCCATATGGCAGGGCCAGAAACACCTGTGATATTAGATGCCAAGTTCACTGCACACACACACACACACACACACACACACACACACACACACGCACAAACACACAGTGCAAGGCAGCTCATCCAAGGGTAGGTAGGTATCAAATTGTCTAGATATATTCACACAACACTCAGCCCCTTTAGCCCCTTGATTTTTGTGTAAATATTTTCCTAATACAATTTCTAAGTTTGAGCAAAAGAGACAGCATTATTGGAAACTTCCTAGGCTTAGGTGAAACTATTTGCATGAAAGGGTGTGTTAGGAGGTAATGCTCCCACCATTATTACTAGTTGGATTTAAATTGCATATAAATTAAGATCCTGAAATGAGGATAAATGTAGCATAATAAGTTGTAGGTTTTATTCTCTGTAACTGTACAGAAAATACTTTAATTTAAAAATTTCCATAGTTAAATCTTGCTTTTAAGGCACTATCTCAGAAATCAACATCTCATCATTTCTTTCTCTTTCTTCGTGAAATAATTTTTTCAGCACCTCAGAAGTGTCCACGTATGTTGTGCTCGATTTGGCAGCACATATGTACATTTAACAACACGCATGCACTCAATATTTCCATGGAGGGCTTTTCAGACTTTTGTAGATCATCTCTTCCTCTCCTAGACTTGGAGGCACATGCTGTGATTTAACCCTCACATGACATTGGCTCTAAGAACTGAAGTCATCTGACATTTACTGTGGTCCCGGCAGCCGTGAAGAGGATTGCCAGGGCTCAGAGTTGAGAGGGAAAAGGTAAGACTGATGCCTCACCCAGAGTCCTAATGAGCTAACCCAGACCTTCGATGAGCCGACAGCCTACTGTGCAGCTCTGGGTTCCCCGTGAGCAGACACTTCGTAGAACCTTAGCATGTTGTCCTGGGTCCCCTGTGAGTGTGCACTCCACAGAACCCTGGCATCCCATCCTGGGTCCCCTATGAGCATACACTACACAGAACCCTGGCATTCCACCCTGGATCCCCTATGGGCGTACACTACACAGAACCCTGGCACCCCACCCCAAGTCCCCTATGAGTGTACACTACACAGAATCCTGGCATTCCACCCTGGGTCCCCTATGAGTATACACTGCACAGAACCCTGGGATCCCACACTGGGTCCCCTATGAGTATACAGTGTACATAATCCTGAACCCTGTTTCTAAGAAAGTGCTTCCTTGCAGCATCACACCTAGAATGAGGCAAAACCACTTCTGGGATCATGCCTAGGCAGAGCAAAGCCAGGTCCACAGTGAGGCAGGTGCCACTCCCCAGGGTCAAGCGAGGACCAGAAGCTCTGACACGATGCCTTCTGCCTGCTCCCCACCAGAGACCCTTGTCTTGACAAACAGCCATGCAGAGCAAGCCCCAAGCCCCCAGTGGATCTTTGTCTTAGTTACAGTTTCTATTGATGACCACGGCAGAAAGCACCATGGGGAGGAAAGGGTTTATTACATCTTACAACGTACAGTCCATCATCTAGAGAAGTTGGGGTAAGAACTCGAGGGAGGAACTGATGCAGAGACCAGGGAAGAGTGCTGATTACTGGTTTACTCATTTAAACTTGCCCACCATGCTTTCTTATGACACCAATGACCACCTGTCCAAGGGTGGCATCGCCTAACCAAGGGTGGTACCACCTATCCAAGAATGGCAGCACCTATCCAAGAATGGCAGCACCTATCCAAGAATGGCGGCACCTATGGTGAACTGGGCCCAATGATCAGCAATCAATCAAGAAAATGCACCACAAGCTTTTGGAGTCATTTTCTCAATTGAGGTTTCCTCTTCCAAAATGACCAAAATGACATAAAACTAGCCAGCACAGACTTGGCATCCATACTCCTACCTCCCTACCGCAAACCTGTCTCAGATCCCGGCCCTGAGTCTGATTCTTAAATGTGAAATTCACTGTGTCCCAGAAGTTTCTCAGGTGCATGCTGGGTGCATATGGGAAGAGAGGTATCTTCTACATCCTGAGTTGGGACCTGACTTCAGGGCTGGCGGAAGCTGAGAAGCAAGAGCATGCACAGCGCCTGTGAGGACTGGAAAGCTCAGCAGCCGTGGATGGGGAGTTTGCAGCAGCCCTTATGGGAACCATCTGCCCAGACCACGAACCACGTCTTATTCCTAAATAACCCCAAAGAAACTGGATCCCACCCCAGAAAACTTCAATGGAGTTCTCTCTTCTGCTCAGTGTCTTCAGCTTCTGCCTTCGTAGGGAGGTATCAGAAAGAGGTTTCTGAAGTACATGCTTTCCTTTTTAGCCATTCCTGGGTGAGAACACCCATGCCCAACAGCAAGCCAGGCAGGAGTTGGCAACAGTGCCTCCATGCTACCCTCCTTGGGGTGTGCAGAGATGGTCACGCGTGTAGTCAGGGCCAAGAGTGGTGCTTCACGGGGCAGGGAGTATGGTGATACAGTGTTTGCATGTATCACACCTGTGAAAACAGCATGTTGGGAAATAGCATGGCATAGCTAGGACATGAGGGGCTTTTAGTTGGGTGGAGGGGCTCCTGGTTACTGTTGGTTTCCTTGGCAGGTGAGTCACAGCCTTCAAATTGTTCCCATAATCACCTTCCTTCTGATTCGGGCTCCCCTCTTCTTCCTTGTCTTTGGACCCTGAATGTCATGGCCCACCTCGGCTCATCTCCCCATCTCTTGATCTATAACGCCATCACACCTGCAAAGTCCCCTTGGCCACCGACAGACACTAGCATAACTCTCAGGGTTGGGAACCAGGGCATCCCTGGGAGCCATTACTCTACTCCAGAGATGAACACAGGTGGAATTTTCTGGTCACCCCAAATTCATGGAGTGGGGTGCCTGTTTGTGCAGCCTTTCTTTCTCTCCCTAAGCTGTTGCGGATTTCACAGAAACAGAACAATGGCTGTCACATGCTGTCGCGAGGGAGCACAGCATCCTCTCTTCAAGATCAGAAGGATGTAGCAGGGAAGCGCTGTGGGTACCTCCTGCACACTGTGACATCAAGGTCACTGTGATCCAGGCACATTGTGGTGACAGTGACATGCTCAAGGTCGCTGAGCCCAGTGTGAGGCAAGGAGGAAAGCCCCCACCTTCCCGGGGAGCAGCGCTCATGAAAGGCATGCATTTTGCTCTCAGATTTTAAAGCTCCTTTTACCTGCTGTGACACGTACTCGCGGGCCAGGAAGAGCCCTGTGTTTCCAGCCATTTCCACGCTGTGACACCGGGGACGTGCCCACCTTGCTAATTGGGGAGGATTAAATGGAGCAGCCAGCACAAAGCCTGCAGCAGCACTGTTTCAGAGCGGGAGCTGAGCTGACAGCAGCTTTCCCCTTCCTCCAGGCATGGCCCTGGCAGAGCCTGCCTCCCTCACAAAGGCAAGAGGCCACACTGCCTAGGAATGGCGTCTTCCCACCTGCAGATTCCTGCTTCTCCCAGCCCGGAATAGCTCAAGTAGGCTGTGACCTCGGCAAGCACCCTTGAGAGAGTCTCGAGGCGCCTTGAGAAATTGCACAAGAGGCGCTCTGCATCTGGGCTGGATCTATTATTCATGCAAGCGTGTTTCAGCGAGCTGGGTAATTTAGAGCCTCTTGGAGAGTGCTCTCTGCAGCAGCCATAAACCACGTTCCCAGTGCTCCAGGGGAAAATTACCTTTCCATTGCTCCAGCTAGGGGTCATATCAGAGATTTCACCCAGGGAAGTGAGGGCTGAGGAGGGGCCCAGACAGTCCAGGGCTGGAGGGCCCTCCGGAGCCTACGCTGGGGACATCTCGGCCTGTCGCTTCCCGGATGACCTCTGGAGCTTGAGCTTCCTCACTGCGGAATGAATGCTGACGGCTGCAGATGCCTAGCAGCCAGGCTTGTGCAGGAGGAGCCCAGCTCCCGCTCTCTACTGGGAGCCTCAACTGATCTGCTGCCTCTGGCATCGGTGCTCCAGGGTCATGGATGCCTGTCTTTCTGACTCGGGATCCAGGACACGGGAGGCACAGTGACAGGCACCCGGAAGCACAGACCCACCAAATGCCTATCTCTCTCCATCTTCACAAAGCTGTCATCTTGATATATTTAAAAACCTACAACAAATACAGATGCACAGATTCGTCCCCCCCCCTCCCCAGAAAGTAGAGCATCGACACTAACACGCGCCGCTCACACATCCCAACGAGCAGGGACGCATGCAAAGAAGAAAGCATTAGCGTCCGTTTTCAGACATCAGAGACATGATGAGAACCCGAGGCCAGCGCTGGCTTCAGGCTTTATTTTTAGCGGTGAGAACGTGGCACATGTGGTGTGGCTGCTTCCCCCTCTTCAGTGCAGCGCTGCTGTCATTTCATCCCACAAATGTTTGGCTGCTCTACAGAACAACAGCTCTCCCACCCCACCCGGCCAACATGCTGGGCAGGAGCTGGATAAATCTCCAGGTGCCCGGGTCTGTGGCAGGCGCTGCTCTCCGCCACCGCACTGCTGGCATGACTTGGGCTCTCCAGGGCATTCTTCATCCAACAGGCCTGGCTGCTTGCATCTTATCTCACTCCTTCAAGCCTGGATGTGACACTTCCTCGGGCTCTCTTGTGCCCGTGGCTGTCGGCTGGTGACAAGGACATCTGTGGGGATGCAGACCCCGGGGTGAGAGGGAAAGCGGCTGCGAGCTGAACACCTGCAGTCCCAGTGGGGCCAGCGCTGCCACCTTAGGTGTCAGGAGGAGTCCGGGATGCCAGTCAAAGGCTGACATGCAGTTGGGCTCTCGCTGAGTTTCTGCCAGCTTGGGGGCCTCCAAATCATGGCCCTGTCACTGCAGGGATGGTGATGTTCCCCTGGGGCGCCGGAGTGACAACCCAAACCTCATCCTTTAATTTCTCAGGCCTTTGATTGTTCTATTTTCCGTCTATTAAAAAAGGAATAACCCATCTGGTCGGAAAATGTTGTGAATGTACTAAATGCCACCAAACTGTTCACCTTGAAAGAGAGGGTTTCTATCTCAATAAAGAAAACTGTGTGGCTCAGTTGGTAGGGTGCCTGGCCAGCATGCAGAAAGCCTGGGGTTCAGTTCCCAGCACTGCATAAACTGGGCATTGTGGTATACACCTATGATTCCAGCACTCGGCAGTTGTTGGAAGGAAACCCGAAGTTCAAGAGTTCTTTGGTTACAGACTGAGTTTGAGGCTAGTCTGGGTTACAAGAGACCCTGTCTCCAATAAGATAAAATGAAATCTAAAAGAAGAAAAAGAATATGTAAAATAGATAACCGAGACTTTGAGATCTTTAGAACTGTGCAGAACCTCAGAGGCCATCTGGGCAAACAGCCTTATCTGCAGATGGCAACTCAGGCCACACCCAGGATCATAAGAGAGAAGGATACTGAAGCCCAGCACCTCCATTCCGGAATCAGGATCCCACTCTTTAATGTTTCCATGTTTCTTCTTTAGGTGCCTGTCTAAACAGGATCCTGATTGGCTGCTTAGTTGTTGTTATTCTTTGACCCTCTGGCCTAGGTGCCGGACTGAGTCGCCTTGCCTGATGGCTGTTGTTCCCCACGGATGCCACTCTGTGACAAAACGCACCAATCCCTGGGCTCCTTTGTGTTTAGGATCACGATGAGCAGTTGTGGACGTTCATCCCCTGATTCTGCTCTGCCTACTCCTGTGGCCAGGAGTCCTGACCCTCAGGGCTCGGTTTAAGGATCCCATGGCAGCTCACTGCTCCTCCCAGAGAGGCCAGAGAGACTGGAGTGTGGTTCAGAAACTAGAACAGAAGATGACACTTATGAGGGGGGCTCCAAGGGACTGACTCTTGAAGAACTGCAAGACACCTCCTATCTTTCATAGCAGGACTTCCTGAGAGCAGCGGGAAAGTCGGTTACCAAGAGTGAGGGCATCAATGCCAGTGGGCAGTGCGCTGCTGTTCCTAGGCTGGGCCAGCAGCTGGCCTCCTCATAGCAGCGATGTCCTAGTGAGGTCACTGTGGCTCTAGTTACAAAGGGATATTGATGCACCTGTTGTATGATAAGCGTGGCCCAGCCCTGTGGCTGCCAGCCAGAAGCTGCTAGTTGTCATGACATCCTAGGAGCAGGTACACAGGTACTCCAGGGATATCAAGAGGTGAGGGTGTATCCAGGGTGGGTCATGACCTCTGTTGGCTCAGGACTTGAGAGTCCCACAGAAGACTGCCTCCCTATTCCCAGAAGTCAGACAAATGAATATCTTGTGTCAGGGGGCTGGGTGTGTGTTGGGGGTGGGGTGTCATGGAGGTGAAGGAGGGGAAGGTCCAGGAGGAAAGAAAGCAGAGGCATATCTTATGTGGGGGCGGGGATTAGAGAGAAAGCAGGAGAACGGGGGGGGGGGGCGCAGAAACACTGAAGTGGGGAAGGAAAGAGAAACACTAAGGTGCAAGGTGCGGAAGGGAGCAGGAACATGGAGGGAGAGGGGGAGCAGGAGCACTGGGGTCTGGGAGGAGGCAGAATCACCAAGGGGCAGAGCACAGGATTGTAAGGAGGAAACAGGAACACTAAGGCTGGGGGAGGAAGCTGAACCCTGGGGTGGTATGGGGCAGCGGGAGAGGTGAAGCAGGACCACAAGATGGTGGGTGGAGGTGGGGAGTGGGGGACTCTCAACAGAGGAGAGGCTAGGGTGGGCTTCCCCATACCAAAGCAGCAGGCAGGTGAGCTGTTGGTGGTACCTAGGGGAATCTACTCCAGTGAGGCTGGCCTGGGTGATACATGTCAGAGTGACCAGACAACAGAGAAGGTGGCAGGCAGATGTGGTGTGAATAGGATTGACCGAGGGGCTGAGTCTGAGGCTTGGAAGCTGAATTACAAGGCAAGGTTGTCACATAGGGGCTCTCTTTTCTGTCTGTTCCTACCTTCTAGGGAAGCAGCAGATCCAGCACAGGCCCGAGTCTAGGGACACTCCCCTAGCTCTTCGTTCTGTCCTCAGGGCCTGCAGTGAGGTTGATGCAACCTGTAAGCTCTCATGTGCTCTGATAACTACTGGGCTGTACTGAGAAGGTGAGCCGCGGGGTGGTGTACACAGGTGGTCTCGTTGTCTGGAGATCAGAATCCCCTCATTGGATACTTCCATTCACTGGCCCCACCCTAACTGTTTAATTTGCGTATTTATTCCACACCAAGTGATTGTGTCTCCCTTCAGGTGTGGTGGAGCAAGTACTCACACGCTGTGTGAGATTGTAAGGCTAAAAGGCAATTGCAGAGAAGCGGGGAGGAAAGCAGTCCCGAGGACCACAGTAGTATTAGGGTTCCTGTGGGCACGGCATGGCTCAACAATGCCAGTGTAAGAGAGTAACCCAGGTGCCCAGCAGAGGGTTCCAGTGGGCATGGCGTGGCCCAACAATGCCAATGTAAGACAGTAACCCAGGTGCCCTGCAGGGGATGAATAGACAATGAAAGTGTGGGGGCACAGAGCGCTTGGGGCTTAGGACTTAAGAGGGCAGTGAGGCAGATTATCCTTTTGGGTAACAGAGCAATTAGGAGAGTTATTAATGCTGTAGAAAGACAGACACCGTGGTGGGAACTCTGAAGAGACTCAGGTCCCCAGGGCAGAGTAGAAATCCCTTCTCATGGGTTCCAGAGGAGGGAAGGTGTTCGATGCCCCGTGACTAATGATTAATGCATAGGGCGTACTTGCCATCGGGCTGTGAATGAATCAGATATGAGACTGGGAAGAGGAAAGTCTAAAAACACAAGCTACCGTAATTCTGGAAACCAAAAGACTGTCATTTCAGGAGCCATCCCAGTTTGACCAAAACGGAGGACCTTTCTGAAAGGCTTTGGCCCTTACTAACAGTATGCATATGCATGCACGTGCGTGCATGCATCCATGCGTGGGTGTGTGCGTGCATGCATGCGTGCGTGTGTGCAACCTAGAACAAGATTCAACCTCGAAAAGACAAGGAGTCCTGGACAGGATGAAGGTAGGTGACACCATGATGTGTGGCCAAGATAGTCATCTTACCTGTAGATGAGTTACACTATGACTTACATCTTACATCTTACACTATGTACCCGAGTGTACTGCACACTGGAGCCGGGGTAGGGAGCAGGCCCCAGACTTCACCTAAGATGGATGAAGATGGATATGGAGCTCAGGTGCCTTATGGGTGAGTGGTGTGCAAAGCGATTAGTACATGTGTACGTGTATCAAACCATCCCACCGCATACTTTGAACACGCACGATCTCTGCCAATTATTTTAAAATCTCATAAATATTTTAATTATTTTGAAATCTTTGTCAATTATTTTAAAACCTCATAAATATTTTAATTATTTTAAAAATTATTTTTAAATCCTCATGAATAAAGCAGAAGGCGAGCCGGGTCATAGCAGGATGTTTACAAACACAAATAACATGATAAAAATTAGTAGAAAAGTAGGGAGAATAAACAAAGGGAGCGGGAGTTTTGTGAATTTGAATCATCATCCCAGGCCTGAATTTGGGGAGGGGGAGAGAGCTGGACTCTTCTCCATAGTCCCTTTGATTGGATATGCACATCTGTGGGCAGAGCAAGCAGGCAGCATGGCCGTGGCCAGCTCACTTCAGGCTTCCCCCTCATTTCACAGAGAAAGATACTAACCATCCAAGGGTCTTCCCAAGGTAATACAGCAGCAATATGTGGCCAACCTGAGGCATCTGTAGACTTGAAGGTCAATGGAATTCTGCAATATCACATGACATGAGCTGCCTAGGACAGCCTCCTGGCCCTGAGCCATGCTCACAGCACTGCACAGACAAATAAAGACATTCTTCTGGGGACAGAAGAATCACATCCTGTACCACGTCTCTGATTATTTGCCCCCTCCTCATTTCTGATGTTTGGGTTGGGAGCCTTGACTTTTAAAGGCTGAGCCACCTCTCTAGCCCCGCCCTCTCCTTTTCTGAGCATCTTTTACCATGGTGCTCAGCATCCTTGAGGATGTCAAGTGAGGGTCTGTGTACAACGGCACAGCAGATAATAAATTCCTTGTATGTCTTTGTTGTTGGCTGGGCTTCTCGGGATGGTTTATCAAACCCTCGTGAACTTTTCCGCTGGCTCTTTATCAAAGGCAGTCTATTTGCATGTTAAGATGAGGGAAAAGAACAACCACTTTAAAAGATAAGGGTTGGAATTTATAAGCCTTTACAGACTGTTATTTCTTTCACTGGGGGGAAATAAAAATGGGAGATAGTAAGAAGGCAGGGTACTGCAGATAACATCATTTAGAGGATTTTGAAACCTGGTATAATTTATCATCATATAAGATGCTTTGGTCTGCAAGATCAAAGTGACTGGTGCTATCTGTCTGCATGCAGCCCATTGAATTGCCTCTTCAGAGTCCCAGACAAACATTTCATTAGCTGCCATTCATCAGGAAACTGGGTTGAAACTCCAAATCCCTTCTTTAAAAAAGCTGGATTGCATTTCCTACACGTGGTACTTAAAACAAAAAACAAAAACCAACCATTTGTATGGCACTTCTCTTCAGAGTGCTCAAACATTTCGCTTCCCAAATATTTGTAGTCTTCCTGACCCTCCTTTCTAGTCACGAGCTTTATTCTTCTCATTTCTCACGCAGAGGCGCAAAGACACAAACTATTTCAGCGCGTCAAGTCAGTCTGGATCCAGGCAAGAAAACCATGATGTCATTTAAAAAGCTATTGACTGCCGGCAACAGCTGTGACACTCAGCTCGGCAGTCATCTCCATCAGAAATCTGTAAGAGGGGCAGGAAGGTGATGTGGGCTGGAGTTTTTCAAACACGTGGGGTTGTGTTGAGATTCCTGAGGTGGCATCGCGGAGGGAGGCGGTAGAGACGGTCAGTTAGGAATTCTGTCTGCCTGTGGACTGTAAACTGTACCTGATGGATCATGAGTCTAACTTGCCCCATCTTAGGTGGGGCATTTACAGCAGTGGGGGTGTCCAGATATTCCACACTAGCTGCCAACAGCTCATGTGAACTGTTCCCTACCAAAACCACACCCTGGGGTTTGTCTGATGCAAACGTGGAGGAGCTAGACATACATCAGTATCTCACCAAGAAGATACTGGTAAGCCCAATGAAACGTTCATCTGAAGCTATGCGAGAGCCACACAGGCATTGGAGGCTTGACGACCCCCCCAGACAGATGCCCACAGGGGATCCTCCTCTCAATGCTAGAAGAAACAAGCCTGGGAGGTGGACTGAGCTACCAAGGGCAGAAAAGACAGTGGCAATCCCGAGGTTTGAACTTCAAAAGCACATAGGAAAAGAAGGTACGAGGTATCTTGGACAGCTCAGAATACCATGACAGGATGTCACTGATGAGACACTGTCACCTTCTTACCACATGGAGGTGGGAAGCCTGGGGTTGAGCTGCAGTAATGACCCAGTCCAGATGAGGCTTTCCCTGGCTGTAGACACTGCTTTCTTACAGGTAGCATTCTCATGGGTAGCATTCTCAGTGGGTAGCATTCTGGTGTTCTCCTCCTCTTACAAGGGCACTAATTAAAGTGTCATGACCCCACCCTCGTGACCTCACTAAACTTAATTTTGTCCTAGAGACCCCACCTTCAAGTACCACCCTACTCCATACCCAAGGATGAGGAGAAAATCTTGAAAGTTGACACGGCGTAAGCGTGCACCTGCCTTCTGCCACTGCAGCCAAGCACCTGAGGTGGCCGAAAGGAAGGTTCATCCTGGTGTATGTGCCAGAGGTTTCGGCCCAGTGACACCTGGCCTTTGATGTTCTGGCCAAATATGATGATGGATGATTGTACCACTCACTTAATGGTAGACGAGCGGTAGTGGGAGAGGGGATTGGAGGCAAAACCCACTCTACACAGTTACCCCCAAGGACGTACTTCTCCAACCGGGCTCCACCTCCTACTGCTCCCTCCATCTAGCTGTGACAGGATTAACCCACAGCAACCCTGTGATCACAGCACTGGTTGGGGACTAAGCTATCAGCACACATGTCTTAGAGAGAGCACTTTGTATCCAAACCGTAACAAAAACGTAACTACCAGCTTCATGGGAGGAGCCAATATTCTCTTTTCCTGTCTCACTCTAGCCAGACTTGACGCCCCCTCCCATACACACTCATACAGACACTGCTCTGGGGAGCATTGAGGGGGTACACCAGAACTATGGACACCAATACTCAGAGGATCTTTCTGTGTTGTGGGCAGTAGTTGAAGTGGACATCTTGTCCTGGCCTCAGAATGGTTCTTCTGTGACATGCTTGCCAAGCTTTCGAATGGATCAGTCCCAGTGCTGAATGCCTTCTCCAGGTCTAGCCTCCCATCAGTACATCCAACCCTGGGCTGGTGCTTGGGGCAGATGGTTTCCTTAACACACCAGATAACAAACATTTAAAAGCTATTGTAAGGGCCAGGGAGATGGGTCAGTGGCTAACTGAAGGACCAAATTTGGGTGTTCCAGAACTCACATAAATGCTGGGTGGGCATGATGGTTAACCTGAAATCCTAGCCTTGGGAAACAGAGACAGGCTATCCCAAGACCTGTACCACTCAGTGTAGAAGATGGAAGAGTAGAGAATATTTATTGTGGAGAATAATTACAGATTTAAATGTCAAGTCTCCACATACATGTGCACGCATACACAGGCATGCATGCTCCCATGTGTCTCTACATGCATATACACACACAACACACAGAAGAAAACGGGGAGAGAAAAGCTATTGTAGAGTTTGCCTTAGTATATGAAGTTATGTCAGTTACTGATATTAAAGAAGTCAGGTAACCAATCATCTCACCCCCATGATTCAGCTGCCACCCCACTACAGGGGACTGGAGTTGCCCCCATTGCTTCACAGTTGTGAACATGGATGTCACAGATCTTGCCTGGACACATGGTGATTCTTGTTTGGCGTCTGTACCTTGGTAAAGTCCGAGAAGTGGAACTTAGGAGACAAAGCCAGGCACATTTAAGGCTTCTGATTTCTGCTGCACAATTGTCTCCTGGAAGTTGTAGAGACGACTGCTCCTCGGTGAGGCCGCTTGTGATTTCCAGCATAGTAAGCCCTCCCTTTCAGGTTAGGACCACTGTCATCATACACACAGCGCCTCTATAAATTAGTTCTGACCTCATACACTTTCTGTTCTGTTCCATTACCAGGTCACCTTTTCTAGCTCCAGGGGTTGTGGAAAAAAACTGCTTAATTATCGCATCTCCATACATTTTTATAACAGGAGAAAGAGTCCCTATTAAATTTTCAATTAAATTATTTATTCTCTAATGAAATTTAGAAGTACTCTGAATGTTTCTACCCAATTGTATTTTTTTATTGAAGATGTTTACATCGATACCTTAATTTGCGAAGAGGCAGCATTTTCATCCTTCTCGGCTCTTCTGGCCGAGCACAGAGTCCCGTCCCAAGGAGCCTCCTGCTCTCTTAGTCTCTTTAGTTAAGTTTCGTAATTCCGTTAGTGTGGGTTCCCTCTGCTCATTGCTGACATTTTGTCTTATGCACTCTCTGTCGGTCCAGTTTTTCCATCTCAGACCCTTTCCTTCCTCACAAATGAGACGCCTTCTTTATAACTTGGCCTAGGAGGAACCTACCACATACTTGCTACAAAATTCTTAGTTGGAATGTTTTTTTTGGTGTGTGTGTGTGTGTGCATTATCGATGGTATCCAGGTGTCTTCTGGATTTTCATGTCTGGGAAACTTGCTGGCTTTATTTGTCCTGTGCACAGTCCTGAGGTTTACTTTCCTGCAGCTGTTCTGAAGATTTCCAATTGACCACTGGTTGTCAGTAACTTAGAGGCTTTGTGCTTTCGTTCATCTCTGCTCTTCTCCAGTGTCCAACCAGCTTCTAGCATTAAAATCCCCGTTACTGTCTTTTTAGTAATCTTTGTTCACCCTCCCCTACTTTGCCTTAGTTTTAATTTTCTTCCATCCTTGCATGGCTCTCAAAACCGTATCTTAATTCCACTGTCCTTCCCTCCTGCTGGCCCATGCTACTGTTAATCCTGGGCTGGGACTTGAATTTTTAATCTGACTTTGTTTTCAGTTCTAGGCTTTCCACCTTGCAACATTTCCCTTCCATCTTTGCTACAGTAAAATAAACACATTATCAACCTTGTCATCTCACCCCTCCTTAAGTATGCGGCTTGCTGGGAATGACTGCCACCATTCGTTTCCAGAACCTTTCATCTTCTCAACCCAGCCTGGGCCCTTTAGACCTAAGATCTCCACTTAGGGAATTCTTGCTCTATAGACTAAACACTCCAGGCCTTGCGTGTGAGTAGAACCTTGAGGTAATTATCAGTCTGTATGTACTTATTTGGCGTGCTACAAATACTTATTTTCTCCTCCTCCCCAGCCTAGCTTTGCCCACTCTTCTTGCTCCTTGATCAGATTTCCTCTCTTGCATTCAGCCAGAAAGTGTCCACAGGCTTTTATGCCAGCATTCTGTGTGTGCATACATATGTGTGCACACGTGTGAGCGTTTCACTGATGTCTGCCAACAATAGTAATTTGTGTGAAAAAGGTAGCCTTATGCTCATATTAAGTGACCCTAAGATACCTCTTACAGCTTTTCATTAGTGACCATCAGGCAGCATGGGATGTCAATACCAAATATAGCTCTCATCTAAAGGGATTAAGAAACAGTATATTCTGAAACCAAGTAGGTGTGACCATGTCCTCGGAACACAGATTCAGATGGCTTCAAATATCATGCACGAACACACAAAATGGTTTCATGAAGTTTTTATAGAAAACAAAAAACATAAATCTAAACATTTTTCAAACACATTGATGAAATATCAGTATTTGGGTATGCTGATTAGTTTTTTTCTTCCACTTGACACAATCTAGACTCAACAGGGGAAAGGAAATCTCGATTGAAGAATTGCCTAGATCAGATTGCCCTGTGACCATGTCTGTGAGGAACTGTCTTGATTGACAATTGATATAGAAGGGCCCAGACCATCATGGGTGGCATCCTTCCTCCAGAGGTGGTCCTATGCTGTACGGGAGAGCTAGAGAAGCCTGAGCCGGTGAACGTGACCGAGATCGAGCTGACAGTTCACATTCCTCTGCAACAACTGACCTGGAAGTGCAAGCTGAAACCACCCCTTCCCTAAGTTCCTTTCAGTCCGAATGTTTTATCACAGCAACAGAAAGTGGAGAACAGCCTTTTACAGAAAAGCAGAGGGATCCGCTATAGGCTCCAGACGCTCCAGTCAATGGAAGCTCGTATTTCTGTTAATATCTTCTCAAAGCACTCTGCCTGATACTAAGAAGATAGTAGGTCAGACATAAAGGCAGGCAATGGATGGTTGTCAGGCAAACACTAGAAAATTTGATCACAGATCTGTAACCCTCACCTCTACACCCTCAAAGTTCTAGTCAGTTAAGCTAGTCTTGTGGAATCTTTAATATAGCTGCATTTTTTTTTTCTGCTGAGAATTTCATCACCCACATTCAGAGGAAACAGTGAAGGAGGCCAAGGGACCCTTGCGCCTACATATGTTGGAAATGTTGGAACCACCTTTTTTTACACCCACCAGAGAACAGAATGCTTGCCCGTGGTGGTCAGGGAGGCTTCGGGCTTCCTAGTTGGCTCTTCTTCCTCCAGATACCTTTGCTATAGTAAGAAATGGTAAAGGAAAGAAAGACCAGAAGATCAGTCTACCCCAGGAGGGAAGCCTGAGCCTCACATATCTTTTTCTTTACTAAAGGGTTTTACAGCTAAAGTACCTTCAGAAACTTTCCCTATCAGTTTTCCTATCTTGGCAAGGGCCCAGAGGAAGATGAGTAGTTCTTGATAAGCTACAAGATTTGTAAGAGCTAATGTAAAACAAAAATGAATAGCCCTCTTCTTGGCAGTAACAGCAGCATTATAGGAGCTAGGATGGAGGTTTTTGGAGTTCAAGTTCACCCTGGGCCATAAACTCATCTTCAGCGTCTGGCAGGGGGCCTCACGATTCCAACCATGAAAAACAGGATGCTTTATCACTGGGCCCAACTGGGGCCTGTGCCCCTCTTTCCTGTCCTCACACATAAGGCCCAGCTTAGAGACTCGGGAGATTTTGTTTCATAGTTGTGTTTTCCTCAGACTTGTCTTTGCATCTAAACTAGAATCAAGCACAGATACACAATCCCCAGCAAGAGCCTGCAGACACATAGCTCAGCAAACCCAGCCTGCTCCTGCAGGATCCTAGGGAAGAGAACGGACCAACCTGGCCTCGGCCCTCTTTTGTACTAGCAAGTGGAGCTTCTCCAGCTAAAACTAGCCAGACAACCCTGGGAGTGGATGCAGACTGTGCAATCCACCAGTCCAGAAATTGCTGCTGCAGACAATAAGGAGTTCTTTCCGAGAAAGGAACTAACTACTCAAGGCACACGCACCCTCGATCGCTGCACTCATACACTGCATACAGATGCAGAGAAAAGGCAGGTGCACAGGCACCCATCCAAAACCAAAGAAGAGCGGGTTGAAACTACAGCTGTCCAGCTGTCACTGAGCCCCCCCCTAAACGGACAGTCCATCATGCCTGGTTGCTACATTGAGAATTCTTGGTTGCACTGCGCTGACCAAGCCGCGTTAAAATGCACGCTCTGCTTCTTTATTTAAACAGTCGGGGAGCTCTACAGGCCACAGCAGTCAGCCTCACACAGAGAAAGCAAGGAGCAAAGGGAGTAACTGCAACCCCCACCGCGCTCCTCCGCAGCTTTGGCTTAGCGGCGTACTGCCTAGGCCGCGGGGCAGGCCTGGGCAGCGCGGAGCATGCTGGGCACTGCAGTTCTTTGCTCCTCAACTCTCACCGGCGGCTCCGGTGCAATGCATAGTGGTAATTGTAGTCTACAGTGCTCCGTTTCAGCCTGGCAACGCCCCAGAGCAGTGCATGCTGGGAAATGTTCTTCATAATTTCCCTAATAGAAGCCGCATGGTCCCCTTTCTGCGCAGGCTGGCCTGGGACCACACCTTTCATCATGGAACTGGCCGACTGCAGTGCCTTCTGGGAAATGTAGTTCTTTAGCTCTTGCGGTTCAAAGCCCGGATGTAGTCTGGTTTGGCACATCTGAGCGGAGCTCCCCATGACATCCTCAACCTGCACATAACCCTGAGTTCTGACTGAAGATCGGACCTGTAAACAAAACATAAAACAAACAAACAAACAAATTTGCTCAAAGCTGGCTAGCACCAGGCAGAGATAATAAGGTCAACCTTAGAAAAAATTAACCAATATAAGACATTTACAAATAATAAGAATAAGAATAAAAAACGTGAAAATAATTAAGATATAGCTGAACAAAGAGTTTACAAAGTCAGATTTCCAAGGAGCCCTAGTCATCTGAGAGTTATTGCTAACCTTGAAATACAAACTCTGAAGTCATTTTTTAAAATTTAATTTTTACAGTGTGTGTGTGTGTGTGTGTGTGTGTGTGTGTGTGTGTGTGTGTGTAGCTATGCACTCTACTTGACTGAACTGGATCCCCAGTCTTGTTTCTGTTTTTTAATTAAAATTTAATATTTTTCAGTTCTGAGGATTCAAATCAAGTCCTTGAACACATGAAGGATAAGTACTTTACCACTGAGCTTGTCCTAACCTGTAATTTTTAACTTTAAATAGTATATTTAGTGTGGCTATTTATAGTATACAAGATGGTTTTTTGATATAAGCATACATTAGGAAATTATTTGGTCAAGAAACTGGCATCCACTATCACATGCTTTTTGAGGTGATTAGGAACTAATCTAAATATCTATCAACAGATGAATAGATGGCGCATGTGATGTATATACATCCTGAATTATTATTCCGCCTTAGAAAAAGAGGAAATTCTGTAACTAGCAACAACATAGATGAATCTTAAGAGCACTATGTCTAAGTGGAATGAGCCAGGCACAGAAAGACAAGCATTTCGTGAGCTTGCTCATGTGTGGAGTCCCAAAAAGTGTAAGCCATAGGAAGAAAGAACAGAATGGTGGTTTCAATAGTGAGAGGTAGATGGGAGAAGTCGGGGAGAGGGTGACCAAGGAATAGCTCACTAGAAAGGCAAAATAACATCAGATATAGTATATGATGTAATTATGGTTAATGACAATTATGTAACAAACATGGATCCACAGTAATAATTTCGGTAAACTGATTTATGTATCAGAATACAGCATACACATATACCTTCCGGCATATATCTGGCAGGGTGATTGTTGGGTTATATGGTAGTTACATTTTTAACCTTTTGGGGAAACTCTATACTCATTTCTATAATGCCTGTTATAATGGCTATCTTGTTAACTTGACATAACTGGGAAGAGTAAATTTGAGGTGATCGATCATCTTCATCATATTGGCCTGTAGCCATGTCTGTGGGGGGAAATTTTCTTGTTTGTTAGTTCATCTAGGAGGGCCTAGCCCAATGTGAACATTGCCATCCCTGGGCAAAAGGTCCTGGGTTGTCTAACAAAGCAATCTGAGTGCGCCCTGGGTAGCAAGCCTGTAAACAGCGATGATCCTGATCCTTATTCCTCCCCCAATGGTGGGTGGACTGTAACCTGTAAGTTGAAACAAACCCTTTCTTCATCAGGTTGCTTTTGGTTAGTGTTTTATCACCATACCCCAAAGCAAACTAATTAAGTTGTGATAATTTATATTCCTATTAGCTGTGCTTCATGGTTCCTTTAAATCCATATCCTTGGATGTATTGGCTGTGTTTTGCCTTCTTAGTGAAGACCCAGCAGTTCTCAGCCTGTGGGTTGTGACCCTTTTGGGGGGAGTTGAATGACCCTTTTACAGAGACTTCCTAAGACCGTCAGAAAACACAGATATTTGCATTACAATTCATAGCTGTAGCAAAATTACAGTTATGAAGTAGCAACAAAAATAATGTTATGGTTGGGGGTCAGCACAACGTGAGGAACTGTATTAAAGGGTCGCAGCATTAAGAAGGTTGAGAACCGTTGTGGTCGTCTTTTCTGACTGAGGCAAAATTGTATCATGATTTTCATTGCACCATAATTTGTGATGTTCAACAATTTTCGTGTACCTATTGACCATTTGTGTGTCTTCTTTTGAGGAATGACTATTTAATTCCTTTATTTATTCCCTTTTTTATTTGTGCTATTAGTTCATTTGCTGTTGAGTTGAATTCTACACATTTTAGATAGTATCCCCTTAGTAGATGTATGATTCATAACTGGTTTTCCTCACTATATAAGTGGTGACTTCACTGTTTGTTGAGGAATATTATCTTAAGCTGTGTTGCTTTTGTTTATGCTGCTTTTGTTTAACTCTGTGAGGCTGTGATTCTTTGTCTAAAACACCTGATGGCTCTAATAAAGAGCTGAATGGCCAATAGCAAGGCGGGAGAAAGGATGGGTGGGGCTGGCAAACAAAGAAAATAAATAGACTTAGAGCCCAAGAGGGGAGCAAGAGAAAACGAGAGGAGGACTTCGGGGGTCAGCCACCCAGCCAGCCACAGGGTAAGAGTGAAAGTAAGATATACAGAAGAAAGGAAAGGAAAAGCCCAGAGGCAAAGAGCAGTTGTGTTAATTTAAGAGAAGCAGGCAAGAAACAAGCCAAGCTAAGGCTGGGCATTGCTAAGAATAAGCCTCTGCGTGTAGTGTATTTGGGAGCTGGGTAGTGGGTCTCCCCCAAAGTCAAAAGAGTAAAGGAATAAAATGTCACACATCTACTATTGATGGCTTCTTTGGCACTACAGAAAATTTTCATGCGGCATGACCCCACTTTTTAAGTAATGTGTCACGTGTGTGCTTATGCTCCATGGTTTGGGCCTTGGTGCTCGTATCTGAACTAACTTTTCTCAGAGAAGTGTTACTCAGCACCCCTATTGTATTCTCCAGTTTTATAGCTTTACATTTTATGTTTAAGTCTTCAACCCATTTTGTGTTGGTTTGTGTATGGCGTCAAGGTCTAGCTTCATTTTTCTGTGTTGTCTGCGTATCATTTACTGGAGAGAAAGTTGCGTTCCCAGTTCTGTTCCTGGAACCGTGGCTAAAACGTGTTCATAAACGCACAATTTTCCATTTGTTCAGTTGGTCTGTATGTTTATCTGCCAGGACCACTCTCCTATTGCTGTGGCGAATTTGGAGATCAGGTAGCAAAGATGCCTACAGCTTTGTTCCCTTTGCTTAGCTTGCTTTGGTGACTGAATGTCTTTTGAGAAACTGTATCTTAGGCATTAATTTTATTTTGGTGAAGGTACAATTTGGGTTCTGTTAACAATTGCACCTGAATCTAGAACACCCTGGGGCACGCACACAACTTAACAATCTTAATTCTTTCAATCCATTAACACAGAATGTCTTTCCATCTTTGAATTTTTCATTTTTCTTACTGGTGTTCCATTCATAAATCCCCCGCGGTCCTGTTCTGACAAAAGTCATTTGATTATCACGTGATCATCTTCATGCGATGTTGAATCTGCTTGGCCATTATTTTTGCTGAGGACTTTCACATCTGTTTTCATCTAGAATATTGTTTTGCAGTTTTGTTATATTATGACTTTCTTACCAGTTGAGCAGGAGTTTCGGTGCATGGGGGGCTGACTGCAGTGGGGAGACAGAAAAGCCAAGGTGGGAAGGCACAGGTTTAAGAAGATGGGGAACCAGAAGGGTACACATGAATCTTATTCTTGGAGTGTGACATGATTGTTGTTCAGGACAACAGACAGAGCTTTGTGCAGAGCAGCCCACACCCAAGGGTTTTCCCATAGGCCCAGGCTTGCATGGTCAAGCTGGCTGCACACCTGTGTGATAGCTATGCTCAAGGGACCTGCACAGACTCCATCATGTGAGCTTGAAGTTTCCATGTTTGACTTGGAAAATCAGTTCTTCCCAATGTGAGCACGGGGATAAGTTCAAGGAGGAGTTTCTCTGGTGACTCTTAAGAGCCCTTATTGGACATCCCTTGGGTCTCCTGGGGCTGGTTATCACCAGCCTCCCTGAGAAGTCAGCAAATCTGTGATGCATCATTCAGCCCAAGGCTGGAATCCAACATAAATTTCAGGGTTTGACGTCCTCTTCTCTTTTGTCCTTCTCACTAATTTTAAAGATTCCATGATCATAAAATAACTGAAAATGTAGGCTCAAGATGTATGCAGGATCTGTTTTAAATGCCACGAATATGGCCTAGACCAAATGCCATCCATTTGAAGGGGTCTGTCTTGCTGTCCATAATCTGAAATCTTGTCTACTAACAAAGACTACTGTGATACCCCACTGTTTCCAAGGAGTTTTCGGGTGCTGCCCCCAACACTTTGTCTTTGTGGTTCCCTTAAGCCTCAAACCTCTGCTACAGTACAGATGTGAAATGCCTCCATACGCTCATGTGTTCAAACATTTGGTCCTCAGATGATGGTATTCTTTAGGAAGTTTGTGGGATCCCTTTGGAACATATGGAAGAGCCAGCAGTGAATCACATGGAGCTAGCCTTGAGGGTGACACCCACTTCTGGTTCTGCCCTGAGCTTTCTACATCATGGTGTGGGAACTCTCTGACATGAGTTTTCCCCACCATGTTGGATTCTGTCTGTCTGCCTGCCTGTCGTCTGTCTCTTCTGAAATTGTGATCCAAAAATAAATCTTCCTCCCTTTAAAGTGTCCTGTGGGAAATTCTGCCATGGTAAAAAGGAAAGTAACACAGCAAATTGGCACTGAGAAGTGGTGGTTGTTGCTGTGATGAACATGGCCATGTGTTTTGTACGCTTTTACAACTGGTTTGTGGGTAGAATGTGGAAGGATTTGGAGTCATGAGCCAGAGAAACCTGAGAATTATGCAGGCAAAATTCAGAGAGTGATGTTTTGTTGACAGAGGTTCCTGTCCTGCCCGATTCCACAGCCATTCAGTTTCAAAGAAAACACACAGAGGTCTACATTAATTAAAAACTGGTTTGCCTATTAACTCAGGCTTTTTATTAATTAATTACTGCATCTTAAATTATCCCATAATTCTTGTTTGTGTTAGCCATGTGACTTGGTACTTTTATCAGCGAAGCATTCTTATCTTTCTTCCTCTGTGTCTGGGTGAAGACTGCAGACTCAGCCTTTCCTCTTCCAGAATTCTCCTGTTCTCACCGCCCTGCCTCTACTTCTTGCGTGGTCACTTCCTGCCTGGCTACTGGCCAATCGACATTTTATTAAAGTAATAATACAGTATAAGTGACAGGGTACAGGACCACTGTCCCACAGCAATGTTTGTGGGGGCTCAGAAGAACAGAATCCAATATCAGCATGATCTGGAGAGATCACACTTGTAGAGTTCAGATGAGATGTCTATCAGGGTTAGGGGCAATTTGTGTGACATTCTGTCAAAGGAGATAGTTATGTTCTTGCTTCCAGGACATCTGGTGAGGCTGGATTCAAAAGTAATGAAATAATTAATTGGGTGAACGAAATTTAAAGATGGTGCAGCATTCGGATCACACTTGCTGCCTTGAGGTAGGTCTAAAGTGGGAATGCAGATCAGACAACAAGCAGGGAGATGTGAAAATTAGAAGCTTGGTGGAAACAGATGTGAAAAATCTGGAGGACAAAGCAAGCAGCTTATTTTGTTAAAGTGCCAGTCATTAGAGCGATTAAAGAGAAACAGCGCGGTTTGCACGTGGGCAGTAGGAAAGGTGCTTTAATTAAGAGGTTCTTGCACATTGTAGGCTCCAGGATCTAAAACCAACAATGAATTTGCTCCAACGATGCCAGAGCAGCAAGAGATAGTGGAAGAACCTGGTGATTTCATATGGTACCATTTTATGTATATGCAGAAGGCAAGAGGTGTGGGCCACTGAGGTTTGTGCCCAGATTCAAGAAAATAAAAAGCCTGTTTGTTCAGCTGATACATAGGGAGATAAGTTTCCTACATTGAGATCTGTAGAGTCTGATGCTTGAAGCTGTAAAGGTGAAATTTAACTGGCAGTGGAGACCCCAGGGTGATAGGGATGCTGGGGATCTAGAATTTTACTGAGGAAAGCTGCAGAAACCATCGTGGCAAGCAGGGCATGGCAGCAGGAACATGAGGCAGCTGGTCACATGGCACCCACAGTCAGGAAGCACAGAGAGATGAACAGTGACACTCAACTCACTTTCTCCTTTTTATTAGGTCCAGGATCCTTCCCCAAATTTTAGGTGGATCCTCCCACCTCAGATTAATGCAATCTGGAAAGCATCTCACAGTCATGCCCAGAAATTTGTTTCCTAGATGACTTCACATCCTGTTAAGATGACAATCAGATCCCCTGGAACTGGAGATAGAGATGTTTGTTAGCTACCCCATGGATGCTGGGTTTTGAACCCAGATCTTCTGGAAGAACAGCTTTTTAAGAGTGTCCTTAACCTCTGAGACATTTCTACAGCTCATCTGAGCTTGTGGGAGCTCATGAACTCTGGACAGACAGGGAACTGGCATGGGACTGACCTAAGCCCTCTGCATCTGAGTGACAGTTGTGTAGCTTGGTCTTTTGTGGGGCCCCTAGCAGTGGAATTGGGATCTGTCTCTGATGTGTGAACTGACTCTTTGGAACCTATTCCCTATGGTGGGATGCCTTGTTCAGCTTTGATGCAGTGGGGAGGAACTTGGCGCTGTCTCAAATAGATATGCCATGCTTTGTTAATGACCAAGGGAGACCTTACCCCATCTGAATGGAGGTGGAGGAAGAATGGATGGGGGTGGGTAGAAGGAAGGTAGGGGGGAGATAATGGAAGGGGAGGAGGGAGTGGAAACTGTGGTTGGTATGTGAAATAAAATAAAGAGAAAAAAGATGACAGTATTTAACCTCAATGTCATATTTGACCAAGACATGAAAATTGTGGTCATCTGTGCACTACCATATACCATGGTTTATACAACACTTTGACTTTTGTGTAAAATTCATACTGTGTTATGATTTTATTGTGAAGGGTTCTACACAGGGCCCTATGTTTGAACTATTGTCCCCAGCTGATGGTGCAGTTTGGGGAGATTGTACAACCTTTAGCACCTAGGACCTAACGGGCAGGTGTGAGCCAGGACCTAAGGGGCAGGTATGAGCGAGGACCTAACAGGCAGGTGTGAGCCACGAGAGCTGGACCTTGATGGTGATACCTGATTCCTGTTCTAGCCCAGCTCTCTTCCTGTCTGCCACCACAAGATGACCAGTAGCAAAAACCTCCCAAGGCCACAAGTGGAACCTTTCTAGCTGCTATGCCTTCCCCACTAAGATGAAATATACCTTTTAATCTGTGAGTCCAAATAAGTTCATCTTCCCTTATGTTACTCTGTCAGATATTCTGTCATAGTGTGGAGAAAACCACTCAATACATCTCTCAAAGTGGAGAGCCTGTGGGGAAGAGTAGGAATTCTTTTGTCTTCAGCTGTAGATCATAGCCAAGTGGGATTTCTGATATGAGATGCCCTTCTGTATGCTGTTAATATGTTTTATTACCGTTGGTTAATAAAGAAGTTGATTCGGTCAATAGCCAGACAGAATATAGGTAGGCAGGGAATCCAAGCAAAGATAAAGGAAAAGGTAGGCAGAGTCTGGGAGATACCAACAGCCATTGCTGAAGCAAGATGCGAGGTAACAAGCCATGAGCCTCAGTAAAATATAGACTAATAGAAATGTGTTGATTTAAATGTAAGAGTTAGCTAGTAATAAGCCTGAACCATTGGCCAAACAATTATAATTAATATTAAGCCTCCAAACGATTATTGTATAAATAGTTGCAGACATTTGCAGGCAGGAGAGTGTAACATGAGGGCCAGCTTGTTGGCGTTTCTGTCCCACCCGGTACCCCACAGTCAGCAAGTCCCAAAGAAAATCACACAGAGATCTCTATAAGTTATAAAACTGATGGCCCATTAGCTCAGGCTACTTATTAGCTCTTGTAGCTCATATTAACCCATTGTTCTTATCTATGTTAGCCACATGGCTCAGTACCTTTCTCAGCTGGGCAGGTTACATCTTGCTTCTCAGTGGTCTTGGCAGGACTGCAGAGGGCGCTTCCTGCTTCCCAGAGTACTCCTGTTCTCATCGCCCTGCCTCTACTTCCTGTCTGGTTGACCCACCTTTACTTCCTGTCTGGCCAATCAGTGTTTATTTAAAACATTATTGACAGAATACAGACAATTCTCCCGCTCCAGGAGAGAACCAGTCCAGTAGGACCAGAAGGGACAGAAAAAGCCTCCAGTTACAAAAGACTTCTGCTTCAAGCAGGGAACCCATTCTCTGAGAAATTGCTGTTTCAAGAGAAATGGTCTTGAGAGGGGTATCCTCTAGCTCACTGTAAATATTAACCAAAAATTGACAGGCACATTGGAAACAAGAAAATGTATGAGTGCAGGAACTGTGGAAGGTGTTGTCTGGGGTATGAGGAAAGGGGAGGCATGGGTTTGTAGTAAAGCATTGCCGTTGATGCTGTCTCCTAGAAATGTATCATTTTCATTACTCTTAATAGGTTGTTTCCAGGTTCTGGCTATTATGAACAATGCTGCTATGAACATAGTTGAGCACATGTCCTTCTGTTATGATTGAGCATCTTTTGGGTATATACCTAAAAGTGGTATTGCTGGGTCTTGAGGTATGTGGTACATTTACACAATGGAGTACTACTCAGTGGTTAAAAAAATAACGACACCTTAAAATTTGCAGACAAATAAATGGATCTAGAAAAAAAATATTGAGTGAGGTAATCCAGACCCAGAAAGATAAATATCATATGTACTCACTCATAAGTGGCTTTAGACATAAAACCAAAAAAAAACAGCCTACAGTCCACAATCCCAGAGAAGCTAGACAATAATGAGGACCTTAAGAGAGACATACATGGATCCAAAAAGGAAGGAGAGAAAGAGAAGATCTGAGTAAATTGGGAGCATGGGAGTCACGGGAGAGGGAGGGGAGAGGAAAAAAGTATAGCACAATAAAAAAATAGTTGTTCATGATAAATTTTACCATCCCTAATAGTGGAAGACTTAGAGGCTGAGTGGAGTTGAGGCATAAGTGTATCCCAGTCAGGTGAAGACCAGTGTGCACACATGTAGCTGGATGAAGTGTTATTTTTTCCCCCCAGTCACCTGCAGCCAGAAGGGAAGGGACCCTCCTTATCATAGATGATGCTCCGGTTAACTTCTTCCCTAAATATTTCAGTGTGAATCAAACCACAGATGTGTGACGTGCATTTAATACAAGTAAAACTGACTTTAAAAATTAAATCAGGTCATTTTGAGATAATAGGGAATAGAAGCCCTCTGTACCATGTTATGGACAACATCTTGTTCAAACAGCCATTACCAAGGACAAGAGATGACTTTTGTCCTTAAATTAACTTCAGTCATGTTGCGTATGTGCGTGGGTGTGTGTGTGTGTGTACATGTGTCCTCAAACACAGAGTGCATAATGAACATGCTTATTGAGATGACTTACGTTGATTGCCTACAAGACAGGATCTAGAATCACCCTGGAGGCAAGAGTCTGGGATGGGTGTGAGGGATTATCTAGGTTAGCCAAGGTAGGAAGACATACACACTAACCTCAGACAGCACATCTCATGGGCTTGTGTTCTCGACTGATTACTAAGGACAAAGCAAGGTGAGCACCAGCGCTCATTCTCTGTGCTTCCTGACTTAGGATGCTGCGTGTTCCTGCTGCCAGCTCTTCCTCACCAAAACCCGCTATACCCTCCACTGTGAAACAAAGTATATTCTTTCACCATTATGTTCTTTTTGTTAAGTACTTTGTTGCATCCGTGACATGAATAACTATATAAGCTGGAAGTATTCCTGCAGGTAGAAGTACTGCGTGCTGGATAGTGGACTTCAGGGCTGCATGAAGACACGTGACACTGTTTCTTAGTAATTTGCTGTTGTGCTGAGATACTTGCTCAGGTCCAGACCGTAGATTCTGAATAGAAACCTCCTTTCCGCAGAGAAGACTCGGGAAAATGATAAATACAAATGTAAATTAGCTGTCAACTGGATATTAAAATGGATTTTTAAGATGAATTTATCTACTTTAAAAGCGAGTAACGATGATCCTTCTGCTAAATGATTTGAGAGCGTAATTGGCTGATGAAGGGTTAGGAACACAGTGATGAGAGGAGAGTGCCTTTAATTCCAGCCTGTCACTTCCAGCTTTATAAATTGGTTTATTCCAAACGAGTACTCAGTTTTCAATATTAAATTACCTTTTATTTATTTATTTTCCTTTTCCAACATATTTAGGTGGCTCCTGGAATATATCCACCAGTGGGCAAAAGCACACACTCTGGGTATATTTTAAGGTCTGTTGGCGTGTAGCATTAATATCAAAGGATATCACATTATTAGCTTCAACTTGCAAACCTGGTAAAAATGTTTGGCACTGGGTGTGTCTTCCTTAAGATAAACACTTGTTCAGAAAAACTTGGGTTGATTGGAGAGTAACTTATTTCCGTCATGGCCATTTTCACCATGTGCAAAGTACCTCTGCTCCCCTAAGAAGGACTTACTTCATTTTCTTCATCACAGAACCAATCAGCTGTGGTCAGCTGGCTGTAATCCCACAAGGGTCTTGAGAGCCACGTCTTCCCGGTCATCACTGAACCCTCCCAGCCCAGTACAACAAAACATGCAACCAGTCTCTCACTCGTGTCCGGAGATCACTAAGAAGGCGAGTCTGAGTGTCAAGGGAGCTACAGAGGTTCTCCTGTCTTTGCCTCTCCAGCGCTAGAATTATAAGTATGTGTTAACAGGTATGTCTAGATGTGACAGTGCCATGCCCTGATTACACACAGGTTGAGTGTAACCACTCATGGGTTCTTAGGAAGGGAGAAGACAGGGGAAGTGTGTCCAGGGAGAGTGGGCTAGGGTGGTGTCCCTGTTCCCAAGGTGGAGCCCTGAGACCGGCAGCTGGGAGCTTGTTAGGAACATCTTTGGTCCTGCAGCTCACCCCAGTGACCCACTGATCTGAGCGGATTCCCTTCAGCAGGTGTGAAGGAAAGGGGGCAGCTCTACACCCAGACTCAGCAATGGATGTCATTCAAAGCCACATCTCTTCTCAGACGTCTTCATTCACTTGTGATATGAGAAGGTAGTCGGGGAAGAGGTAGAGACAGGATATAATGGAGCCTGTGCATGCTGCTCCATGTCTCCAGTCATGGCGAACTCTTGGAGAGTCCTGTATGCCCCTGCTACTGACACATGAATCAATAGGTGCTGTGTCGAGAAGGGTTTGCAATGCCCAGAGTTAATGGAAGCTAGACTCCAGCATGCTGTGTCATATGGAAAGCAGATGACCATAGAAGGGTGTCTGGGAAGGAGCAAATCTTGGGGAGAAGCACTAAACCCCTCCCATTTCCACTCTGAGGTGGAGGAGCTTCTGATGGACACCAAGCTCAGAACCTCTGTGTCTGCTGTCCGCAATCTAGTTTCTGAGCTGAGCCTATGGTTTGTATGACTTTGCTCCGTAAAACTGAGCAAAATAGTCACGCGTGCCCTCAAATTTTCCTTAAGGAAAAAAATGATTAAAAGTCTCTGTGGGGTCATAGATAAGCCATGAAGATGTACGGAAAGACCATGGCACAGGAGCATAGCCATAGCCCCCACACACTGCAGACGTGGAGCCACAGCAGCGGAGCTATTAACGTCATTAGAAAAACATTTCTGACTCATTCAGAATCAGTAAGGTTTTATTGTCAGTTCTGATAGGTCTGAGTATAAAGTCACATCTATCCAAGCACAATGTCATAATGAACACTGGATATGAACATTAATATGACAATAAAGGCGTCTGTCAGGAGTCTTTTTCTTAGTTTATCTGGGCGGGGGCAGCTAAGAGGTAGCTTGGAAATCACCAGAGCTGGTTAGGGGGCAACTTCCCTTCCCATCTTCAGGGACTCTTGCGGTTTGGGTATGAGCTGGCCCCTGGAAAGCTCCTGTTTTGAAGGAATGCAGTGATGGCTTGTGAAGGATCTGACGTCATTCATGGATTCATCCATGCATGAATTCATCATGTGATGCCATTACTGGGAGGTGGTGGAAAACAGGAGGTGAGGCTGAAGACGTAGGTCCTTGGGTGACTGTGTGTCCTTGAAAGGTGTATCTTGTGTCTTTGGAGAAAGAGAGGTTGGGGGAGAGGGAGAGAATTAAATGTGTGTGTGTGCACATGCGTGCGTGTGCATGTTTGTGTAAGGGTGTACATGTATGTAAGAGTATGTGTGCATGTAGAGGCCAGAGGATGACCTTGAATGTTATTCCCCAGGCAATATCTATCCCCCCTCCACTCCCTCTTCCTTCTTCTCTTCTTCATTTTTTCTTTTTGTGACAGTCTCTCACTCATGTCCAGAGATCACTAAGAATGCTAGTCTGAGTGTCAACTGAGCCACAGAGGTTTACATATTTCTGCCTCTCCAGCACTGGGATTACCATGTGCTACCGTGTGCAACTGGAAACGTAGGCTCTGGGGATCAAATTCAGGTCCTCATGTTTAAAGACAAGAACTCTACTGAGTAGCCCCCACTCCAGCCCAAGGCTAGAGTCTTTCACAAAAGCATCAGGTGACTTCTAACCATATTGTTATTTGATGATGTTCTAACAGGCTGGCAGATGCGCAGGATGGGGGTGTGGGATTCAGGACAGGATCACCAGGAGTCCCAAAAACATCAGACTCAGAAAAATAGACCATGTGTTTCAGGAAGATGTAAAAAATGTAGATACTCTCTATGTCTAGGCCATCATAGAATTGGCCATTCTCAGCCTGACCTCTTTATTATACAGAGTAGAAAAGAGAGCAACTGCCCAGTGGGGCTTTGGGGCTTTCAGATGGTCTTGTGCTGCTTCCTGCCAATATAAGGGTGTGGTTGGCTTGGATATAGTTCAATAAATAGACAAGAGAGGCAAACTGTGTGAGCCAACTGCGGAGCCGGAGGGACCTAACCAGGCCCCAGGGTGTAAGTCATTGCTGAAACACCTCTCTTGGCTGTGGGGAGTGCAGAGTGTGGAGCTAACTCGTGTGTCTCTGTACTCATAACTCATTTGCTGTACTTCTCTCTGATGCCCTCTACCTTACACCCGGAGTGAAGTCTTCTTGGGCAACTTGCATGTGACGCAATAGAGCTTAGTCAGCGTGATGGCAATGCAGGGGATGCTCACAGTCAGAGACAGGACCAAGAAGTTCAGAATAAGGAGAATCCTTAAGTTTTATCCCCTCTTTGCTCTCTCCACAACTGTCAGATGCTCATTTCCAGGGATGGTTCAGGCGGCTCATCTTTATACATCCCCAGTCTGTCCTTCCAGATGCTTCTCTTTCCAGGGCAAATCTTGGCATTTTCACAAGTTGCTCCACTCAAAATAGTATTAGAAGAGCAGAAGGATTCAAGAGCCCATGGCAGCTGGGAGAGGGCACACATGTTGTAGTCGGTTTCTTATAGAATTTCTAGGACTACCTCCCTTGAGCCCACAGTCCACACACTGAGCTCATTCTGTCCACATTTTCCTCTAATTGAATGACCAGGGCCACTGTTCCCTTTCTCCAGATACATTACTAACACCAAGGGTGAAGCCTTGTGCCATGCCATGCTATGAGGACTGGGATACCTTCCTTGGCGGAACTTTGGGATCCCCAGGATAAAGGAAAAGCATCATTCTGTATATATCTCCATTCCATAAAGGATATTATTTCTAAGGCACAGAATCCATGAGTGTAGAGGAGGTCCAGACTATACCATGGACAATGAACTTCAGGGGTAACTCTGATGGAGTCCTAGGAGTTGAGGGCCGGGAGTGACCCTGAGTATTGTTTGCCTTTAAAGTGAGACTGTAGGCTAGGACCAGGATTGGGAACGGAGGTCATCCCTGAATACTGTTAACTGGGTGTGCGAGAATTTGACGTGAGGGCTTCAAGTCTCCTCCTTCCAAACTTTCTGTTTTCCACCTCTACCCTTTCAGTTCTTTAGGGTTGATTCCCTCTCAGCCTCTGGAAGTAGGAAGAAGTGTTTGAAGGCTTAGTTTCTAGTCTATGTGATGTGCTTGCTTCCTCTGCATCTCTGTAACATGTTGAGGGAAAAGTAAGAAAGGCTCCATCAAGGGCTCTTAGTGGACAGCGCTTGAGAGACAGCTTGGCAGTGTGCATGTGATGCAGTCTAAGAAGCCTGGCAAACACCTGCCTGGCCCCTGGGGTCTGGATCCCTGTGATTGGCTTACAAACACATGGGTCTGAGCTCCATGATAAATGGAACAATAGGGTAATGGTTGGTTCTCCACTGATCCATATCCGAGAAGGCTATAAAAATGGTAATGCGTGTATTCATAATTAACACACCAGCTATAAATCATCTCAGAACCATAGTGCAAAAACGAGGAATCACACGTATTGCTATTGGGGTGAAAATTCATTTGTGTAAAAGCAAGAAGACAGAACTGGACCAGAGAGGTGGACTCACCGTTGTCCAACTCAGTGCACTGGAGATGGAGGGCAGCATCTGTGATGACCCCACACTGAGCCTCTAGGATGGGGAGGCTCCAGGTAGACTTAGGAGATATGGTAATGCAAGCGATTTCCTCCAAATCAAAGCACTCCCTCCAGAGGGGAGGAGTGGGGAGGCTCTTGAGACTCAGGAAGTCCCTGAAACTAACCAGATCTCAAGGTCCTTCAGCCAGGGTATGGAAGCAATAAGGTACTATTTGGAGAGGAGGCTCTCTGACAAGGCAAGCTGTCTGCAGATGGCCATTTAGCCTGTCTCCTTGGGTCTGGGGATGCAGCTCCCATGGGCTGATAACCCAGGTTACGGTAGACTTTCAGAGATGCAGATGCCTTTGGTGAAAGACACTGTTTCACCTTGAGAAACTCACTGGATTGCCAGATTGAACCTTGATGCAGTGGGCACTTTGGTCTGACACCATTTTCCTAATTGGTAGGGGTGATTGTTCTCATCTCCCCAGAGAAGTCTCACACAACACGAGCACCCCCCAGAACACGGCATGTGGACCCCTGTGATTCAGTGATTATCAGGGCAACACTTGCCAGCCTACATTTTATTCACAGAATTCCAACACAAGTTACAGATTCCCTCAGCTACGGCACTCACCTGTGGTGTGATCATCACCAGGACTTCGGCTGTGCTGGGACCTTTGTACTTAGTTCCTGTCTTGGTAGATGCAAGATCGATCACAGCCCTGTGTATTAAGCAGGGCTCTCTAGAGGAACCCAAGCAACAGAATGATGCTTCACCTGCTTGACTCATACAGCTGGCTGAGGAGTCTTCCAGTCCACTAGTCTGGATGTCTCAGCATCCAAGTCTGGTACCGAGGGCCTAGAAGGTCCCCGGAGAATCATCAGTTTTCAGTCTACACTGGGCTGCTGAGGAAGATAAGTTCTAGTATGGGCAAAGGATGACAGCCACGGCCACAGCTGCCACCTGCTGGAAGGTGGGGGAGGGTCTGTCTGCCCTGCGAATCTTTCCTGAGAACACCTCACACACTGACCATCTGGGCTTGTCAGCACAGCCAGTGAGAGGCCAAACCAGACTGAAATCCCTACTGCCCGAGACTCTCAGGATGGGTTCTGCTTCCTGCAAAAACACTGTCCTGTGTCGTTTCCCTACTGCTGCGGCAACTACACTGGCAGACAGCAACTCGGGGAGAGAAGGGTCTATTTATATCACAGCATAGCTGATCATGAAGAGAAGTGAGGGCAAGGACCTGGAGGCAGGAACTGAAATGGAGACATGGAGAAGTGCTGCTTTCCTATACATCCCAGGACCACCTGAGCCAGGATGGTGCCATTTATAGTGGGGCTAAGTCCTCCCACATGGAATAATCTAGAAAATGCACCCTGGACTTGGTGCGTGCTGATCTGACGGAAGCGTTTTCTCAGTTGAGGTTCCCTCTTCTGAGATGATCCTAGCTTGTGGCAAATGAGCAAATAATGAACCAGAACAGGTGTCTTGCTCGGCAATGGGCTAGCTGCCTCCTCGGGTGAGAGGAATGAGGTAGAATCTGAGGAACAGAAGTGCTCCTGACCTGGATCCAGGTTGGACCAGTCCTGATCCACAGAGTCCTGCACAGAATGCTTGGGTCTAAACTAGATCAAAGACTGAGCACCAACAGTAGTGTTTTCTGGGTATCTTGCAAAGGAGGGTTTTTTCCCTGGTGCACGTGAAGTCCTAAGAGTCACAGTATAGAAGGGTTTCCTGGGTCAGGTAGATGCTCCTTGAGCAATTTTTTGAATAGAGAATAAAAAAAAATGCATCAAGCATTTGTCAGTTTTGTCCATGAGGATCTCTTCTCATTACTAGCAAGCTTGATGGAGCTCACACTTTCTTATACACACACACACACACACACACACACACACACACACACGATTATGCATATTCTTTTCCCAAGGTCGGTTACTGTATTATGCTCTTCCGGCTGCACCTTTCTTACCCTCACTGGATTATAATCATCTGGTGTTAAGCTCCTGCCATACACAATCCAAAGATCAAGCGGGGATTTTACGGGCAGCTGGAAGCTCAGAAGAAAGAATCGACTTGAGCGTCTGCATTCAGAATGTGCCTTCTCTCACCCTCTGAAAATATATGGAATAGGATCAGGCTATTACGACTTAAGTAGCCAGGTACAATCAGAGCTGAGAAGAGGCAGCCCTGGAAGCCAGATGTCACAGAAAACCTGGGTACCCTGTGCGTTATCCTCAGACCTCACTGAGTTTTGCTAAGCAGGCTTCATCCTCTCTCCAGTTGAAGAAACTGCGTGGAGGTTCTGTCACTCAGTCAAGGTCACACGGCTGGGATGAGGCACTGGCATGCCCCTCCCAGGTGCTGGTGTCTCTCCAGTTCTGCCATATTGTCCTTGGCAAGTACAGAGTCTCTTCGGTGACCAAGAGAAGTAGGAGGCTTAGATACGCAGTTCACACCTCCCTCTCACCTGCTATGCCCCAAGTCAGGAAGAGTCTCCTCTGTGAGAAGGACAAGAGGGACCATTGCTGCAACTAACTGTCTTCCAGTCACCATGTGGTCACCTCTGAGGGCTCTGACCTACAAGGGGACACGAAAATGTAAGGCTTCTGATATCTTTGTTAGGGGGTCAGAAGCCGTGGAGATGGGTTTAGCTGGGTAAACAAATTCTTACATTGGAACTTCCTCAAAATGGCAAACATTAAGAGTAGCAAAGATCCCGGGCAGTTGGAGACACCAATCTCCCATCTCTCAAAGCAGGATGAAGGACAGTGAGGAGCAGGCAGGTTTATAAGGTCACATAGCCTTGCTCTGGTGAGGGTGGACTCCATTTTCCCAGCAGGCTCAGCTTTCCTCATTGTATATAGTGAGGTAGAGGAAGGAAGAAAGCTATACATCAAGTAGAAACTTCCTTAATCAAAGATGGATACAACGAGGGGCTCTCTGATTTATGACACTTGCCAGTCACAGGCTTGGAGATCGCCTCTCAAGTGCTGGTGTCCATAGGCCTCATACTCTCCATCTATGAGATGAGGAAACAGTGTCTTCCTAACAACATGCAGAGCTCTCATGAGAACCACATTTGATAATATCTCCAGATGTTGGTTCAGAGTGACCCAGTGAAACCCGGCTGTCTTGGCCTTCGCAGACAAGCACTAGAACTCAGTGTATGCTGCCGGGTCTCCAAGAGCTCTGGCCGTGCATTCTAGGGCCTAGGTGGGTTGCACATGGATCCAACTTTGAGGTCCGACATCACTGTGTTCCTGATGCAGTTTAGCAGGGTTGCATTTTCCCCCAACAGAGGGTTCCACAAACACAAGCATTCCGGGTGTACCCCTGCCCAGCGAAACCTGAAAAGGTAGAAACAGGTGCATGTCACCATCTCCTAGGGCTGTATCTAATATGTCACAAGGTCTGAGACGTGCTATGTTAAGAGTTTATGCTGGAAGGGACAGTTTAAAGCCACACAAATGCCACCTCAACAGAGAAGTAGTAATAAGGGCTGGGTGCTCCCTCCACTGCCTAGGAATGCTGTGTGCCCTGAGATCCTGAGTCACAGACAAGGACTTCTTTGAACAGAATGAGCATCCTCAGCAGGAAAGAGACAAGATTATGAAGAGGAACTGAAGTCTCTTGATAGTCAAGTTACAAGCAGAAAACCAATCACTACTAGTGAAGAGAAATACCCCTTGAAGGTGGAGACACCAGTGTCTGACAACTTAATGGCTCTGTGCAGGCAAACTTTGATGCTCTTGAGTCAGCTTCATCTTTTGTAGGCATAGGTGAGTCACTCTGGGTAAGACTGGGACATTTTGCTAGGAGCAAAGTTGACTGCACCTACTCATACTGCATCTCCGTGGACTTAGGAACTCAAGCTTCAGAACCTGACTTCCACAGCTCTCTTCCAGGAGAGCCTGATCCAGAAGCAAAATGTCTAGAGCTTGGTCTAACTAACAGTGTCAGAGTCCAGAATGGTAAAGACCCATGAATCCTATCTGAAAGACAGTTCAGTTCAGAAAATACAACCAAAGCTAATGGCAGTAAGGCAACCAAACACGTATTTGCTGCTGTGAGCCCAGGGTGTGCAGGCTCCATCTATCCCAGTAGCCCCTGCTCTTGCTCCAGCCTCTTACTGCTGCCAGGTCCCTAGCTGCACTTCTCATGGGTGACAGTCCCCTTTTTCACTTTAAATTTTTTAGTCATTTAAACATGGGAGCTTTCCGAACCTGTTCCAGGAGTGTATTTAGAATTGCATCTACACCAGCCTTCTGTAAATAACCTTATTGTAAATGGATTCATAATCAAAATGTCCTAGATAGTTACATGTTTGCATAATTTGAATAAACAGGTGAGGACAGCAAAAACAAATCAAAACTAAACCAAACAAAGCAAAAAACTAAAAGAAGAATCAAAAAGGCTCAATATCAAACAAATGTAAGCATCTCTATTAGCTACTAGAAGTCACTTAGAAACCACACTGGTTTACACAGCGACCCTTTCTTGTCTCCTAGGACAGAGAGTTCACTGTTATTTGTGGATGATTTGTCCTTAGAGGTGTTTGCTGGATTGTGAGTTACTTATATGCCCATGGGTTTTAGTGAGGCTTGGCAAGGAACAGTCATTAAAAACAATGATGGAAACGTTTGCAGAGAAAAGCGAGGAATGATATAAGCCTTCATGTGCCCTTTTAGGGCAGCGTTTGTGGGTCTCCAGCTGTTCTATAGGACCTGACCCTAAGCAGAACCCATTGCTCCTGGGTGCGCCAGTGATATCACCTTGACGTGTCTGCAACAACGGCACTGTGCTGTTTGATGTGGCTGGCATTGACTTAAAGATTGACATTCATGAGCTTTGCATGTGATGTGTTTATTCTACACTGAAGAAGGTTCACTGCACTCTAGCCAAGACAGAGATAGAGGCTTAATGCTTTTCTCTGCTCATGGACTAAGGCATAAGTCCCAGGAAAACTCAAGAGAAGTGCCATAGGCAGTAGATATAGGCATCGGCAGAGCTTGGTATAGCTGATCTGGGAGCAAAACAAGCATTGAGGTTTTCCTTCCATGGACCTAGCAGGCTATAGGTATCGGCAAAGTTTATAAACCTAGAGCAAGGAGAACATCTGACCCAGTGGAGGCCAGACATCCTGGACATCGGGGGAGGAGACTGGAGAAGAGCAGTTGTAGGTCCTGTCATGGAGTCTAAAGTGTTTTTGTCAGAGTAGCTATCCTATAAACTCTAAAGAGCATCACTCAGAGCTTCCAAAAAGAGTGAAGAGGCCCAGACTATACCTTAATAGCTTCCATAAATGATGATCTATGATCTAACAGGGAACGTGTCAACAGTGAGAAACTGATGTCCTGACATAATGTTAAATGTGGGCTTGATCACCTTTGCCAGCCTTGGTAGGTGTTTCCTGGTCTGGGAGGAGGGAAGGTTTGGGCCATTCTCTGAGATTTTGTTGCACAATTTAGAGAACTTCCCTTCCCCCAGTACAGTCACTATGGTTATCGCCTCTGCCACCTGATAAACCCTGAGCACCAGTGACCTAGACTCCTTCAGGGAAATTCCATCATCTTAGAACAACTAGCAAATTGACTTTTGTCAGTGGTCGGTGAGGTCAAATTCATTCGTGGGTTCCTGTTCTTCTTTGGTGAAGGGTATGGTAGGTCTTGCTACATTTTGGGCAGCATATTTATTTCCACCCAGCTTGGGAATTGATCATACATTCTGAATACAGAACTCTTGTTGAGTTTGTGGTTTGTAAAAATCTTCGGCTGTGTCTAAGAAACAATCCTTGGTCAAAAAGATTTTCTCCTCCTTCCTCAAGAGGTTAAAACCTCTCCAGCCAATGTCTGAGTAACGAGTCTGGAGATTTCAGCGTCGGGATGGTGGCAGGAAAAGGTGGGGAAGAGAAGGTTCTGGTATAAAAGATGGGCATATGATGTCTTAGACCATCTATACCTCATATCAAAGCAGTATGCAAGGCATGCACAAGCATGCATCTATGAACACAAGTATATGTGTGTGTGTGTGTGTGTGTATGTGCGCGCACGCGCACGTGCGTGCATGTGTGCATGCTTGTTGCCATGTATTTGGGATCAGCTGGAAAAGTGTCCTTTATCCTACCTCTATTAGTTACTTTTATGCATGTGCCATGTGACTGTCAGAGGACTCTGAAAGTCAGTTCCCAGGGACAAAACTCAAGTTATCAGGCTTGGTGGTAAGTGACTTTACACGCTGAGTATTTGGCCAGCCACGTAAATTGGTCTTCAATTTATCCACGCATTAATGTAACAAGAGATAGCTAGGCCTTTATTCCTTTCAGCTCTGCCATGAGTTCTAGGGAGACGAAGCCAAGAGTTCTTATGGTATCCAGACCTGCCAGGAAGGAGTCAGTCCAACACCAGTAAGCACTCCCTGCAGCAGGCACTGCTGAAGCCATGACTGAGCATCCCAGAGACCAGAGTTTGGAGCAGTGAAGTTGCTGAGTCATGGACCATAGCAGTGGATGCCATTTCTAAGGCAACACTCCTTGCTGTGTGTCACAGTGTCTTGCCACCCACAGTTAAGGTGCCTTACGTCAAGTTTCCTTCACTCTGGTGTTGGGAGACAGAGAGGCACACAGACTGTCAAGTGAGAAGGTCTTGGTCCGGGGCCTCTTAAGATGCTGGAAGGGTCGGCTCAAGCAGTCTTCTTGGGGCAGCTGAGGAAGTCAGGGACAGTTCCCTGAGAAAACTCTCCCTCCTCCAGTCCACAGAGAACATTGCATATGGCATTCTTGGTATTTCTATCATATACATCTATCACAGTCACCAACTCTCAGGGTTTTAAAACTATAGAGTGAGCTACTTACGGCGAATGACTCATTTCCCAATTGCCTAGCATGCATTTTGCGTTAGGTGAGTCCCCAGCACATACCTGCTACTTAATAGCTAATTGCCATTAAACAAACCAATTAATCAGTGAGTTGAATAGATGTCAGGCTGGTAAATGCTGTTCCATTTGCTCTTGTCTGGGACAGAGATGCTGCCATTATGACCGATTTCAGGCCACCTGTTTGGTATCTATTGTTCAGTTCACAAAGCTATGGACAATGAAGGCACTGGCATTCATCAACCAGTACAAGATGGGACCTCAGCTCTCGGCTGTGTCAAGATGGATGCCCCTGTGCACACGTGGGTAGAACTGAGTACTGTCTTAGCCCAGGTTGTGCTGCTAGGTTGTGGGTAGCTGTGCAGTCAGAGCACAGGTCTCATGCACCTCAACCCTATGTAGTGATATCACATGTGAGCCCAACCTCCCAGGCTCTGAAGATCTGTGGGGATTTTCCTTGCCAATAATGATCTTTAGAGAACAAACTCTCAGCACCCTTGTCCAGGGGGTGGTAGGATGCCTGCAGAGCCAAGGAGGGCTTAGGTAGCTGCAGGGTCGGGAACAGCCAGGATCACTGAAAGGCTCTCTGATCAAGACCTGCTGTGTTTCTTCATCTCTTACTAGACTAGGGGGCTGCCAGTTTAGATTAGAACAGGATAAGAAGTTTGGGGAGTTTCAGGTGGAGGTTCACCTCTGTTCACATACCTTCGTCCATGCCTGGTTCTGCGGGGAGTTGAGGTTCCATGTCTTAGTTGAGGTTCCATGTCTCCGAGCCTCATTTGACATTAGATGAAGAGGTGCCTGTCATATTCCATCCAGAGTCCTAAGCTAGGGTATGAGCACTGAGAAACTCTGCTCAAGGGCTCACATGCTGCTGTGGGTAGTTCCCAACCACCCAAGGGTCTGCTTGAGCTAGACAAACCTTCCCTCTGTAGCCCAGGCCACCTAGCCTATCCCAGGTCCAAGACCTGTAGTCAGCCAGCTGACAATTCTCATGGAACTCAGGACCTGAGTCTATTACATCCAGCCTGCATCTCCCATCCTCCACAAGAGCTACCATGGAATCCCCATTGCCCACCTAGGAACAGCCTTCCATGTGCCAGGTGAAGGAGATTTTGGTTAATCCAGATAGGCTCAGAGGTTGCCTATCTGTCTGCAGACCAGATGCACAGGGAAACACTGTCCTTGGTGCTGAATCCCATTTTAACATTATTTTCTGGATGGAACTTTCTAGTGTTATGGAGTATGTGTAACTTAATAAGTCTTACTCATCTTTGTACAGAGCAGTAAGAGTGCACAGACATTTGCGTATTTAGTGTGTGGGAGTGGTGTCTCTTTGTGTGAGGTGCATGTTGTCTCTGTCAGAGGTACATGTTGCCTCTCTGTAAGGAAGGGGTGATGTGCTGTCTGTGTGTATTAGGGGTGCACTGTCTCTGTGTATAGTGTGTAATGGCTGTGCGTATTAAGGGTGTGCTATTTCTATGTAGGGGTGTGCTGTTACTCTGTGTGTGAGGGTGTGCTTTCTGTGTATATTAGGGGTATGTTGTCTCTGTGTGTAGTGTGTGATGTCTGTGTGTATTAAGGGTGTGCTATTTCTATGTAAGAGTGTGCTGATGCTGTTTAATAGGGGTGTGCTGTCTCTGTGTGTGAGGGTGTGCATTCTGTGTATATTAGTGGTGTGTTGTCTCTGTGTGTAGAGTGTGATGTCTGTGTATTAAGGGTGTTCTATTTCTATGTAGAGAGGTGTGCTGTCTCTGTGTGAGAGGGTGTACATTCTGTGTGTATTAGGGTATGCTGTCTCTGTGTGAGGAGTATGCTTTCTATGTGTATTAGGGTTGTGCTGTCCCCCAATGTGAGGGTGTGCTTTCTGTGTGTATTAGGGGTATGATGTTTCCCTGTGTGAGCAGTGTCTCTGTGTGCGGTGTGTGATGTCTGTGTGTATTAGGGGTGTGCTGCCTCCCTGTGTGTTTTATTTTTTCTATTGATGGGAAAAGCCTAACAATCAAATTACTTAGAAGACTTTCAAATTGACTTTGCCTCTCATAAAAATGAACCATATAATGTCTTCAAGGCCATCACTGAGTCTTTCAGAGGGAGGGTGAGGCGAATCAGCAGTAAAACCCACACACTCTCGCTAATGGTGTTAATTTCATTTGCTGTCAACATTCAATCCTCATTGCAAGTCCTGTCCCTCTACCCCTTGGGACAGAAGCCCTGGAAGAGGAGCTGCTGGAGGAGACAGGCTGCAGCCAGAGCCACACTGCAGGTCCCAGATGTCAAGGGAGTGTGTGGTTGTCATGGCTCACGCCAAAAGGCTGTCCGTGAAGAGAAAGAAGGGACAGATACGGTCCTGAGAGCTGCTTCTTGCTGGAGCAAATAACATCCCACATAATAGTCCATCTGGCCATTCACACATGCACGTGGGTCCGACAGCAGAGCTCTGAGCCTGGGAAGGGAGAGTGAAGATGGAGTGTCATCATGATACATTCTCTTGGGTAGCTCCTGGTGACAAGTTCAGGTCTGTGGAGCAGTAGGCACCACAGAGCCAAAATGTTTTACCCCAGAAAATCTTCTGTAAAAAGTCCTGAGCTGGATAAGTGGCAGCTAAGACGCCCCCATCTGCCAGTACATGAGAAATGAGTGGACCTTTCTGGGCCTATACGTTTGTTCCAACAGAGAGGTACTGAAACCTCCTGTCTGGTTTTGGATGAGCGGGACTCAAGGATGCCAGATGTCCAGCAGAGCGACTCCACTTTCAGACTAGAACAATGGCTATGGATGCTGGCTGTTGCTAGCATGGGATATATCTACAGAAACAAGATAAGGGGATAGGATTCTGTTAAATGAAAGAACTTCTGAAACGAGACACACAAATAGAGTTTAAAGCATTAGTCAGGGAACTGGGAACCAGCGCAGGAGGGAGTCAATCGACTCAGAGGAGCCAGAGGAGGCACCAGGATAGAGATGGCTTTGGGTGGAGCAGGCTCCAGCCTGACTCTGGTGTCTACCGCAGCACACTGTCTGGGCAGGGCATGCATGCTTGATTATCCCCGTGGGACAGTTGGAAGTCAGGGTGGCTGACTGCACTGGGCTGGAAGGCAAAGTATAGACATAAAAGGACTAGGGTGTAACTGAGTGTGGCAGATCATTGCTCTAAGGGCAAGGAGCAGCCGGAATATATAGAAAATGGGGGTGGGGGCGACCCTACTGGCCAGAGAGGGGAGGGATAGAGATGTGGGATGGGAATAAAGGCTTTTGGGAAGGGAAAGCAGCCTGTTCTCCTGGATGGATTGCTTAGAAATGAGAAATATAAAGCCCAGAAGCATTCAAGGGATGCCAAGCAGAGATGGTGCTTCACGAGGAACAGACCGGATAAAATTCAGCATCAGTGTGAGGCAAACAGCAAGCCTGCCCTGCTCCCCACTATGCAAGATACTATTGTGCAGACCATAGGCAAATCATCTTATCTCTGGGCCTGTCTTGTGATGGGAGCGCAACAGAGAGTAAGTCAATGCTCAGTGGACAGTAGATGGTGGCTGTCATGGGCTCCCTGCATGGTAGTACAAGGAAGAGGCGTAGGGCAATATGGTACTTAGCAAGCCCGAGGATGGGAAGGAGGCATGCACAGATAGAAAACCAGCACACCCCAGGCTTCAGGATGAGTCAGGTACAGGCTCAGGTTCCAGGTACAACAGCCCTGGAGGCCCTGCACTTGTGCAAACCTCCAGGACCAGCCAGGTGTGAGAAGTGCTCAGTTGAACCCAGCAGCACTCTGATGCTCACTGAGTTCTCTCCCTCCCCCGACCTGTCTGGGCCTCAACATCTCTGATATCCTGAATCCCCATTGTCTGGATTGTCAAGTGATACTGGCATGGAGGCTTGGGCACTTCCTGTCACCTCTATGAACCCAGCTCTGAAGCCAGCATAGAACCAGGAAACAGTTGCTTCTCATAGGGTCCTGCCCATCTTTGTTGACTTCCTTCCATCCTTTCCTTTTCTCTCTATTTTTAAGAACAAAGGCAAAGAGCTTTTCCAGTCGCATCCTGTCTACACACGCAGCCATTGTTGTCAGCATCCCCACCAAGGTGAAGGTACATTTGTTATGGTCAGTGAATGACCACTGATGCATGATTGCTGCCCAAAGTTCACATTTAGATTCATCCATGTATGTATTTGCATGGATGCAGTGACATGATCCACCATTGTGGATCATATGAAAGTTATAGGATAACATATCATCACTGCCTGACATTCTTCTAGGCTCTGCCATCCTGTCCCTCTCACCCCACCCCTGGCATTGCCCACCACTGCACTCCCTCTTAGCTTCACCCTTAGCTGAACCTCATCACAGTGGACTCCCACAAGAGTAGCACTTTCACACCATCTACTTATGAACAGATATTTGAGTTCCCCTTATGTTTTGAATGGCCCTGGAGCACCATTCTTTCTGGGCTGAATGTTATCATAGCATGAGGACACTCCCTTCATCAACTCCTCCACTGAAGACATGATTTGATTGAAAGGTTTAAAAACCAAAAACGAAAGCTACTGTAAAAATCTGTGTTCAGGGTGTAGTGTCAACAACAGTTGTCATTTCTTTGGGGAAAATAATAAGGGGTTTAACTGCTAGATCCCATGGACTGTGAATATATATATATATATATATATATATATATATATATATATATATATATATGAAACTGCCAGGCTGTCAATAAAAACTGGCTGTATCATCCAGCAATTTGTATGGGTATGTGTGTGAATGTACATGTGTATGTACACATGCACAAGAGTTGTGCATGCATATGTGTGCACATGTATATAGAGGCCAGATGTCAACTTCAGGGGCTGCTCCTTAGGCACGATTTCACCTCGTTTTTGAAACAGAGTTTCAAAGTCTCATTGGCTGTGGACATGTAAGTTAAATTTCTCTCCAGAGAGCCCAGGGATCTTCCCGTCTTCTCTTTGCTAGCACTGGTATTACAAAAAATACACCAGCACACCTCGAGGTTTGTATGTGGGTTCTGGGCGTGGAAATCAGGTGTGCACGCCTGGGAGATGCGCAGTTAACTAAGGGAGCCATACACTGGCCCATTCTGCATTTCTTGTCTCAGTGAGTGGGAGCCCCTGCTGCTCCTCATGTGTCAAGGCACCCTCTGTTCCTGCCACCCTGGTTTCCATGTGCATTTCTCTGAGAAGGAGTGCTAAGAACAGTCTCCCAACGTGCTATGCCAGCTTTCTACCTGCTTCCGTGAACTGTAAGATCTTTGCAAAGACTTTCATCCCCTCGTTCCTTGTTGAAGAATTCTTTCCATAGTTTGGATAGCAGGTCTTTAAGTCTTTTGGAAATGGTTCAACCTAGTATGTGGCTTGTCTTATTATTCTCTTACTATCATCTTCTGTCATAGAGAAGGTTTTAATTTTTATGGAAATACGGCTCACTGTTTTCTCAGGGTCCTTTCCTTTGCTCCTGCAGGTAAAACGTCATTTTCACATCTGAGGTCATCAGGATGTTACTCAGTCACCCTCCAGGGATGTTGTAGTTAGGTATTTTACATTTCAGTCTTTGATTCAGTTTTAGTTAGATTTTGTAACAGGTGCATGATCCATGTCTCTATTTTATCTATATATTTTTATTTTGTCGTATGGATGTCCATTTACTCTAGGGCCATGCACTCAATCACTAGCTTGGCTTCACTGTGTGGCCTTTCTTGTCTCTAAGGGTCCTCTGCTCTTTTCCAACCTGCTGTTTCTCTCTTCTTTGACTAACACCAAATTGTGTGTATCATCATTGAATATCTTGTGTGTAAATAATGTCACTGTGTTCCTTCTCTCCAGTACTGGGCTAAGTAATCCGGGTCTTTTGTCTCTCTACATAGAGTCAGTCTGTCGATACCACAGTTATTAGGGGCCGAGGCTTTCCCTGGAATGATGCTGAATCCACAGACCTATCCTTTTTACAACACTGAGTCATCCCGCCCACGACCATGTAACAACCCTTCTCCAATTCAGTTCTTCTATTTCATTTATGAGAATTCTGTTCTCAAACTAGATCTATTTTATTATATATGTACACAAATTTCACTTCAGCTGTGTGAATGTAAATGGTACCTTGTGCTTAGATTCAAATCCCGCTTCTCATTGCTGCTACAAGGGAGCAGTGACAGGCTCCCTGGTTTTAAGCTTCTGGGCTGTAATATTGCCAAAACTGCTTATTCCTGGTGTCTTTTAGTTACTCTGGGTTTTTTTTAGAAATGATCATGACATCTGCAAGCAGATTTCTTTCTTTCCAAATCTATCGATTGTCTTTATCATATTGACCATGACTTCCAGTGTGTTGACTAGAAATAACAAGGGGGAAATGTGTGTCTTGACCCTGACCACAGCGTGAAAGAAGCCTGGTTTTCCACAGGAACTAAGATGCTAGATATAAAGTATTTTGGTAGATTTTCTTTCAACCAGAGCTCCCCTCTGCTCCCAGTGTTTTCAGTTTTTAACCATTCGTGTGAGCTTGATTTTGTCAAGTGTTTTTCTTCTGTATCTATTTGTAGTATCATATAATCTATTTTATGTGTATGACTGTTTGCCTGCATGTTCATGTGTGTGCCATGTGCTTGCAGTACATGCAGAGTCCAGAGGAGGGCGCTGGATCCCCTGTTCTGGAGTTATAGGTTATAGTGAGCCACCATATAGGTGCTGGGAACTGAGTCAGGGCCTTTTGCCAGAGAAGCAAGTGCTGTTAACTACCAACTGTCTCTTCAGGCCCCACAGGAGGGTTTTTATTGTTTAGACTAAGTATGTGATCTGTTTTACTGATAGTTTTGAGACAGGCTCCTACCATGTACCTATATTCACACTAGCCAAAAGCTGAGCTTTCCCTTGAGATTTCCTTCCGGCCCTCGAGTGCTGACTGTCTAGGTACATACCCTTTGTCTGGCTCACATTTGCAAGTGTTATTGTGTGAGTTGACCTTGGGTACCTGGCCTGGGCTCATTCCTTTAAGCGCTGTACCTACCCAAGTGTGTTATTTTCCGTCCCTGAACCTTAATGCCAAGGTGGCGTGACTTGATGAAGAAATGAAGGGCTCACCTTTCTCTGGAGGTCTAAGGGTGTGGTACCAGATTCTGCACAGGAATAAGGGACATTCTATTCTTTTGCAGAAGCTTGCTCATAATAGTCAATGAGAGTTTGCCACTCGTGATGTCCCACTGGGTTCTATTTCTTCAAGATCAAGCCAACTCATAACAAAGCCACATTGGACAACAAATTTCCAATACCTGGCCCCTTGGGGAAGAGACCTTCTCCAAACCACAATAAGAAGGGAAGCAGAGCTGAGGCTTCAAGGCAGCTGCCCCTGCCCCCGCAGTGTTCTCTCCAACTGCACCTGGATCAGACGGGTGCTCGTTCGCCTCTTAATATATCCTACATAAAGCAGCCAGCGAATGAATGAGGTTGATCACAGGGACGTCCAGGAGACAACAGATATTTGGCTGAGAATGAAGTGCCCCCACTGAGATTCAGGTGAATCCTCTGACTGACAGTTTTTCAGGGGAGTCATGGGATCAGAAGCCAAGCAGCAGCCCCAGGTTGCTGGTGTCTTGCATCTGGACATGTCACCCAGGAACTTCCGCTGTGTCTGGTTCAACTCTGCCCTCCAAACCCACCCGCTGCTCCCTGGCCTGACTCTTACACATTTCCAGTTTCCTAATGTGACCAACGATGCTGCATCCTTGTCCTCCAATTGCAACCTGAACTGTACAGCGGCAGAACTTGGTGGAGCTCCCCTCCCCACAGTCTTTCCAGCCATGCCTTACCTAGAAAGTGTTGCTTGTGCATCTGTGACCCGATGAGCCTTGTTCTCTGGACCAAGTGACTGGTCCCTCACCGTGGCCTGCTGCCATCTGATTCCTACCCCCTCATAGTGTGTGGTTAGCATCTCGACATGCAAATCCCGGCAGCTGCGAAGTTACTGGAAGCCCATTTGCCTGTTGTCGGCCATCCTGCCACAGAGACAATGGCAGCTGGGGTTTTGAGACCACATCTATCCCTAATGCTATTTCCTGTAAGATTCCTCTTAATTGTTATCACTTCTCCATCTGCAGGTCCCTAGAATATTCTGGTGGTAATGTGATGACCGCAATCCAGAGCCCTCCTCCTCTTTAAATCATGCCTTTGGTCCATCTCGCAAGGCTAGGCTGGCCAGTCCCCATGTCTGTCTACTGGAGGGAGCCAGCCCTGGGCAGTCACTCTACCTCTTGAGACCTTACCTCCAATGACAGAGCAGAGCAGGCCTGAACCATACCTCATGCTACCTTCGCTGTCCCAGGAAAATGTCTGCTTTGGTGTGCCTTGGTTAGGGTGAGCGTATGCTATGCTCTGCCTCCTAGAGAGCGACAGTCTGAAGGCTCTCTCTAAAAGACCATATCGTGTCTGAGTGTTCTATCCTGGACTGTGGAATGATCTAGAAGGCTATATTGACTAGGTGCAACTTGGTGATTTTTCCCCTCTGCTTCTCACTTTGAAATCTGCTGAACGTTACAGGCTGTAATGCCCCTGGGTCCCCTTCCAAACCTGTCATGCCATAGCTGTCATGCCATAGCTGAGATTCTAAACACAGAGCTCTTGCTAGAATGATGATTGGATATGCACTGGCAGCTGGGACCTTCTCATTCAAATATGTGTTTTTTTTTCCCCCCGAGCAAGGCTAGCACCATGTCCCCAGCACAGGGCAGCTGTAACCACCACCGAGGTTTCTCACAAGCTTCTCAGATGTTTTAATAGTTCCCTACAGTACTTTGTATGAGGCCTTTGGACACACTCACTCATCCGGCAGTATAGCTTGTGTGTGCAGGCACCCCAGGGAGCTGACCTCAGACTGACAGTGAAAGACCTTGACAGACACCGTCCTCCCAAGCTGTAAGCCTCCAGAGCAAGTGCTTCTCATTTAGGACAGGTGAGAGTTGTAAGTTGACATGTGGGCCAAGGAGTGAGGTGTCTTACCCTCCCATCCTACGATGACATCCACACCAACACTTCTGTTTTGTCTCCAGGGCTCTGTTTTGCACCCCTACGCACCCTGAAGTTGACTGTCTCTAATGTGCAGTGATGAGACAGGCCACCACGGCTGCCTCCTCTTCCTCTTCCTCATCCTCATTCTCTTCTTTCTCCTCTTCTCCTTTCCTTCTCCTCTTCCTCCTCTTCTTTCTTCTCCTCCTTCACATTCTGCTCTTCTTCCCCTCCTCTTCCTCTTCCATTCTTCTTCATTCTCCTCTTCATCTTCCTCTTCCTCATTCTCCTCTTCTTTTTTCCATTCTCCTCCTCTTCTTCCTCTTCCTCCTCTTCTTTCTCTTCCCTTCTTCTTCCTCCTCTTCCTCTGCCAGGTTAGCCCAGGATTCTATAGCATTTCCTAGGTCACCACCTGCTCTGGGCCTGGAGTTAGCCAGGTCCATTCACTTTGCAACTTCCCCATGCTTGCTTCCTTTTTGGACATTTCCATTCCCTGGGGCAGGGCTTTTCCTTTAGAAAGCTTAACTAGTCTCTTTCCTTCCTCTGACAGTCAGAGAAACATACAGTTCAGTATGGGGGGGCCTGAAATTCTGGGAAGAAGAAAGTGGAGACAATGATGCACCTTCTCAAAGCACACTTGATTCCCTGACAGAAACATGCCCGGAAGCTAATCACTTCTTCAGTATATTCTGCATGTGCCTCACCTCTACTCACCAGGATGACTGCTGAGTGCCTTGTACTGTGTACCCACCCACCTCCCTAAGTTTGTCACAGGCCACCAGCCATAAGGCCGTCAACATGGCCACCAAGCTCACTAAAGCTTGAACTTTACTCAGCTATCTCCTCAGCCTGCTCTCCCAGATCTCCTTCAAGGCTGTCTGGCTCTAGATGGAAGCCTGCCCTCAGGAGAAGCCCTCGGTGTCTACATTTAAACAAAGTATCTTCATCTCAGCCCTTACTGGACCTCACCCTTGTTCTTTATTGTTACTCTACTCTATCCCATTAGCAAGCATGTGAAGCCAATTGTCTGACACTGGGCTGCTGGTCTATTCACACATTGTCAGGCCTGTACAGGGCACCTGAAGAGAGCAGAGCTGAGATGCCTGTGTTCCAAACAACTCCAATTGACTACACCCACATGGCTCCCAGAGATGCTAGAAAGGATGACCCAGCAGAGAGATGTCTGAGCAGGAAGGTAGGCAGGTGCAGAGGCAAGGCCTTGGAGGCTGATTCTCTATCATGTTAACACAGAGGTGGAGTCCAGAGCCTGTTACATGCTCCCCTGGTGGCCCTTGGCTATTTCCTTCACTACCAGCTCCTGAAAATTGCCTCTACTATCCCTGTCATTCCATAGTTCCCAGTGAGAAGCAGGCAAGGATCATGCCCTATGGTTTAAGGTCATGTTGCCACTCAGGGAGAATATGATGGCACGGAGCTCAGCTGAAGACCAGTGACTTCTTTACACATGCATTCAAGCAACTACTAGAGCAGAGATGAAGGGGCTGCTGACCGACTCTTGTGGGTACCCCATGCCAGCCTAAATGGCACTGCTTGCTCCTGCAAAGAGCTTGGCGAGAACAAGATTTAACAGTAAAAAAGGAATGAGATGAATAGCGGTCAGCTCATGGCAAACCAGTGATGATACAAGGTAGGCCCAGAGAGCAAAAAGCACACACAACTTAAAGGAAAACTCCAACCACTGACCGTATTTTCCCACAATGTGTTTTGCTAAGAGCTCAACAAAACGGAGAAAAGTTTAGCGTGCCCACAAGAGCAATTCCGAAAGATCCCAGAAGCCACTGCAAAGTGAGACCACCACCCAGACTCCTGGTCTCCAAGCTCTTCTGGGCGGAGCTTCTCAGTGACCATTTAGAAAAACCCACGTCTAAAGATTTCTGTGTGTCCTTGAGGCAGGCGAACATAGGACTGGCTTCAACATGGACCCTCCTTGGCTGGAGCTACACACATTCCTTTCCCAACAGAGTCCTCACCAACCAAACACCTGATTCGCATCAGTCTGCATGCAACTTCCCTCCAAACAAAGCAATTGATCGCTCCAACCAGAGCTTCCTAGCAACCCTCAGTTAACTCCCTTTTTGTAATTAGACACATCTCATCACTAAGGTAAATGAGGTGATCTAGGCTGGACTGGTAAATCGTATCTTCTCTGTGAACTCCTGAAGGGAAAAAAAATCCTATTTGCCATCTTATGCCTATGCATGATTGGGTGTGCATATGATTAAAAACAGAAGCTTAATGGGAAAGGACATCCACAGAGAGTAAAGGCTTACACAACTCAAGACCATCCATCAAAACAGAAAATCACCCACACTCCAACCCTGTTGACTATTTCCTCTGCCTCTTGGACCTACCTAGACAATCACTAGTCTTGAAGAAATGTGTTTGCTCAGGATCTGATGCTCCCTTGCAGTGTGCAAGTGTCCTATTTCACTTTATTTGTGAACACAATCCCTTGCTACAATGCTTTTTTTCATGTTATTCAATTCTTCAACCAAGATATCAAGAACCCTGAGATACCTGGTCCCGACACCCCTAGTAAGTTTCCCTTGATTACTGACCCGGTGGTAACATGGGGGTGCCACATGAGGTTCCACTTTCTTCTGCACGTGTGACACCCCTCCACCTGAGAACACAGGCCTGGATGCTTTTGTTTGGGCTGGAATGTTCTTTTAAGAACTGACCAAGAACAGTACATGGATAATGACCAGGTTATGTTTTGAACAGTTTGGTGTCAGGTTCATGTAATGAGAATCTACTTCTGCCAGCAAAGTTCCCCCACTCTGCTCTTCTCTGGTCCTGGGGTCAGTGCACACCCTGCCTGCAGGGTGACTAAATGCCACTGAGCATCCTGCCCCCATCCTGGCCGGGATCCAGACTTTGCATTGTGATCTCCAGGGACGCCCAGGAGACTGAAGTCTATGACTTTAGGGCCCGTCCCATGCCACCCAAGTGACTGCAGGGCACCCCACTTCCTTATTCTTCACCCTTCTCTTTCTCCACTCCACTCCAGAGTTCATTATAAAGTACAGAATTCTATAGATGACAAATACGGAGCCTCATACAAAAAACCATGCCAACTTATTTATAAATAAGCTGAAAATTGGCAGGAAAGTTGAGCCCAATACACGCTCCTGACTTTCATCTGTGGATAAACAAAACTGCTCGCCCATCCCTCCCTCATCCTGCCTTTGATAAAATAGCAGGGGGTTCAAAAAGTTATTAAAAATAACCTGAATGTTGAATTAATGACGGAAAACTTTAAACTAATTTGAATAAAACATAGTTGAGTTAAAAAAGGACGTTTTTAAAATCATTTTTGTAAAAACTTATCTTTCCCCTAACTCCTTATAAAGATGTGAAAGCCCCCTGTTAATGATGTCCTGTGAGTAGGTGCCCTTCTTCTAAATGGCGTTGTCTATGATCTAGCATTGCTGTGAGGGTTTTAGAGGGAAAACCCCTCACTCCAGCCAGTAGAGCACCCCCATATGCTCTTCACAACTCATTTCTCTTCTAGATCCCTTATTTCCCAGTGACCTCTGGGATACCTGAGAGTATATCAGTGGCTTATCAGTGACCCCCACCACCTTTAGGAAAGCCATACATACTGCCTACCAGCTTTCCCTCAGACTCTGCAGACTGTCTGGTTGTGCTATTTTCTTGAAGAAGGAAGCACTTGTTCTGGCTTTGGTTCAAGGTTATATAGTCTACCATGGTGGGGAAGACAGGGTCCACCCATAGTCAGGAAGTGGAGGATGATGGGAGCTTGTGCTCTGCTTGCTTGTTCTGTCCATTCAGTCTGGGACCCCGGTCCATGGGGATGTTGCCACCTACATTTAGGGTGGATCTTTCTACATCAAACAACCCATCTAGGAATTCCCTCACAGGCATGCCTAGTAGTTTATCTCCCAGATCCTGTCTAATGACAATAATATTAATGATCACAGTGGTCCATCTGAGCTCACAGCTTCCCAAATTTGATGGGGGCCTCTTCACTGCACAAATGTGACCCTTCATGTGGATGCATGGCTTCCTCTAGTCAACTGCCCTCTTGTCCTTCATCTGGACGGTGCATCTTATTCTGTGTCCTGGGACGGCGAGCAGACAGCCTGTCTGTTATCTCAGGGTCCCAACAGATCCCACAGGCTGGGTAGCGCACACAGCAGGCAGGAGCTTCCTTACAACTTGGAGGATGGAGTCCAAGTCCCAGATATATTAGAAGGAGCTCCCCAGAGGCTTCTTTGTGGCCCCCAGATGCCATTTCTACTCTATGTGTCTTCCATGCCTTCTCAATCTCTGTTGCTTCGTCTGTAAAGAGTTACTTGCATCGCAGCAGGGTTACCCTGAGGCTGCCTTTAACCCCCCTCTCCATATCCAGTCATATCAAGGGTGAGCATTTCAGAATATGGATTTGAGGGACACGGTTCAGACCACAGCACCTCCGGTCTGACATCACAGATCACTTCTGAGTATTTGAATGTCTTTCCTGTAAATGTCAATATTTGGGTTTGTGTGTCTTTGTCTCTTTTTTTATCCATGCATATTCCTGTCTCTGTGTAAGAGTGTGGTGTACTCCTGTTTGCTTAAAAAGCTGTCACCTCCTGTGGTAGGCGGGGGATTGTCTCAGGCAGGAAAGCATCTTATCAGGCGTGTAAGCATTCAACATGTTTGTGCCCCAGCTCCAGGGTTGTGGAAGAAGAGGCGAAGAGAGAAGCCAGGGGAGGGCACAGTAGGGGTGGCAATCAGCACCAATCACGGAGTGGAGCTCCCTAACTGCACGCCCACGATCTGATTGCCATCCAGGTGTGGCTGCAGCTTAGCAGCTAGCAAAGTGCAATCATTTCTAAAATTGGAGCCCCCACACTGCCTGTGTTTGCACTGCCACGTGCGATAATGCGTGCCTGCTCTTTGCTCTGCCTCCTCCCGGGCAGTCAAGAGAGGACAGAGTGCAGGAATCAGTCATAATCCTATCAGACTCTGGGATGTGCTTCCATTTCCATGTGCGAAGTAAGTTCATAGATGGGGAGGGAAGGAATGCGGAGAATATAGCAAGAAGGAGGAATGATCGGGCACACAAAAGTCATGGTAAGTGGGGGTGATCAGAAGGGCATTGCGTGAGGACCCTAGCATCATGCCCCTAATTTGACTAACCCTAATTCTAACCCTGGGCCTGAATAAGAATAATACAGGTAGGTCCAAAGGACCTCGCCCGACTGTGCATGGCACCCCTGAAGGAATGAAAGGATATGCAGGACACCGGTCTCTCTAGCAGGCTCCACAGAGCAGTGGTAGCAAGAAAGCCACGCTTCTTGAGCACAGGCGTCCCTAGAGCGTCACTGTGATTTCACCAGTGTCCCACATAGGTGGGACTGAATTTTAGCAACTCTTTTCCTAAGGTCAAAAGCTGTGCACCTGGAGATGGTAGGAGAAGGCTTTCAAGTGAAGCAGTCCTCTTGAGGTCACTGCTACCAGCAGCCCTGCCTGGTGAGCAGCATCCGTACAGTAAGCTCTGAGCAGGCTGAACTTCAGCTGAGATTCCCAGAGCCTCTGCAGATACCTATACCCTTGGGAAAGACCAGATCTCTGGAGAGTCTGCTTAGCATTCCTCAAGCCTCCCTCTTCCTCTCTGCTGCCTCTCCATGTCTTTTAGTTGGCAGTTTCTCTGCTGCTAGGTCTCACTGGCACAGGCTTAAGGAGAGGTGACTTGGGTCAGCTCAAGGTAGTCTAGTCAGCCTCGCCTACCTGCCTGCCTGTCTCTCCTGCCCACTGCTCCTCCTTAGGGGCCTCCCAGGGTTGGTACCAGAACATTGTCAAAGGATATGCAACCTAAGCTACAGTGGTCTCAGGTAGGAGTATGTCCTGCTTACTAGGAGAAGCAAATCTCAAAGAAAAACAGTCTCAACTTAGAGTCACAACTTCTGTAGGCTGTATTTCAATAAATCTAGAGGATGAAAGAAAAGCAAGGAGGAGCACGCTGTCCTTGAGGTTTGCGGGGCTGGAGTTCTCACGTAGACTCTATTACAAACATATATAGCAGTTAAAGAAATAAGGACTAAAATTGCAAAGACGAGCCAATGACAGAAGGCTGCATGTGTGTTTGAAAGACCACCTTCATGCACACACACTAAAACGGGGCTATCATTTGATTCGTCTGTCTCAGAGCTGGCGGAAATGAAGCCAATGTCTCGGAGACGTCTCTGCCTGCTGCGTTCATGGTAGGATCACTGACAGAAGCAAAGAGGTGTGAGCAGCCTGAGGTTCGCCCACGGGTGAACAGATAGAGAAAATGTGGTGTGACTACACGGTGAACTGTCACCACATTTGCAACAACACGGATTAGAGTGGAGGGCATGCGTGAAGCATAAGCCGAACAGAAAGAAAGGTGGCACACTGTCTCACTTGTGGAATCTAAAGCAAGCTCAGAGAGACTCAACTGACCCAGGCTTGAGACATCCTCACAGACAAGGTTTGTCTCCTAGGTGATCGTAGAGCCTGCCTAGTAGGCAACCAGCAGTAGCCAGTGCACCGTGTAAGATGTTCTCTTGGCTCTGACCTCTTCTACCTGGAAAACTTCCCCGATGAAGGTGCTCAGGCCCTCAGTGCATTGTCGCAACATGAGCATGAAGGTGGAATGGTCCAGACAGGCTATGTGGAGAAGCTCCACGGTGCACACTTCCAACAGGCTTCTCTGTAATGCGCTCTCTCTCTCTCTCTCTCTCTCTCTCTCTCTCTCTCTCTCTCTCTCACACACACACACACACACACACACACACACACACACACACACAGTACGTAAGAGAAGCATTGCTGTGGGGGACCAGGATGAGAAACCCATTTGTGCAAGAATGATGCTCAACGTTCACTCAAGGTGACGGCCAGCTCTATCCCTCCCAGCACAAGCAGAGGGGCAACTGTGGCCACAGGTCTTTGCAAGTGAGCAGCGTATCCCATGGAGGTGAGTCCACATCCATGGTGAGCAGATCTGTCTGGAAGTCTGGAAGAGACAATTGTGTCGAAGGAAAACTTTAAGAAGGAAAAAAAAAACCCAACTTTTATTGTGAAAGATAAAATGACCAGACAAACAAAAATCTGGTCAGGTCTTAGGGACCTAACCAAGATCTGGGAGGCAGAGAGAAGTAATTGGTGTCCTAAGAGCTACTTTTCCACTGAAAGTGTATAGGGATGCTGTCAGTTCGGAGGATGAAGGGGAGCCGGAAGGAAGCCAAGCTGGGATTCAGACATCACCTGGATCCATGGAAAAGGACTAGGAGACTCTCTGAGACACACTTGTGCACGCACCAAGGGCCTGTAGGTGGCACTGACACAGGAGTCATAGACAGAGGGTCGGCTCTGAGTCCATGGCTTTCACCTCACCTTCTAAGGAGCAGCCTAGGGAGCCGCAATCTCAAGGGAAAAGCTCTTATTCAACACAATGACCAGGTGTGAGTAATAACCAGGAGGGGTGATTTGGGAGAATGGATCAAAGGCAAGCAATTGGGCTGCCACACACTCTCTAAAGGAGCCAGAGGGCAGCCGTGTCCAGCACCCACTCACCCCATAATGGCACCAGGGAAGTAGACCATCAGAGGCCACAGACAGGATCAGAGAAAACTGTGATTATGGGAGATAAAGCTGGTTTGGGACTGGAGACCTCTCAGGGCAGAAGACATCAGCGGCTGCTGCCTGGACACCAAGGTGGCAGTGACCTCTGACCACATCATGACTTGACAATAGCCCGCATTCCTGGTGTCCTTGTTTCAACTCTCATATTCCAAGATGTGGAGTCTCCCGAGGCAGGTTGGGTAGGTAGAGAGAAAGGACTGCTGATGTGAGCTTTTCCGGGTGGAGTTGCCTTCACCCCTGGGAGGCTCACAATCCTCTGCCCACCTTGTGGATCAGTTTGAGAGAAGAATGCCATTTCCATCTTTTCAGTCTCCCCTGTCTAACTTATATTTTGAACCAAATTGCTCAGGAGTCACAACTGGTCCCCCACTAACTACCCTCATGAAGAAAGAGAAAAACCGCCCTAAGCTGGGTAAACTTAGGGTTGGACTGTAGTGGTGACACCTGTCTAGAAATGTCATTGCCAAGTGGGACCCCTGCCTGGTACCGGATTGAGCCTTCGAGGGTGTGGCCCTGCGTGGAGACTCCCAGCGACCTGCAGGCAGCTCTGTGCCGGATTTGGCCACTCCATGCCTCACCTTTCCTTATTATTCATCTGAAACACAGACATGACACCTTGGGGACCACTGGGGTTGAAATGACCGACACACACAAATGCACACTGCAGGGAGTCCTAATTGTTAATCTGGGAGTGGCAAGGTCTGCATGGCTGACAACCGCTCTCCACTCTTCTGGACTCCAGGAGAGGTCCAGGCGCCTGCCTCGTGCCAGCAGCCGTCAGTCTCTTCACTAACGTCTTCCCTTCTTCTAAGCCTGCTGGCAGGTCAGGCCCTGACCCCCACCCTGATGTCTGTCTCGCCAGTGATGACATAGGCTAGAATGGAATTAGTCACAGAGACAAAACCCCTCTCATCACTGGGCAAGGCTCCCAATTGTAAGGCAACCAGTCCACTGCCTATAGCCACCTCAGGGTTCTCTGAGGAGGACACATCCCACTGGGACATCGACTTTTGGATGTGGAGTCTCTCCTCATTACAGTATCCTGAACCAAGCTGTCTCCTTGCTCATTCAGGTTTCAGCTTTGAGAGCATCTTTCTACTGCTGTCTCCATGCGATTGGTTTATGCGTGTCTGTAGCTTTATCAATCTAGTGTTTCTCTTGTTATTCTTCCTCTTCATGAGGGTAATTTATGGGAGAGGGAGCATGAACCAGACAAATACATGCTTGCACACACACACACACACATACACACATGCATACACACACATGCAGATACACATACACACAAACACAGATGCACAAATTTGTATCCACATGCACATATGCATAGACACACACATATATGCACACACATACATGCAGATACATATACACACAGAGATGCACATATATGTGTTCACAGGCACATATGCACAAACACACATATGCACACACATACATACAGATACATATACACACAGAGACGCACATATATGTATTCCCAGGCACATATGCACAGACACACATATGCACACACATACATACAGATACATATACACACAGAGATGCACATATATGTATTCACAGGCACATATGCACAAACACACACACACTCCTGCTCTCAGGCACACATGCATCTTTACTATGGTTGTTCAATTATTCCCCAAACTTAATCTTTTTTTTTTATTGGCTCAACACATGACTTTGGAATGAGGGAGAATGCAGCATGGAGCAGGCTGCCACCCCTCCGCTCCTTCAGATGCCTCTCTGACAGTGAATATCTGTCATCTACGATGGAAGTCAGGGGATTGTCATCATGAACAACCAAACTATAAAGACTGGGTCCTGTGCGAGCCACATGAGCCACAAGTCGTGCATCTTCTCTTTACAAACCCTGGATCAGTGTTTACTAAGAACTGAGAGCTTTGGATGCTCTGGTAGGATGTGGAGTCTTGAGCTAGATGTGCAGAGTCTTGGGACCAACCTTACGCCTCCTGAGTCAGAATGTGGGTGTTAACACCATTCCCAGGATAGCCATGTGCATCAAGTTTGAGAAGCAAGCTGCTTCTTACCATTTTGATTCTTAAGTTGATTTTGTGGAGATGTTTGATGTCTCCCGTACTGTGATCTGCAGTCTGAGCTATGGCACAAAGCACTTCACAAACCACAAAGGCCCAGATCTGGATATTTTGTCTTTCTGTGAACAATTCACAGGATCCAAGAATATACAGGCTGAGAGATGGCTCCTCTGTTCTCTGGGAGCAATGAAAATCTGGTGACCTGCTGTGCTCAACTGACCCGGAAATAACTTTGCACTTAATTTTAATTTGCTATGGGTGGCAACCGTGTTCTTTTTCTGTCGGGGAAAAAAAAAGCAGCCAGCATTCACGTGGATGAAGGGCTGCAGCTGTGATTGACAGCAGAGAATGTAGGGTAAGGGCAGGCAGGGCCTGCGGAGCCAGCTGCCATCTTCCGGAGCGGCAGGAGGCCACTTCCAGAGGCTGCTGAATAGGCTCTGTTCCGTGGAGGGGTGCTCTGGCCAGAGCCTGCTGCTGCCCTGGCTTGGATTCCAACATATCTGAGCATACCCTACACAAGGAGCTGAGGAAAGGAGAGGTGTTCCTAGCCAACTCTTAAGGGGTGATTATTTACTATTTCTACAACTGGGCATGTCGAGGCTGTGCTGTAAGGTCCTCAGGGGCTACTAGGGGGTGGGTGTGGACCATACCTGGAATGCCCTCCTGAAGACTTCAGTTTCTCCTTCATAGCTTGGCTTTGAGACAAGAACTCTCAGTGATCTCCCTCCAGCTCCTAAATCTACAATCCCACCCTGGAAGTCCCTGCAGGTCCATGTTTTCCCTTTGCCTCTTCATCCTGTCCCCTGGGATTTGGGTGGAATGTAAAGGTGGCTTCAGTCTGCCTGTCAGCATGGTGCCAGGTGGACAGAAGGGACGGCCTGACCTCTCCTCCCTTTCGTGGGGTCAATGTCTGTCTTTGTGTAGCCAGACAGCGCGATGCTGATTTATCTGTGAAGTACAACTGAAGGGTTACGGACGGCCTTGCAAAAATCTGGATGAAATGACTGACTCCTAGCTCCTGGTGGGATTCTGGACCCTAAACCATGAGCTTCATAGACTCAGGAACCCCAGAGAGAGCTCTAAGGGTACTTACGCTAACCCTTACCAAAACAAACACCCCCTGACAGAGGTCCAAGGAGTGATGGGATAATGGTGCCTGGAAGGATGTCAGGTTATCCCCTGTTGCCTGCCTCTCCTCTCCTGGAGTTGATGAAACTGAATGACCTCCAGGCAATGTGTCCTTCTGAGGACCCTCATTAGTTTCCCCTCTGCAGCCCATGTTGGCCTGACTTTACCCCATCTCTAATACAAACCCTGCAGTATCCCCACGGGTGGATCAGGCTGCGCATACACTACTGGTCTTAAGACATCTGCCTCCTCTTCCCCCCTCTTCCAGCATCCACAATGCTTGTCTCATCTTAATAAGTCATGTCCAGGAAATAACACCAGAGCGACTCTGGCTGAGTCAGTGTGTCAGCAAGAGCCGTGCACGGGTCAGGGAAATTTGCATTAGGCAATTTGACCCAAGGGCGTCAGTTCATGAGATGAGAAATCAGGCCAGAGACGCTGGTGGAGCACGGAAGACATTTGGGGTTGGCTCTGCAGTTAGTGTTTGAAAATGCCTTTGCTGATCACAATTTTCTGTCCATAATTAGACCCAAATCTAATTGGGCTTCTGAAAGAGCCGTTGCTATTCAGACGGCCTGAGTATGGAGGCAGTTTGCTATACTGTGGAGATGAATGTGTACAGAGGCTACTTGCTGCTCAGACATCCTAATCAGCGGGATGCATTTCCCATGATGCTGTGTGTCTTGAGTTTTCTGTGACATTGGCATGTACCCAGTCCGAGAGTCTCGGAGGCATATATCAACACGGGTTTTAGGCTCAGGACAGCATTTGCACACTCAATGTTCTTTAGGATACTGAGACTGACTGCCCATCCAGTACGTACCACCTCAGGTACCAACTCCTTAAACCATTGGGCTTAAGTCCCCTCACAGGTAGAGGTATATGGCTATACCTGTTGGAAAGATGTCCCTAAGTTTAAGTTAGGTGACATTAGTAAGCCCCTAGGGAAAAATCCATTCAAGGTGAGTGGCTGGCGAATGGACGACCATGCTTCTTTCCCATTCCTCTTGTCCCTGGCATGTTGTCCCTCTCCATCCCTCTCTTCATCTCCCACTGACCTTTCTTCTCCAGGTCCTTGATGGACTTGGTAGTTACACAGCAAGGAATTTCCTTGCATTTAATAGGAGATTCTAGTGAACTTATAAGATGGCAGTACTTTGTTTCATTTTTATAATAGGATCTTGCTATGCAATCCAGGCTAGGCCCTGGTATGCTTTGTATTCAGGATGACCTAGAATTCACTATCCTCCTGCCTCATCCTCCCAAGCAGGATAGTGTCACCTTTCTGAAGGGATCATGCAGAAGATTCTAAAAATGTAGCTTGGGCTAGAGAGAGAGGAAGAACGGAAGTTAAGGCCACTCGGTAAGGGTGGGAGGGAAAGAGGGAGGGCACCTGGATGCAGATGGGAAACTCAGCTGCTGCCCCAGATCTCCAGGCTTTGTAGCCACCCCAGTTAGTCCTCTGGCAGTACCTGGGCACCATGGCCATGGGTGGGGCCAGCCAGTTCACCGCAGTCCAAAGCATCTTCCCAGTAGATTATCTGCAGGTCACTTCATTTCTGCATCTCAGCAGCTGCTTGTGGGTGGCTAGCAGCCTCTTCACACGGCGAAAGCTTGGTCAGGAAAGAACAGAGGGAGAACTGCGTGTGTCTTCTATTATACACCGGTAGATGCGAAAAGTCTTTTAAAAATATTTTATTTATGTGTGTGCTTTTGTGAGTGTATGGTTCTGTGTGAGCATGTGTATGCAGGTGTCTGTGGAAGTCATGAAAAGTGTCAGATTCCCTCGAGCTGGAGTCACAGGCAGTTGTGTGCCACACCATATATAGGCGATGGGAGTGAACTCAGGTCCTCTAGAGAAGGACCTTCTTCGCTGCTGGGCCTGTTCAGTCCATGTCTGCTGTTTGAATAAATATTCACTGTCTAATTGGGAGACACAGGGCCATCCAAGGACACCTGTATCCCAATAGTTCCCTTGTGGACACCTAGCATGATGGGGGTGATCCCACAGGAGCTTGGAATAGTACAGCCCACTCCATGGGAGGTTGAAATGTACAAGTGTTCAGAGTGAGGTCTCTTCTGTCCACTCAGTGTAACCCATTATTCTCGCTGGGACACAAACCAATGCTTGTGCATTGTTTTGTGTGTTGTTGTTGAACTCTAACTTTAAGCCATGGTGATCCGATAATATACATGGGGGGTTATTCCAAGTTTTTGTATCTGTTGAGGTTTGCTTTGTTACTGAATTTGTGGTCATTTTTGTGAACATTCCATAAGGTGCTGAGAAGAAGGTATATTCTTTTGTATCTGGATGGAATGTTCTAGAGATATCTGTTAAGTCCATTTGAGTCATAACATATGTTAGTTTCCTTATTTCTCTGTTAAGTTTCTGTCTGGCAGACCCTGTCAGGCAGTGAGAGTTGGGGGCTTAATGTATGATGTGAGCTTCAGTAATGTTTCTTTTACATATGAGGGTACCCTTGTATTTGGGGCATAGATGTTTAGAATTGAGATTTCCTCTTGATGGGTTTTTTTCTGTGACAAATATGAAATGTCCTTCTTTGTCTATTTTGATTGGTTTTAGTTAGAAATTTATTTTGTTAGTTATTAGGATACAGTCAAAAAGACAAAATAGCAGCCTATGGAATGTGGGTTCACCAACCCACAATGGACAGAGGACTGATCTCCAAAATATACAAAGGATTCAAGATACTTGACATCTACAAACCTAAACAGAGAACTCTCAATAGACAAATCTCAAATGGTTGAGAGATACTTAAGGAAATGCTCCACATCCTTAGCCATCAGAGAAATGCAAATCAAAACAACTCTGAGATTCCATCTTACACCTGTCATAATGGCTAAGATCAAAAACACTGATGACAGCTTATGCTGGAGAGGATGTGGGATAAGGGGAACACTCCTCCATTGCTGGTGGGAGTGCAAATTTATTTAGCTGCTGTGGCAATTTCTCAGAAAATTAGGAAACAGTCTACCTCAAGACCCAGCAATACCACTCTTGGGTATATACACAAAGGATGCTCAATCATACCTCAAGGACATGTGATCAACTATGCTGATAGCAGCATTATTTTAATAGGCAGAACCTGGAAGCAACCTAGATGCCCCTCAACCAAAGAGTGGATAAAGAAAATGTGGCACATTTACATAATGGAGTACTATTCAGTGCTAAAAAATAATAGTATCTTGAAATTTGCAAGCAAATTTCTAGAAAAAAACATACCTAGTGAGGTAACTCAGACCCCAAAAGACAAATACAATATGTACTCACTCATAAATGGCTTTTAGACATAAAGCAAAGAACCTACAGTCTACAACCCAAGAGAACATTAGACAACAAAGAGGACTCTAAGAGAGACATACATGGATCTACATAGTTTTTGACACAGGATCTCACTATATAGTTCAGGCTGACATTAACTTCTGTGAATCTTACTACTCCAGCCTCCTGAGTTCTAGTTTTGCAGGTATGTAGTAATAAGGAATGGTGGGCTGCGTTCCCACCAGGATCCCAGCTAGCTTACCCCGAAATAATTACACGGAAACTGTATTCATTTAAACACTGCCTGGCCCATTACCTCCAGCCTCTTATTAGCTAACTCTCACATATTGATTCAACCCATTTCTAATAATCTGTATCTTACCACGAGGTCGTGGCTTACCAGGAAAGATTCAGCATGTCTGACCTAGTGGCTGGTTGCATGGCATCTGCCTCATTGCCTTCTTCCCAGCATTCCGTTCTGTCTACTCCACCCACTTATGTTCTGACCTATCAGGCCAAGCAATTTCTTTGTTAATTAACCAATGAAAGCAACAGATATACAGAAGACCCACCTACATCACAGGTACTTACCACCACACCGTTATTTCTTGAAGATAAAAGCATGAACAGGCAAGAGAGAAATACATGTTACACTAAGATCCTTCTTGACCTATCAATCTTATTGGAATGAAGTCCATCATTTTTGAAACAAAGGTTCTGCTAGACCCTAGCTCCCTAGTCTGTGCACTTCTGCCTAGACTATGAGCAGGCTAAGAGCGCTGTGCTCCTGCAGTAGGGTTCCACACTATTGTGCGTTAAATATATCTTAGATGTTCTCCAAAGGCTCACATGTTTGAACACTTAGTCCCCAGTTGGTTGCGGGGGGCCATCCTGACCGGCAGGAATGAACGCCACCAAAACGAGAATTCCTTCCCTGGTCACATCTTTATTTGGAGCATTCCCTTGAGGAAAATTGGGGGAAGGGAAGATATAGCAGGGACGAGAGAAAGCTTAGAGAGAGAGGGTTGGGCCCAGAGGCAGCTGCTTTTAAGCGGTGAAGAGGCTTGAACGCTGTCCTGATTGGTTAATGCCATACTGCTGTTCTGAGCATGTGCAAGCAAGGGTGCAGGCAAGGGTGCTCAGCCCCACGTGGCTACCTCCAAACTGCAGGACCACCTGTGCCTCCAGGTGGCTCCCTACAAGGTTCCACACTATTGTGCGTTAAATATATCTTAGATGTTCTCCAAAGGCTCACATGTTTGAACACTTAGTCCCCAGTTGGTGGCACTGTTTGGGAACCTTTAGTGATGTGGAACCTCACTAGAGAAAGTGGTGTCAAGGTTTTAGGGCCAGCTTTATTTCCTGTCCTCTCTCTGCTTCCTGGGTATGGAAGTCATATAACCAGTCAGGCTCCTGCGCCAGCTGCCATGCCTTCCCTGCCATGTCTTCCTGACCATGAGGTATTATGTTTCTCTGGAACTGTAGACCAACACAAACCATTTCTCATTTAAGTCTTATTTTTTTTGAACTGTGTTGTAACTTTTCCTGGACAGGCACAACATACCCATCTGCTCACCCCAGATAGGGAACCCATGACAGATCAGAGTACAGATACCATCAAAGTCCGGCTTGGCGAACCTGTGGGTTTTATTGGGGTTACTTACAGAAATATGAGCGAGGGGTTACTTACAGGAGCTGAAATGAATAACTGCTTCACCAAAGCCCATCCCTGCATGGGTGACAGCTCATAAAGCCGGGAGTCTGGAGCACACTGCACAGCCTGTAGGCAGTTTACAGGTTGAAGAGTTTCCTTTCCAACTGAGTGCCTCAGTTGATCCAAACCTGTTCCAGGCAGCCTGGGTGGTTTCTGCTTCTCCCAGGCAGCTGTTGGGTCTAGAACCTTCTTTGCAGCTGGCTTATCTAAGGGTCTTTTGCAAAGCAGCTTTTCTGAGCCTTCTTTGTAGCTCTGTGCCTATAACGTATTCCAGCAGGGAGGGGCCTGTTGAATCTTGTCAGTTTCAGGGACTCCCTGAAACTGTTTTGGGTTTGTAAAGTTTATTTTTCTGCTTATGGAGCTTCCCTGCAGGGTGGAATGTTTCAATCTTGGAGGAAACTGTTGCACAACGCAGGGACATTTTAGTACAGAAATAAGAAAGTAGCTAATATCCATGGTCTCTCTGATTCAGGGTGGGGATGACCCAGGACCAGGAGGTGGCCCACTCAAGAGTGTATTCCGAAAGACAGAAGCTGTTTCATCCTGGGACCAAGCAGGCAGGGCTCAGACCCTACAACCTCTAGGGTTCCTCACAAAGTAAGGGGGCTTGAATCTCTAGACTGCAGTCCCCACTCAATGAGGCCACCTCTACTCTGCCACGAGCAATCATTCCCCCTAAGCCGTCTACTGCTCTGTCTTGTGATTACATTGGGGAGTGCCAGGAAGCGGGTGCTTTGTGCCATTCTGACCAGGTGAGAGGGCCCACTGTGTTACTCAGCATTCTGCCACTGTGGCAAGATGCCCAAGGAAGTTAAAGGAGGGAAGATAAAGATGGAAAGGCTTTGTTTGCTCGTTGTTTTGGTTCATGGTTTCAGAGAGTACAGTCCAGAGCTCTTTGCCCCATTACTGTGGGCCTGTGGGGAGGCATCAGGGTGGGGGGATGGCCAGACAAGGCTGCTCGCCTCAGTGTATCTTGGCAGCAAAGAGAAAGAGGAAGGTGGGGGCTCCAGCATCCTTTTCAAGGATAGCTCTGCAGTGAACTAATTTCTCCCTGCCTGGCAGTTCTTCCCAGAGGTTCTAATACCCCCTGATAATGCCCGTAGCTCTGGAGCAAGGATTTGCACAAGGTCAGTCAGACATTTCAGATCAAACTGCACAGCATGCTTTCTTTTACCTTCTCTCTCTCCCTCCCTCCCCCTCCCACCTTCATCCCTCCCTCCCCCTGCCTCCCTTCTCTCTTTCTTTCTTTTCCCCCTTGGCGCTCTCTCTCTCTCTCTCTCTCTCTCTCTCTCTCTCTCTCTCTCTCTCATTTTCTCACAAGAGTACACATCCTTTCTCTCCCTCTCCCCTTCCTCCTGGCTCTCTTGCTCCTCTCTCTCTCTCCCCCCTCCTCCCTCCCTCATTGGCTCACCCTCATTCTCCCCCTTGCTCTTTCTTTCACTCTTCCCTCTCATTCCCAGTTTTAATATGTATAGACTCACCTTGAAATTTGTTACAAAGATAGTCTTCTTGCCCCATCCACAGAGGTGTTGGGATCTAAGGAGACCGAAATTTTAAAATAAGCCCAGTGAGCTTTTTTTAAAAGGGCCCTTCCTATACCACATGCAGGAAACAAGCCACAAAGGTGAGGCTGATTCTGAATGGGCTCATTGCTGCTGTCATCCTGGCCTGCCCTCCTGAGGCTTTGCAGGCACAGGAGGACAAGGTCAAGGCCAGGAACCGCAGTGGCCAGCACTGAGCAGAGCTGTGCTCTACAGTGGCTGAAAGCACCCCTTCTAGGCTGAGTGACCTTGGGCAGTACTTAGCATCTTCACCCTCAGTTGTCTCATCCACAACTTTCTTATGATTCTTGCATACGGACACACCTGTGATGGACACACCTGTAACAAACACACCTGTGACGGACACACCATGACTGTGCCAGACTCACCTGTGATGGACGCACCCGTGATGGACACACCTGTGACGGGCACTCCTATAATGGACACATCTGTGATGGACACACAGGCCCTCGTGTTGGTTAAAAGACAAATGCCTGGATGAAGACATGACTTGGGTGATAATTTCTTGCCTTGCAAGTAAAAGGACTTGAGTTTGCTTTTCAGAACCCATATATGAAAGCCAGGCATGATGATATGTGTTCGCAAGCCCAGTTCTAGGCCAGTAAACTACTCTGTCTCACAGAAAAGGAGGGTTTCTAGAGAGAAGACAGCAGTTAAAAAACATTTGCTACTCTGCCAGAAGTCTGAGTTCTGTCCCTAGCACTCACACCGAATGATTCATAACTGCCTCTCACTCCAGCTCCAAGGGATTCGATGTCCTCTTTTGACCTCTGCAGGCACCCACAGATGCATGGCAGACACTTGCACAGAAACCACACACATATACGAATAAAAATAAGCCTTTAAAATAATAAGTGCTGGGTAGCCTGAGGATCGACACCTAAGCTTGTGTACATACGCATTCAGGCACGCCTCCACACAATCATAAGCATGCGGCCATTCTCTCTCTCTCTCTCTCTCTCTCTCTCTCTCTCTCTCTCTCTCTCTCTCTCTCACACACACACACACACACACACACACACACACACGGGCAGGTGGGCAAGGCTTTTTGAGGGATTCCACAACAGGTGCAGACAGAAGACAGAAAGGTCATGTGCCAATGTGGGATAAGAAGGCAGCAGGGCAGAGAGTGGCAGAAACAGGAGGGGACAGACACGGGACTTCTTCCTATGGCCCTGCGGTGAATCTCCGTTCCTCCCTCCCTCCCTCCCTTTCACCGATTAAGACATAAATTAGCCAATGGACAAAGAGCCCAGCATGCTCATTGCAGGAATCAGAGGGGCTTCTGCAAATACCCAGGAGGCAGAGTGGCTTCAGAAGAAAGAGAGAGGCAGGAAAGGCAAAGGCAGCTTTCAAGGTGGCTCTGATGTGCTGATGTGCTTGTTTGACTGGTACATGGAAGAGGAAGCATAGGAATCCCTGTGCTATCAGCACCAGGAGGAGGATGCAGGCATGGAAGGTGGCTGAGAGGACAAGCTGAGAAAGACAGGGGAATCCAGTGTGGGATAAGAATCAGGTCCCTGCCCTGGGTATGGTCACTAGCTGATCAGAAAAGGTGGGTCACCTTAAATTTGGCAAGGGATAGAGCCTTAATCATGCCTTCCCTCACCCCTGACCTTACTGCCAGCCCGACCACATCTATCTATCTATCTATCTATCTATCTATCTATCTATCTATCTATCTATCTATCTATCAGATTGTACCCCTCCATCCTGCTCTAATGCCTGTTTACTACGAACAGAGAGGGTGTATTTCTGTTATCTATAATGTGGGGCTGTCCCTAGACCACAGGTCCTTGATCTTGGGGTTGCACTGGTGACAGGGACCTATGATGAACTTGGTGCCAAGGATAACTCCAGTCCAAGAAATTGGGAGAACCACGTGTCTTATCCCTGAAACAATTTGTGCTTGAGATGGCTGCAGGCCAACTCGCGTTACATTAACAAATGTACGAAGATGGTTTCCGTGTGGGAGAAGCAGAGAATGCTCAGCTCATGGCCCTGAACACCCTTCTCAGCCTGAGGGCCCTTGATGCTTTCTGGAGTGCTCACTTAGTGGGGGTGACAGCATTTCAAGGGCAATTCTGGATACGGAAACTGCCAGGCGCTGTCAGGCAGGAAGCAGACACAAGGAGAATTCCCATTCAGAACACAGCTGTGTACGGATCAGTGGCCAGGGTGGCTTCCTTCCCGTCACACCAGGCTGTTTGCAACACTGACAGTGCCGGGCTCTCTGCCTTGTGTCTTCTGAACAATTACAAGAAGGAACTATGGAGAAAGGCTGTCACTTAGAGAAGTAAATGCTAAGTGGATGCTGGGAGATGCTGCCTCTGTGTTTCCCTGTGGGCTAAAATCATCCATTAATTTTCAGAACTACCAGAAACCACCTCTGAGTATTTCCCCAGGGACACACACATACCGTGACTTGTGTGAGGCAGCCCCATTCATCCCCAGGATGATGCTGGTCTTTGTGAATCACCGTGTCTAATTTAGAGTTCTTCTTATGTATGTACATGGTGTGGTGTGGTGTGTGTGCATGTTCTCATGTGTGAGCGTGTGTGTCATGGGTGCATATAAGCGTGTGAAGGCCAGAGGTTAACCTTGGTGTCTTTTTTGTTGTTTTAATGGCTGTCTGTATTATATATCAACATGGGATCTCTCATTTGAACTTAGAGGTTGCTATTTATGATGATCTACCTAACCTCCCAAGCACTGGGGTTACAGGCAGACTGCCATGAACATTCAGCATTTAGGTGGGCTCTGTGGATCCAAATTATGGTCCTCGTGCTTGCAGGGTGAGCGCTTTACCTACCCAACCATCTCCCCAGGCTCTTGGTTTGGATCTAACTGTACAAACATCTCTAATGGATGCTTTTTTCTGGCCTGGACCCTTTTTATCAAGAGTATTTTCATATTTCAAAATAGTCTGTAAATTTGCTTTGCTGATGTGAACAAATTTATTTTACACAGCGAGTCCATTCAGTGGAAACCTTAAATAACACATTCCACCTCGATTCTGCTTTATTATAACAAGTAAATGATTGCCTAGTGGGAGACCCTTTCATGGGTTTTCAAGCCTGATGCTGATTTTCTTCTGAGACCACCCTTCTGAGCACCTGTTAAGTGTTGGCACAATGCTCATTCAGTAGGCATACTTACTGAGTGTCAACCTGTTGGTGGACAACAGTTGATTCAATGATGTTCTGTTCATATGGCTGAATCTCCTAGCTCGGCTCATTCCAGGGCCCCAGAGAGCTAGATGGGGTACTGTTTGGGAACTGGAAGGGCTGCTGGATTCTGAGAAAAGCAAGTGTAATGTCATTGCTGGGAATTTTGGCCTTGGAATATATATATATATATATATGTGTATATATATATATATATATATATATATATATATATATATATATATATATATATATATGTATATATATATCCGGTTGCCTAGCAGACATAGCAGGCCAGGCACTTCTATGGCAGCCTGGGTAGACACTTTCCAGAGAAGTTAAGTTTCTTGTTGTATGGTGGGACACCTGAACTTTGGACCCTTATCACAGACATGGAATCCATCACAGTGTTGGATCCACATTTGTAGCTCAGAGGTCACATTCTTTAATGACGGCTGCCTAGCCAATGAGAATGGGATGGTACCTACTGAGCAAGTCACATCATCCCATTGACATTTGCTGTTCTCATTCTTTGTCTCTGAGATGAACTTCCTCTCTCATCTGGGGGCTGCCAGTCAGAAATCTCTTTATATCATGAGATCCCCAGGATGCATAAAAGCAAGTCATCTCATTCGGAGGTTTCCATTCAGGGAAAGACAAAGACTTCTTAGGGACACAATTCTTTGCCATTATGCAGGATTAGAGGAAACATAGAACTCACTTCCATCTTCTAGCCTTCTTCCGTCACCGAGTGTTCACCCCAGGCTTTGGTCCCGATGGTGTGAGCACCACAAACAGCTCCTTGCCTTCAGGTGACTGTTAGGTGCACCCAGCATCTACAGAGGAGTGATAATCTCTAGCCCATTTCTTAGATCCCTTCCAGGTACCAGAAGATATACCTTGGGCCAGTAAGGCACAAGGTTGTCATCAGGTGAGATGGGGTGTATTGATGTGGGTAGTGCCAAGCCTCTGGGATGTCCACTGACTCCCCACTGCCCCATATGCTTGGGGGACACCCTCCTCCCTGTTATACTCTGCCTGTGTGTATATGTGTACATGTGCCTGGTTATAGGCATAGCAGAGACTCACTCTGTTTTTTAGAGACCTGAAGCATAAAGTGCGAAGTACCTGGACTACGCAGCTTTTTCTCCAAATCCTTCAGCACACTGCAGATTCCTTACGAAGGGACCTCAAGTCACAGCCTGCCATCTTTGTGCATGTACCTACTTCCAGCTTGCATGTTAAATAAGGTTAAATATAAATTCTGCACATTTTAATAAAACTTAAATATAAATGTTGCTATAGCTATTCCTTGCCAATTTTATTGAAACAGCATCCAGTAACGCTGCCTAGATAGGGCACAATATTTGAAATATTATCTAAAATGAATGAACAGAATACTCTAGGAACCACAGAACTTTGGGTTCTGTCCACAGTACTGCCAAGGTCTGGACAAAGGGGAAAGCATTAGAGGTTTGCATGACTTCCGGAGAGTGCTCGGTATGCTAGGAACTCACAGACTGTTCACACTCACTGAGTTGTGAACATTGAAAAGAGCCCTGTATACCTGAAAAGGCCACAGCACCCATCCCCGTTATGGGGTGGAACATCATTCACTGCTCTGGAATTGCAAAGCTGTGCAGCCTCTTTGAAAGTAGCTTGGCGGTTTCTTAGCACCATCTATGTAATCTGTTCTGTGCCTCGGTGTTTCCCCAAAAGAAAGAAGATGCTTTCATGCGCTTAACAGCGTGTGCATCCAGAGACTGCACAAATGTCCTCAGAAACTCCACCTGCGACAGTAAAAAGAAAACTGGGAACAAATGAGTGCAAGGGACCTGGCGATGTCACTTTGAGCTCCTGTGTGACAGAGAGGAGATAAACAATCAGCCATGAAGTTGGATCGGGTTCATTTCGGAATGCCATCTGTGTAATTAACAGTTGTTTGTTTTTTTTTTTTAAATATAAGCCTCATGTAGCCCAGGCTACCCTCAAACTCTCTATGCTTCCAAGAATGATCTTGAACTTCTGATCCTCCCTCCTCCCCCTCTCAAATGCTCATATAATACCTTAAGTTTATGCGATGGTAACAGAACCTTGGGCTTCATGCCTGGCGAGCGCTCCACCAACTGGGCTGCAGCCCCAGCCCAGCCCGAGTTTTATTTATTTTTGAATTATAACATTCTACATTTTGAGGAGGAAAAACCAGAGCCTTCTCATAGACCTCTGGCATCAGCATTAAGTGGTTGAGCTCATCTGCAGGGCAGCTGGCAAAGAGCACCCAAGGACCTGCCTGTGTGCCCTCGGGGCAGCTCGGAATTTGCAGGGTCGTACCTGCCCAAGATAGGACCTCGTGTGTGTTTTCAAAAAATTAGCCAAAATGCTACTCAAAATAGTAAAATATAGTGAAAAAATTTAAAAATAAAAGTAACTTAGTCCAACATGAAGGAATTTATTAAACAAGTCTGAGCCATGCAATCTCTCTCTCTCTCTCTCTCTCTCTCTCTTTCTCTCTCTCTCTTTGTGTGTGTGTGTGTGTGTCTTTCTGTGTGCCTTTGTTTCTCTCTTTCTGAATATAAAGTCTCTGTCTGCAGTTGAATAGGGCCCCAATTCTTGATCCTGTCTCTGCTTCCCCCTGAGTTGGAATCCGTGGAGACGGAGCAGAGCTGGCAGTTTAGATAATCAGGACACATCTAGACTAGATTTTTCCTGATGTTTCCAATCATCTAGTAACAAACACCCAATAGCATGATTTTATGCCCTTTTCCATATTGTTTGGATGCACGCATCTGTGAAGTACATTTTCAGAAGGGTACTTCTCAGCCAAACTGTATCTTCATTTAAAGAGCTGGTTGATAATTGTTTTCCAAAACTCCTATTCCAGAGTGCTTTTTCTCCAGCATCTATGTCTCCACGTCCAGTCCGCGATGGCCCTCACCAAATTCACCATGGAACAGGCGGCAACATGTCTAGTTCCTTTCATTCTGGCAAACACTTGTACAGACTTCTGAGCACACACCTTCTTCCTGAGTGTCTGGGTTTCCTTTCACAGAAAGAAAGCTTGCCAGCTATCACTGCCCGGCATCCTGAGACTAGAAACCTCCCTTGCCTCCTTTGTCCCAATGCTTAGCAGCTGCCCCTGGTCCACCCCAGCAGATCTGTTGAGTCAGAGTGCAGGGAGCAGATCTGATCTTTTCTCAGCAGTTTCTACCTGGGCTCTTGAGGCGGCTCTCTGCAGCCAGAATCCCATGCTGTAGGGAGTTTTGCTTTGATGTTTTCCTGCTCTGTGGATTAAGTGTGGCTGTAGCAGAAGGGGTTAAAAGTCTAAAAGACAATCAGAGACCAGTAGGGTTGGCCAGAGAGCCTCATGGCGTGCTGAAGTCCTGGGAGTTGCCCTACCTACAGGCAGATCAGCTGAGCCATGGACATAGTTTCAATTAGCTCCTTAAGTTAATGTAGTTCTTGGTTGAGTTCAGAACCATTAGGTTACTTCCCACTCTCCTCTTCCTCCTCCTGTCTTCTTCTTACCCCTTCCTCCTTTTCCCATCTTTCCTCCTCTTCCCACTTTTTTCTCCTTTTCCTCCCATGTAGAGACAGAGACTCACTGTGGCCACATGCTGTCCATCTTCTTGTCTTGGTTCCCCAAGTGCCACACGGTCGCATTTCTATCTGCTGCCTGTACCAACTGTCCTTTGGTAGTCCCTGAAAAGTTGGCTATTGGTTTATTACGAATAAAATCAGCCCTTGTTTCCAGCACTCTAATTAAAAGTAAGGAACAGGCTCCGGGAGAGCTAAGGTGTGCTGGAGTTACTGTACCAATTACTGTGATTCCCACCTCCTGTCTCCTGCACTGCTTGACAAGCTAAAGTCACTGAGAGGAAACTCTATACCAGAAGATCCAGCCGCTGGTCCCATGATGGGGGGAACAATGAGTGACTTCAGTGAAACCCACTGTCTCTCCTCGATGAAGAGCTAGCTAGGTCAGCCAAGCAGTGGACCGCTAGCATGTGCTGGCGACCTTGGTACTCTCTACCTCCACATCACACCAGGTTGATTTAGAACCAGTTGGTGGCAGTACCAGCCAAAAGGAACATATGCAAAATGAATTAGGTGGTTAGGCTGCTCCTAAGACATCCAGGTCCCTCCCAAGTTGGATCAGTGGCCAGAGGAGGTAGCCAAGCATTTCTGAGACGAGGAGTGGGCAGCCAGATCCCACTAGCAAGCCAGCAGCTCCCTTCTTCAGCAGCTGTGGCTGCCATGTGGTTATTTGTGTCTGTGCCAGGTTTGAGCAGGTTGCAAAGTGGGTCCTGGCTAATGTGACTCCAAGGACACTTTCCTGCAGTGACCTCATATTCTCCTTGTGCTCAGGTTCTTTCCATATGGCACTGTCAGACTCATGCACACTGCACACATGCATACATGTGCATACACACACACCTACATATTCATACATGTGTGCAGGCTCTCAGGGTTCATCATGTGCTGCCATTATGTAGACTCTGTATGGCCAGGTGCCCATAGAAAGACGCATTACCTGGCTGTACCACACAGGACTGAATAGAAATGGCTTTTCACTCCCTCCTGACCTTCTCCGGGGAGCTTCAGGGCCTGTGGCTGGCCTGATCATGTTAGCTAGTTTATCTTTTCTGCTTGGGCAGGCTGGGACAGGAGCCAGGCTGACCCCTTCTGCAAGCAGCCAGACGGCAGGAGTGAGCATTACTCCTTTGCAAGAAGACTCCAAGAAAAGGTGCAGCTGGTGTCATTAACATCCTGGGGCAGAGCTGGCATCCTATCTCTCCTTCCTCCTGGGTCTCTCCTTAATGACAGCAAAGAGGGAGAAATGTCCTCAGCAAGATGCCCAGGGAAAGAAGACTTGGGAGGAACACAGCAAGGACAGTCCTCGTGGAGTTCAGGAGTGGATGTGACAAGTTCTGCAGTAACTTCACTTCCTCAAACTCAACTGGCCCAAGCAAAAGTTCCTGTCTAACTCACAGCAAAGAAATGCCTCCTGTCTTATGCTTTTTCCAGTATCATCATCATTTCAGAGGCCTTACCACTTTTTTTCACCCTCTGGTAGACTAGGCACTCTGATAAATGATGTCTCACCCATCTCTGGGTTTTTGTCCCTAGACTTTAGTATTAAGTGAACTAATAAGATTACATAAAAACACAATGGATGGGGTGGGGGAATCATGGCCACCTTCTATTGTCTCATGTCATGAAAAGAAGGTTCCATACACACTCATGCACAGACACACCATATTGGTTGTGAAGGAACTCTGGGTTCCTCTGTTTTATGAGAAAGCCGAGAGCACCCAGAGCCTCAGCAGGGACCAGATTTTACCACTTTCCTTCTCTGAGCATCTTCCTGTCATGTATGCCATGACAGGCCCACAGGACTCAACTGTGAAATTCCCATGCACATCCTCCCACGTCCTTGCACATCATCAGTGCCTTACATTTTTTATAACATGACATGAAGACCAGATCCTGATTTCTTCAGCAGGTCACTCTCACTTCCTTGGCCTGTCAGGTAGAGAAATACTGGTCTTCTATCTGACAAGAGGTTTCATGTCCTTTGCAGGAGTTTGGTACTGATTGACAATTCGCTTGTCCTAAATTGATAGGGTGAATTGAAGAAGGCATGTGGGCCAATCATAGTCAATTATAGCATGAATCTAATTATCTAATTGGTCTTAATAATAAAAACTCAGAGTCAGATGTTAGTGGGTGAAAGCTGAAAGAGCAGAGAAACAGAACAGCCAGTCACTAGTTCTTACCTCTACAAAATCCTTACACCAAATGGGTGATCCTGTCTCTAGGAATCCTCAGTCTGAATCCTAAACTCCTGTCTCCTCCCACCTTATATTCCTTTCTTTACCCAGCCATATCCTTTCCTGTCTCCACCTACCTAGTGTTGGGATTAAAGGTATATGACATTCATGTACTGGGATAGAAGGTGTTAGCCACCACCGCTTGGCTCTGTTACTCTTCTAGATTGATTCAATCTTGGGTGGCCTTGAACTCATGGGGGTCTCTGCCTCTGTCTCCCAAGTGCTGGTGTTAAAGGTGTGAGCCACTACTACCAGGCCTCTATGGATAACTAGTGAGGCTAGCTCTACACTCTGATCTTTAGTCAAGCTTTATTTGTTAAATCATAAACAAATTATTAACACATTTCCCATTTTATATCTAAAATAGAAAAGGTTATAAGAAAGAAAAACTATACAATAAGTTCAGTAACTATATATAATATATACAGGCAATAGATACATTAACAATGTCTAGTCCATTTAAATTGACAAATTCAGAGAAAATACTTCATTATCTATTCTATCTTGGTGAGTCCAAAGTGTTGAATCTAATTCACTTTCTATCCTAACTTGCATTACTCTCCAAAACTGTCTTTTGATGACACTCGACCTTGTACACTTTACACCTCTTTAGTGAGTCTCTTTCCTGAGTCTGGTAAATAAGGAAAACTATAGCTATAACTCCCTTCAACTTCCTTTGGAGACATGAGAAGGAAATAATATTAACTGAGCAAGCCGAAGTGCAAAAAGCAACTTCCAAAAAATTTGAAAAATGACAGAAACATCTGGCTGCATGGATAGTCACCTAAAGTTTCTCGGTAATGTTGAGTCATCCATCTTCACCCGACAGTCCTAGAATATTCGATAGACTTTTCTATAAAGAAGGATTTTTGAAAAACTGTCCTACCTTATTTTGGCAAAGTTTGGCAGTTCTGTCTTTTGTGTCCTGCTTGTCCAATTTGTACAGCATACTGCTAGCAGTCAAGGCAAAAGCACTTTCTTGCCCAGAAGCTAACTTTTGTTACAAAGAAGGTAAACTCCATGTGAAGTTTCTTTAATGATCTTCTTCAATGTAGATTGGTGCTGCTAGAAGCATATATCTCATTATCATAAAAAGAACCTATGTTATTAAAACATCTTAAATGCCATATTCTGCAGATGTCTAAAGATATTGGAAGATGACACACACACACATATATATATATGTATATATATACATATATCTATATCTATCTATCTATCTATATATATATTTGTTTGACCTTGAAAACATACCTAATATAACTACAAGTTTGATTTTAATAGCTGACTACCTACTAACCTGGATTTCTTTATTATCCTAAATAGTTTGTAATGATAATTTTCAAGGACTAGAAATTTTGCTTTATAATATTAAATGAGCTGCATAGGTACAATATCTTAAACAAGATTAAAAATATCTGTACAGTTTATTTTAACAAAAAGAATCTTAAAATTGTATCAATATACAAAACTTCATATGAATGAAAAATATTTAAAACTAGTGGTTGCTTCTTTGGTTTAAAAATAGATTCAATAATCTACATTTTTATCATATTTCTATGTCCCCTCTTTTCTTTTCAGAGTAGACTAAATATACCCTTATATCTTATCATAGCTATATCCCCTTTTTTCTTTTCAAAACAAGAACACTGAATCTAAGCTCCTCTGCTCAACTTTTTTTTTTTGATCATTATCAATAACAACTTGTAACCAACCACCCTAAACAATGACAAATATCTATAACCTAATTCCCTCTTAGGAATGTAAGTGTTGTGTTTTAAAATTTGCTTCCTGCTGTCTGGAGATGATGGCATCTTTAGGGGATCCTGAAAAGAAAAATTTGGGTTAATTGTCAAGTCCTAGGAAAGGTAGCTGTATCATTTATTGGCCCACTCTATTTAATGGGAAAATGCAGGGTTTGTCTCAAGTCCTGGCTAGAGTAGTCTGTGAGACTGGACCACAATTAGCCACCTCAAAATTGTCCTGCGCAATTTAAACTACAAAGCAGATCTTAAGGTAGTGTTTTTCAGATTAGTGGTATTATCATAGTCCTTGTGAAATTGTCTTTGTGGGATTCCATTATCTTTCTGAAGACTTTGGAGATCACATTAGGTCAGATTATTCCATTTCTTGGTAATTTTTGGGGGGTAGTTCTCCATTCTTCTTTGGATGCTTGTCTGTCCAAAGGTCTTTAAATTCCTCAAGATGTATGGTTTTATTTTCCTGAAAAGACAAAACCAGAACTCTCCCCCAACTCTAAATTTAGGAAGTTTCCCTTTTGACAAGTAATATCTGATAAAATGAGAAGCATTTGTTAGTCATATGAGTTGGTCTAGATTAAATTGTCATGCTGTCTGATGAACTATCACCTCCTCTAAACAGGATGTCTTCCTTGTTCAAATCTAATATTTATCAATTTTAATTTATGGTTTCTCCTGAAATTTTTCTTTTATCTTCTATAGCTGTTCTATCTTCCAGAGCAATATGGTTTCTTACAATAGGTATTAAGTTCTTTAATTGCTTTGGGAAGGAGTTTTCTCCACAATAACAGGAAATGACTGAACAAAACTTGACAAGGATGCTTAAGAAAGGACCCTCAAGGAGTTTCCTGACTGCAAAGGGTTACCTTGACTGTCCCTTGTTGATCTACATTTATTAGTCCAATGCCTGCCTTTGCCACATCTTCTGCATAATCCAGAAGGGAACAGAGTTCTGTTTAGATTATGCTTAAAAAAAACATTGTTTCTAGGAATGCTGTGTTTACAATGCCTTTTTAAGATGACCTTTTTGCCACAATTAAAAACCTGACATTTTGATTTTTCTTCAAACCTCTGAAAATCACCTCTACCTATCCAAACATCATCATGGTCATGAGATTCAATGTTGATTATATCTCAGATCCATTCCTCCACAGGTGTTGATCTTGCCTTTAATAGCCTAATTATCTTTTTGAATTGTGAATTAGCATTTTCAAAAGTCGGAGATTCAATTATTATTTGTGTAGCTTCTGAATTTGATATCATTCTATTTACTGCTGAAGTCAATCTTTGTAAGAAATCAATGAAGGTGTCTTTCAGGCCATGTATAACTTTAGTAAGTGACTCAATTTTCTTTCCTACTTCTCCAGTTCTGTCCCAAGCATTCAAAGCTGCTGTGAGGCATAAAGCCAAAGTGTGGCCATAATGCAGATATTGTCTTTCTACATTAGCAAAATCCCCTTCTCCAAGGAGTTGGTCTTGGGAGATTTCTGTAACATGAGGAGCTGGCTTGTTTGTGTTTTCTGTCCTGCCTAGTTCCCCAGCCTGTTTAGCCCCAAATAAAATCACACAGAGATCTCTATAAGTTATAAAGCTGATTGGCCCATTAGGTCAGGCTACTTATTAGCTCTAGTAGCTTATATTAACCCATTATTCTGATCTATGTTAGCCATGTGGCTCAGTACCTTTTTCAGTGGGGCAGATCACATCTTTCTGCTTTGGTGATCTGGGCAGGAGTGGGAGGAATTAACTTCCTCCTTCCCAGAATTTTCTTGTTCTCATTGCATCATTTCTACCTCCTGTCTGGTTTTCCCGCCTATACTTCCTGCCTGGCCAATCAGCGTTGATTTAAAACATGATTTTGACAGAATACAGACAATTCTCCTGTACCAGATTTCCATACCTCTAACCCTTCCTCATTGTTCAATTGTTTTAGCCTCATCTTTCCACCAGGTCCTCCAATGTAATTATGAAGCAGACTCCAAGATTGCTTTAACCAAATCTCTCCAGTCTTAAAGGATAATTTTATTACGAGTTGACCATAAGTTTAACATCTGCTTCACATAAGGTGAATGCATGTCATATGAGTCTATCACTTCTTTGAATCTCCTTATATCTAACATTTCCACAGGATTCCAGTGTTCACTTAAATAGTCTGGGTATATCTGCCATTTGATAGTTCCTGTGAAGTGACTGGATAAATTAAGGTTAGTTTTATGAAAACCTTAGGCAGTTCCTCTCTAATATTATAACACAATGCTAAAATTGGTTCTCCTTCAAGTTCCTCTTTCTGGATCTGAATATCTCTATGATCTGTTTTAATACATTTTTCTAAGGCCTGTATCTTAGCACTCATATCAACCAACTTTTTTATATATAAACCAGTTATTATCACAATGATAATTAACATTATGCCAATCCCAGTTAAGTTGATTGTCCCTTTATTTAATTGATTTAATTGCTCCAATTTTAAATCATGCATTGCATGATCATACAGAGACCTAATACTCTCCATTGTAATTGTGTTTCCCATTTTTTTTAATGTGGGGAAAATCTTTCTCTTTTAACTAATTCCTTCCATTAAGAATTCCCAATAGCCTCACCAAATCTGCCACTGCTGATGAATCAGATGACAATGAATTGTGAGGCTGACTGCTGCTGCATAGAACAGTAGAAGCCCAAGTGAGTTTCAAGACAGATACCTAGTTTGGCAGCAGCCCATGAAGGGAGTCCAGGGAAAGCCCACAACCCACCAGGAGAAAAGAAGCCAAGGAGCCAGCCATCCGCATAAGGAAACATGCGAAAGAAACTAACTCCTGTGGTGTATGGTGCCCAAACATCTGTGGAGTTTACAACAGAGAGGCTGTAACAAAAAAATTTAGACCCATTGAGGGAGCTTGGGGAAAAGGAGGAAGGAAAACCTAGCTGGTAGAATGGTGATAACTGGCTGCATGTAGTTCCAGCCTGTGCCGGTGACTGCAAAGTCACAGGCAAGTCGCTTTTGCATGAATTTGTGCCCGATGTTGGGTGCCAGATATAGCATGAATCTAATTGGTATTAATAATAAAAACCCAGAGTCAGATATTAGGGGGTGAAAGCTAAAAAAAAATCAGAGAAGCAGAGCATCCAGCCTCGAGTTCTTCCCTCTACAAAATCCTAACATCAAATGGGCCATCCTATCTCTAGAAATCCTTAGACTGAATGCTGAGCTTCTGTCTTCTCCCACCTTATAATTCTCTCTCCATTTAGCCACATTACTTCCTGTCTCCACCTCCCCAGTGCTTGGGTTAAAGGTGTGAGCCACAACTGTTTAGCTCTGATTCTCTTTTAGACTGATTCAGTCTCATGTAGCCCAGGGTGGCCTTGAACTCCCAGAGATCCTTCTGTCTCTATGTCCTGAGTGCTGGGATTAAAGATGTGTGCCAGCACTGCCTGGCCTCTATGACTAATTAGTGTGGCTATCTCTACACTCTGATCTTCAGGCAAGCTTAATTTGTTACAGCACAAACAAAGTATCACCAAAATAGATATCTGTGGGTTCATTATCTGGGTCACCTTGCATGCATCCCTTGTCCATTCTTGGAGCAGCTGCCTGTGAGCTTGGGCTCTTGGCTAGAGGTATCAGGCCAGCACTGTTCCTTTGACTCCATCAGGCAGAAGCAAGAAAACACAAAATTTCTCTCCATAGGACTCCCTAAGAAATGGTTCCAAATTCATCAAACTTGTCACTTTTTTACACTGAGAAAGCTTTATTCTGGTTAAGAATAAGCAACTCCATGTGATGTCAGTCGCCGCAAGTTAAGTAAACTATAAAATATGATAATAATAATAATAATAATAACAATAAATAATGAAGTCCTGCTATAAGACCTTGATGGTCACAGGACTTGAACTTCAAGAGACCTGAGGGTAAGCTCTAGTCTGATGTCTCTCACAGATAATGTTGAGGATAATCCCCATGCTTCTCGCCATGGCAGACACAGCAGAGATGGCCCCAACCTGGCATCTTGGTCCACTGGGCCTCTCCTAGCACACCAAGCAAAAAGATACTTAGAAGTGAAAAAACGTGGTGAGAGTGTCTGGGAAAAGTTCCAGGGTTGACCTTTCCTTGATTTCCATAAGGGCCAGTGGGATCCAGCTTCTTGCCCTGTTAGTCCAGAATGATTCTAGGAATTGTCCTGTTGGTAACTGTTTCTCCATTCAGCCATTCTTTCTTCAGGTTGAACAGAATTACTTTCTATCACCTACAGCTTCAGGCTTTTCACATTTTCTGTGGTCTAGAAACCACCCGACCCCCAGGGGCCTCATAAGTTCTCCACTTCCTGTGCTGTGTTAAGATACTCCCCTCAGGCTGTGAAGACTGAGAGACACAAGCATGTGAAAGCATGTAAGCACGGTCAAGTTCAAGGCTGACCCAAATGCGCTCTCTCTCTCTCTCTCTCTCTCTCTCTCAATATATATATATATAACTTATCATTGGGAAGCAGACACCCATGGTTATTTATAAAACATATTTATATATAATACATATATATGAAACATATAATATATGATATATATATCATTGGGTAGCAGACACTTGTGGATTTGAACTGATTTCTGATTTGCCCTGCAATAAGCTTTAGTTAATTAATTTTTTATTTAGGGACTTTTCTGTGTGTACATATTTGTGTGTGAGAGAGAGGCCATGTGTACACATGTGAGCTTGTAGAAGCCAGAAATAGACATTGGCCCACAGAGTCAATGTAGGAAGAGGGATCTGTGAGCCAAGTGCCTGTGAAATGGGGCTGCCTTGCTGACATTGCAGGGTGATGGGGGGACTTCTGGAGAAGGCCCTGAGATTCCTGGAGAGCAACTGTGCTTGTGCATCTGGGTGGTCACTCAGTGAACGTGGGGATGTGGGTGAGGCGCTCGCCTCTCTAGGAAGCATTGTTCTTACAGTATTGAAGCTCCTATTCTTAAAAACCATGCTCTCTTAGGGACTTTATGTGTATATTTATATGATAAAGGAGTTTAACTGGAGTTACCCTGCACAGAGGATAATGCTCCTCCAATAACCTTAGGTTACCAAATACAATGCCCAGTGCCAGGGGTGGAAGGCCTCTTGTGTATTTTGTCTGGATGTCCTGGAGACCACAGAGACAATGGAGGCTGCTGTCACTGTTCTTGGTGGCCACCAGAACCTATCTATGGTTGAAGATGTCATACATTTTGGTCACAGGACATAGAGAAATCAAGTTAGTACTGACTATGAAACTAGATTTCACAGTACCAGAAGCTACAATTCAGGCTGCTGAGGGAGAGCAATCAGTGGCCTTACCTAAGAATTGCAAAGATGAGTGGTTTAGCAAGGTAGACTCATAGAGGCAATAGTGGCATGAATGTCGAGGGGTAACCAACTAATTTTCAACTGTCTCTAAGGATAACCTCACAATAGAACTGTTGGGTTCCACTAGCTCACAGCAGGTGTGGCTGCCTGCATAAGACCTGTGAAAGATCGAGTGAGCCAACATTCTAACACGGGAGTGGAGAGGAGCTCATGAGCTTTCACCCATAACCAAGGTGCTATTGACAATTGACGGCTGCTGAAGGGGGTGGAGATGCCCTCTGGACAGCTGTGCTCCAGTGGATAGCTCCGGACCTAGAAGTATATGGTTAGTACACATTGAACTACATGGTTTTATTTTTTTTAATAAAAGGACAGGAAGTTTGCATGGGTTGGAAAGGTTAGAGACCCACTTCAGTGTTTTGTTTAGGATAGGCTCAGCACTGGACAGGACAGGGTGGAGAGAAGAAGCTGCCAAGAAGTGGTAAACTCAGGAAAGGACAAACCATGAAGGCCTGAGGGAGGGGCATTCATCAAGTGAAGACATTTTGCCTTTCAGTAGATGGTTACACTTAGCAAACAACCATCAGGGAACATGGATACAATGAAACTTAAGATAGATCTTGGGGCACAGACCAATGGAGGAATGCTGGCCTATCATATGTAACATATGTAAAGTCTTGGGTCTTTAGCAACACACACACACACACACACACACACACACACACACAGAACGAGAGAGAGAGAGAGAGAGAGAGAGAGAGAGAGAGAGAGCACTTGAGAGTATAATAATAGGAAACAAAGAAGGCTCACAAGGTTGAACACATGCCAAGAATAGGCAGCATAAAAATAACCTTGGCTGGATCAACGAGGAGTTACCATGGGGGCACACATGAGCCGCTTGACCCTAGAACGCACTGCTGAAATACTCTCACAAAATATTCGTCTGTGACTTAAATATGAAGATAGTTTGAAAGCTTTTTGTTTTCAAAATGTCATCCCATTCTTCATCCGTTTGCAGTGCTAACTAGAAAAATTAAAATCAAGCTATTGGTAACAAGCTCTGGCTGGGAGTTGTAGAAGAACCCATCCATTCCACCCGGTTTCAGACACCAGCAGACTGAAGTAAACCGAGGCGGCTTCAGTGGTAGATTAGGAAGTCCTGTGTTCCATCTGCCTGCAGGTTCCTGTTATCAGTTCACCAGCCACCAGGCAAGCAGAGCCCCACAGTGAAATTGTGCATGGCAACCGACTTTCTGAAAAGATCTGACCCGGAGACACCTCGTAGATGTAATCATGGACTAAAAAAAAAAAAAGACTAACAAACAATAGCAAACGACTTCTTCAGCACAGTGTAAGGAACACAGGAGGGCAGTGCTCAGGGCTCAGGCCAAGCTTCCATGTGGGGGAATTGCTCTGCCCTCTGCCTGAGTCTAACCGTAGGACAGGGCTTATCAAATTTCCAGATGCCTCTGTTGGAAGCCCTCCTACCACCCTCAGAAGATATGGCCCAGGTTTAGCTTCTTCAGCTTCCTCCTCCCCAGAAGTCCCTGCCTTTTAAAGATATTGTAATCGATGATTGAAAAACCATTTCCATCAGGGGAGCTGATGGAAGTTTTGTCAGAAAGCAGAGCTTCGCTTGAATTTTTCAGATCTGTCCAAATAGGACAGTTCCCATTGCCCCTAGGACAAACTGTCCTTCATACCCAGAGCCGACATAGCCAGCATCTCTCCTCCTGCATGTCACGAGAAAGCTTAATCCGAATTGTGACCACTATGTTGAGTACCAAACAGTAATCATCCCTTTCCCTTTGTGTGTTTGGAGAAGAGAGGTCTCAACCCTCTGGAAAGTATTGCTATCGCTGAGTTGCAGTTGTGGGTCTTGGTGTCTCCAGGGTGCCTCTGATGTAGGCTGGTACTGGAAGGAGCAGGAAGATGCTGGATCTGTATGTGGGGGGTACATCTCTCAGGTGCCTTGGGTCCTTATCTACAAAATGTATCAGGCAAGTCCCTAGAAATCTGGCTCACAGAATGCTAGTGAATATGAACACATGTCAGCGTGCACCACGGTGTTAGTATGGCTCAACCATGAGTGGAGCCATGTCTGTTGTGAGCTTAGAGCCTTTACATACAGCCTGTTCTTCTTCCCCACTTTTCCAGTCCAGATAAGTTAGAGGTGAGAGAAAAGGAGTCCCAAAAAAAGCAGAACTGACTGTGATCCCTAAAGACAAAGGCCAGGCATTCTACAGTCCTGGGGAGATGCTGACTGCAGCCCTCTCTGGCCCACTGTCACGAGCTGTGTAGGCTACACACACATCACTGGTACCTTCCCAAAGAGCTCAGTTGTCTCCTTCCTCTCCACGTATGTCCCCCCCCCCCATTTAACTGTCCTCTTTGGAATGAGAGCAGCTCAAGCGCACACTGATCTTGTCTATTTGGGGCTACCCTATCTCAGGCCCCATGTGTGTGTCTCTCTGTCTGTCTCTGTTTCTCTGTCTCTGCCTCTCTCCCTCCCTGCTCCTTAAAGAGCACATTGTCGCTGCAAGGGACACTGTTCATTCACAGGCCAGCCTTCCCTGCAGCCCTCGCTGAGGCTGAGAGCAAGAGTTTCAAATGCGTTCCCTCCCACGCTCTGCTTTTTAATTTCGGAGCCCCAGGCGATCTGCGTGGGGTGACAAGTGGCAGTAGCTTCCCTGATGTTGGTATTCTGAGGTCGCAATGTGGTTTGCAGCCAGAAGCCCAGGGATGAAGTACGGCATTAAAAATAAGAGAGATTAAAAATATGTGCCCTCCCAAGTCAGCAGAGCAGAGCCAACAGCCCCACATAAAGAAGCTGCGAGCAGGATGATCTGGTGACGGGGAAGCAGAGGGGGGCTCGCTCTGGCCATCAATCGTCTCCCCGCACCAGTGGAAAGCCAGGGCTGAGGGAGGGAGGGCAGAGAGGGGAACTGGCATTGGGAGGAGAAAGGGGGGAGGCAGGCAGGGAGGAGGGGAGGGAGGGAGGAGAGAAGAGCACCTCTAGGAAGCAGAGAGAGCGGTGACCAGGTGGGTGCAGACTCAGCCAACAGAGAATGGGGGTATTCATTTCTTCCTTATATAACCTAAAATGGCAGGTTTCAGCCTGTGCATTTGTCTTTTAAAATTGTGCTGTGCCGCAAACCAAGATTTTTGCAACACACTGTCTCCCTGCCGTGCCTACAGCTCTTAGCGTATCTCTTCTCTCCCCTAACTCATCTTCTGCTCTTCTTCACCTGCCTGGTCCCTGACACAAGCTGAGTTCATGGGTCACCACCCCACCCCCCACCCCCAGCAGCTCGCTCCTCTCCTGCTCATGCTAGCGATAGTAATTTTTCAGACAACAGCTTACTTGTGTGGGGGTCAAAGCCCATCTTCCATTGTCCGAGCTGCTCTCCGTTGCTGTGACAAACACCATGGCCAAGAGGAACTTTGGTGAGGCAAGGGTTTATCTGGCTTATGCTTTCAGGTCACAGTCTGTCACTGAGGGAAGTCAGAGCAGACACTCAAGCAGGAGCTTGGAGCAGTAATCATGCAGGAGCACTTCTTGCTGACTTGCTTGCGGGCTCATGTTCAGCTAGTTTTCTTATCCAGCCCAGGGCCTCCTACCCAGAGAATGATGCCCCTCACAATGGGCTTGGCCTGCCTTCATCAGTTCATAATGAAGACAGTCTCTCACAGCCATGCCGACAGGTCAATTTTGTTCAGGGAATTCCTCAACTGAAGCACTTCCTTCAGGTGACTCTAGGAAGTTGCCAACTAAGCTCCAAGGAACCTACTCGACACACATGTATTAAGCAGGCGATATGAACGAGTCTGTGTGTTGGTGTGCACGGTTGTGTGTGCGCTTGAGAAGGGCATGATAGGAATGTGCAATTAGTATCCAAACATTTTCAATCTAATGGGATGATAGGGAACTGAGGAGCTGCTGTTATGGCAGGAACACAAGCTTTTAACATAGAGGCCTAGTGAGGGGCTCTGGGCAGTTTCCCTTGCTGTGGAAACAGTATCATTAGGGAGGTGTAAGGTATCTCCAGGGGATGCTTCCCTTTGTATCATATACCTCTTTTCCTGAAAATCGATTGATAACTTCATTTATTCATTCATTAGAGATTCATGCAGATCATTGAAATATTAGCGTTTTGGTTTTATTCTTCTCAGTGGACAAATTTGAAGTGTTGCATCCCTGAAAAGATGCTCCCATGGTTGACCTTCTCTTATTTAGATTTACCTTGGTCAAGAAGAAATGAAGTATACAAGATCAAGGAACCATAGGATTGTGGCATAGTTGTGAAGGTCAACAAAGGGATGTAGGAGTGAGAGACATACACACACATACACACAAAGAGAGGGAGAGAGAGGGGGAAGTTGAGAGGGAGAGAGAGAGAGAGAGAGATCCAGAGAGAGAGGGAGCTGTCCACAGCTGGGTGCTGAATTCTTGTAATCCAAACTCTGACACAAAATCCAGCCATATTTCTCTCTGTGTATCTCTGTCTGTCTGTCTGACTGACTCTCTTTGTGTGTGTTGCTCTCTCTCTCTCTCTCTCTCTCTCTCTCTCTCTCTCTCTCTCTGTGTCTTTCTCTGTATGTGTGTGTGCGCGCGCATGCATGTGACTGTCCACAGCTGGCTGCTGAATTGCCCACCAAGCTCGGACACAGAATTCAGGCATTTGCTTCGACTCATGTTTAAGTTCCCTTGTCTGCAGATCCCAGACAATAAGATGCCTTCCTGACAGGGCCATGGGAGGGGGGTGGGGATGAAAGCTGAACCTACAGCAGAACATAGTGGGACTCCATTGACACCACTGCTCCAGGAGGCTCAGGACTCCATTCAGCACGACTTCTCGGAGTCCTATGGCTAAAATATGGTTTAACCTAAAATGCTTGCCTGAAAGGTCTAAAATTCTGCTTCCAATTTAAACTTCCCTGCAGGAGTGTGGGGTGTCCTCCTGGGTGGGGCACAGCTCCCCAGATTGCTAGGTCTTTCATGGACATTTTTGATTCGGATGGCAAAATGTCACAGAGGGACACAGGCTAGGAAAGGGGTTGAGGTGCATCAGCTCATGATTTTATCTTTACAATGAAGGACCAAAGTGAAAACTTTTTATGACTAGCCCTGGTTAACTCTGAGCTCTTTATCATTCCTGACGTGGGGCTGGGACTTAACAGGAGGAGCAAATGACTGAGTGGACGGAAGAATAAAAAGGTGGATGTTCAGATGGGAGTGTGGATGTAGGGATAGAATGGGTGGATGGATAGATTGATCCATGGATGTATGCAAGCATTGATGGATGCATTCATTCAGAAATGAATGGATCTATTTATGCGTGCATGTATGTGTATGTAAATTAAGAGACAGACAAAATCAAGTGCTTGGACTTGGCTTACTTTAGTATACAAATAGGAAGTATTTTAGGGGGTAATTCGGTACAAAGGTTCCAAAGTGAGAATCCAGATAGTAATTTGGTAAGCTAGGACAGTGTGCGATCCCAAGAATCAGTCCCATAATAGGAGATTTCTGGCAAGTAGAAATAGGGAGGGCAAGAGACGACACTGGTGGCAGCTGTCTCTGACACCCACACACATTAGAGAAGCCTGTGCTGCTGGCTGAAGAGGACACAGTTCATCCTCACCCACAAAAGCCTTTCTGTTCTTTCTATTCCATTTGTTCATTTCACTGAGGCTTGCAGTGGAGACAGGGTCTTAATCTGTGCTTCCCCCTGTCCTAGACCTGATTGCACGGACTTGACTGGCATTCAACTCAGAGACAAATATACCCACCTCTGCTTTCTGAGTGCTGTGGTTAAAAGCATAATATACTAATACACCCAGTTTGTCCATCTTTGTAACGGGAAGGGAGGCTTGTTAGTTCCCGTCCTGCCCAGTTAGCTTACACTAGAAATAATCACACAGAAATCATATTAATTAAATCACTTCATGGCCCATTAGCTCTAACTTCTTATTGGCTAATGCTTACATCTTAGTTTAACCCATCTCCATTAATCTGTGCATCACCACAAGGTCATAACCTACCAGCAAAGTTTCAGCACGTATATCTCTGGTGGTTTCAGCATGTCTATCTCGGGCGGCTGTGAGTCCATGGCGTCTCCTAACTCTGCCCTTCTTTCTCCCAGCATTCAGTTCCATCTTCCCTGCCTACCTAAGTTCTGCTCTATCAACAGGCCAAGGCAGTTCCTTTACTAACCAATGAAAGCAACACAGAGACAGAAGGACCTCCTACACTACGTCTTATTTTTCCTTTTGTAGTCAGTAATTCTTCATACAATTTTTTTCATGTAAACTGTTGATCTTTCTCCTTGTCTCTCCCTGTTAATAGACATTTCTCTTAGAAGGCGATATCCCATACAAAGGGTCCAGAAATGACAGAGTTGATGCCCTGTTTCAATGTCCTTCTAAAATGACTGTCTGTATCACGGACTAAGAGTGGGGAGCACCAGAATCATAGGACTACACCATCATGGACTAAGAGTGGGGAGCCCCAGAATCACAGGACTATACCATCAAGATGGGTTCTCGTGGTAGTGAACTCCAGACCCTCTCGCCTCCGCATTCCCAGTACTTTAAGAGCGGGTGGCAAGACACCTAACTTTTTAAAAATCAATTTTAATTGTGTGTGTGTGTGTGTGTGTGTGTGTATGTGTGTGTGGTCATATGTATGTACAACATGTTCGTAGAGGTTGACTTCGGGTCTCAGCCACGGTCATTGCCTTTCACTTTGAGACAAGATCTCTTGGTGCTCACTGCTATTATAGGAGCTTCCTAAAATTCTCTTTTATTTGTCTCCCATCTCATGGTTGACATTCTGGGATTATAATCCTGCATTATCACATCCCACTTTACTTGGAATCTGGGGATCTAACCTCAATTCCTCTCCTTTGCTCGCCAAGTGCTTCTCCCACTGAGGCATCTCCCCAACCCTCAAGCCTGGCTTCCATTGATCTTTTTTCTAAGCAAATAAAATAAGTGAGACAAAACTAAGAGAAACATAAGACAAAATCCAAACATACCTACTCAAGAGGTTGAAAAACGTATATGAAAGGTGGGACTCAAACCCAGGTCTCTGAGGCTCCCAAAGTTATGTTAGCTGGCTTTGTGGCCACTGCCTCTGTACAGGCAGATGCTAGCAGCCAAACCGTGCCACTCTTAAGCATACTGTCTCTAACAGGGGCACTGGAGCTGGGTTTTGGAGAACAGTGTGCCTTCGGGACAGCAGCTTTGAGATTGAGTCTGTCTGCTTGTGGGGCTGATAAAGCAAAGCCTATGAAGTCAGCTACAGAAATGCCTCGGGCCCTTCTTCTAAGAAGAAAGGTGCTCCCTGTTGGTCTGGGCATGGTTCTCCTCCTGCTTAGCCCCAAATGGCCCCAGGCTGCTCATTCATTATCCTCACAGTGCCCTGCCACAGTTGGTGGACTAGAGAGCCGGAGAGAGCTAGGCTGACAGGGGCAGCAGCTCGGACCCACCCTCCTCCTCCAAGGACAAAGAGCAGTGCCTCTTCTCTGTCTGAGAGCCTCCTCCCTCTGCAGACTTGAGACTGGGAAGGAAAGGCTTCCCGGCACCAGCCTTGTTGCTCAGTCCCTGCAATTTGCACAGAGGGAGTTCAGCTATTTGAGAGAGCCAAGGTACTAGAAATACCTGAGTGGTGGGGAACGCTGATGCCTCCGCCCACACCACCCTTAGAATCTAGGGTAGTCAAGGGTGAACTCTCTATCAAGGTGACATTGATTTAAAAAAAAGGTTTGAAAAAAATGGCACCAATCTTTCTGAACGCTGGACAAAGGAACACACAGAAACCGAAAGGCAAACAGAACTGCAGGAATCTACTTCCTCCCAGGACGAGGCTCCCTTAAGTGCTACTGCTCAAGGATCCCTGAGACCCTGCTAAGATGCAGACTATGATTCCGTGTTCTTCTAGGGTGAGAGAGGGAGACTGGAGTTCTGCATTTCAATCAAATTTTCGAGAAGCCCTGGTGTTCATTCCTTGAGCCATCACGGGTTACAAAGAAGTCACCTTCCTCCAGGGTTGTTCTTCTCTGCACAGCTGTGGTCAGCTGTCCTGGAGACTCCCCGGGGAGGAAGCTGTCTTCTCTGAGTGACAGCCCAGTTGGGCAGTACTGACCAGACACTGCTCTGACAGCTTGAGTTTGTACGTACTTCTTGGGAAAGAGATTCTTCTCAGGGGAAGCACCACAGTGTGGGAACTCCTGGGAGTACCTCCTTATGCAGACCCTACCTTTCTCTAGAGAACAATCTTCTAAGGACAAGCAGGGTAGGGGCAGGCCCCATTTTGTGAGTGCTGCATCTCTGCATCCTGTGGCATTGACTGCTGGGGACAGTCTTGCTTGTTGTCCCTTCCCCAGGCAGACCATTTGGAATTAGCCCTTCAAATCTTCTCGGAGTTAATGAAGAGCTTGGGCAGATCACTGGGTCAGCCAGTGTGCAAGGTCTTGCAGAAGATAAGGGCCCCGATGACCCTGTGGCTGTAGTCCAGACACACAGGACTTCTAATTATTTTTCCAATAAATTTCAGGAAGATGTTGCCCAGAGCCGGCTTGATAGCGGCTGTCACGGTGAGTATGTGTTCCCAGGAATCCCATGGGCATTGCAGTTCATCAGCAAAGGAAGTACACTGCCATTTTTTATTTCCTTCCTGGAGTATTTTTGTTCTGCGATCTTGAAAGAGGAGATAGAAGAAAATATTAGTTCCTAGTGAAGTCCATGTCTCCAGGATGTGATCCTGGTGCCTCATGATCCCAAATGGACTGTCCCTCTCTGAGGGACTGGACTAGCAAGTATCAGGTTACATTCACATTTATACAAAGAGGGATGCAGAGATGGCAGCATGGTGGCCCCAGCAGCTAGGTGCTAGGCTGAAGCTGGTGCACCCGAGTCTCAGATGCTGGTCCTGAGGTCTGTGCCTGTGTAGTGTGTAAGAGGCTATTCATAGTTCAGGTGAATTCTGTCCTTGAGTTCATGGATATGGTTATGGAAATGTCACAGGGACATGTGGCCAGAGACAAGGTAGCAGTGGCAAAATAGAACTCTGAGTTAGGGGTGTGGCTCTCTCTAACCCTGGGGTCTGTTGGCCTGCCCTTCTGCTGACTTTCTGCCTCCTCTCTACGAGGCATTCAGAGAGTGGCTGCAGTTACACGTGATATCAACTCAAATTAGAAAATCAGGGGTCTCTAATGGACAGGCCGGTATTCATAAGCTCCAGGTCAAATGTGGGTCTTCACACGTTATAATGGCACACGAAGTTCATTTCACCTCTACAGGCAGAAGCAGGCCGCTATTACCCTCATTTCTGTATCAAAATTCAGGAGCGTATTAGTTAGCAAGTAATTAGTGCAAATGCTAGCTGCTGGAGGTGACAGACAGGGAGCAGTCTTTGCATGTCCATGTCTCTGGGCCCAGTGACCAGCCTAAGCCATATCGACAACAGATCTCCCAACTGGGGAACTAGTTTCCCAGTCTCTCACAGAAACCATGTCAAACCCCTGGTTCCGATCGGAAGTCTACCTTTTCTATCCTTGCTTTTCTATCTGCTGCAGGGACAATGGGTGTGATAACTACATGCCCAGAGCCAGCGTGACACACACACACACAAACACACACACACACACACACACACACACACACACACACACCTCCTTTCACATCTTGGAGAGACCAACCCTAAGCCTCCATCCGGCAATAGATCCTTACTTATGAAATATGGAACACACAAACATACAGTTAACCAGAGACACGCATTTTATCAGCTTGGGTCAAAGTCCCATTTCTACACACTGATTCCAGAATGGACTCAGCTTGATGGGGACCAAGCAAAGAAGATAAAACTTCCCAGAACACCTAGGGACAGACTCATACCATTTTTCGGGAAGTGGGGATTGTAATTATTTAGCCACAAATAAAGCTGCACTTCCAGGTTCTAGAGCCATGTATGTGCAGACAAGCCCTCAGGCAATTGCCTGTATGTTAAATGTCCCTGAGTGACTCACGTGCGTGCATGCATGGTTCCATCCACGTTTGACTCAGCTAAATCCTTGTCTGCATGTGCTAGGTAGCTTTTAAAAAGCATGCACACAGGAGGTTGGCGTGACTATGTCATACGCAAAGGACGCAGATGATGGGCTCACGCATGCCCAGGGCAGGAAGACGGGCACTAGAAGGAAGCCACTGGGTAGCCATGTCAGGTCCGAGCTAGGTAAGGTGGTGGGTCCAGGGAGACCCTTCTCCAGGAGCCTCTAAAGCATGAGCTAATGCCAAGTGAATGGGTCTAATTAAAGACTTAGAGCAATCATGACAATTGGGTGTTTATCCCTTGGAACCCTGGCTACTCCCAATAGCAGATGTTTTGGGTCCTTCAGGTAACAGGAGCAGGTGAGCAGGAGAGGAAAGCCACCTAAATGGGCCGGGGAAGTCACCATGTGTGCCCCGTGTGTGCCTCAGGCTCCCTCCAGACCTCACCAACATCCTCCTAAGTGAGGCTCCCTCCATCCCCACAAACTGACCTTTCTAACCCCTCCAAAGTCGGAAAAAGGGTGGAACATAGATAAGTGATTTGTTTGTAAAATGAATTGCTGAGCTGAGTGACTGACAGCCAACGAGCCTGGCCTTCAGTCTTTCTGTGTGGCCAGGCCTGTGTAAACCATTCATGTGTCCAGACCTTAGCGCCTCGATTCATGTAGTAGGGATATTTTCTTTCTCTAGAACAGGGGTTCTCAACTTTCCTAATGCTGCAATCCTTTAATACAGTTCCTCGGGTTGTGGTGACCCCCGACCACAGAATTATTTTCATTGCTACATCATAACCATAATTCTGCTACTGCTTAGGAGTTATAGTGTAAATATCTGTGTTGTCTGATGGCTTTTGGGTGACCACTGTGAAAGGGTTGGTTGACCCTGAAGGGTTGCAACCCACACGTTGAGAACCACTGCTGAAGCACATACAATTTTTAGGATATAAGCGATATAAAGAGGGGAAGAACATAAAAATTTATGAAAATGTAAAGCGCTGTGTTCTAGTTGATGTGTGTTTTTGACTGGCAACTTACGGGATGAGGGCTAGAACTTCCAAGGTGGGCGAAGGAAGGAAGACCATCTGGGGTCAGCAAAGGTCAGAACCTAAAGGTCACTGGAGCAATTAGGTATGGCACCTTCATTCTACCGCAAGGGGTGGGGGCAAGTCAGCTCCTGGGTATGCTGGGCCATTGTGTGTTAATTCGGCACAAACTACAGGAATCTGGGAAGAGGGGGTGTCAGCTGAGGAACTGCCTCCCTCAGACAGACTTGTGAGTAAATCTGTGGAATTTTTCCTTGACAGATAGTTGATATGAAAGGGTCCGGCTTCCTGTGGGTAGTGCCCACCAGTGAGCAGGGCGCTTCTCCGTGGTTTCTGCTGAAGGCCTTGCCTCCAAATTTTTGCCTTGGGTTCCTTCCCTGTATTCTGTTAGATGAGGCAAACCCTTTCCTCCACCAAGTTGCTTTTGGTCAGAGTTTTACCATAGCAACATGAAACCAAGTAGGATAATAATGTTCTTTCTGGCCTCCCTTGGACAACCCTCTCCTAGGCCCGGATAGTGTGCTTGATAGCCGCACACATGAGCCTGTCTTTGTGGAACAGGGCTCCTGTTGTTAGCAGCCATCTCCATTTTTACCCTGACTGGACCTGAAGTAACTGTGTGTGTGCAAAATGTGCAGGGTCAACCTAGACCCGAAGCTTCCATTTTTATGCCACATTTTTATCCTCAAGTAGAAAGGGGCTTGGTGAAAACTCACCTACGACGCTAGTGGCGTGTTGTGTGAGCATTTAAGAATTTCTCTAAATGCAATTGGTTAACATGTCCAGACAATTCTATTAAGTTAGTTATTGTGTGTAGATTGTGTTAATTTTGAAAGACCAGAGGCTAATAGAATCAGAGTATCCAAGCTTGCAGAAGAGGAATATAAGCCAATCCAAGGCATGACCTATTTTGATGTGGTAAAGGAAGATGCCGTGTAGGAAAGAGCCCTGAGGGACACACGGAGGTGAGCAAATCAGGTCAGCACGGCCGGGGGTGGCCCCGGACCAAATGCCCGCCAGTCTGATAGAGGATTCTGACCTAATTCGGGGGAGGATCTAGATTGGGGGCAACCTAGGACAAGAGGTAACTGAGGGATCTGTGCTATGAACCAAAGCAGAGCCATCCGTGTAGTCTGGAGTGGTAGGCAGCCCAGAGGGAAGACAGCAGGAGTGACCCTGGGAGGACAGACACCGCTGTCCATGGCCAGATAGCCTCCTTTAGAGGAATGCTAGACAGATTGCTAGACCACAGTGTCCCTTACAGCCTGCTTATCTCTGGGTGTCCCCATCTCTGCTTAGCCCACTTTACAGTTTCTATGAAGATGTAAAAAGTAAGAAACGAACATGCTAGAAAGTTCACAACAACATATCATGTTTTATTTGGGAAATCCAGTAAGCAATTTATGGTATGATTCCATGGCATGCTTCCAAAACCCTGACCAGGTGGGTGATTTCATCTTCTTTTGATACCTGATAGAATTAAAGTGACAGGAGGCACGTATGACTGCACAAGAAGTCTCCTGTGTCCTCTCCCACCCAGGATGTCAAGCCCAGGGGTTAACCTCTCAAGGCGCCTGTGAATTATGATTGTGTAGAAGAGGTCTGTGGAGTAAGAAGAGGGTATTCAAACATAATCGAGTGTGTTGTGGAAAGGAAACCAGCTTGTGATGTGAACAGGCTGTTATCACACCCGTGGGAAGGACAGAAGGAGCACATGACTGTCCTTCTGGGTGTTTGGTCAGAGTACATAATAGTGCCTCGTGTAGCTTCTATGTGCCATGTGTGTCCCTGTGTTCCAAACCTTGGTTTAACACAGCAATACTTTGCTTTTGATGTTTTGACTTAGTTCAATTTAGCAAAATCCCTGAAACAAACAAACAAGACACCCCGCCCACCCCCCCAAAAACAAACCAAAAAAACCCAACCAAACAAAAAGCCCGGGTAGTGAGTTGGCTTCAATTTCACCACAGCAGTGGCAAATAGAAGAAGGCTCTTCAGCCCCAACCACAGCATTAGGTAGCATGGGTTCAGATTCCCCACTTGGCTACCGGTGTCTATCAGCTGCTCAAGGACCATACACGGTGCAGTTTTTATACCTGATTCATAAAGACAGCAGCCTCACATGCTTAGAGGAACTGTTCATATTTATTGTGCATTAAGCAAAATAACTAAGAAATATTTTGGTTAAAACACTAGCAAAGCATGGATATATCTGTAGCATAGCAAACAGAGAAAAATCATCTCTGCCGGTCACATGGTGATGACCTGAAGGAGAGTAATCATGTTCCTAAGGTGTGTGTGTGTGTGTGTGTGTGTGTGTGTGTGTGTGTGTGCACGCAGTGGGGGGGGGACAGCGGGGGAGAGAGAGAGAGATGAGAGGATAGAGAAAGAGAGAGAGGAGAGAGAGAGAAAGAGAGAGAGGAGCGAGAGAAGAGAGGGGGAGGGGGCAAGAGAAGAGAGGGAGAGAGAAGAGAGAGAGAAGAGAAGAAGGGAGAGAGAGGGGGAAGAGAGGTGAGAGGAAAGAGAGAAAGAGAGAGAGAAGAGAAAGAGAACAGAGAGGAGACAGAGAGAGAGGGAGAGGTGAAAGGGGAGAGAGAGAGAGAGAGAAGTGACGATAAAATGAAGCTCATTAGTGCTGGGACTGAGAAGACAGAACTCTTTCAGGTATGGCAAACCACAGGTTTTGAAACACAGTAGTGGTTTGTTGAGTGAACCGACAAAGACATCAGTAGTTAGCTCACATGGGTTAGTCTGTGGTGGGAGGCCCTCCAAGGTATGACTCTGTAAGTAGCTGAGGTGTCAGCATATAGTAGTGGCCCCATAATTCTTCTCACGCTTCTGTGTCTCTTGCGTCCCCCCAGAAGTGGATAATCACTTTTGGAAGCTTTTAGGGATAATCACAGTTTGGAAGCATGTGCAGACACTAATAGCTTGTCCCACTAGCTACTCTTCAAAACTGAAGAGGTCATAAACATACATGTTGTTCCAGTCAGCTTTAACTGTCTACTCGACACAGCCCGGAGTCACATAGAAGGGAGTCTCCATGGAGGGGTTGCCCAGTTCAGGCTGTTCCGTGGGCATGTTTGTGAGTGAATGTCTTGACTTCTAACTGGCGTAGCAGGAGCACAGCTCCAGCACCATGCCCTGGGGACGTGGTCCTGGGATGTTTAGGAAAGCTAGATAAACATGAGCCCAACATCCAGCAAACAGTGTCCCTCAAGTCTCTGCTTCAAGTTGTTGCTGGAGTGTCTACCCTGACAACCCTTGGTGATGGTCTGGGACCTGTACATGCAAGCCATATAAATCTTTCTGCTTTTCTTCAGAGTGCTTTGTAACAGCAGCAGATGGAAAATTAGAACACATATATTCCTCTAATTGCTTATTGATCAGTCCTTCCATTTACTTACCCATCCAACCTTTCCCAGACACCTATGTGTCTAAGCTGCGCCTTGGCTGTTGGGAGACATGAGCTTCCTGGATTTCGGCAATCCCTCAGTCACTGGATAGGAAGAAACTGAAAGGTAGTTGCTGCACAGCCAGACTCAGCTTAAGAAAGAAGAGGCAGAGGCAGGAGGTTCTCTGTGAGTTCGAGGCCAGCCTGGTCTACAAGAGCTAGTTCCAGTACAGGCTCTCAAAGCTACAGAGAAACCCTGTCTCGAAAAACCAAAAAAAAAAAAAAATAAGAAAAAAGGAAGAAAGAAAGAAGTTAATTTTCATGACCCTTTCTCATGATGGCAATGACTTTGAATCTCCAACAATTCAAACATTCTGAAGCTGCAGTTCTATCGAGGTAGCATTAATATTTATAATTCTTGTTCCATGCTCTGAGGCTGAGAGGTGTTTGTGACATGGTTCTCCTTATTTTGAGGACTTTTACCAGGTCTTAATTGCTGACTGATGACTCTATCCTTAGCTCTCAGAGTACTTCCTTAAAGGCACCTCTAGTTATACAGCTTGAATTTTATAATGTGGGTTAATAATCTTTCTTCGTTTCATTTTGGCACATTCCAGAAAATCATTTTTTCCCCAGCCATTATGGATCAAAACCGCTTGTGCTAATGTAAAATAACTGGGAAGAGTGGAGACAGAAGGCGGTTGCAGGAGGCTCTCAATTTGAGGCATAATTGAGAATGTGGGGAAAATGTGTGCAGAGACCAGGATGCCACATATTCCAGCCACAATTTGTGTTTTAGACACTCTGCAGCTCTGTGATCACCAACGAGGCTTCGAGACTGCAGGGAAGGGACTTTGGGGTGAAGGGACTGTTTCAGGGTCAGAGGCAGCTGTAATGCGCCTTCACACTCGGATCAGTGGAGGGGTAACTTTTCAGGGAAAAGTGACCTCGTGGCCCTCTGTAATAACGGCAACCATTTTGACTCCTCAATAATACGAAGGTCAGGAGGACATAGTTTTATCAGCATTGATTAGCCGTTGCTCAGTACTTCCAGGATGAGGAATATTTAGGCAGCCGTTACCCATGAGAAGTGAAGTCAGCAGTATAACTGGTGAGACAAGGGTTGTGTTCAGATACTCCAGGATGAACCAGAGCTCCGCAGAGATCCCAGCGTCCTCAAGGTGCTCCCCGTGGAAGTGAGAAGGCTGGGCACGAGGGTCTGTGCAGCAAGCAGCCACTCATAAGCATGCTTTATCTTCTGGGAATGTGAGGAGGGTCATAGCTTTGCTCTGAAGCCCAGAAAATGCCTGGAGAAAGTCTAAGATGACCTTTAACCACAAGCACCCCCATGCTAGATGGTGGTGTTGAACCTTTAATGGGGTACTGTAATGGTTTGTCCTGTCTCTTTAAGAGACAAGTCATGCCCACTCCCCCCACCCCCCCCACCCCGCTTCCACTGAGGCAGGCAGATCTTCCTTCCTGTTCCTGAGGCAGCCTGAGTCTCTTCCTTTTCTGTCTCCCTCTCGAAGAGGTAGCTTCTATCTCTCCTTTCTCTCTGTGTGTGTGTGTGTGTCTTTCTCTCTCTCTCTCTCTCTCTCTCTCTCTGCCTCTCTGCTCTTCTCCCCTGCTCCTTTCCACCTCCCTAACCCACTAAATAAATATCCAACCTCACTCTGTATGGCATACCTACCCATCTGTCTCTTGCCCAATGTGTGGCTCCCTGCCTTAAAGAGCTGCGGCGTGGTCTTGTGGCATGCCCTTCTGTCTGTCTCTCCTCGTGGCCTGCTGTAGCCACTCGGGGAACTGCACCATCCCTGGCTGCTCTCGGACCCGGACCTACTGTTTGCTGCCTGCTGCCACATGGCCTACTGCCTGCCGCAGCCGGGGATTTGTAGCATGTTTAATTAATCCATTACAGGTACAGAAGAAGTGTGTGGGCATGCCCTCCCCTAGAGTCCATTCTCTAAAGCAAGGTAGTGGTAGCAAAGGTCCTCGCTTGGCTCCACATGCACATCCTTCTGCCTGCCCTCCCTAGTGTTACTTCAAAGCTACAGTCTTGAAAGAGGTCTCGGGAGTGCCGTTTCCATTTCTATTTCCCTTCCCCACTTTGGTTTATTCTAGCTTGTCCCTGTCATGAGTCACTGTGGTGGTTTGGATGAGGGGCTGTTCCCAGAGAGCTGGGTGCTCTTTGAGTAGGTTTAGGAGACCTGGCTTTACTGGGGCGTTGGCTTTAAGAGCTTAGAGACTCCCACCCCATCTAGTTGTGCCTTTTTGCTTCCTGTCTGCAGTTCAGGGTGTGAACTCTCAGCTTGCTGCCCCAGCTGCTTCCCAGCCATGATGGACTGTTATTCCCCTGGATTCACAACCCCAAATAAACCCTTTCTTCTCTAAGTTGCCTTGGTCATGGTGTTCATCACAACAATAGAATAGTCACTAACCCACTCAACAACTTCTCTTCCCAAAATGCTTCCAGGAGTTAACCACAGCAGACAGCTTCCTTCTAATCCCCTGTAGAAAGAGTGTCAGCTACAATTTTCGGAGTTACCCATGACCCCGCTGACACAGCTGTCACTGTCTCCTTGGTTTCTCATCCTGTGCTGGGCATCCTTGGAGTACTGTGTTTCTTGGGCTCATCTTGTTGCCAGGATGAGATCTCTAGGTAACATCTCTTCTCTGGACCAGGGGCCCGTTCCTTGGCACTCATCTGCCTTGCCATGTCTTTTGGGTCATCTCAAGTGTCCAGTGATTCCTTGTCCAGGTTCCCACAGAGTTGTCTGGCTCTGGTTAGCATCACCTTCCAGCAGGCAAGCCAGAAGCTATAGCACCACTGTGGAATTTCAACCCGTTTGCATGTCTTGTTCCCCCCCACACCTCAAACTTAAACCCCCGTGCCCATTCAGCCCACTACATTGATCCAAGCCGGCAGAGTGGTTCCAGGAACTGGGTGGTTCACACTAAGAACACGATCCTATTTGTCCTCTTGGAGGCACTTGCTGTAAGACTATTCAAGATGGAAGCCTGTGTCATTCGCTGCCGATGCTAACCACTTATAATAAAGCAGTACTCAGTGTACTGTTGTGCAGGGCCTGATGTGGTCAGGCCCCTTTGATCAAAGCCTCCTCGTTGTACCCTCTCCCGGTCCCACACCTCTGTGCACTCTCTCAGGAGAGTCCATACCACTCCTGCCCTTCTGTACCTCATTCGCTACCTTCATCTCTTCCTGCCAGCATTCATCACTTTCCTCTCGGCAGTATCTTTTTTTTTTTCTTTTTTAAACTATGACCAGGCCAAACTTCCCTGGCACACATTCTTCATCTGCAGACTTCTCTAAATTCTAGTGTTTGCTATACATGAAATTTCCCACTGGCTCATGAAATTATTTCATTAAACCCTGACATTCTGATTTCACTGTGAGCTCTGCGAATGTAAAGATGGTTCAGACGCAGCACTCAATAAATATTTTCGGATGGATAGGTGGGTGGGTGGATGAATATATAACTGGATTCACTGAGATCATAACACAGAATAAAAAAACAGATTTATATTTTGGGGGGTACAGATGTTCACTGCAGTGTTGAAAACAGTTTTTGCTGTTCTGGGACATCTGTGTACCCATTATGCCCTGAAATATGAGACCATGAAGTGAAGGAGCAGCCCAAAGCCCCGCAGGGAGATTTTGTCAGAAAGGAGAACCCAGAACAGGGCCCCCGAGCTTGCCAGAGTGAAGAGGAACATGAAGGATCTTAGAAGTGCCTGACTGAACTGTGTTCATCCTAAACTCTTACATGAAAACTCCAGCCCACAGGACCTGGAGAGGTGCTGGCATCTTAGGCAAGCAGACTAAAATGTTCTTCTAGAAAGATATGTCCTGATAGCTGGAACGGCCAGCATCTTCCTCAGTTCCACACCCTATCCCAATGGAACTACTCTGTATCAGTTCTGTTGGTTCAGCTTTCTTGACTCTCAGAAGAACTCTACCTCTCTGGGAGGAGACAACAGAACTGAATAACCCAAGCACCCATCATCCTTTCAGGACCTGTTAAACCACAGATCAACAGCTTCCGGCTCCCAGGATGCCATGTCGGGGGTTACTAGTGCTGTTACTGGTGCTTCTCTGCCTCCCCATGTAGCCCTGGTCCCGTGACGTGCAGGCCTTGGATCAGCCCTGTTCCTCTGCCAACTGGATTCGTCCTCCTTGCTCTGAAAATGTCTTCTGGGAAAGCAAGGCCACGGACATGCTCTCTGCTCACCAGAAAGCTTCTGATTCAGCGCTTTCCCTCTGATGCTAGCAGAGCCCCCAGAGACGAGAAGGGCATGAACTGGCCAATGCAGCATAGTAGCCGGTGACCCGCAGAGCTGTTTACTTCCCTTTCCCTTTGGCCTGCAGATAGATGAACAGGGTACAGCCTGCACTCTGAGCCCTTAAAGAGAATGCTGAGTGGGCCTCGGGAACTAGTCACCCAATAGAGATCAAGCTGCCGTTCCCATGGTGATTCCACACGGAGCCCTGTGCCCCGGGAACTCACCTCCTCCCATCCACTGTAACCTCCATTAAGCAGAAACAAAAGATTAATACGGCAGAAGCCATTTAATGAACTCAGAGCTGGCAGAAGCTTGCAGCTTTTTTTCCAGAGCGGATTCCTGGAACAGCAATGCCGAGGCTTCCCCGCCTCTTCCAGGACAGCGAGGGCATTCAGCTGTCTGATCTCTCTGGACTGGCAGACATCCGTGCAGCAAATGGGCCCAGGCAGTCCCAAGGGTGTGGGGAAGACCCCTTCCTTACCTCTGCCTCCTTGTTCACGTCATTGTCTCACCTCACCAGGCAGGGAGGAGAGCAGGGTCTCGGCAACATGAAGGAGGGATTCAGGTTTCCTCTCCACAGCTCAGAGAGCAGTGCAAAGGAGCCAGTGGTAGAAGGAGACCAAAGGCAGCAGTCAGTGTGTCTGGAGACCAGGTGTCTAGACTTGGTTTGTGGGAGGCTGCAAGCCTCCTTGGCCACCCGTTGTACCAGGGGTCTGAGGTCACTGAGCTGGTTGGGAAGCTCTAGAGGTCTCTGCACAGCACCATGCATCTTTTCTGTATCCAGGGGGCTCAGTAGAGAATCTGTACCCATGCCTAGTCTCTTTCCCAGGCCCCTTCTCTCTCCCTATTGGGACATGTTTGATGGAGCTGGACTGAAGTGCACCCCTCCCTGTCAGGGCCTCTGCTTCTTGTATATACATTTCTGCCTTTCTCCTTGCTTCCTGATGGCCTGTGAGATACAGATCCCGGGGCCTAGCAGGTTCTCTTGTTTTTCTAGGAGACGTTGTCAAACCTGGGGCTCGGGGTTGAATAGAAGCTTGAGCCTCACTGTCCACTAGGGACACACAGGAGAGAACTTTCTTCCCAGAACTGTGGACAGTCTACGGAGGGCTATTTTGAGCAACGCATACCAGCTGGGCAATGGATTCACATTCGTTGCAAAGAATCATACACAGGCATGGGAGTGGGTGGGAGTCCTCCCATTTCCCATGGAAATTGTGTCTCTAGACACAATTCCAGGAAGATGGGCTCCTCTCAAAAGCCAGAGGCCAGAAGCTGCCCTGAGCATGCAGCCGGCGTTGCACAGAGATCTCAGGGATGTGAGCTCTCAGCGTCCTTCACTCTCATCTGGAGCACAGCTGGGACTCCCGTCTTGTGTGTGCAGCGCTCATTGGTGTCAGCATGGTAGTGACCACCCATCCTGTCCCTGTTTCTCCTTGCCTGGAAAGAAGTCATGCCTCGGCAGGCCTTATTTCTTCTTCTTTGGCGAGCAGGATGAGAAGACTGGGCACTGAGGATGGCTTGTTAAGTCTAAGCACAGGCTGGTCACTGAAGGCAGAGATTTCTCAAACCATGTCCATAAACCATGGCAGAGCTGAAAGTGGAGGCCATGAACAGAAGGGAAGGAAAGGCTGGGGGGACAGGTCAGGGCTAAGGAGAAAGGGCGTCTGAGCTGGGAGGCCTGGCTCTGAACGCACAGCCACTCACAGAGCTGCTGGGTCATCCTGAAGTTCTCAGTCTGGTCCTAGGGTGCAGAAGCAGAAAGGGAAGCTGCTTGGAGTGGATAGCCTTACCCTGTTCACTAGACTCTGCCCAGAGGGACCAGCACAGTGGTGGTGGCTTACTGTTTCTAGTTCAAACTCAACTCCTGTTATTACTGTTAATAATAAAATATTTTTGCATATTGTACTTCTTAATTAGTAGTAAATATTCACAGATTGTATTTAATAGCAACATATCCCGACATGTGCGTTGAAAATGGTAATTTGTAGTTTGTCAAGCCAAAAATGTTGTGACTCAGAGAAAGTTGGTTTGGGTTTGGTTGCAGGTGGGGAGCTGTTACCCCCATCCACCACCATGGCATAGAGCCCCTGATAGGGAGCATCACACTGCTCTACAGACCCGAAGCTGCCCAACAGCAGCAATCACTGGAGACCGCCATCTGTTAACATGCGGGACTCTAAACGTTAAAACCCACTTTCTGTTCACTTGGAGAGCTCAGCCTCTTTCTGTGAGATATGCCCAACTGGGGACCCTTCCCCCACACAGTGCGAAGTGGGGTACCCTGCAGCCTACTCGGGGTCTCCTCAGTTCCATTAATTTAAGCCCTTCATGTTCTAGACTTGGTGGCATTCCCTGGTCCACACTCACTATTTTGAGAAACAGACAGAGGGAAACCTGAAATCTAGAATGTGCAGAACACAGACCAGGACTAAGCTATTGTACATTTCAGCATGCAGCTGGCCCAGCCCTTATGAGAGCAGGAAGAGTTGCTTCTGGCTGTCCTGTGGCCATTCCCACCCCTGCTCCAGGCTCTGCTAAGCCCCCAGTTTCAGTAATGTGCTTTCTGACCTCTTCCGCCAAAATCATCGTGCCGGGATCTGAGAAGGGACAGGTTTTAAGTCTTGAGAGCGGCAAGTGTGACCCGTTTACCTGGCTTTCAACTTCTCTGTGAGCAGAGGTGGTGTGTGAAATTAAGCAAGTGGGAGGAATGATTTCTGGAACACCAAGCAAATATTTCCAGAATTTATAGGATTTCAGCCTGATTTTTCACTTCGAATCTCAGACCCACAGTCTCCGGTTGTTTTATGGGCCCTTCTGAAAAACCATGGGATTTATACGTTAAAATTAATCAATAGAAGAGATTAAGGCTGAAACTGATCTGAGCATAAATTAGTATTATTACTATTTCTGAGTGGGGCTTAGGGTAGAGCAAGAATATAGTCTGTGTGCCCACAGTGCCTACTCAGTTTCAGCATTGACCTTGGATAAGCTGTGTACAGGTCACGGTCGTCTTCTGGGCCTTGCAGTTTGCCCACCTACATGATGGAGCAGCAGGGTCCTTCCCTCAGGGCTGTTGTCAGTTGATGCAGTGATCTCTCATGGGTTTGCAGAGGTGTTTGAGCCTCCTCTACATTCTGGAGATGAACTTGGCAATAAACCCCCATTTGCAAGTCCCCAGAGCACACCCTGTTTTCAGTGGGGAGAAATGAAATGGAGACACCGAGAGTGTGGCAGGGGACCTTGATGGGTGCACAGCCCGCGGGCGAGCGAGATAGAAATGAGATTAAGTAGTGGATCTGTTGTCAGCCTAGAGAGAGGGAGGATAGCTTTGCTCTCGGAATTGGTTATTGGGAGGCTTCCTGAGCTAGTGTGTGAAAACACTCATCAGGGAACATGCTACATTTAGTGACTGAGGGAGGTGCCACATAGTTCATTTGTGGCTCTTCTGTGAAGCCGTAGAAAGTGAGGAGGTGTCCGTGGCTCTATCCACCTGCAGTAGAAGCTACCAGAGAGTACGGGAGTAGCCTGTGTTCTTCTCTAGAATTCCTGTGATAAGTATAGAGACAAATGTGCCAGAATGGCACTGTTCTCTGGGTGTGATTTTGCACGGGGATCCTGAAGAGTTCATGTGACTATAGCTAGCATGGGGTGGCTCGACCATCAGGAACTGGTCACCAAGCAAATGTACATCCAAAAGAGTCTCTGCTTCCTCTTCTCCTGCTTCCTCTAAAAGTGTAGTCAAATCATTCAGACTGTCTCTCACGCTGGTTTTGAAAGTTAAAGACACTGTCAGTATAGAACTTGGCTCCTGAAACCCATGTGACTCACCAAGACACCCTTCATGTTATGACCTGAATAGACCCAAATCTCTCCTCCAGGGGAGGAGTGGTCTCCACCAAATATCACCCAGTAGGACCACAGTTCCAAAGAGGGACATAACTTCCCTCCCTCCTTGCATGCTGAGGAAGCCGTGGAGAGGTCTGTGTCAGGGAATGCCACACATGAGAGGTATTAACCTCCTTCACAGTGTCTCATGCCCTGAAGGTGGGACTGGCAGCTGAGCCCATCATCTGTGCTTCTGGTACCTGTGACATTCCCTGGCCATGTCCTTTTCTGCCTCCTCTCCCTGTGTTATGAGGCACCTCAGGCGCTTGCTCGTCCCTAACTTTGGTCCTCTCCATCCTAACACAGGCAGGTTCCAACACTGACCAGGTTAGAAGGGGTCTTACAGCTAGCACTCAGGCAACAGGGTGGCCATTTTCAAAGATATCCATGCTCAGGTTGTGTGTGTATGTACATGAAGATCCACATGTATGCTATGAAGTGCATCTCTGTGTGCGCATATGTGTGGCATGTATACTCTCATGTACACACAGCTATCTGTCACATTTGTGCACGTTGGACCTTCTTGTTTTGTTCTGTGCTTGCCATTAAAATTGTTTAACTCAGGGACAGGGAAGATGACTTAGTGGTTAAATTTGAGAACCTGAGCTCCATCCCAGCAGCCCACACGGTTGGCTCACTCAAAGAAAGCTGACCCTGGCCTCCTTATACAGACCTGGTATGCACACACCAAATAAGGATGTGTAAAAATATTTTTTAATTTTCGTAACAATATCCCTTCTCAAATATTACCCCCATAGTCACTGTGGTCATTGGCCTGGGAATGACCCCTGATCCCCTTTGTCCCCACTGGCCATGTAGACACAGAGCTCATGTTGCCTATATGTTATATATTGTGTCCTTATCTGTGTATTGTCTGACTGCAGAGGACTTCAAGGATGGAGACCAGATCTGACTCACTTTTCCCTCTGCAGCAATTTTCCATATCTGGGCCACAGTAGACTCACATAATGAATAAAATAATGAATAAGTGAAGTTAATAAAATTGCTGTATAAATAATACATAGGGAAAAGAACACTGCCGGTAAACCATTAACTCATGTATGGACATAATTAACCCAAAGAGGTAATTACTGTGTGTTACCACAAGTGCAGTGTAAGTCAGAAAGTGATGAGGTTCAATGTCATACTGGGCACCCAGGTTCCTGCCACACAGAAGAGGTACCACATTTGGTGACAATCATTTCAGAATCAGAGGCATCATTGTCATGCAGTGAAATAACAGTCTTGCTTGGCTGCTTCTTGTTTGTGTGTCCACAGACCCACAGCCAGGTAAGATATAGAACATAAAAGAACATTCCGTGGGTTTCATCCAGGAGATAGTATGCTGATTAGTTTTAATTGCCAAGTCAACATGATTAGAATTATCTTGAAGGGGGTCGGTCTTTTTGTGGAACTTTCTAGATCAGGCTGACCTGTGGGCACGTCTGGAAGGATTTTCTAGACTATCTAGATAGAAGGTCTGTCCACTGTGGGCGGCACCGTTCCTAAACAGGGGATGTTGGACGGTTTGAGGATGGAGGAAGTGAGAGTAGTGAACACAGACATGTATGCATCCATGTCTTTCTGATCCTGATTCTGGACATGATGCCACTATCTGCCCTAAGTTTCCATGGCCTAGCCAGGTGATGGTAGTGCACACCTTTAATCCCAGTACTCAGGAGGCAGAGGCAGGTGGATCTCTGTGAGATCAAGGGCAGCCTGGTCTACAAGAGTTAGTTCCTGTACAGACGGCAAAGCTACGGAGAAACCCTGTCTTGAAAAAACAAACAAACAAAAAGGTTCTGTGGCCTTAATTTCTCCCATGATGGCCTGTAACCCAGAATGATGAACTAAAGCAAAATCTCTCTCTCCTAAGTAGCCTTCTGTCAGGGTATTTTATCATGGCAGCATAAAACAAACCTAGGACAGCTGGCCACCTAGAGAGATCTGTCCAGCACTGAAGAGCCGTGACTTGGTTTTGGAGAGTGGGGGAGACCATGGTCATCTGTCATTCAGTCCTTGTGTGGACAGCACTGGCACCCTGCTGCGGCTGTGTTGTGTTTTCTGGCAATGGAATTTCAAGTCCTCACCCCTGTCCCTGGGAACGAACCCTTGGTTGCCAACTGTATACAGTTGCAGTCGATATGAATTGAGGTCATTAGGATGAGCTACAACTCTTAAATAATTGGTGTCTTTGAGGAAGAAACAGACAGAGACACAGAGAAGACATGAGATATGACAGACCACATTGAGGTGGTGACCCAGCCATGAGGACCTGACCCAGAGGCTGGGTAAGAGGTTGGGGTAGAGTCAGGAATCAACGTGGTGGCAGACGTACTGACCTTGGACTCTTGCCTCCAGATCTGTGAGAAAAAAATTTTGTTATTATTGCTATAGGCTTCTTGACATCTTTGACCAGGCCAAGATAGCAGTCACCTGATCCTTGAGGATCATATTTCAAACTTTTCTTTCTCCAACAACCATGGAACTCAGAACTCATGATGTCACACATGGCCTGGCCAGTTAGACCTGGGACCGGAGGCCCATTTGTTGCTTACAACCAGAGCAGGGGAGTGTCATATGGTGTTTTTACTGGTCTCTGTAAATAAAAGAAGCATGAAGCTCCTTTCTGAGGGTGACATTTCCAGGCCCCCAATTGAATTTTACCACCATTGCTAGGGGTATCACACACCAATCACTCCACACGTCCTAGTGACATTGTTCATTCCCTCTACAGGGCATACTTTCTAAGTCTCACTGGCTATGAACATCTGGGTGCTAATATTATTCCACTGTAAAAATCTGCTGTCTACTAAGACCCTCAAACCTAATGAGCCATGGATAGGATACTGTGAAGCCCCTGTGAACCCTGTTCTTGGAAAGTGCGAAGTCAAATAGGCACAAATAGTGAAGCAAATATGGAGATGCACTTTATGCAAAATATCTAGAATTTTCTTTGAATCCTGACATCTCATCCTTGAAGTATTCTTCCTGTCTTACAGAGGCTATTTAATTTGCAACACATTTTATCTCTGGGAAAGAAACACTCCTGGAAATTCTCATTGCACACTGGAAGAGGAACTTCACAGAACCGGGGTGGTTGTTGACTGAAGGGCATGGCTCAGCCTGTTCTTTGGAGTCCCCATGATCATCACAGGGCTGATAGAAACATCAGCCAGATCCCTAATAAGGTTCCATGTAGCCTTACATCCATCTCAGCCTGAAAGCACTGACTCACACAGAGGAGCTGAGAACTTAGTCAAAAACAAACTGTGCACAGCCTAAAGTGAGAGGCTGACAAAGACGCTCTTGTTCTTGAGAGCCAAGAGCCCCATCACTACAACTGCAGCTACACAGCCCTACCTGTCACAGCCCCAACTTGCCTGTGTTGCCCAGAGCACAAGCACACAATCTCCAGAAAAGACATTTAGATCAGCATTAGTTTCGAATTCTCCATCACACGAATCAAAATTTCCCCTAACTACAGAACCCACAGCCAAGCATCAATAGGCAGGGTTGGCGATCTAAACAATTTTAGTGGTTTATACATCATCTGATTGGAGATTATCTTGTGGGAGAATCCATGACATTCTGGAAGACAAGCAGTAGCCAGCATTCATAGCACAGATATACACTGGGAAACAGCACATGGAATTGAATCTACTTGTCTGCAATTTGCATATAAGAATGTGTTTTAAGTACATGCAGTAGAATCAAAACCAGTGCCATTGTCCTTGGCTTCTCAGTCAGCCCTCCTTGTCAGCCACATTCAGAAAGTCCAGTTTGATCACATGCTCCATCAGTCTCAGTCCAGCTGGCCTTGGTGAGTTCCCATTAGATCTGCCCCAACATCACAGTGGGTGGGTGCACCACTCGTGGTCCTGACTTTCTTGCTCATGTTCTCTCTCCTTTTGTTCCTCATAAGGACCTTGGGAGCTAAGTCCAGTGCTCCAATGTGGGTCTCTGTCTCTATCTCCATCCATCGCCAGATGAGGGCTCTATGGTGATATGCAAGATATTGATCAGTGTGGCTATAGGATAGGGCCAGTTCAGGTGCCCTCTCCTCAATGCTCAAGGAACAAGCTGGGGACATCTCCTTGGACATCTGGGAACCCCTCTAGAGTCCAGTCTCTTGCCAACCCTAAAACGTCCCCCTTAGTTAAGATCTATACTTCCCTGCTCCCATATCCACTCTTCCTCCACCGAACCTAGTCTGTTTGGATGTTCACCTTCCTAGAACTGGATGGGGGGGGAGGACCTTGGACTTCCCACAGGTTAGGGAACCCTGACTGCTCTTTGGACTGGAGAGGGAGGGGGAGAGGGAGAGGGGAGTGGGAGGAGGGGAGGAGGTGAAAATTTTTCATAATAATGATAAAAAAAATCTGAAAAAAGAAAGTAAAGGGGAAGTAGAGAATTCATGAAAAATAATTAAACAAATGCTAACTACTTCTAAAATTTATAAAACACTCTAAAAAAAGAAAAAAAAGAATGTGTAACAATAAAGCAAAATAATCTAGCAATAATGAGTACTTTCTATGTGAACTCTGAAAGTCATATTTTAGCTGTAGGAAGTACCCTGGACAATCATACTGTGTTTGTAAGGTCACTACCTGCCCTACGCGCAAGGACCTCTCTCCTTGGGAATGTCTGAGGAACACTTGAGGGTTTGTTCTCTGGCCCCCTTTCTGTGGTCATTCGTGCGCTCTCTTCTGCCATGACACTTGATGACATACGCCTGTTCTCAATTCGTTGTTTTCTTTTGGTTTCTAAGTGTTGTCAGGACAGGGACTGTGTCTCACCAACCTGCTTGGCCAGTACCTGTAACGATGTCGGACACAACAGGAGTGTGTCTGTGCTGCCTGATCAAACAAGGAACTAAATGAGGGGGCTGTGAGAGTTCTGAAACCGTCAGCAATGAGCCGGCAACAGCTCACACCGCGTGCATCTGCTTTAAACCTTAACCATCAACTGTCCTACACCAGTCACAGAGCCAGCACTCCCAAGAGCATGTCTAACACTTTCTCTCGTCTGAAGTTGCAGGCTATGTGGAAAGAAATGGCATTTTATCCTTCCTTTTGGTCCAGTGCTAATACATCCATGGTTTCGTGATAGGAAGAAATGTTTGGACTTCTAGTTAGAGCCAGGCATTGCTGTCTGTGTTTTAAGGTTTTGTGTGTGGGCTGCAGAAGTGAGCAGTGTTTGGGTGTGTTATATATACTCAGTCATCTCTACCTAGAATTACACAGGATCTTATAGGACAGATCACTTTCTCTGTGTTCTACACCCAACTACTCTTCAGTCATCTTTTCACCAAGGATGAGACCCCAGAAAGTCAGCTATGCACATATGCACTTAGCTCAGGAAGGCCATGACACTCTACAGGGTTATGATGCCCACGAGCTTTAAAAGGATTTGCTTAGACTTGAGAGTAGCCAGGAATCTGGCTCTGGAATTCTTGTAGTCACCCAAGCCCAACCCAGATCAAAAGAATGACATGAAAACTGTGTTTGTTTTGGCTTCCTAGAACTGATCTAGGAAGGTGTCTTTGCATGTTTCCATTGAGTAACAAACTAGAGAAAGCTGTCCTGAAAAAAACTCATTTTTAGCGAGCAGTGTTTTTTCCCCTCCAACTTGGAAGGATACAGTGTGAACCAATGGGTCCCATGGTTCTAGGATTTCATTTCTCTGGTTACTTACGGTATAGTTGACTCTAGGTGTTTGCGTGGTTAATCAAATATTCTTAAACGAAGCCCTTATGAGTCCCATCTGCATTCTCTGCTACTGAAAGTCACCAGGCAAATCATTCTGGCTCGAGCATTCTAATCAGAATTACCTTCACAGTCTCTGAGCCTAACCAGATCAGAATCAGTACCTCCTCCTCATTTGTCCTTCAGATGGTAATAATAATGAGAAATTGAGGGAAATACCAGATTTTTAAGTTTCAGGAAATTATGAAGGAAACTGTGTAGATAAAATACTGAGATAATAACACTAGACTCCAAACTGTCAATCATCACCAAAACACATTATCTCATATATGAACCCAAAGAACATTCCATTTCATATATTCAGTAAGGGCAAGGGATCATTTTCTAACACAATGGTATTGGGGGGGGTGATGAAAACACTTGGTGTTGCTAAGTGTTAAGGGTTAGAAATCTCCTACACCTGGAAGAAGTTAAGAATGATTGATAGCATGAGCCCCTTGTACTGACCAATCAAAATCATGTATCAAAACTTCTTTTGCATATCCAAGTCAGCCAGCACAGTCTTGACCCCATATTTGCTAGCACTCTGCCAGCTGAATGAGGTTCCAAAGGCTTGGGGCTTATATTTCCCTCCAGGTCATAATTCAAGAAAAAATAAGTCATGTGTGTGCTTCAAGCAATAATCAAGTCAGTTATTGCATGCTATAGATCATTCTAGATTATAGTACTACTTTATTAGTTGTAAACTGTGCACATACCAAAAAAATATTAAACCGTATCATGATAAATCAGACAGGACTCTCTCCTGCAGGAAGTTGCTTTTTCTGATTAAGTCCCATTCTCTCGGCTAAGTGCCCACTAGGTGTGGATCACCATGCTAGGTGGACCAATAAAACCAATAACTTAAAAACTAATTAGAGAGTGTCGGAGTGCATCGGTACAGTTATATTAAGGGCTTGGAAGAGTCAGAGCCTGAAGTTTCATAAAACAGAGGAAACCCTGAACCTCTTTCTGAGCAATCTGGGGCGCAGGCAGATAAACCACGAAGCTACTCACAGTGTGATATGACTACATCAGGGAAGACAGAGTCACGTGCTGGGGAATAAGGCTGAGAATTCTTCAGAGGAGAGGTGTGAGTGAGTGTGTCTGTGTGTGTGTGTGTGTGCATATGTGTGCATATGTATGTATGCATGCGTGTGACATCAACAGTCATTATAAAACAGGAGCGTGTAGTTCAGAATTGGCTCTCGTGACTTTGAAAGCGGACATGCAACACGGAAAACTTGGTCCCATATAGACTGAAAGTCCAAGACTCAGTCTGAAGGCACAAAAATTTCTCTCATTCATTGGATAGTCAGTTTTTATGCTCTATTCATTTCTAAAACTAATTTGATGTGGCCTTGACACACTTGGGAGGAAAATTCATTTGCATGAGCAGACGGATTTGAATGTTATACTCATCCAAAAACATGGTCAAGAGAAAACACAAAATAATGTTTGAGAAAATATCACTCTTTGGCTCAATTTTTCTGCCACATTGACACATTTGATTGCCAAAGAGTCTGAGTAGAGTAAGACACTAGTACCTGGTTGCTTTGTAACAGGAGTTCCCAAAGGCTCTTAGCAAGAGAATGATGTCTTCTTTGCATGTGAACAAGCTGGTTCCACTACTTCATGAATGAAGGAGAAGAGGAAAATGCACAAGGGAGCAAGTGATGGATGAGAAGAAGGCAGGAGTCCACTAGGATGCTTTAATCTGATTTAAACCTGTAACATGAGGGCCTGCTTGTTGGGGTTTCTTTCCTGCCCAGTTCCCACAGTCATTAGGTCCCAAAGAATCACACAGAAGGTCTACATAAGTTATAAAACCAATTGGCCCATTAGCTCTTATAATGTATATTAACCCATTATCCTTATCTATGTTAGCCACATGGCTCAGTACCTTTTTCAGCGGACCAGGTCACATCCTGCTTCTTCAGTGATCTGGGCAGGACTGGAAGGAATGGGCTTCCTCCTTCCTAGAATTCTCCTGTTCTCATTGCCCCACCTCTACTTCCTGTCTGGTTGACCCACCTATACTTCCTGCCTGACCAATCAGCATTTATTTAAAATATGATTGACAGAATACAGACAATTCTCCCACACCATAAACCCATACATCTAGTACCTTATGAGATGAGTGATTCTCAATTTACCAATGTCAAGGACTTTTATTTGGCAGAGGCTGACTGCAAAACTAAGAAGGCAAGATTGCCTAGATTTCAAAGAATGCAACCTACAAAATGATAAGAAGAAAGATTAACTGTAGAAACCATATGTGTGTGTGTCCACAGCATGCATATATATATATATATATATATATATATATATATATATATATATATATATATATATATATATATATGCATGATTGTAATAGACACCTTGGCAGGTGCAGCTGTGTGGTGCCCTTTCACATGGGCATTGGCCACTTGGCACATCGGACCATTCACTGTCTGGTGCTTTGTGCCCCGCCTCTTGTTAAAGAACTCTTGACTTATAAGCCAAGGAGCAAATGATCCAACGTGGAGTTGTGAAATTTGACCCACCTTGCTTTGGGGCTCTGCGGACTGGCCGGGAACTGGAGTGTATGTGGGGGATTGTACGTTCATAATGTTTTTCTCTAGAGAGATACAGTCATGGTTCATCATAATTTGAGGCTATGTGCTTGAAAGTGGCCATGAATGGTAAGGTATTCTTCATGCCCTTATGATCTCTGATGGGAGAAAGCATATGATTTTCTACTTTGGTAACTTTGGCAACCGAGCCAATTCCTAACCATGCAGCAAACATGAGAGGTCAAGTAGTCAAGAGAGGTGACCTGAAGATGTTCTATGTGGAGTGCAGGACCCACCCAAGGCCTTCCAGCACACACGGGGGCCACAGAGGCTTAGCTTCGGAAGAACCTAAGACATGGCCACCCAGTGGCATCATTTGTGCCTGGAGCTTTATTGCAGCACTATATACCTTGATGCGTCCACCTCAAGGCTCCTCATTGCCCCTCTGGGGAAGTTTGAGTGACACAGCACCCCTGGCTTGAGGTGTGTGCTGCTGTGCTGTACTTTCCCTTTTTCAGCCTGGAATAAGTGGGAAATTTCCTAAATAAGAAAAAAATAGTACTAACAAGATTTTCAACCAAAAGAAGCCTAAGTATTTTTGTTCTCAAAAAGGTACTATAACATGGAGGAGGAAGGGGTTCATCAGTCCCCACCCCTAACTGATGAGCTGTGGACTCGAGGACTTCTGAAGGAGGAAGAGTCTGCTTTCATTAGGAGTACCACAGAGTTTCAGTAATGATCCCACACCCAGGAGTATATGGGCAGTAAAAGTGGACTCAGCAGATTATTTAAAACAAAACAAAAAGATACCAAGTGTGTTGGGGGCAATGGCTAGGAAGGCCAAATGGATTGAGGGGGAGTTAATGAAGAATGGTGGGGGTGAATATGTTCAAAATTCGTTGATCAAAAAACTTATAAAATTACTCTTTAAAAAGATGGAGATAGCACAAGGACACACTTGGGAGAAAAGACATAGATGCTTGTGACCACGTAAGAGTCACACCCATAATATGTAAAGAATGTCAGGAAATCAAATAACAAAGCAAATTGGTTTTGAAACAGGAAAGTCATTTAAACAGACAACCTCATGAAACATGTTGAAATTGCCAGTGAATAGTTTACAAAATGCTTGACTTCCTTCATCCCCAGGACTTCCAATTGGATACTACCACAAACATTAGGAGAGCTAAAAGGAGAAACAAAAGCCTTCAGTGTCAAGGAGGTGCAACTTGGAATGGCTGGTTTGCTCCTTTACGTCTATAGAATGTATCGGACCAGCTCTGGGGAGCAGATGGGGAGGTGTAGTAAACAGTGCCCTCCATAGCATCATTCCTAATAGCTCAGAACCGGAAGCTTCCCAGAAGCCCAGCGGCGGTATGAGGACTCCATGAGTGGAGATGGTCACATGTGATGTGGTGAGGGAGGGTGCTGACCGTACCACGGGTACCACGGTGTGATGCCTCTGAGCAAACACCAGGGATAAGAGACTGTAGACTACCTGACTATGGTATGTAAGTCCTAGAAATGGAAATGCAACCATGATGACATGGTCCAGAAGAAGAATTACCCTTGGAGCAGATCTAAAGTAGAGGAGCCTCGGTACCTCTCGGATTCTGTTGGCTAGAATTTTGGTGAACATGGATTGCAAGACTCCATTGTACTGAATGTTATATAGCTTTGGTTTTATACTTTTATTCATAGATGCCATACCTTAAAAGACACATCCCAGCCTACATTTCTCTACGGAGAACCATGTACCTTGATGGACGTCATGATGACCCAAATCTTTATTTTGTCAATCTGACTTTAGTGATTTGCTGGAGTTCAGAATTCTTGAGTTTGCATCCTGACCTTGTTCTTATTAGTGAATTCAGCTTGGCAGTATTCACCTGATTCCTAGAGAGTCATCAGTATAAACTTAACACATTTACACAAACTTTTTTTACACTCTGTCTTCAAGGTCTTTGTAGAATTTGGCACATTCGATGCTCTAATAGGAGGTGTTTCCATGCAAAATATGTTATCAATATTATTTTTCAGAGCCTGGATATAGAAATGGTTCAGGAGTCCTTGTAGGCTTATTGTACAAGCAATCGAAAAAGAGGAAGCTCACTGATGTCATTTCAGAGAGAGGTGGGAAAAATGAAGAGCGATTTCTACCTCTGTGACCTTTTCACACTTGTAGATACAATTTCCTTTCATCGTATGGTGTCTTAGTTAGGGTTACTATTGCTACGATGAAACACCATGGCCAAGCAACTTGAGGAAGAAAGGGTTTATTCAGTTTACACTTCCACACCATAGTCCACCACTGAAGGAAGTCAGAACAGGTACTCAGGCAGGGCAGGAACCTGGAGGCAGGAGCTGACGCAGAGGCCATGGAGGGGCGATGCTTACTGGTTTGCTCCCCATGGCTTCTCAGTCTGCTTTCTTTTTGAATCCATGGTCACAAGCCCAGGTATGACACCCCCCCCATAAATAACTAATTAAGAAAATGCCCTCTAGCCGGATCTTATGAAGGCATCTTCTTAGTTGAGGCGCCCTCCTCTCGGATGACTATAGCTTGTATCATGTTGACATAAAATTATCCAGCACACATGTCCAAAGAACACACATGCTGTTTCTATTTTTCTCTGTCTTTGGCCTCCAAGAAGGACTTTTCTTGACTGACAGCTCTACTGTTATGCCATCAGTAAGGGTGACTGGGATAGAATCCAGGCTGTATCCTGTCTGAAGAGCCTGCTCTTCTGAAGGTGTTCCTTTCCCTAGGCAGTGGTGAGTTCTTTATGGTCAAGAGTGTGATGGGTGCCTAGCCACGTCCTACTGCCTCTGTCCACGGTCATCCTTCCAGTTTCCTTTAAAAAGCAAAACCCCAAACTCTAAGAATGTTTAAGAAAATGACAATTCTTCTGACCTACATTTTTAAAGAATTCCATGGTCTTGGTTCATAATGACCTTGTTATCTATAAATATTTAATTCTGATCATTCATCAGAAGAACGAGGGAAAGCCTGTAGATACTGTCTTTTCTTTCCTTCCTACCATACAATTTGATTGTGACACTCTATGTAGTCATATCCTCTAAAAACTTCTGTGTCTTCCTACTGTATACCCACTCTCCCTATGCCTCCCTACCCCATGTGCGCGTGCACGTGCGCACACAGACACACAGACACATACACACACACACACACACGTTTACTCAGTTCCCTCTATAATTCATTTTACAAATGCCTCTACCTTGTGACCTTTTCTGGTGCTTGACTTGGCAGGGAGCATGGTCTGCCTTGCTGTTCTGCTCTCTGCACATGGGTTGGTCCTGGTGTGGCCGAGCACACATGCCTTGGTAAAAATGCACAGCCTTGAGGCCCAGCCACAGATAGCCTTTCATGCTGGGAATATGCACTGCTCTGGAGCCAGCACGGTGATTATGTGAACTTGATGCAGTACTTGGGTCTGGGGATTGTCCTTGAGTGTGTTCTGCGATAAATTATTTAAGTGAGCCGAGGAAGAACTAATTGGTTAATAACCATAATTGGGATTAAAGAGTAATTTTGATTTTTAAAAGATGTTTGAAAGGATAAATATTCAGTTGTCTCATTTTGCTATTAAAAAGAAATAAGCCCCCTTAAATGGCTCCACATAAATGGAATGCATAGGTGGTTAAGTACTGTCTGTCCTCCACAAGAAGGTGACAGGCCATTGTCAGGGCCCCTGCTGGTGGCAGGCTGCTGGAAGCAAGCTGCTTGCTTGTGCATTGCCTTAGGACTTTGACTATTATTATTTATGTTTTGTGCTGCTCGGTAAATGTACATTGTGCAGAACAATAGATTAAATCGTGCCGAACAAAGAGTACGATTCTGGCCCCCGGGAGAGGACTTAAATTTTAGACACTTAGGTGACACAGTTCAGGACTTGCATAGAGTAGAAAGGTGTAGGGCACCAGCGCCCAGCGAGCTGCAGAGCAGGGGAGGCTTAAGCTTTACCAAGCAGAGAAGAGTAGCCTTAGCCCGGCCCAGGGGAAAACAGTGCAGCGAAAAGAAAGCAACGTTTGGGCTTTAGGGAGAAAACGAAAGCAAAACAAGTCAAGAGAAGAAAGAAAACGCAAACACGAAAGAGGCAACAAAACCTCGGTTCTGTTTATGTGTGCCAGGTCCACCTGGCTTCTGCTGTTGGGCTTGTGGAGCTGCAGGTGTGGCTTGTGCCATTTTCCTGCCTGCGGTTTAGGGGACCTTGTATCAGTGAGAAACACTCAGGTCTCCACGCGACCGCTTACATTTATGTCTTCGTGATTCCTAGGGTGGTGGGACATCTTTACCCCGTGGCTGTCATCAGTGCTGAAGAAGGTGGAATTCCCCCTAACCGATCACAAGAGACCCAGGGGCACTTTAAACTCAGCTGTTTTCGGTGTTTGATTTGAGCAGTCTGGAGTACAGGTTTTCAGGGCTACAAGTTAGGGGCTAATGAGCACATGACCAAGGATCGATGGTATAAAATTTTTCATTCATGGGTACATTTCGAACCAGGTTGCCTCTGAGAAACTCGGAGACTTGTCAATCACAGGTGCATGTCCTGACCCACAGCTGCTGTTTGCCTGCTCACTGCTTTTTAGAAACCAAGTCGTGTTTCCCAAATGCAATTCTTCCAAGAAATTTCTAATCTGAAAGGAAGTCGAGTTTGGCACAGAGGTAGCAGCTTTCTTGGCACTGTGACTAACTAGAAAGTAGTATCCTGAGTATTCAGGGGGAACTGTGCTAAGTCTTGCCCACAGTTGCCAGTTGCAAAGATAGAGCTTTGCAGTCAATAAAAGAACAGGGATATTTTGCCAACTCCCCCTCATTCAAGCTCTCGCTGTTGGTTTCTCAAGTATTGCTTCCCTCTGCTCAAGATATTTCACCTATTTAAGAAAACATTAATTCTTAACTCTGAGAAAGCCTACCAAACTGAGACACTGGACTGACCCCTAATAAGCTTTGAAATATTTCCTGACCCATAGACACACTATTCAAATTTCCAGCCTTCCACAGAGGTGATTCCTAGACTGTTTTCATTCCCCAGGAGCTGAACAGATACAACATTAAGAAAACTCTATGGAAACTCAGAGAAAGGGTGAACATTAGTAAGCATTATAGACAAAAAAATGGCTGAAGAAAATATCACCAAGCTTATTTATTGGTTGGTTTTTTAAACTTCACACGTGAAAGATGATTGCTATATCAGAACATTAATGATCACTGTGAACTGGGGAGATGGCTCACTAGTGAAGGGTATGTCCTGTTCTTGCAGAGTGTGTCTGAGTTTGGTTTCCAGTGTTCACACCAAGCAGTTTACAACCTCCTGTAAACTCCATTTTGAGGGGATGTCATCTTCTGGCCTCCTTAGGCATGTGTACATACCATCACACACACACACACACACACACACACACACACACACACACATGAATATTATCAATGACCTATAATGTCATTGTATCATTCAGGTGGTTCTGGAAGACCAGAACCAAACTGAACTGATAGAATGAAACACACACACAAACGCACACACATGCACACACACATACACATGCACGTGCACACACATAGACACATGTGCACACATGTACACACACACTTATTAGCAGCTCCTTGTACTTTGCTAGTGCTTTGGCAACAGTAAATAATACTCCCACAGTGGCTGCTTCACATCGGAAAAGTCAAGAATCCTGTTGTAACATGAGGGGGCCTGCTTATTGGAGTTTATGTCCTACCCAGTTCCCCACAGCCGGAAAGCCCCAAAGAAAATCACACAGAGATCTCCATAAATTATAAAACTGATTGGCCCATTAGTTCATGCTACTTATTAGCTCTTGTAGCTTATATTAACCCATTATTCTTATCTATGTTAGCCACATGGCTTGGAACCTTTCTCAGAGGGGCAGCTCACATCTTGCTTTTTTGGTGATCTGGGCAAGACTGTGGAGGGAGCTTCCTGCTTCCCAGAATACTTCTGTTCTCATTGCCCCACCTCTACTTCCTGTCTGGTTGACCCACCTATACTTCCTGCCTTGCCAATATCAGCATTTACTTAAAACATGATTGACAGAATACAGACAATTCTTCCACACTACCCTGTAGTTCTCAATCCACAGGCCTGGGTGCCTCAGTAGTTCCAATTTGATCACTCAAACCTGGAAGGTTTCTCGAGAGTGGCTGGTCCTCGGTCGTAGAGAATTCTGGTTCTGATATCAGCAGTGAAGGGATCAGGAACAGCAGCAAAAGGAAAAATTAACTTGGTGGCAAGAGGGCCAGCCAAGGGCAATCTATGCAAATAATCTCCCCGCCCCGCCTTTTTATTTGGGTAACCACTAAAGCTGCAAATGACATTTGAGGTGGGCCCTCCCACATAAATTAAGGCAGTTAAAAGGTTCCCTACTTATGTGAATCTAAATTCTGAAAAGCCAAACATCTTGGCTATCATCTGATCATTCATGAGTGTGTGTGTGTACCTGAATGCATGCTCTCTTGTGCAGGTGTTTGTGGGAATATTGTATGTGCCTATGTGCTTGCATGTTTAAGGCCAGAGGAGGATGTCAAGTGTTGTCTTCTATTCCTTTGCAGCAAAGTCTCTCACTGAACCTGGAGCTAGATTGGAGGCCTTCAAGTCCCAGTGCTATTCTTGTCTCTGTCCACACAGTGCTGGGTGCCAGTTAGTTCTTTATACTTGCATGGTAAGTACAAATATTCTTGGTTTTATTTTTTCCTATTTCTTTCTAGTCCTTATGTGAGTTATTTAAAAAAATATTTAATGATTTTCATTACTTCTATTCTTTTGTAGTAATCTGTAGGCATCTATTCTTACCAGTATTTTTCAATGTTTCAATAGCTGAGGCAGGGTATTTGGTTTGACTGGCAGCACAGCTAGAAACTGACAGGCGTGGGTTCACAGGGCAAGTGTCCCGAGAAAGTATAGAATCGTAATTTTCCACATTGGCTCAGTAGACAGTTAAACCATGTGACTTTGTAGAAGATTCCAGAGAGCTGAGGAAAGCACCAGGGGACCTTGTTGAATTTTCAAATGTATCCCTATCCCGAGACAGCTTGGCAGCAGAGTTCTGGCTGGTTGGGAAAACCAGTACGTTGTCTTTAAGCCACTGCCTGCATACACTAGTACCCGAGAACCCAAGTAAGCAGGAACATAGAGACAGGCAAGTTTCAAACTCTTCGCAGAATGACAATACCTGCAAACTAACAAAGGAAACATGACCTGTGTATAAGCACCCTCACCATCTAGCAAGACAAAGCTATGCCAATCACCCATTCTATGAAAAACCAACAAGATCCAGAGTTGTTACAATACATCATCAATGATGTCCAATTTTCAATTAACTTATCATCAATGATTCCAAGGAAGAATGCGTGGCAAACTATCACAGAAAAGTTTTGGCATGGACCTTGGGGTTTGAGTTAGTCAATTGTTTAAAAGCTGCTGTGATACAAATGTTCAATCAGTTAATAAAAAAAGAGGACCAAACAGTTCAGTGAAAATCTCCTATTAATGAATGAACTGATAGGAAATCTTAATGAAAACTACAAGGAAAGGAGACAGCTGGAAGTTCTGTAGCTGAAGAAACACAGTAACTTGCCAGAGATGGCAAAGTATAGCCTCCTCCACGTGCGGTTCCTGAGATGCAGGAAACAACCCGGCAATATCTGAAATAGAAATTCACTAACTATCCCAGCTAGTGGCATTGATACAGAAGAACAAAAGGTCAGTTCTTAAACGGATGTTCATGGGCAGTAAATTTAGAGTGTAGGAAGAAGACTGAATACAACTGAAGAGAGATGCAGAGAGCTATGGAATATCCTCATCATTCCAACATACCTATAATTGGAGAACCAGAAAGAGAAAAAAAAAAAGTCCACCAGAGTAATCATGCCTGGCACTGACTTATGAATAATTTCAGCTATGATGTTCTAGAATGTCTCAGTAGGGTCTAGGTAACATGTAGACACATCAAATATTCAGTCACAGCAAAAATCTCCAAAGCAGTCACACAAAGAATGCAGTTGTGCATACAAAGGAACAACACAATATGCAGTTGACTCTTCATCCTGAACAATGGGATCTGTAGAAGTTTGAATGGAATCAGTTGTTAAATGTATTGAAAGATGTTTTCTATAGCTATTGAGGCTAGCCTGTAAACATGAAGGCAGAACAAAGGATTTTTGATAAGCAAATGCTGATGGAATCCTTGCTGGCAGAATTGCGTTTATTAAAAAAAAATATCAAGAGATGTCATTCAGGTTAGTGTTTCCTAAGAAACCCCACAGTCGTGGAGGTGGTGAAGGATCCAGCAAATGGAAAGGGTGCAGCAAATGTGAGAGATTGTGTTTCTGCTATTGGGAAATAAAATATCGCCTTCCTACATACTTCACGTCTGTGGTGCTCTGGATTTTATTAAAGGTACATGAATGCTGAAAGCAGAATTTCTAAATAATGTAAGGTGAGTCATGTATATTGATACATTGAAAATACAAGAGGAAGAAGAGGAATTGGAGATACTTGATTTGGGGATTTTAGTTAGTTGTGCATCTTGTTTGCTTATTTTTGTTTTGAGATCAAGTCTTGCTTTGGAGCCTGGGCTATCCTGGAGCACACGATCCTTCTATCTCAGCCTCACAATCAATATAAAGTTTTAGAATTCATTGGTGATATGCCAGTATTCATTTGGAGTTAAACATTATATTACTCACACAACAAAACAGGAAGAATGTTGTGGTATTTGACTAAGTTTGTCCCCCACAGCCTCATGTGTTTGAATGTTTGGCCCATAAGAAGTGGCGTTATTAGGAGGAGTGGCCTTGTTAGAGTAAGTAGACCTTGCTGGAGGAAGTGTGTCACTGTGGGGTGGACTTTGAGCTCTCATATACACTTAGGTTACACCCGGTGTGGGACACCGGCTTCTTCTGCTACCTGCAGAACAAGATGTAAAACTCTTAGCTCCATCTCCAGCACCATGTCTGCCTACAAGCTGCCATGCCCTGCCATGGTGGTAAGGGACTAAACCCCTGGAACTTTACGCCAGCCCCAATTAAATGTGTTTCTTTATAAAAGTTGCTGTGCTCATGGTGTCCCTTCACAGCATTAGGAACCCTAACTAAGACATAGTTGTTCAATGTAGAATCAAAATGGCACAATAAAATTCTTAATAAACACAAAGCAGTCACCAAATAAGAAGAAGAACAACAACAAAAAGAATGATATCAACCCAAAGCAAAGAGCAATAGCAGATCAGAACTCTGCCCAGCTACCTGATGATTGTTTTAGAGTAATCGAGAGTAACTTTAAACCAGGGGTCACCAGATTTGGGGCACGTGGGCAAATATGGCCTAAGTTTGTTTGTACATGCTCTGTGAGCTCAGGGTGTTTTATATACTGTCAATGTTAAAAGAGGAAGCTGAACACAAGACAGTGATGGTGGTGATGGTGTTGATGGTGCTGATGAGGACGCGGATGCTACTAGTGACGTTGATTATGCTGGCCGAGGACAATGGAAGGAAGGAGGTCCAGCTGGAGTGGTGGATGGCCTGTGGTGCATAAATACCTCCTACTGAGAGTTTTTGTTTTGAAACCAAGCCTTGCTTTGGAGCCTAGGTTAGCCTGGAACATATGCTTTCTGACCCCTTGACTAGTAAAAATCAGAGCTTTTCAGACTATCTTAAAAGTGAAAATCATGCCAGGCAGTGATGGTGAAAGCCTTTCATCTCAGCATTCGTGAGGCACAGGCAGGCAGATCTCTGTGAGTTCAAGGCTAGCTTGGTCTACAGTGTGAGTTCCCAGACAGCCAGGGCTACACAGAGAAACCCTCTCTTGAAAAAAATGAAGAAAAAAGAAGGGGAAATCACATTACATAAAGTACTAGCAGATATTCAGAGAATAAAGAAATTATATTAGAAAATAATAGCTGCAAATTTTAAAAATTCTCTGAAAATTATAAATTAGAGGGGTGGGCAAATAGCTCAATGAAGTGCTTGTCTGGCATGTGGAAGGACCAGGGGCCAATTCCTAGAATTCAGGTTGTAAAATTTATTGGGTTCTTTTTATGTGTGTGCAGGTGTGTGTGCATGCATGTGTGTGTACATGTGTGTTTACATGCATATTGTATACAGTAGACAGAATAGCCTTTACTAGTAATCGGTCACTGCAGAGACAGCGTTAGGTGGCTTCCTGGGGCTCACTGACCAGGTGGATTGGCCTGCTTGATGAGTTCCAGACCATTGAGAAACCCTGACTCTAAACAAAAGGTAGATGGAGCCTAATGTTGAGTTGCAGCCTCCACATGCACACACATGAGCACCTACATGCACATCACCAATGCACACAAAGGGAGTTAGAAATTAGAAAACTGACCTAAGAAATAGAAATTTTCATTGAACTATTTCCACTAAGGAAGTGTAAATACAAGTTACAATTCTACACACACACACACACACACACACACACACTAAATGGGAAAACTGGTGAGTTTTCATACATAACAAGGAAACAGTTCATGTAAACAGAAAGAAAATAAAGAACACTTTCCAGTATATTCTGGAGGCCAGTGTTACCTCAGTTACAAAAAGGAAGAAAAATCCTAAAAGTTGTGTGTGCCTACAAATTATGTCTGTGGATATCTTTATCAAAAGATACATAAATCAGAGTACCATGTGAAAAGAATGGTGTGTGAAAACCAGGCTGCGTGTAGGGCACAGTGAACAACTCGGCTACCATTTGAAATCAGTGAATGTGGGTGCTGTTTCTACAATGAAAAGCCACGTCATCCCCACAGATCAGAGCCAGAGCTTGGTTAAGTGAGGCACTAATTTTCTGTAATCCAATAGCTTTATTAATTCCTTGAGAAACTCATGTGGATACAACATATTCTGGTCATAGTCACCCGCACTTTCTCCCCTTAACTCTCCTAGGTTCTATGCTCTGCCCCCTCCAACCTCTGTCAACTTCATGTCCCCTTTTAACTTTGGCTTATAATCCACTAGTCTGACTCTGCTGCCCATTTGTGAATGTGAATGGGGCCATCATGGAGCACAGCCAGTCTACACGGGTCCACACTCATAAAACAACTGACTCCCCTAGAAGCTATCAGCTATTGGTAGCTTTTCAGTTCAGTCATGAGTGGGGCCTTGTGCTCCTTTCCCACTCCACGTTAGGATGGTGACTGGAGTCATATTGTGCAGGCAACCACATCTGCTGTGAGTTCATGAGTGTGGCAGTCCTTGGTCCTAGCTCACACAGAAGACACTATTTCTCTTTAGCCATTCGAGACCTCCTGGCCCTCTTCTCTGAGCCTCGGAGGGAAAGGGGTATAACATAGGTGTCCCTTTTAGGGATGAGCACCCCAGAAAACATATTCTCTGCATTTTTGACCAGTTCTGGGTTTCTGGGCAAACCACTGTCTACATCCCAAGGGAGTTTCACTGACAAGGGCTGAGAACTGCACTAGTAATCTGTGGTCAAAGAGATACAATTAGGGAACAGTGTCCATTTAGCAAGACTGAAACATGGATACTTCTTATACAAGAATCAGCCTCTTTCTCTAGACACAAGACCCCAGGAGCACAGCGGATACCATGAAAGCAGTGAGCAGCAGCAATGTTTCCTGTTTACAGTCAAGAATATCACACATTGTCACCGCCACCATTTTCATTTAGCTTTGTGGGTGAATTCATAATGTAATCATGACATGAAAGACTAATAAGCTTTAAAATGGAAAGACTATTGCAGGAGCTGTAAGAGACTATGAATAAAATCCAAAGGGGATCAAAGGCTGCATGCTCTAAGGCATGGAACAACAATGTGTGAGGTTTCAAGTTTTCAGAGCGTTTTGGGAACATCCAAAACTCTATTTTCCTTTCACAGACTAGCAGTAAGCCCTTCCAGCAGCACCAAAACATCCTGGAACAACTGATAAAATATATACGTTGTGTGCTATTAAGCAAAGAAGCAAAAGAATGACAGACTAGAGAGACAGTGTGTCAAACATCATTGTCACAGAGATGAAAACATTCCCCAAACTGATAAGCAAGTTTAATCAGACACTACATTTTTTAAGATTTTTAAATCATGAAACCATTCTAAACTGTATATAATGGTGAAAACCCAGAAAAGCATCCATTTAAGTGACCAAACTCATAGGGCTTGTATCGCTAAGGCATCTCCATCCTGTTTTCCATAGGCAGGTGTCCCAGGAGGACAGATGCAAGCGCAACAGGAAATGGTCAAAATCTAGAAATGAGACAGACTTGTAACTTACATTTATTTATTTACTTTTTAGAAAAATTGTGCTTAGTTATTTTAAATTAAAAGAGCCAGGCCCTCTCCTCACACAGCCCATAGAAATTGCTTCAAGTAGACCAGAGGTCTTAACTTCATAGCCATAACTAATATGAGAATAAGTCTATAGTGTGATAGGAAAAATGTTTCTTAAATAAGACACAGAAAGTTTAATTCACAAAAGAGAAAGCCTTGATCGATTGGACCATCTTTCAAAGGACTCTATCAAGAAGTGAAAACGTAGTCCACCATCTAAAGGAAAATTATTTGTGGTAAAATGTATGACTATTTTCCCCTAATCCATTCAATAGAAATAAATTAAAATAAAAAATTTTCAAATTCCAGGATGGATGGAGGAGTGGCTTCTGTAGCTCCATTCATATCTGAGGAGCTATTGGCTGTTTATCGCTGTTGATGGAGGAAGAGTCTCTCTCTTTGTGGAGATGGCTGCAGGGAGGATGTTCATGCCCCAGGGAATGACCACACATCGATGTGCATATACGCAGCACTGACTGGACTCACAGGCTTATGAATAACAAAAAGTAAGCAAAAGGAAGCCATGAAGTTGGGAGGGAGAGGGAATAAAAAGGGTTTATTGTAGTGAAGTAGTGGTGGATAGATGAGACTAATATAGCATTATATAAATCATGAAACTTTCAAAAAACAAATTATTATTAAAAAGAAATAACTGCAGAAGTAAAACATACACTTTGAACTTTATTACACACATACACACACACACACACACATGCACACGCAAATTATGTGCAGGCCATCACCTAGCACGGGGAGAGATTTTTAAGATACCTGGTCAGGAAGGCAGAACTGTCTGGGTATACATACTAGAAAAGCTGGGATTTAAATCTGAAATTCAGGTGTGAGTCAACATGTAAAGAATTGGAATCCATGCATTTCTAGCGATGAGGCAAAAATACATGGCTGCCTGGCAAGGAAGCCTACAGTGTCTCCCATGGTGAGTATGCACCTGCCATATGACCCAGTAATCATCTTCCGTGATGCCATCTTGTAGTGAGGAAAATCTGCCTCACCAAAACTAGCATGCCAGCGTTCATATTGACTTCGGTCACAACCATACATCCACCCGCTGTGAATGAATAAATAAAATGGAGCATATCCACCCAACGAAACTGCACCCAGTGCTGAATATGAATGGATTGTTGATTTACCCAAGTATATGAATGAATCTTAAAGCACCGTTTTACGTCAGGCACAAATGATTTCCTAACCTGCAATTCTGAGATTCTAGAAGACTCAGACAGTTGTGGTGGAATGCCAGCAGTGGCTTCCCCAGCCGTGGGCACGGGTGGAGCATGGCCGGGAGTGAGGGAAAGGGAAAGGAACCATGGTGGGAAAGGCATGCGTTCTTGAGCTCTGATATGGTGACGTGCCCATGATCGCACACATTTCCCAAAATTCATTGAGCTATGTACTCAAGTAGGTGAATTTTACTTTCTCTATAGAATTGATGCCTCAAATTAGAGAAAAAGTTTTCCCAGATGACAGGACTTAAATCTCCAGCCTTATACATTGGATTTCCATTTCACTGGGGCCAGGTACAAGCTAGACCCATTGTCTGCCTCGTGGTGGCTCATAGAGAGATCAGACTCAAGGGCACTCCAACGCTCAAGGGCCAGCTTCTCTGTCTCAATCATTCCAACAGAAACCCATGGAACACTGGTGTGCACCTCCGGGGTGGATGTGTATCCTGAGACAATCCCTAAAGAAGGAATTCTGAACAGTTGGAGAAAATTCACTGATTGCACATGCTGGGATCACAAGCAACCCCACTCCCACCCCGAGAGAGTAAGAACAGTTAGCCTTCTAGACAATAGGACTGTCCTGTGTGTCGGTGTATGTGTTGAGGGGTGGTGTGTATTCCAAGCCATGTGGAGAGAATGAGTAGAGGGTTGACTGAGGCCATACAGCTTGCCACAGTCAGTTTCCTGTGTGTGCCTGCTGGCTACACTCTTAAGTGACTATGAAATGATTTTGATTTGGAATATTATAAACCCCAAATTTCATGTAGAACACCAGAGATACTTGTTTCATCATATCTCAGTTCTTAGCTGATTTTCATTTCAGACATTCAGTCTCTAAGGCAAGCCAGTCTTGCTCACCTTTGCTGAGGATTTTCTCCAGATCTGGGGAACAATGCTTGATGATGAGCAACTGAAAATACCAGCACACTGACAGCCCGAAGAGCCCTTGTGATTTTTTTTTTTTTTTGGTATGCTCAGACGCATTCAGATCAGGCATGTCCTTACAGAATCCTTAAAAAAAAGTTTAACTCTGTGGAGGAAGTACTCCTGAACCACACATACTAGATTATTTGGGGATCACAGGAATGTTTATTGTCTTTTTCCAGCAATGAAAATAGATCTCCTGGTGCGTTCAAGCCATGATTATATCTTCAATCACTTACAGGCACCTCCCTTTCCCTTCACCCCCTCTCCCTCCTTCTCCCTTCTCTGTGTGCATGCACACATGTGCCTGCATGTATGTAAGTAGTGGGATCCCATGTATCTGGTTGAAAGGTAAGGCCTGGGTCCCTTCAGTGTTCTAACAGCTAACAGAGAATTGGAAACTCAAAGGCATCCATGCGTGCAGTCAGCAAACCCACAGACCTTCCCCAGCTCTGAATTTAGTCTGGGAGGGTCATAAACATTAGGTCCGAAGACCTGACAGGAGAGCACCCGTAGATGACAATGAACAGTTGGGTGCCACGTGTGTTCACCACATGAAATAAACACTCCATAAGAGTTGCCTTTTGACTCTGTGTCCTGAGTTTCCAACCAGGAAGAGAAGATCCTTTGGGGAAATATTTCCCCGTAAACATAGAACCTGAACTGAGTCTCTAAGACAGAATTGCCAAAAAGAGGATGAGCAGTGTGGCAGTTGGTCCCGATTGCCGACTTGACGGGACTGAGAGTCACCTAGGAGATATATTCCGTGCATGTCTGTCAGGATTTTCCATTAGAGTATTAACAGTGGGGGAAAGGCTTGCTTTCAAAACAGATAGCACCTCTCCACGGTCGGCTCAAATATAAAGGGAATGCAATAGTGCCTTCACTTTTTCTTTTTTTTTTATTTTTTTTTGGAATTTTTTTTTATTAAATTATAAAAGTTTCCATTTCAGCCCCTCCTCCCAACACCCTCCCACTCCCCCCACTCCCTCTCCTCCTCCCTCTCCATCCCCTAGAGCAGTCAGGGTTTCCTGCCCTGTGGGAAGTTCAAGTTCCTCCCCACTCCCTCCAGGTCCAGGGAGGGTGAGAGTCCAAACAGACTGGAGCGCCAAAATCCAGTATATGCAGAGGAAGCAAGTCCCAGTGTCATTGTCAATGGCTTTTCAAAAAGGCTCCGGGCCAGCCACATTCAGAGAATCTGGTTGGATCACGTCCTCGTTCAGTCCCAGTCCAACAGGCCTTGGTGAACTCTCATTATATCAGTCCCCTTGTATCAGTGGGTGCTCGCATCCCTCGCAGTCCTGATTACTTTTTGTATTTTCTTCATCCTTCTGCTCCTCATTTGAACCATGGAGTGCTCAGTTCGGTGTTCCAATATGGGTCTCCATCTGTATCGCCATCCAACGTCGGATGAAGGTTTCCTCTGCCCTTGCCTTCTTTGCTCACGTTCTCTTTCCTTCTACTTCTCATTTGGACCTAGGGAGCTAGGTCCAGTGTTCCAACGTGGTTCTCCGCCTCCATCTCCATCCATCACCAGATGAGGGTTCTATGGGGACAAGCAAAATATTCATCAGTATGGTTGTGGGCCACGGCCGGTTCAGGCACCCTCTCCTCTGTCCAGAGAACCATCTGGGGATCTCTCCTTGGACCGGGGATCCCCTTTATAATCAAGTCTCTTGTAAACCCTAAAATGATTCCCTTAGTTGAGGTATATACTTGCCTGACCCCATATCCATCCTTCTTCCCTCTCCCCCATCCCAGTCACCCGATCTTTCCCCAATCCTCCCCTACTCCCTTCTCTCTAACCCTCTCCCTTTCCGACAACCCTCCCATCCCCCCATGCACCCGAGGTTACCTGGGACTCTTGTCTATTTCCTACCTCCTGGCGGATAGTTAAATAATCTTCATCAGGTTCATCTTCTTATTTAGCTTCTCTAGGACCACGAATAATAGGCTCAAAGACCTTTAATTATGGTTAGAATCCACTTATGAGTGAATACATACCATGTTCCTCTTTTTGGGTCTGGCTTACCTCACTCAGTAAAGCGTTTTCTATGTCCATCCATTTGCATGCAAAATTCAAGATGTCATTGTTTTTTACCGCTGAGTAAAACTCTAATGTGTATATGTTCCACACCTTTTTTAACCATTCTTCTATTGAGGGGCACCTAGGCTGTTTCCAGGTTCTGGCTATTACAAATAGTGCTGCTATGAACATAGTAGAACAAATGCTTTTGTAGTATGTTAGGGAATCTCTAGGGTATATTCCCAAGAGTGGAATTGCTGGGTCCTGAGGGAGGTTGACTCCCAGTTTCCTGAGTGTGGGTCTACTACTGATGGCAGCTTCTTTGGTCTTCCAACATGGACTCTGTACTAGTGACTGGTGTGGGACAATTGTCTATATTCTGTCAATTATGTTTTAAATAAACGCTGATTGGCTAGTAACCAGGCAGGAAGTATAGGTGGGACAACAAGACAGGAGGTAGAGGTGGGTCAATGAGAACAGGAGAATTCTGGGAAGGAGGAATCCCATTCCTTCTCAGTCCTGTCCAGACACTGAAGAAGAAAGAGGTAACCTGCCCCACTGAAAAAGGTACTGAGCCATGTGGCTAACATATACTAGAATAATGGACTAATATAAGTTATAAGAGTTAATAAGAAGCTTGAGTTAATGGGCCAATCAATTTATAACTTGTGTAGACCTCTGTGTGATTTTCTTTGGGGCTAAATGACTATGGGACCTAGTGGGAGGACAGAAACCCCTTCAACAAATGACTATCCAGGCAGCTTTCTGATTGGGACTGCAGAGACATCCAGTTTAGCAGACTAAGCAGCCTACAGGGTTCTCAGCCTTTCTAATGTACAGATTGCAGTTGTTGGATATGTAGCTACTACCATGCAAAACAATTCAGTAAATTCCTCTTATAATACTATCATCTATCTATCTATCTATCTATCTAGCATCTTCCTACATATCAATTATCTATCTATCTCTCTATCATCTTCCTATCAATTGATCACATATTTACTATCTATCTATCTACATCTATCAACTCTCTGTCTATCATCTATCTGCCTACCTACCTATTGAATGATCATCTATTTACTATCTATCTATCTATCTATATATCTATTATCTATTTATCTAATCATCTATTTATATATCACTTATTATCATCTATCTATCATTAATCTATCTATTATATCTGCTTTATTTATCTATAATCTACCTTTCTTTTGATCTATTATCTATCTGTCTATCATCTATTTATCATCTGTCTGTCTATCTATCTATTTGTTCTGTTATTCTAGAGAACACTGCCTAATAGTTGGCAGCTTTTGAGTTTTACCTGAGTCAAGTTTTTAAGTTCATATTGAGTTTGTACTGAGACGTGCTAGAGTGGGTAAACTGGATGGGACTGAGCAAGGGAGTGGAGTGTTTTATTTAAAAAAAAATACAAAAACAAAAACGAGGGAAACAGGAGGACCCTCACCTAGACTTCACAGAAAATTAAGGAAAAGAACTGAAGTTATCCTGAAAGCTGTTGTAGATGCTGGGCAAAGAACAGCAAGCCTTGGGAAAATTATTCTGAAAACCTTGTTAATAATAAGTCAGCGTGAAAGACCCAAGTTGAGCAATGATTCCGATTCAACCAGAAGTAACCAGGAGAATGGAGCAGACACAGTGGTTTGCATGCAGAAAAGGAGCACGGGAAAGAGCTTGTCTCTCCCTGACATACTGAGTTGAGGGGTGGCAAAAAGAGGAAAGAAGAATGGGGACATGCTGCAGGATTCATATCCAGAGGACCTGGATAAATCACAGAATCAGAGACAAATACGACACAAATGGGCAGACCTTGGGAAGTGGACATGTGGGGACCTAGAAGTATTGTGTCTCTTATTCATACTGGTGTTTTTGCTACATATCTGAAAATTTTAGTGTAATATAAGACATGAGTACTGAGAACACCAGGAAAAGACAAAGAAGTATCTCAAGTGACCAATACAGAATCATCCTGAAAGCTAAGAGGGGCTGAGATTTCTCAGAAGGAACTCCTCTGAAGAAGACATGAAATCATCGACAGCCACATGTTTGTGATAGTCCTTGATACCAACCTTGCAGACAGACCTTCCACCAAGGTTTCGGATGTTGCGCTGATTTTCAGCTTAGCTATAAGTAGCAGCTGCGAGTGACCCTAACTCACAGGATCTCTTAGGGTTTAGGTATGTCTTCTTGGTGCACTTGCATGTCTGAAGACTTTGCCCCTGGCAAATACCTCCATTCTTCCCACTCCATATCTGCCACACGCCTGCTGTTGCATCCCTTAAATGTCCCCGACCTATGTGCTGAGAAGAGGCTGAGCCAGTGATTATGCACACAAACGATACCAAATAAACGAGACCTAGTACGTGCCTGTAGCTTGCTTGGTGAAGCCTGAATGGGCAGTCAGCCATAATGGAATATAAAATGAAGGCACTAAATGCAAGATAGATCAATAGAGTGTGGGTGGGGAATGATAGCAGGGGAGTTGTATATGGGAAAAGGGTATCCCTTTGACCTGGGACTTGTAGGGAAAGAGAGAGCCATAGCAAAGCATCAGAGCAGGAGAAAGCTCACCAAGCATTTGCTTTAGATATCTACATTAATGTCTTTGATTTGGCTTCACACAGACCAGCTCACCTGCCAGTAGCCCTTGTGATGTGAAGATGCCTTAGTGGCCACCCTAAGTGCATGACAGAAGAGTCATGTGACTCCTACAGCTTGGGGAGAGATCACTCAACTCTTCCAGTGTTCTGGCGTCATTTCTGGAAATCTCTTCAGAGACCTCCTAGGTGGAGATGCGCACGGCCAGTCTGATGAGAGACACCGGATCCTTTCCATTCTCTAGACTGTCAGGAGCCTTTAGTGTCCGAGCTGGCGAGATCTCGGAGCTCAAGGAACCAAAGAACTAGGAAAATAAGTGTGTGCACTGGCACAATAATTGGTGGAACTGGGTGAACGGTGCACAGCGGTTTGTATCCCTTAATTTCTTGATACGTTTGTTTCCAGTTCAATTCATACATGTAATTGAAGCTCTTGAGCCCCAGCCCCTGGTCTTTTTTTTTTCTTCCCCAGAATGGTGGCTTTCTAAACAGGAAGTCCATCTGTCTTTCTTGACTTCATTGCGGGCACTCCATGTAAGAGATGAAGGCAATTTGGGAGCAGCAGCTGCCAGCCTATCGTTTGAACTCTCGGCCCATGTGACTCCTTCCGGAAGGTACAAAAGATGGGCCTGTGCTTCAGCCAGCAGCACAGCCCCGCACTGTGACATCTGGCTGGATTCCTGCTCAATTTAAAGCGGCTGCCATCATTCCCCTGTTCTAACGACTTTCCTTATTACCTGACAATCTATCTGAACTATCGACTCATTTCCGACCTGCCAGTTCTCTCAGAAGTTATGGAAATGGTCTTCAAACTGCAGCTTCAGCATCTCCTCCTCCCACAGGCTGCCTGCACGTCGATAGATCCTCTCCCTGACAGGCAGGGAGGCCGATCGAGCATTCTGTGCACTCACAGGTGTGCTGGTGATGGAGAGGAATGCTGCTGTCACAGGCTGACCCCCAGAGCCCCCTAAGCTCCGAGGCCAAGCCAAAGAGCATCTGTCATTGACCAGCTTTCCACATCTTTGCCGTGTTCTGCCTTGCAGGGGTCCCTGTTCTGAAGGAGGCTGCCCTGATGCTTTGCAATTTCTTACAGTTCTCGTCCCCAGTTCAGGAGAAATTCCGCCTTGGTGAGCGCCGTGCTCTGCGTTAAGAATCTGATCTCTCCAGCATGAACATAGTCAACTTCCCAAGCTTGGGCTACTACAAAAGAGGTTCTTGGAGAGGGGGTGATATTCCCTGTGCTTTGGCAGAAGACTTATCCCTCTATGCCAGCTTTTTTTACTGGGCAAACCTAGAGGTCACTGATAGCTCTGCCTCTGTGTCTAGTTGTGAGAAAGCCTGTTCAGCCTCCCTCTCCTGTCTGTCTTCTGATTTAGAGGTCACCGGATGAGAACATGTGTCTTGAGAATCACGGAAGGGTCTGAGAAGCTGTCTCGGTTGGGAAATGTGTGCTCCATCCACAAGGACTTGAGCTCAGTCCACAGTGCTCACAGAAAAGGCTGGGGATGCGAGCATGTGTTTGTAATCCCAGTGCTGGAGAAGGCAGAGAGACAGGCAGATTCCTAGGGAACTGGGGAGCCCTAGCTAGTGAGAGAGGCTGTCTCAAATAAACAATGCAGATCTGAGGAGTGATGCCCTACGTCACTCTGTCGTCTCTATCCCCCATGCCTCCGTACCTATCCACACACATGTGCACCCGCGCCCACGTGAACACTCATGCCCATATACACAGAAATAGCTAACATTACACTAAATATCTATTACTGTAACTGCGTGTGTATTTTATGAAAGGTTTGCTATTGATTTTCAGGAACGAATCTACTTAATAGAGAAAAACAAACAAACTATGAATAATTTTAGTAAAATTAAGTTCTGTTGACATAGGAGAGAGACAGACTAGTATTCGCCTGATATCTCATGTGTATGTCTGTGTGGTATGTTCATATATGTGTTCACATGGGTGGGTATGCATATGTGTTTGTGGGGGGTCCACATGCATATCTCTGTGAACTTGAGACTGACCTGAGTGGCTTCCTAGATCTCTCTCCACCTTAGTCTTTGAGGTAGCGCCTCTCAACTGAACCCAGAGCTAGTCTAGCTAGCCTGGTTGCTCCTTGGATTCCTCTGTCTTTTTTCTAATTACAGACAGTGGCCATCTTCCTATGGTTTGACATGTGGCAAGCCCTTCAGATACTGAGCCATTCCTCCAGCCCTATGTTCACCTTCCCTGAGGTCTGGGCTGCACTCAGGTTGCTATGTGTGTAAGGAAATGGTACTTAGTGAACAAGATAATATGAACCGCACAGTTCTACGAGAGTCACCGAGCTCCAGTGTGAGACACAGTGGCCTTGCTTCTGGACTTCCCTGGTCCATCACCAAGTTTCACACCTCGCCACTGATGGCTCTATTTGGACACTCCAGGTGATGCTGACTCTGCCCTGAATCACAGCAGTACAGCTTCTGAGTCTGTGACAGCGTCTAGGATTCTCCAGCTCTGCTAGCTGAGTAGGTTTCTCCTCTGTGTCCTGTGCTATTCTGTGTGTCTCTGTTAGTCACTTATCATGGCCATGGTGGTCATCTTCTACAAGGCTACCTGCCATCTAGAATCTGCAGGACGGGAGCTGCACTTTGTTGTTAGAGTTTGTCTTGTACGATGTAAACAATTGCTGGAAAGAAGGGGAAAATGGACGTGAAAAGCAAAGAACCTAATGCAAATGAGGGAATTATGAACCAAGGAGCAAGTAATGAGATAGGAAATAGCTCAGGCTGAAAGAACGGCGATTAGCAGGAATATTGAGGAGAACTCAGTGTGGTCTGCTCCACACTTAAAAAATTAATTTTTAACATCCATCTTGAAGTTGTAGGAGACTTAATATAAATGTTACGAAGCTATTACATGGGAAGAAACTGTAAATTGAGCAAATCCACCCTTGATTTTAGGAATAACCAGCTTGAAATTTTTTAAATATGATCTCAGTTTAATAGACTTGGGTGAGCTTTTAATTATTTATTTCTGAAATGAAACACAAAGCTGTGACTGGATTCATCATATTTGTCGGTAATTAGGAATTCTTGTTGTCAACCAACCAAGAAAACTTGTACACAAGTTATTTAGGCTTATTTTTAAAACTAAAAAAAAAACAAAAACGGTGTCATCTTTATGATGAGAGAGATGTAACCAAGAAACATGTAAGTAGATTCAGGGGCACCGGCCATCACATCATTATCCCTGACCTGAGTTTTGTCTCCTCCCTCTCTGATCTTCCAGGCAGGGGAGGTGGTTGCGCCCAGTGTTTGGGATCCAAGGTAGGGGTTCCCCAGAACAAGGTGTCTTGCCAGACTAAACGAACCAGTGAGCTCTTGACTCTGCAAGAGGCTCTTCCTCAATAATTCAAGAGGGAGCGTAATAGAGGAAGGTACCTGACATCATCTGTTCTCCATACTATGCTCACACACATGAGGACATGGGCACACACATGTAGACAGATGGGCAAACATACAGATACACACACAAAACATACATGCCTGCAAATATAAAAGCAGAAAGCCTGGACCCATTTTGAGGTTTTCTAAGGTCATTTTCTTCGATGCTTTCTTGGGGGAACTTCTTAAATATTCCAGATAGCTTCAGATTTTGATAGACAAACCGAATGCATGACTTCTTCCCCCTTAGTGTCCTACTCTGAATCATTCATTTCATAGATTTAAGTCCAAACTATCAGGAGGCAGGGGCAGAGAGAGAGAGATGTGTGACACACTCACTTTCACACCCAAACCCCACGGAGTACACGTTCTAAAGAAACTGAGTAACTATACTTTAATGCCTGTCTTGGCTACTTTTCTTCTGCTACGATAAGATACCATGATCAAGACTACTTATGAAAGAAGGGGTTTAATTGCCATAGGTTTCAGAGGGTTAGAGTCCATGATGGAAGAACAAAGGCATGGTGCCAGGAGCAGCTGAGAGCTCATGTCTTGATCCATAAGTTGGAAGCAGAGAGAGACACTGGGAACGACACAAGTCTTTTGAAACCTCAAAGCATGGCCCCAGTGACACACCTCCTCCAACAGGGCCACACTCACTTATCTGTCCAAAACAGTTCTACCAACAGGGGGATAAGTGTTCAAACATATGGCCCTTGGGAACCGTTCTCATTTGGGGTTCCTTAGACGATGACAGGGATTGTTCTAACAGCGCATCCTGTCCCACCCATCTCACGGGAACGGTGTGCAGTGCTTGGGTTGACTTGAAAGGACAGCTAGCAGAAAGATCACTGTGTTCAAAAGAGAGGCGTGAGGAGAGGCGCAAAGCCTGAAGCATGGGGTGGTGCAGAGCTCAGACACAGCCCAGCAAGGTCAAGGCTTTATATCCACGAGCAACCGTCAAACTCTTTTCCGTATTGATTGAGCTGTGTTAGAGTCCCAGCAGCATGGCGGTCAGAGGACAGTCACATCACCGCGGCTTTGCTCGGGTCAGCATTTGCTGTGTGGAGCCAACGTGTTAGGCAGATAGAGGTATCTCAGGGTGATTTTCACTGCCCTTGCCCCATCATCCATGTTACTGAGCACTATCTATGTGTTTATTTGCTGATGTGAAGCCTGGAATGGTTCCCTGACTGGACATCACCTGCTGATGGGTGTCGATACTCCTGAGTCTACTGGTAAGCTCTCTATCAAGCCACATGAGTGCTTCTGTGGTCACCCTGGGATTCTGTTGCTCACTGGAACATTTTCATTGTTCCTTCTAAGACGAAGGTTAGTCAATGTAATCTAGCCACACCTATCTTCCAGCCAGATGGGGAACTACAACACCTAGTCGTGTGTGGTCTGCCATTTGGTCTTACCTTTTGACAGCTGAGCCTTCTGTAGGTCCAGGTTCCCCACTCCTGAGCCAAGCCCTGACTAGTCTCATACCATTGTGTTTTTTCCTCCCATATCATAGATCAGATGTGGTACCATCTAGACATCCCAAAATATTTGGGGCCTTGTGTGGACTGTTCTCTCTCCCAGGAGGAGGAAGCAGGAAGCCCTGTCACTGTCACTGACATATGTCTTCACCAGGGTTCTAGGCTGATACTGGGGAGTTGGGACAGAGGTGACCCACAGAGGAGATGTCAAGAAAACAATCAAAGTCATGTCTACTTATAAATTCCTAACTGTATGTGACAAAGGGGGAATTTTGTGTTTGATTTTGTATTAAGTGTAATATACATGGTTGTTCAACATGGAATCTTAATGCTAGCTCCAGAAATTCTTCTTTCAAACCTACCTCAAAACACCTGATCCAGTGATCAGTAGGGAAGGACTGGCCACCCATGAGTTTGAGGAGAGCAACCAGGACTCAATAGTATTAGTTCTAAAGCTACTGGAGAGGTTTGTAAGCAAAATAACACCTGGTTCCAGTGCCTGCTTGGGTCCAGTGCCTGCTGGGTCCAGTGGCTGCCTGGGTCCAGTGGCTGCCTGGGTCCAGTGGCTGCCTGGGTCCAGTGCCCGCCTGGGTCCAGTGCCTGCCTGGGTCCAGTGCCCGCCTGGGTCCAGTGCCTGCCTGGGTCCAGTGCCTGCCATGCATAAGTGGAAACTGCCTGACAATACATAGAATGGAAGAGTCAAGACATAAGAACATATTCTCACTCCACAGAGCATCATGGTACCTCTCTGCTAGAGACTATTTCAGTGACATGCCACTGGAGATGGAATGACTCATATCTCTGTCATCTCTATTATTGACTCCTTTAGTGGAAGCTTCCAGGCAACACACCCCATGTGTTCTGTCCTTTCGGTTGCAGATGCCTTCAAGTGGATGATCATGGAGCCTGGAGTCCCTGACTTTCTGTCCTCTGAGGTGTTATCCTCAGTGGTCATGGGGCCCAGAGTCCCTTACTTCCTTGAAGCTCCTCTCACATTCTGGCTCAGTCAGTACCTAAAGGGTCTGTTTTGTATATAGTGTGTAATGTCTGTTTAAATTACTTCTATCTGAATAGACAAGAGGAGTGTAAACCATGGAAAGAGTAGAATTTTTTAAAGACGTTAGAAGGTAGAGAGAAGCTAATCATCCTTTTTAAAGTAGAAATTTTTAGGGCGGCATGCATGTAGGATGTGTGGGCAGCATGGAAGGGTCAAGGTTGATGTGCAGAGACTGGTGGGCATCTATGTTCTACTGTTCATCCATGTGAGAGTTTAGGGTCCATAAACCAAGTAGTGATGGGTGGATGCAGGAGATGGCAAGTACTATCCATTACCAGGAACTATCATAAGGGCCATGAAGGGGAGAACTCTTCTAGAAAATTTATCATAGGTATAGATATGTGAGTAAGGTAAAATTATAGGTGTTTTTCAGTTTCTAGCAAGGCCACACTCTGATAAGCCCATAAGATGTAAAACACATCAAACAGCATACATAGACATAATACACTAAACTTCACAGCTTAGCGTTGAAACCCTTGGTGTCAGGTGCTTATGCTCATAAACAGAGAACTGGCTGAGAGCCCCAGCTTGCTGCCACTGTGAGCAACATGAGAGAGGGCGATGCCACATTTCCCATCCCAGGAAAACATTGACATTCAAAATTCCAAGTGTGGTTTCTGCTGGGCGGATGTGGTTGGGTACCATCTTACACCCCTACAGTCATAGGCTAGACAGACAGATATCAGGACTGTCTGGAATGGCATGAGTATTTGAAAATGTGCAAACATAAACAATCTTCAGAGTCGGGGGACGGTGTGCCACGGTAGACTTAAGATGGTCTTGGACAAGATGGTAGACGGTGCTGTTTATGAGTCTCACCTGGGGCTGAGAGGAACCTCTGCTAAAGGAGCTGGGACAGAGCTAGGGAATCAAGAAGATGGAGCTGGTGAAGGAGGGAGGGGGGCAGTCAGCATATGGAGATTGCTGTCATCTTCCCAGTGAAAAAGAACGCAAACTTGGGAGAATAAGGAAAGGAAGCAGCTGCCAGGGTCTGGGTGAAGCTGAAGTCAGAAAGCCTAGCAGAGGACAAAGGTGAGAACCCATGTTCACCAAAGGAGGACACAAAGTTCATGCTTGTATCAGCCTTCTCTGTCTGGAGGGGATATGGTCAGTGAACTTGGAAGGCTGTATGAGGTTGGGACCCCATACATGCAACAAGAGTGTGACATAGGAGAAGGTAGGATGAAGCAGGGCAGAGACTCCAGAAATGGCCATCCTGAGGACCCCTTTGCAGGTAGAGGGCTCCCTGTAGGCATTGCCTCTCATAGGATGGGGCTTTACTTAGACTGGTAGCATGTCTGCTCTGCATGCATACATCAGAAACAACATCTCCCTGTGTATAAAACATGTCAGCGGAAATCACTCCTATGGCACATGTGTGATAAAGTCACTAAGCCTTGGGAGAGCGAATACCATTGGCATTTGTTCCTTTTGTTTCGTGTGCAGCACACCAGAGGATTAGAGAGCCGTGGCGTGATTTTGAAGCATCGCCTCCAACTCCAGCATTCTGATATGTGAGGAAATTAATAGGGTCGTTTTGACATCCCGAATGTGCTATTTATTTTTAATTAATAACTTTATTTTTAGAACAGTTTTAGGTTTCAAGAAAAATTGACTAGAAAGTGGAGTTGTCACTTACCCCCCATTCCATCCCATAGTTCCCACTGTCATTAGCATGAATTAGTGTGGTACATTATCCCAGCTGAGAAACTAACATGGGGATATTATTAAGTCTGTAGCTTGCACTAGAGTTTAATCCCCGTGTTTCAGTGTCTATAGCTTTTGGCATGTGTCGCAGGTCTGCCGTTATAATATTGCTCAGAATGATTCCACTGCCCTAAAGCCCCAGCACGGTCCAACAATCATCCCTCCTGACTCCGCTCCTTGACGATAGCTGATCCTTTTACTGTCCACAGTTTTGTCTCTTACAGAATGTCATAGAGTTGGCAACATATGCACAACCTAGAGTCCATCCAGAATTTTTCTTTTATCAGTGTACTCCTATTGTTCTCCCATGCCTGTTCTAGTTAGCTTTAACTCTCGCCCCAGAAAGGAATCCCAGTGGAGGAATTATCCAGATGAGATTGACCTGTGGGCATGTCTGTGGAAGACTGTCTTGATTGTTCATTCCTGTAGGAAGGCCCAGCCCAGTGTGGGCGACAGCATCTCCTAGAGCAGGTGACCCTGAGGTGTTTAAGAACAGTTACCAGATCATGGGTCTGTGAGAGAACCAGCAAGCAACCTCACTCCATATTTTCTGCTTCAAATTCCTGCTTGGGTTCCTGCTCTGTCTTCCCTCAGTGACGGACTGTAACTTGTAAGTTGAAATATACCCAATTGTCCCTTAGTTGCTTTTAGTCAGAATGTTTCTCAAAACAATAGAATACAATCACAGTGTGTCTGTCCCTTGATTTAATAGCCCATTTCTCTCTAGCACCAAATAACACCATTGTCAGTTTTGACCGGTGTTTAGTCACCTATTCACTTACAGAAGAGTGTTTTGGGTGATGCCAAGGCTGCCGACTATGAGTGAAGCCGCTACAAACACATACGCTTTTGGGTGGGTCTAGGTTTTCAGTTCACTTGGGAAAATACCAGGGAAGCTGGTTTCTGGATCACGCGATGGGGATGCACGTATAGGATGACACCATGCCAGCTCTCCCAATGTGGCTATGACGTCATGCGTTCCCAGCGTGAGGGGGAGCTGTGGCTGTTCCATACTTGAGCCTACATTCTGTGTCTGAACCATTCTTACGGGTGTTCTGAGGCAGCTCACTGCTGCTCTGATCTGAAAATCCCCAAACATGCGGTCTATGTACGCAGTATTTGCCATCTGTGCCTTTTCTTGAGTCAGATGTCTGTTTAGGCTTGGGGGATACTTTTTTATTAGATTGGTATGCATTCTGATTGTCGAGTTGTAAGTGATACACACACACACACACACACACACACACACACACATTAGTACATTATCATCTATATTTTCGCCAAAATTTTCTCCCTATATTGGTTAGGTTTTGCTGCTTAATACAGAATTAAGGATGTAAGACAAGCTACCCTCAGTTGAGGAACTGCCTTCATCAGATTGGCCTGTGGGGGCATTTTCTTGACTCCTAATTGATGTAGGAAGGCACAGTGAATGATGGGCAATACCAATACTCCTTGGCAGGTGGGCCTGGCAATATAAGAAAGGTAGCCGAGCAAGCCAGAGGAAGAAAACCAGTAACCAGCACCCTCCCATAGTCTCTACTTCAGCTTCTGACTCCAGGTGACTGCTTTTAGTTACTGCCCTGGCTTTCTTGGATGATGGGCTCTGACCTGTAAGCCCAGGAGTCCCACCTATACTGCATCCCTCATTGTTGGCCATTGAACTTCTTGTTAGACCAACCAGGTGCATTAGGCAGGTAAGGTAAAATAGCAACACATACTTACACAATTAAACAAATGCAACACACCTTTACATAGTTACACAAACATTCCACAACATAAAAATATGCAGCATGTCTTTACATAGTTAAATATTATACAACAAACAGGTTCTTCACCTCAATTAACTTAATAAAAGTAACCCCAACAAGTGTACCCATAGGTTGATCTCCCAGGTAGTTCTAGATCTTATCTAGTTCACAACTGAGATTAGCCATAAACCCTGGTTTCTTTTTAGATCATATAAATCTTTCCAGCAAAGTCAAAAGAAGGGAATGGAAAAAGCACATACTACCACCACCATCATCACCACTACTACCATCACTACCAAAACCAAAATAACAGGAATTAACAGTCATTGATCTCCCCCAATATCAATGGACTCAATTCCCCAGTGAAAGGAGACTAACAGAATAAATATGAAAACAAAATCTAGCCTTCTGCTACATACAAGATACACACCTCAACATCAAAGACAAACATTACCTTAGTGTAAAGGGTTGGAAAGAGATTTCCCAAGCAAATGGACCTAAGAAGCAAGCTGTTGTAGCTATTCTAATGTCTAACAAAATAGACTTCTAGCCAAAATTAACCAAAAGAGACAGGGAAAGACACTTCATAGTCATCAAAATAAAAATCCATGAAGATTATGTTGGTGTTGCAAATGTAAGGGCAGCCACATTTGTAAAAGAAGAAAGACTAAATCTTAAATTATACATTGACCCTGACATATTGAGAATGGGAGACTTCAATTCCCCACTATCACCAATAGACAGGTCATTTAGATAAAAACTAAATAGAAAAATATTGAAATTAACAGATATAAACCAAATGGATTTAAGATATCTACAGAAAATTTCACCCAAACACACACACACACACACACACACACACACACACACACACACACAAAACCTTCTTTTCGGCATCTCACAGAACTTTCTCCAAAACTGACTACACACTTGGTCACAAAGTGAGTCTCAATAAATACAAGAAAACTGAAATAACCCCCTGTATCCTATCAGATCATCATGAATTAAAACTGAATTTCAACAGAAGAAAGCCTACAAATTCATGGAAACTGAATAACTCTCTACTGAATGCTGGGTCAAGGCAGAAATAAAGAAAGAAATTAAAAACTCCTTAGAATTAAATGAAAATGAAAACACAACATATCAAAACTTATGGCAATGAAAGCAGTGCTAAGAGGGTAATTCATAGCACTAAGTGCCCACATAAATGAACTGGAGAAATCTTACACTAATGACCTAACAGTATAGCTGAAAGCTCTAGAATAAGAAGCAAAACACACCAAAGAGGAGTAGATGGCAGGAAATCATCAAACTGAGAGGTGAAGTAAATAAAATAGAAACAAAAATCAATTCAAAGAATCAATAAAACAAAGAGTTGGTTCTTTGAGAAAATCAACAAGATAGATAAACCCTTATCCAAACTAACTAAAAAACACAGAGAGATTATCCAAATTAACAAAATCAGAAACTAAAAGGGGGTATAACTACAGACACCAAGAAAACCCAAAGGTTCAATAGGTGTTATTTTAAAAACCTGTATTTCACAAAATTTTAAAATCTAAAAGAAAAGGATAATGTTCTCAATAGATACTACTTACCAAATCAAAATTAAAATCAGATAAAACTTCAATATACCTATATATAGAATATAAAAAGAAGTAGTCATTAAAAGTCCTCCAACCAAAAAGAGATCTAGAACCATTTGTTCTAGTGCAGAACTCTACTATATTTTTAAAGAAGAGTTAACACCAATACTCCTCAAATTATTCTACAAAAGAGAAACAGAAAGAACATTAACAACCTCATTTTATAAGGTCACAGTCACCCTGATACACAAACCACACAAAGATGCACCAAAGAAAATTACAGACCAATTTCCCTTATGAACATAGATGCAAAAATGCTTACCAAATTATTTGCCCAAGAGAATATAATAAAGATTGTCCACCATTATCAAGTAGGTTCCATTTCAGAGATACAGGAATGGTCCAACATATAAAAATCAGACAATGTAGTTCACCATCTAAACATACTGAGGGAAAAAACACATGATCATCTCATTAAATGCCGAAAAATCCTGTGACAAAATTCAACACCTATTCATGATAAAAAGTCTTGGAGAGATGAGGGATACAAGAGAAAACCTATACACAATAAAAAGCAGCTTATTGCAAGTCTATATCAAATTAAATGGAGAAAAATGCAAAGCAGTTCCACTAAAATTAGGAACAAGACAAAGTTGTCCACTCTTTCTATATCTATTCAATATAGTACTTTAAGTTGTAGCTAGAACAAACAGATCTGTATCTATCTCCCTTCACCAAACTGAAGTCCAAGTGAGTCAAAGACCTCAATATAAAATCTGACACAAACACTAAACCTCATAGAAGAGAAAGTAGGAAATAACACTGAATGCACTGACACAGGCAACAACTTCCTGAACAGAAAACCGATAGCATAGGTATTAACAGCAACAATTAATAAATGAAACCTCATGAAACTGAAAAACTTTTATAAGGCAACAACATTGTCAATAGGATGAAATGACAAACTATAAAATGAGATTTTTACCAGTTTCATGTCTGACAGAGGATTAATATTCAAAATATAAAAAAACTCAAGAAACTAGAAGTCAAAAAATAAAATATTCCAATTTAAAAATGGGGTACAGATCTAAACAGAGAATTCTCTGTATATGAAACTCAAATGCCTGAGAAACACTTGAAGACATGATAACTTCCTTAGCCATCAGGGAAACGTAAATCAAAACTACTTTGAAATTCCTTACATCTTTCAGAATGACAAAGATTAATAACTGTTGCAAAAGGGAGCGGTGGACTGTGTTCCCCCGGGATCCTGGCTCCCCAGCTAGTTTACACCCGAAATAATTACACGGAAACTCTATTCTTTTAAACACTGGCTGGCCCATTATCTGTAGCCTCTTATTGCTAACTCTCACATCTTGACTAACCCATTTCTAATAATCTGTATGTCACCACAAGGTCGTGGCTTACTGGGAAGATTCTAACCTATGTCCATCTTGGGCCGGAGCTTCATCGCATCTGTCTCATTGCCTTCTTCCCAGCATTCTGTTCTGTCTACTCCACTCACCTATGTTCTGACCTATCAGGCCAAGCAGTTTCTTTATTAATTAACCAATGAAAGCAACACATAGAAAGATGACCCACCTACATTAAATAACACAAGTGACAGCTCATGCTATTGAGAATGTGGAGCAAGGGGAACACTCCTCCACTGCTGATGGAAGTGCAACCTTATATAGCCACTATGGAAATCAATATGGTGGTTCCTCAGAAAATTAGCAGTCTATCTACCTCAAGAACCAGCCACACCACACTTGGACGTACACCCAAAGGATACTCAATTGTACCACAAGGACACTTGCTCAACCATGTTCTTCATAGCAACTTTATTCATAATAGCCAGAACCTGGAATAGACATAGCCAGAATATCTCTTAACTAAAGAATAGATAAAAAAAATGTGGTTCAATTACTCAATGGAGTATTATTCAACTGTTAAAAAATGACATCATGAAATTTGCAGGCAATTATAAGAATTAGAAAAGATCATCCTGAATGACTTAACCCAGACCCAGAAAGACAAATATGGTATGTACTTACTTTAAAAGTGGATATTAGTTATCAATAAAGGATAAACATGCTATAATCCACAGACCCAGATAGACTAGGTAACAAGGAGGACTTGAGGGGACATATGAATATCTCTAGGAAAGGAAAATAGAATATATTTTGCAGATAGATTGGGGTTGGGTGATGATGGGCACAAGAGGGATCAAGTTGGGGCACAGAAGGAGAGAGCTTGGAAAAATGATTAGAGTTGGAAGGCATTTGGGAGGCAATGTGGAAACCTGGTGCCATGTAAACTTCCTGGAGCTTATGAAGGTGACCTAGTAAGGACTCCAAGTAATGGAATGATCTTCCGTAACCAGGCAAGTCTTCCAATGGTGGGACTGGAACATCAACATAGCCACAAAACCTTCAATGCACAACCTGTTCTGCCAGTAAGATGTGCAGAATCAATGGTGGCTCAGGGCTTGTGGGAGTAGCCAACTAATATTGAAGGCCACACCAGGGGAGGGACACTGTCTGGATGGCCATGACCTAGAAGCTGGATTTCCCAGAGACTTAGGGTAGAACAAAATATGAATGGCAGAAAAAAAAAGAATGAAATTATTGTAAATGATTCTCTTCTGTACTCATAGATTGGTACCTAGCCCAGTTGCCTTCAGAGAGATTTCCTTTGGCCACTGATGGGAGCAGATTCAGAGACCCACAGTCAAACATCATGTAAAGTTCAGGAAACCCCTTAGAAAAGAGGAGGAAGGATTATAGAAGCCAAAGGAGTCAAGGATACCAGGAGAACATGGCCCACAGAACAAACTAAGCAGCGTTCATGGGAGCTTATAGAGACTGAAACAGCAATCATGGAGTCTGCATAGCTTTGGGGTAGATTCTCTACATATATGTTGTGGTAGTTTACCTTGGGGTTTTTGTGGGACTCCTAGCAGTGAGAAAGGGGGTGTATCTGACTCTTTGGCCTGATCTTAGGACCCTTTTCTAGCTACTGTGTTGCCTTGTCCAACCTTGATATGAGGGTTTGTGCCTAGCCTTATTGCATCTTGTTATGCCATGCTCAGTTGACACCCTTGGGAGGTCTCCTCTTTTCTGAAGAGAAACAGAAGAGCAGAAGATCTGGGGGGATGGTAGCGTGGAGGAGGGGACATGACTGGGAGGAGTGGGGAGGGGAGGCTGCTATGGGGCTGTATTGTATGAGAAAAGAATAAAGGAAAAGAAAAAGGGAAGTTTTGAAAAAATGCATTTTCCTATGTGAGTCATAATAAATACTTACTTTTGTTATACTAAAGATAAATTAACTTCTGTTTGAGAATTTAAAATAAGAGAATGTATTTTGTCGAGACATCTATAAGCAGTGTTTCCATCTACTCTTTTCATGACACATATTTCAGTGTAGAAAAATATGTTAGATAATTTTATCCTTTTATGAGCAAAGTACTTTTGCCATATTTTAAGTTATTTTTTAACATTAACAATTTAATGGAAGCTGAACATAATGGCTTATAACTTTAATCTTAGCACTTGGGAGGCAGAAGCAGGTGAATCTAAGTTCGAGGCCAGCCTGGTTTACAGACTGAGTTTCAGGACAGCCAGGGCTTCACAGAAACCCTGTCTCAACAAACAAACAAACAAAGCAAAGAAAAAGTTGATTAAGTTGTATCTCTGTGCACAACCGTTTCAATGATTTTACCCTGACTGGTAGCCTTGTGTGTTTCTCAAATCAATGAATATCTCAGAGTTATTATGTTATTTAACTTCTTGTATTTGTCTGGAATAGTCATTCTGTGATTGGATATAGAAATAATTCAATATATGTGGTCACTAACATGTTATTTATAATAGGAAAATAGCATACAAAAAAGAGATTAGCCATCGCAGGGATAATGGTGATATGGGAATGATATTAATTCTTATATCATTGATGATGTCATTGATGTGTTGACAAGACACACTAGTGACGATGGTGGTTGGTGGCTGTTGACAAGGGCGTAGATGCTTAAAACTGATTTTGTTGATGATGATGTTTCTAATGAAGAGTTTAGTTGTTGATGTTACTGTGTTATGTGGCGGTGGTGGAGTTTTTGGTAGTTATGATGGTGATGCTGCTAATTTAGTGGACGCTGCTGGTGTCAAGTGGATCTTTAAGCAGAGATCATGTCACTCACTCACCTTTGCCAACCAGTCCTTTAAATCCTGTGAGCTAAAAGGAAACGATTTGAATAAAAAAGGTTGATTTACATGGGTTTTCTGCCTCATCTCAGTTCCTTGGTTTGGGACATTGTCAATAATACATCATCAATAGAGTCATTATGAAAACTGATGTTTCCTTGTTTTGATTCTAAATCTGAGCTTCATTTACTTTTCCTTTGATTATATTTTTATGCTGACAGCCCTTGTCCTGTTTGAATACCCTGACAACACTTGGGCTTGGCACATGTGAGTTTGCCTGGCCCTTTTCTTGGATTTTATTGTCAACTTTCTAAGACTCACAGGATATCAAATCCTATTTGGTGTTTCCTGAGGAGACATGTAAAAGCCACTTACCCCACCTACTCTCTCTGCCTTCTCTCCAGTTTTCCTCCTGCTGTTAGGAATCCTACAGTTTCCTGTTGACTTGTCTGTATTCCTTTGTTCACCATGAATACTTACTAAGAGGGCAAATGTTGGGGAATATTATTTTCAGGTGTGAGACTTTTGTTTATGCTGCATGTGTTTAACTCTGTGAGGTGTATTACTGTGCCTGTCTAAAACACCTGATGGTCCTAATAAAAAGCTGAACGGCCTACAATAAGGCAGGAGCAAGGATAGGCAGGGCTGGCAGGCAGAGAGAATAAAGAGAAGGGGAAATCTGAGAGGAGGAGAACAATGAACAATGAGAGAACAAGGAGAGGAGGACCTCAGGGGCCAGCCACCCAGCTACACAACAAGCTATGGAGAAAGAAGCAAGGAAGGTATACAGAAATAGAGAAAGATAAAAGCCCAGAGGCAAAAGATAGTTAGAATAATTTAAGTTAAGAAAAGCTGGCAAAAAAAAAAACAAGCCAAGCTAAGACTGGGCATTCATAACAAAGAATAAGCCTCTGTGTGAGGTTTATTTGGGAACCGGTGACTTCCCCCAAAAGCTAGAAGAGTAAAACATTGCACAATAGGCAGGTATGGCTGGCTGGTCTGGGGATCTGGGGATAAACACTCCATCAGAATCCTTTGCTGATTCACAGACACAATGGTGGTACAGGTTGCTTCTGAATTTCATTTTGAAGATTTTAACACAACTGATACTGTTTGATCCACCCACTTGATTGTACTGTGAACTTTGAGACGGAACAGGCATATGAACCTCGTCAGTTTCATGTGAAGGAAAACAAGGCTCAGAGCGGCTTCTCTTGGTCTGGGATAATTTTTTTGAGACTCTGCTGCTTCTATTAAAACTAGTGTGAATTTGAGAAGACAGAAAGAAAGAAATCAAAGAAAATATACACCACTGTTTCCTGAAATATGTCCATAGCAAAGACTGGTGTTTCTATCACCAGGAGAAGCTTTTAAAATCCTTGAATTCATGTCTTATTGATGGATTTTTCAAAGTATCAGGTTTTATAAAGGTTCTGCTATGCCCACAATAGGGAAACAAACAAACAAACAGAAAAGAATCGCTCAACTTTGTTCAAACCAGCCTTTCACAAGTTCATTGCTCTACATTCTGCTTTTAAAAAAAAAATCCCCTGAACCCAATGCTCCAAAGATGTGCCCTTAAGAAAATATGGCGTCTTAGATTTTTGAAGAAGAAACAGAGCCAATAGTTTCCCAGTTTAGTCTCGATGAAAAGAAATTACATTAATTATTTGACACTGACAGCAAGACTCTCCTATAATTTTGTTGGTTATAACTCATAGCACAGAGATCTTCTCTATTAATATATTAAGCAAAAGAAAGCACTTTTGTATAAGTATAAGATAAATCATTGTTTCTTATAATTTATCCTGATTCCAAGTATGTTTGGGGGTTGTTTTTAATTAGCCGCAGCCCTAACCAGGACTCTTTCCCAGACGGCAAGTCAGAATTCCTTTCCACGTCTTCATCTAAAAGGTCTCACCAGCGGACATCGCATTTGTCTCACTTTTTAAGTACAAGAAACCCATCCTTTTTCGATATTTAATTTTTAATTTTGTGTTGGGAGGCGTTGGACACATGGGTGAAGACACCATAGTGTCCTGAAGAGCGCACTGAGTCTCCAGGAGTTATAGGCAGTCATGAGCCTCCTCTTGATATCAGTGCTGAGGCCGAAACTCCGGTACTCGGGGAGACCAGCAAGCAGCAATCAACCATTGACTCCTCCCTCCAGCTCCTTGTCTTTTTCTTTTCATGTTCATAGTGCAAGACAATATGAAATTCAGCCGTTGATTCGCACTCTCTGAGCCCACTTGCCACGCAGTAACCTCCTATGAGCAGTGCGATCCCTTGGCTGTACTCAGTCTGTGGAAAGGGGCCCCTGTGGTGACAGGTGAGGACATCAAGTCACCCCACAGCACATAAGGACAGCCCCACCATCTCATTCTGGGCAGAGCCTGAGGAAAGCAAACCCTGTACATTATCGGGACCACAGTGTGTCTGTGTCACTGAGGTTCAGCCCACTGAGACTGGTGCCCGTGCTGCCGAGAAGTGTTTACAGGATGCACAAAATAACACGTTAATTAATGACTGCTTTTAACAGGTATGTGTACATGTCCTGTGTTGATGAATTTTGGTATTTGAGTTTATCGCACATCATCCCAACAACCACAATCTATGTCACATCTGTACCGAAGTACAACTAAAGCGCTCAAGCCACGCTGGTAAGATACAGGCAACTTTGAAAAGCAGTTCATCATTATGCACTTACATTGCTTAGATGTGTGCACCACGACCCACAGCTTTGCCTTTCCATGTAGGTCCAATCAAAATGTCCTGGAAGACATCCACGGGAAAGGTCACAGCTCTAGTATTTGTAAACTCAAATAGGACATTGAGGTGACCCGTTTTGCTCTGTGTGTATGCTTCTTCGTGACACAATGCCTCATTATAGACTCCAATGCAGTGGGGTCACCAGGGTGTGAATTGGGATCAATAGACTATGAGACAAAGTGAACCTTTGCTCTGAATATGCTGACCATATCGGGTATTCGTAATAGTGATTCAGACAGCGGTGAACATATCCTTACAGAACAAAAGGAACCCAAGATAGTCAGCTAAATGGCAGTCTGGTGTCTCGTTGCTATCAGAAGATGATGCCATATTGAGGTTTAGAGTCAGGGTTTGGAGGACAGTGGACAAGCCAGCAGTGTGCTCAGCTAGATTAACTTGGGCTTATGGAGGCTCTTGCTCTTGGCTGTGGAAGCCTGTACATTTCTCACTGTGGTCTCATTACCCTGCCCATCATGCATCTTCTGAAGGTTGTGTGGAGCATGGACAATGACAGTTTCTTTTTTCACCCAATGGTGGTCCATGATTCTTTCTCAGGGCGCCTTTCTGGTGTCTATTACTGTGATGTATATCCTGTAACACAAGAAGCTCATAACCTGAACCACTGCTCACATCTGTCAGTTATCTTTTCCGATCTTTTTCTTTCCAGGCCCCTGAAACATCTGTTGGGGAATATGACTTTAAGGTGTGCTGCTTTTGTTTCTGCTGCATTTGTTGAACTCTGTGAAGCTGTGAATCTTTGCCTGCCTAAAACACCTGGTGGGCTAATAAAGCGCCGAACAACCAATAGCAAGGCAGGAGCAAGGACAGGTAGGGTTGGCAGGCAGAGGTCATAAACAGGAAGAATGGGGAAGAAGAGGAACAAGAGAAGAGAGGAGCATGGCAGGGACCAGCTACCTCCTCACCCAGCCAGTCAAGGAGTAAGAGTGAAAGTAAGATATACAGAAGAAAGGGAAAAAATCCAGAGGAAAAAGGTAGTCGTGCTAATTTAAGAAAAGCTGGCAAGAAACGAGCCAAGCTAAGGCCAGGCTTTCCCAAATAAGAATAAGCCTCCACGTGTGATTTATTTGGGAGCTGGGTGGTGGCCCCCCCCAAAAGCCAAAAGAATAAAACATCACACAACATAGGTCATTCCCACTGTGCCCAGGGACACAGAGAGTCTCCATTTACTAAGAAGAAAAGCAAGGCCTATGACGTGAAGTTGAGGATCATTCAGAGCGGGCCAGGCTCCTCGTCACCCCCAGAAGGCTACTCCCATGGACTCCTGTGATACAGCTGCACCCATTTCTTCCCATCCCCACAGCCCACGGGCACTCACGCACACGTCACGCTGTGCTTATTCTTCCTCTTCCTCTGCTAGCTACTGTAAGCTCTGACAGATGTGGGAGGCAAGGCCTCTTGCCCACACAGCTTCATGTCCTCCCCGTCTCCACTGGCGGTCATTCCAAGAAAACTGCTCCACCAGAACAAGGCCATCCTGTTCACAAGGTCTCTTGAATCTTACAGGAAGCAGGTTGTGCTCATTGGGGAGCATGAGACTCCATACACTGTCTCTACCAGTTGCCAGGCAGGAATTGCTGTTCTGCAGGCGATAATTCTCTGCTGCTCAAGAAATGGCCTTGCACCAGACTCCAATCTTTTTGTTGTGACATGCCTGTGGTGTCAGCAGCGGAAGCCCACAGGAGGAGAGCTTCAAGTTCCCAGCTTTATTGCTAATCTCTTGACTGTATCTTCCGAAGGAGCTGGTGATTCAAGTCTTGAGTGCATGACAGCCTAGAGCTCCAGCAGCTCCATTTCCTGCTTAGCGCCCTCTCCGAGCTAGAATCCCTTCGTATTTCTGGGTAGAACGGCCAAGATGGTGTGATGTACAGTTCATCGGTGAATTGTAGTGTGCTGTTTGAAGTCAAAGTTAATTTACTATATGCTTAACAGACTCACACAATCAAAATGGGAAGTGTGGCTAGGATTAGACCATCCAGACTGGAGAGCAGGGATACTCTCAAGTACAGGGCAAGCATTTGCCAAGCATGGCACTCTACCGAGTGCTGTGTGTAATAAGACGCAACAGACTCTGACTTTGCAGAGACTGGGTAGACGATGTCCTGGAAATGGATGACAACTGCATCATTGCCACCCCAGTGAGCAGTGCCGTAGAGAGTTGATATGATGTCAACAATCCAGGTCTCTTCACATCATACCCTGACAGAAGGCAGAAAGCACAATGTAGCTCAAGATCGACTTAAATGACTGCTATGGTCCGCCCCCTTTGGAAACATTCTTTCTTACCACTGTGGTTTAAATGCCAGTCTCCACACCACACTGAAATTCTACCGTTGCTGTGACAGTTTCTAGAGGTTGGGTAGGTGAGTGGTGATTCGGTAATGTGTGTTCTGTCTTCTTAGGCTGGATGAGAAAGCTTCTCTCTCTCAGGACATTCTGCTCACCACCTAATGACACCTGCGAAATGCTGATCCCAAGTTCAAAACTCAGAACTGTGGACAAATGCATTTCTGTCTATCATGTTTCCTGCCTCAGGTGTTTTGTCATAGGAGAATGAAGCAGAATACTATGCTAATAAACTTCCTGAAGGAGGTAATGCCACAGGGCATTGCCAAAGGCCTTTTTTACTTTTTCTTAATTTTTACATTTATTTTATGCTTTATGTGTTTTCTTGCATGTGTGTCTGTGCACCATGAGCTTGCAGTACCTGTGGTAGCCAGAAGATGGCATCAAATCCCCTAGAAATGAAGTTATAGTTTGAGCTGCTGCCATGTGGGTGCTGGGAATTAAGCTCAGATCCTCTCCGAAAGCAGCCAGTGATTGTAACCACCCAGCCATCTCTCTAGACTGAACGACCTGTTTATCAATGAGCTTGCGGTTGGGTTACTGTTTCGTCACTAACTCCACAAATGCTCTTATGCCTCTTTAACTCCAGGAGAGAGACTGAAAAACACAGTAAGATCAAGTACCAGATACAGCATCTGGGGGAGCCCAGTAGGGACTCCTGATATCCTGGGATGAAACACTGTTTGTTTGCTATGGTGCCAAGGTATGGTAGGTAGAGTCTGCATTTGCTCCTTTCTTCTGACACTGCGTACCCACATAGAGGTGGGCATCCATTCACTGCCCAATGTCTTCCCACGTATTTATTAGAGGACCTGAAAGAACTGTAATTTGGCGAGTGTTCAGACCCAGTAGCCCCTTTGCAAGCTGGCCATCAATCAGTAGTCTTTATGTTGCCTGACTTCTACCGCACCTCTTCACAGAAGAGAGACAATTACTAAGAAATCTTGGTGGTGCTGAACAGCCCAGTAATGTTGGGTTATCTCCCCCACCCCAGGGACCTTTTTTTCTAGGTAGATTGGCATAAGGAAATGATGGACACACTTGCCTTTGGAGGATGTGGGGAATTGCTGCCATGTCTCCCTCCTGTGGTGCTTCTCGACCCTTGTTCTTGAGAACATGACCTCTTCCTCCACCAGTAGGTTCTTGAATCTGACTTGGCTCATGTCTGTAAGCTGCACAAGGAGACGATTGCTCTCAGCTCCCATATCCTGCACCCTGGATTCCTTCCCACGATCTGTGCAGGTGAGAAGCAGCTTGATAGACTCCTGTCTATCTCACCCCTGGGGAATCGTGTCCCCCATTTCCATAACACTGAAGGTCAGGCCTGTTGGCTGCCACTCCAGCCTGCCTAGTCTTGATGATAATTGCATCCACCTGGGTTCTGATCTTTGCGCTCTGACATCTGGCCTCTATTTTTGCAGAGTTCTGACATCTGCATGGCTTCAGTGAGCCTGATTTTGTAATCACCTCCGCCTTGCTCTGTCTGGTCTGTAGAGGACAACAATTCCAGAGGGCGTTTGGGAAGCAGGGGCCTCACTTCCACGCATCCTCATTGTTTGGTAAACAATGACTGTGACAGACTTTCCTGGGGACCATGGCCATCTCTCTGGCCTTGTGTAACACATCCTTTCTCCCAGGACCACGTCTGAGTCACTCAGTCTCTCCATCCACTGATTAGTCTTCGGTATTTACTTAGCATCCGCCACTGATCTGTCCATGTTTTTGAGAAGCATCCTGGTAAGAATTTCATCCCATTTCATCTCCTGAGTCTCAATCTTGTATCTCCAACTCTTTTCAAATCATTTACCTTGCCTTTCAGGTGAGATTTTTAATCAGGACCTCTTTATCAAGCATCCTCAGAATTCAGCCGCTTATACTTTACTCTGGCTCCCCCAGCACCAAAGCATTCTGGCTGGTTTTTGGATATATTTACCAGGACCAGACCATGCCGGCTGGAGCATGTCCTGTGTTGATTCTAATAGACCAGGGGGTGGTGTCAGGAAATTCAAAGAGATGGTGTTGGACAGGGTTGGTAGTCCACATTACAAGTAAGAGCCAGTAGAGTGCTTACTTACTCTTAGCAAGAAGGGTTGGACCATGCCTTCAGCTGCAGACCTTAGGAACCGTGAATACTCAAGTGCTTTAGATATCCACCCCATGCCTTTATCCATGAACATGATGGGCTCTTGTGTCCACTGTCCACCGTGCTAGCTCTGAAACATCTTACTGCTGGGAGCCTCGTCCGTCATGTTGAATACTTTACCACTTGAGAACATGTAAGATACACAGATATTTTTCAGAAGGGTTATACAAAAGTCTTTTTCTGACCCAGGTTGGAAAGGAGTTTTGGGAACACGGTGAAAAAATATTTTCAAAGCACCAGCAGGAAGTATCTTTATGTTTTTTGTCTTTCTTTTTGCTTCGATCTTGCTGTTTATCTGAGGCATATACTTAAACTCATGACCTTCCCACCTCAGCCTCTGAGTGCTTACACGGCAGGTGTGCACCATCGTGACAAGATAATTAGTGGTTCTGAGCTCACTTTCATATGTGTGTTGACCCGTGTCCTCATTTGATAAATGTCTGTTGAGGAACAGGGGCCATTTTTAAATCAAATTATTCATTTGTGCTGTTGCTTTTGAGTTGTGAAGTTCCCTTATGTTTCTGAAGTTGAGTCTTTCTCAGATGTGTGGTTTGTGATCATCTGGCAGTGCATAAGGTGTCCACTCTGGCAATTGTCCTCTGTGTCCACTCTGACAATTGTCCTCTGTGTCCACTCTCTCTGCCGATGGTTGTCCTCTGTGTCCACCCTGCCGGTTGTCCTCTGTGTCCACCCTGCCGGTTGTCCTCTGGGCTGTGAAGAAGCTGTCCATCTTGTCTCTGTCCCACTTGTGTGTTGTGATATTTTGTTTGTGATCTAACAAATAAAGCTTGACTAAAGATCAGAGTGCAGAGCTAAACCACTAATTAGCCACAGAGGCCAAGGAGTAGTGGCATACACCTTTAATCCCAGCACTCGGGAAGCAGAGGCAGACAGATCTCTGTGAGTTCAAGGCCACCCTGGGCTACATGAGATTGAACCAGTCTATAAGTGAAACATCTCACACCTTTGATCCCAGCACTTGGGACCCCACTTTAATTCCAGCACTAGGGAGTTGGAAACAAGAGTGATATGGCTGAGTATTGAGAGAAAAATAAGGCAGGAGCAGACAGGAGCTCACAGCATTCAGTCTGAGCATTCAGGGAGGTCAGAATTCTAGTGGCTGGCTGCTCTGCTTCTCTGATCTTTCAGCTTTCACCTCTAATATCTGACTCTGGGTTTTTATTTAATAATTAGAGTTGTGTTATACTTGTGTATTTCAGCTTTTTCTGCCCGAGTCTTTGTGTTATATATAAGAACTTCCTGTCAAGACCAGTGTCAATCTTTTCAGATGTTGTATTGAAATGTCGAATCCCTGTTGGATCCATTTTACACGTGTATGCTGTGAGATAATGTCTATTTTCATTCTTTTTGTAAATAATACATGATTCAAAAGAGAAGACATATATTTGAAAGCCTGAAAATATCCACGGGAAGAATCAGTAAGTGGGAATGTGGACATGGACAGAGTGAGGAAACGGCACTAGAGCTGATCAGTCTAAAAAGGTCCTCAAGTCCTAGTAAGGACTGGGATTTTCTTTCTCTAAATGTGCAACTTGTACCTAGTGGAAATAACAACTTTGAGAATGAGGTATCTGATGTGAGATTCCCATCTATATGCTGTGAATACCATTGTCTTGGCCTGTGGTAGGAAAAAAGAGTAGAGCTAGGCTGGGGAAACTAAACTGAATGCTGGGAGAAAGGAAGAGTCAGTGAGAAGCCATGGAGCTGCCACCAGAGACAGACATGGCTGGAACTTTGCTGAGGATGAGAACCTGTGGAATCCTTCCAGACTAATGTGGTTTGATGGACCAAGATCCCCTGAAAGGTTGCCATAAGCACCCCCAATAATTATTTCACCCAACAAAAAGAAGGAAGCAGTTTGGAGAAGAACTACTCTCATATTTTCCAATATTATTTATAAATGTTTCTTTACATTTAAAGGGGGACATGCTATAGAGATTTTCATGGGAATGGATCTTGTTTATTGATGAAAATTTAAAGTCAATTTTGTTATACTGTGTATATATATATTTCTCCTCTTGATTGAGGTATTGTGATTGTACAGCTCATTTAAAATGTAATGTATAGCTAAGAAATATAGGTAAATAGAGAGTCATCTATAATAGTCAAGCTTCTAGTCACGTCGGTTATATTTTCTAGATGTTCAGAGATGTATTTTAGATGGATAGGGGTTTTTCAAATCGTTCAAAGACTACATAGTATGGCATTTAAAGTGTTTTTATAATTTAGGGCTTTTCATGATAGAGAGACATATCTACTCCTGGCAGCACCAATTGCTTCAAGAGGAATATGAGCATTGAAGAGATTCCTTATGGAGTTGGTTAGTCATTTGGGCAAGAAACTGCTCTTGCCTGGACTACTTGATGGTATACTATATGAACTGGACATGCAGGACCCACAGAAAAATGACTGCTAAACTTATTCAAAGGTGATACGGTACTTCGGGGTTCCTGCTTCATGAAAGAATAGGAAGAGTCATTCTGCAGGACACAGAAGAAAGTGACTGACAAACTGCCAATATAGGCTGAACTGTCTTTGAAATTTCCTGCTTCATGAAAAAGTTTACCAGATACTATGGGCCTGTAGACTGAAGATAGATGCCCCAAAAGTACAGAAGAACTTTGGGTGACTGTCCAATCAGTGAGATGTCTCTGTCTATTCTAGAGTTTTGGAAGTTGCTTACAATGAACTTATTGTTTATTTAGGTAATATTATATCCTTCTGGAGTCTTTGATGGAGTTGAAGAATTGATAGTTATAGTTGTCCTTAGTTTTTATAAAAGATAAAGTAGATATAAATATTGTAACTATAATTCTTGCTTGATACCTGTTTTGTTATATACAATTTTACTATATTAAAGCCTTCCTTTTTGTTTAAACAGAAAAGGGGAGATGGTGTGGGAGGTCCTTCTGTCTTTTATGTTGCTTTATTGGTTAATAAATAAAGAAACTAATTGGCTTGGCCTATAGCAAGGTAGAACTTAGTTGGCCATGGAAACTAGGCTGAATACTGGGAGGAGCAAGATGGAGTCAAGGAGAAGTCAAGGAGTTACCACCAGAGACAGATACATTGAAACCTTGCCAGTAGGCCATGAGCCTTATGGTAATATATAAAATAATGGATATACGTTAATTCTAGCTGTAAGAGCTAGCTAGCAATATGCTTAGGTAATTGGCCAAACAATGATTTAATTAATACTGCTTTGGTGTGGTTATTTCAGGAGTCTGGGCAGCCGAAAAAGCGAACAAGCAGAGGGAGGCCAGGGACACATTAGCAGCCTCTTACTATGAGTATCTGTTAAACAATTGATATAAAAATAAATCTCAGAGACTAGAGAGGAGGCTCAATCGTTAAGAGCAAATACAGTTTTTGCAGAGGACCTGAGTTTATTTCCCAGTACTGATATTGGTTGGCTTAAACCCACCTGTATCTCTACCTACAAAGGATCTGAGGCCCTTTTAGGGTTTTCATTCACACACATGCACACACACACACACAAATTAAAATAAAACATGTATCTATGTAAGTAAAGCCAATGAGTAAAGAGAGAGAAAAATAAAAAGAGTAACAATGAGCCATAATATATCAATAGCACTACAAATATAAACAACATTTAGAAGTTTTATGATGGTCAAGGGCCCAAGAATAAATTTGAAAAATTACACACACACACACACACACACACACACACACACACACATATATATATATATGTGTGTGTATATATATATATATATATTCATTTTATGGGTGATTATGGAAAACAGGATAGAAACTTTAAAAGGAAAATGGCACAAAATGTCAAAAATAAAAACAGGCAATTATTTGACTAAAATGTTTTTAACATTACAACATCAAAAATTTAAGTATGTACATAATGAGACAAGGTAATAGGACATAAACTTCATGCTTTTATCATAGTATTCTTAGAAGTAGAATGGACAAACTAGAAACAAATGTATGCAACTAGCAAAGTTTATCTGATATTGATCCAGTGGGTCATTGATTGTGGTGGTTTGAATAGTAATGGTTCCCGTAGGCTCATACATTCGAAAGTTGGGTCATCAGGGAGTAGGCTTTGGTTTTTCCAAAGCTCAGGCCAGGTCCAGTGTGCCACATTTCCTGCTCCCTGCAGATGTGAATATAGACCTGTCAGCTCCTTTTCCAGCACCACGTCTGTCTGTTGCTGCTGAACTTCTCACCATGCTAATGTACTAAACCTCTGAAACTGTAAGCAAGACCCAATTAAATACTTTCTTTTATAAGAGTTGCTATGGCCATGGTTTCTCTTCACAGCCACAGAACACTGACTAAGACATTGATCTAACTCAATAATGAAAGAACATGTATTCCAACTATTTGTTTGCTTGTTTGTTTGTTTAATGGCTTCAGAAGTGAGGTGTTTGCTGTTACTATTTTGTTTATGTTTTCTGAGACAGGGTAGCTCTTGGTATGTAGCTTGCTATGTTGCCTGCTTATGTCTCTCATTTGCTGGGATTATAAGTGTGTGACACCATTCCCAGCTCAGAAATTAGCTTTGTTCGGAAAGAGAGTCTGGTGGCTGCAGGGACCATGACTGGACCCTGAGTGTGGAGAGCATAGCACACATCAAGGGGACATAAGAGACAATTTAATGTGAAAGAATGGGACAGACAGACAACTGCCACATACAGCATGGCAGACCCCAGGCTTCCACAGAAATCCCATTTGTACTCTGTCTAATCACTGCAGAAAACTCATGCATACATATTTACCATAAATCTTAACAAATGGCCAAGAAGTTCATATTATTCAAATTACACACTTAAACAAAAATTCAGTGACATTAAAAACTTATCGTTAAAAAGTAATGAGCAAAAGTCTCCCAATATATTAATATATTTTAAAATACACACAAAGGTGACCACAAATAAAGAAGAAGGTACAGTGGTGAGAGACAGCAATGAACCCCAGCTCCACTGTGTGCCATGTGACCAAAGAAAGACCTCTGGGTCCCATGTCCTTGTGCCAGCTTCTCAATAGACCCCTCCAAAGAGCGCAGACAAGACAGGATTCTGCTGTTTAATTGACACCTGCTTCCACCTCGGATAACTTCTCTAACACCATTTCAACCCTGCTGACTTAGTTGGTATCTCCAGGCACCTTGCTCTTTCATTTCCCAACAGCCCCATTCTCTTGCCTCTCTGCCCACAATCAATTATAGTGCCTGCAGACTCTCTAGTCCTCTGGAAGCCCATCCCTTTCCATCTACAGGTAGGGCCCCTCCCAGTGACCTCAGGGCTCTTATCCACACTGGGCACCTTATTGTTGCTAGTTACTCTTCTTTCCACGGTCTAGAACAAGACCTACTGCCTGATTTCAACAACCCAACACAGCATGGTCCAGACATGTGGGAATTCATTGAAGGGCATGATGTGGGATTCCCCTTTATATGCCGTGAATAATTTTATTACCATTGGTTAGTAAAGAAGTCGCCTTGGCCTATGGCAGGGTGAAATATAGCAAGGCAGGAAATCCAAGCGCAGATAGAGGAGAAAAGAAGACAGAGTCAGGAAGACGCCATGTAGCTGCCTGCCCAAGAAGTAAGAGGTAACAAACCTTATGTAAAATATAAAATAATAGAAGTGGGTAAATTTAAGATGTAAGCATGAGTTAATAAGAAGCCTGAGCTAATAGGACAAGCAGTGTTGTAATTAATATAGTTTCTATGCGTTTGTTCGGGTTTGGGCGGCCAGGAATGAAGGAATAATCTCCATTCGCAAGGTGCTGACTGGGTACATGGACCAGAAAATGGCTGCGACCATTAGTGTGAATGTCGACTTGATAGAATTAGAATCTAGAATCACTCTGGACAAAGGACTTGTGAGTGGTGGTATTGTTTGATTACATTGATTGGTATGGGAAGAGTCATCCTCACTGCAGGCAAGACCACATCCTCTGTAGATAATCGTAGGTTGCATAAAGTGGAGAGAGTGAGCTGAGGGCTGTTAACATTCATTCCCCCATTCCCTGTATGTGGGTGCAAGGTGACTGGCTGCTTCCAGCTTCTGCTGTCTGGACCTCCCCACCATGATGAACTATGTCTTGAATTGTGAACTCAAATACAACCTTCTCCCTTTAAGTTGATTTTGTCTGAGTATTTTATTGTAACAACATGAAGACACCTAAAGACAGAGGTGGAGAAGAATGGAAGGAGGTGCAAGAATTGATGGGAACAGGCTAATTGCAGCCTGAAATCTACTCGGTGATGGGGTAGGCAGAAGGCTTTGGGTCCCCTTCTAGATCTGAACTTCACACATGCCTGAGAAAGTGCTAACGCTTATCCGGCATGCCTGGCCACTGTGTGAGCTTCATGCTCTGAGTCATGAGACAGTGACGCCATTAGAGGACCCTCAAAGAGCAGAGGTCAGGGCCCTGTAGAAGGAGTAGTGCTTTCCAACCTTAAAGTGTGACTGTGAGCCTTGGTCACTTTAAGTGACATCATGAAGATGGGAAGTAGAGAGTGTTTGCCTGGTAAGCATCAGAACTTAAATTCAACCACCAGAAAAATGACCACCTAAACCCTCCTAAAGATGCCAGACATGCTGGTGTGTGCTTGTTGTCAAAGTGCTGGGGAAGGAGATAAAGGCAGATCCCAAGCTTTCGGAACAGCTAGCTTAAACTTTTGGGTGAGCTCAGGCAGTGAGAGACCCTGTCTCAAAAACCAAGGTAGATGGTTTGACTTCTGACCTCCATAAGCACACGTGCATGCAATATACATCTATACTTGCACAATATACATCTATACTTGCACACACACACACACACACACACACACACACACACGCACGCACATGCACACACACGAAAAGAAATGACTGACACCCTGAGTTCTCGTGTTTATTTCAAAGAAGGCTGACACTGGAGCTGGGTATGTCTGGAAACCAATTAGCATGCTTCAAAATGACTGTTTTTCCCTCTGTTTGACAAGTTTTTTTTCCCTATTGGTTGAGGAAGGGAGGCCTTAAGCAAGGTGACCAGGAGAAAGACTAAAAATAAACGGAATCATATGGCACTCCTGAAGGAGTCTGTGCTGTGCAGGATGCAGAGACAGATGAAGGCACAGGCTGGTCTGCCGCCTTCCCAGACAGTGGCTTCCTTCGATGGCAGAGACGGAGACAGCACTGTGGTTGGTAGGCGCACCTGGTAGGTGTGGCATAGGCTGTAGCAGGGAGCTACACAGGCTTACGCCTCCTCAAACTTGGGATCAGGACCCACTGGTCTCGCTGCATTTAGACTCAGCCTCATATGGTGCTGCTTTTCCAAAGTGAGGGGTAAAGATTAAAAGCTGAGAGGTAGTGACAGTAATTAGTTCCTGTCGCCCTTGCAAGATGCTGCATGGGGGAGGGATTCTGGGCAGTACCTTGACGTTGCCGGCGTTTGCTCTCCTGTTCTTTCCACAATAGCAGCTTCTGGTAATTATTTCCTTTGAATTCTTTGTGCAATAATAGCCTGCAGTGACTTGGGATCTTTGCACTCTGGTGTTCATAGCTAACACCATGGAATCTCACTTCTTTCCTCTCAGCGATGCTTCCCTGAGCGGCTCTTTTCCTTTCTCCCCTACCGTGGTCGGTACTCCTGACTTCTTTGAGGGGTGTATATATATTTTTTTTAGCCATCGTACTTTTTCACTTTCCCCAGATTATTGTTTATCAAATCAAAATAATAATTCTCTGTTTGTTTTTAGTAAGCGTGACCATTGTTTACTGAAAGGCAAACATGCTGTGTATCTCATACTGTGATCCATCTTCGGGATCAGACTTCTGCAATGAGCATTATCCACACCCCTCATGCACACATGTTACAGGCTTCCCAGCAGTACTTATGTCGCTCTCGACCCTTCTGAAGGCAGATTATAACCATGACTACTGTGTGCTGAGCCCACTGACCTGGACGCCTACCTCATATTCTGTGCAGCATTGTAAATGCTGTATTCTCCGTAAATACTTAGAGTGCTCATTTGGGCATGATGACAGAGACTGAGAGTTCCAGTTTATAAATGATCTAAAGAATGATTTCAAGCATTATTTTTAAATATAGCTAGTGACTAGGAGTATGAAGGAGGGCATACAGGGGTTCCTGGTCTCTGAATCCAGTTGTCCTTGGTTTTATGTTGAACCATATCCTTTCCACCTGGAAATCCTCAGTTCCTGTACCTGGGACATGAACAGATTTAGACACAGGGCTGCTGCTGATTAAATGGGTTAAATTGAAACCATTCTGGAAGGAGACTTCTGTCCTAACACGACTGGACTGGTAACTTTTATGAAGAGGAGACAGACACACAGAGGAAGTGGTACCGGTGGCCCCAAAGGCAGATATTCATGTAAAGGTTAATACATAATTTATAAAGGCAGATATAAATGTAATGTAATGCAAAGTCCACTGAGATCAAGGATGTCATTCACCTCTAGAAGTTTAATGATAAGACCTTTTCTCACAGGCATAAGAGGGAGTACAACTTTACCGAGACCACACATGTTCAATCCATAGTTCTTAAGTCACATGCATGCCAGGGTAGCTTGCAAGCATACCAGCACATGTGTAGATGACCGTGTCATATACTTTATCCAAAGGTGGGACTCCTCAGCCTAGACCTCGGCTTTTTGGTCAGCCCCTAGAACTATGAGATAATTCCTATCACTGTAAGTTATCTATATCTGGGAGCTGGATTGAGGGCTCCACGTTTAAGAGCACTAGCTGATCTTCCAGAGGACCCAGGTTAATTCACAGTACCCACATGGCAGCTCATCACCATCTGCCACTGCAGGTCCAGGGGATCTGGCACCCTTACACCAATGCACAAAAAATAAAATTAAATCAATTATTTTTGTAAGTTACCCATTGATGGAACTGTGCCATAGCTGACCTTTTGGCTCTCACCTGAGCCTCCCACACACCTTAACATTGTGACCTTTTCATTTGTGAAAGCTGAGTCCTGGCTATGCCTCTCCATAGCTCCCCTGACTTTGTGGGAGGTTTTCCAAAGTGGCAGACAAAGAACACTAGCCAGTTGTCTTGGGTGATCTAGAGTAAGCTCGTGCTTCTCCGCTGCATGTGGGAGGAGCAGGAAAGCACGGGCATTTCAAGAGCAAGTCTATGTTCTGGAGAAACTGAGGTCACATGATTCTTGTCTTCCTTTCCTGTAGTTTTCCTCCAGGCATGCATAATGCCATTCTTGAACTGTTTTCTGACAATAGGCAGTCATATTAACAAATGCAGTTAAGTAAATAACATATATTTGTTCACACACACATGCGGAATTCATAACATAGCTACATATTCTTTTGTGATAAAATTATAAGTTTTGATTTTTGAAAAAATCTTAAGGACTGACTTTGATCCTGCAGATTAAATTAGATAAAGGACATTTTACCCTAAGATGCTGATCATTTTAAGTGTGTGACTTATAAGATGTCTTTTTTTTTTTGTCTGGTGAACATAAAATCAACACTTTTTCTGCATCCTTTGGATCCTTACAACTCTTTCTTATAAGAAGTAAAAGGATAAAGGCAAGGATTAATCCTTGTTGGCTTCCTCACTCTCCAGAAATTGTAAAAGCATCCTGGACCAGGACAGAGGACAGAGTACTTAAGCTCTCCTCAACTGCAACCTGTCTCCTGAGTCACCAGGACGGTGAAGCCAGCAGAGCCACAGACGGGAGCATGGGGTGGGCCATGCCATCTCAGTGCACAGACGAGGATTTCAGGTTTTCTGAAGAGAATCTGGTACATGAAAGTGGACAAAATCCACACAAGGAGGAAGTGACAGAAAAAGCTGCCCATAGAGGGACAAGAGGAGACACTGCACTCATGTCAGGAGGGTGAGCTATGAGAAGTGTGGGGATGTTAGACCCTAAGCAGAAAAATTTAGCGTGGAAAAAAATCACCAGCAGTGGAGGAGGCTGAATAACGATTTCATATATCATTGTCAAAATCTGACTATATCTTAGGCCATGGGGCAGGAAAGAAACCTAAGTAGATGGCAGGCAACACATAAAGTAAATACAATGATGCTTAAGCAGTATTGAGTGAAAATCATCGCAGTCCAAATGCTTAGCCGTGGTGGCTTTGTCATATTCATGAACTGGAAGTTGTGGCGCTTTTGACTTTGGCTCTTCTTCCTCAAGAATGCTTTGGATACTTTGAATTTTCTGTGGACACAGAGAAGGTTAGGATTCTTCTTGTGCTTCTGTAAAAAGTATAATTGAGATTTTGATAATAAACTCATTTAAATCTGTAAGATGCTCAGGGTAGCCTGGGCTTTTAGGAAGTATTAAGTCCTTTCCATAAACATGGAATCTCTTTCAAGTTTTAGATTGTCATTGTATACATTCGTTGCATGTGTTACTTTGTTTTACACAGACATGTTCATACACATACACAAGGATTTATTATGTGTTAATTCCACTCTTCCACATGACCCTCCCCTTGGCATTTTTTTCTCTCCCCTCTCTCCTTAGTCTCCTTGTTCCCCTAGACAGCTCCCAATCTAGTTCATGTCATAGATACATGATTTTATGGATCTATATAAAATCTAGGAAACACAAATGAGAGAAAATAGATCATATTTTGTCTTTCTGAGACTGAGTAAATTTGCATAACGTGATTATCTTCAGCCGCATCCTACAAATGACAGATTTTTCATTCTTTATGACTGAAGAAAACTCCCTGCTGTATGTATCCCAAATTTTCCTTGTGCCCACTGGGTAGGACACCTGGGTGGCTTCACAACTTAGCTGTTGTGCACAGGGCTACAGTGTGAGCTTGGCTGAGGCTTTGTCTTAAATTTGTGGTTTGAGATTGTTTTCATAACTTTTTTCCGTTTTTATTTGTGTGTAGTCAAACAATACTTAAAAAGTAGATTTCAGCTATTTTAATGTGTATGTATATGTGTCTGGGTAACTGTAGAGCATGTGTGTGGGTACCTGAGGAGGCTGAAGAGAGAGGGTATCAGATCCCCTAGAGCTAATGTTCCAGGTATGTAGGAGCTCCCATGCGGTCTCTGGGAATCTTCGTCCACTGCAGGAGCATCCACTGCTCTCACTGAATCCCCAGCTCCCCAAGCTCTACTTCAATGTGTTTGGTTTTGTATCATGCAGCTTTACTGAACTGAACCCAGTCTTTCGTTTGTAGAAAGGTTTGAGGAGTTCCTTTTGTTCCTTTCTCTGCCTAAGAGTCTTGTCTCTACAAATATCTCATTTGACTTCTCTAACTTGGAGAAGGTTCAATTTTAAGTTGCCTGCTCTCCCTGGACTGGGACTTTTAGCATTGTGTTCATTAGAAGTGGTAAAGGTAGCTAGCTTCCTCGCCTGGATCTGAAGCTCATTGAGTATGATGTAGCCATGAACTTTTCATCGGTGACCTTTATTAGTTGAGACAATTTCCTTCCACTTCTAGTTTCTTGGGCATTCTCACCGTGGGCATGTGCTTAATTGTATCAAGTATTTTTCCTCATTGATTTGGATGGTTGTGTAGAGGTTTTTTTTCTTCGTTATATTAACATTCTTTTTCATATGTTGAACCATGTTGCATCCCAGAAATAATTCCTGTTTAATGCTGGCATATGACTCTTTCAAAATATCTTTTTAATTTTGCTGTTGTTTTTTTTAAAAAAATATTTCTCTATATGTTGCTTCTGTTTTTTGAGAATTGGATACATGTGCAGGCTGAATTTTAACCATTTTTACCTCTCTCTCTCTCTCTCTCTCTCTCTCTCTCTCTCTCTCTCCCACTGAGTTTAATTGGTACTGCTTCACAAGCATGAGTTTGGGGTTATTTTACTGGAACAGTAGCTATACCACTGGGAAAAAAAGAGACTCCCCCTCTTCCCATACCCATTAACTACCCATCATCCTTTGGGGAGGAGCAGCCCCTTTCCCAAGGATGGGAACATCCTGAGAAGCTCAGTCTTGCACAGGTTTTCTGTAGGCTCATGAGAGCAATTACCCTGTCACCTACAGAAGTCACTGCCCCACAACACTCCTCCCCGAACTACTGGCTCTTACATTCCTTTGATCCCTCTTCCTCAATGGTCCTTGACCCTTGGAAGGGGGTAATATTAACATCCCATTTATGACCTAGAACTCTACAGCTGTTTATTTTCAACACTTTTACTACTTGGTTGTGAGTTTCTACTTATTACTCTAAGAGGGGTGAGAGGACCTCACTCAGGACCCTATAGATCAACGCACGTGTTCTCTCTCGGATGTTGATCTTAGCTTCTCATTCTTATACTAACGTGTTTAAATTGGACTGCCCATAAAGGTCCGGGAGCTGGAAAGCTGTTGATGAAGAGTGAGGAATGTAGGGGAAGAGGCACGAAGGAAGAGGGCAAGGCAGAGAATGTGTGAGATGGGAAATGCTGTGGGTGTCAAGGTTAGTTAGGGATGGAGCAGGGGTAGACGAGAGGGGACGGGAGAGGGCGGGTTAACTAAATCTTAAGGAAGGATGAAAAAGTTCCTTGGAGATCTGCTATTTTTTAAATCTATAATATAATATATAATATATATATATGTGTGTGTGTATGTATTTAGTAGAGGCGCCTCTGTGAGGAGATGTTGCTCCTCCTCAAAGCCTAAGGTAAGTAAACAAATCCCTAGTACCAGGTATGAGAGACTTTCCTACAAGCCATTAGACCAGGATGTCCCCAAACACGACAGGCTATTACCTTTGGTTGCCAACCAGGACTAGGTCATAAGGTCCCAGAGCTGAAAATCCGACACTTGTGGGCTGCAGGACACTAGGGAGTTAAGCAAAGTCTGGGTGTGTGGTGGTTCCTCCCTGCTGGCTAGCTTTCCTGGCCAACACATCTCATCTCTACCACTGGTTCATTACAGCTCACGACTCTACAGAGTGCGCCCTTTGACTTACTCTTTACTATGCCATTTTGAAGAAATGAAGACTTATGGGAAGAATTTTGAGTTCCTCTTTGGGAACTATACTATAAGGTCATTCGTATTCATTTATAAATTCACTTGACATATTTTTCGCGTCTATTAATGCCCAAGACCTTAGATCACTCACAGAGAGTCTTGTGGTAATATCAATGCTATTCATCACTGCAATTCTGCTCCAAGCAAAGCATTCACAAGAAATGTCCAAATAGAGGATTTCCCCTTCTCCCTCGGCACTGCTGCTTGCCTTCTTTGTCTGCCGGTCCATTAGTCATCTCTTTTCTCAGTGATGGCACGTGAGATTTTACTATCTCCACCCACGCTCAATGGTGGCTTTTCTAGTCTCATCTCTGAACTTTACAGAGTCCTCTGAGGAATGAAGACTCTAGAGATGTCTCCCACCCTCTGACGCCCCAGTCTTGTGTCCAGATGGCTGTTTTGTAAACCTCCCACTAGCTCTTCCTCTCCATTCAAACCTGTATCTTAAGTTGAGCACTGTTGAATCAGGATTGTATCTGTACCTCTATGTACATGCTAAGATATTGGTGAGGGTTAATCTTCACTGTCAACTTGCATGGGTTTTAAATCACCTAGAGACTTGAAAACCATACATGTATCTGTAAGGGTGCTTCCGAGGGTTAACCGATGGGGAAAAGATAGGCAGCCAATCACATGGCATCATAGCATGGGATGAAGCATGGGTAGAATAAAAGGAAGGGAAGCAGCAGTATTAATTTCTCTCTGCTTGCTGACCACTGAGTCAGAAACTCTGTGTTTCTAGCCATGAATTCTCTACCCTGATGGATTCTTCTTTCCTTGGGTTTCTTTTTGTCAGACTCTTAGTCACAGGGGTGAACATAGTCATGAGTGTGGTGCTGCTACCTGCTCCGGTAACTCTGTGGAGCCGTTTTTATGCCGATGGTTTTCAGCTCCATTTGTCCACTCCGATGTCTCCCCTAAAAGCAGCATTTCCATGCCCCCCACTGCTTACCTGACAATTGTATTCCCCACCTGTATCTCAGTGTAAACACGCTCAGAGTGATGGCCTAATGGTCTCTCCCTGACTGCTTCTGAGTGTTGCCATCTACTAGATGCTCAGGACAGAGGGCTGAAGCTCCACCCACCAATGCCATCAGTTAGCGCTGTCTGTAGCGTTTCTGAGAGCTGTGGCTCGCACTGCTGTTGCTGTCTCTGCGTTTCAGCCTGCCAGCATCTCTCGCCTAGCTGACTTCAGCATCCTTCGACTCACCCCCATGCTGCCACTCATCAGTGAGCAGTATATGAAGACTGTGCAGCGCCATGACCCCATGGCCAAGCCCTCTGTGTCCACAACTGGAGTGTTTGCCCAAGTGTCTTTCCCTCAGCTCTACCTCTGTCCCATGCCCATAGAGTAAACATCATTTTAAACTGTCTCTGAGGTTTTGTAAAAAAATATTTTAGATGTATTTTTATTTTATGTGATTTCTCTCTCTCTCTCTCTCTCTCTCTCTCTCTCTCTCTCTCTCTCTCTGTGTGTGTGTGTGTGTGTGTGTGTGTGTGTGTGTGTACCATGTGCATGCCTGTTTCCCCTGGAGGTAAAAAGAATAGCTTGGTCCGTCCACGAAAATGGAGTTACAGAGAGTTGTAAATCACCATGTGTATATTAGGAATTGTAACTGGGTCCTTTGCAACAATGGCCAGCACTTTTAACAGCTAAGCCATCTCTCCAGTTCCTGAATATCAACATGTAGAGGAATAAAAATAGATCCATGTCTATCACCATGCACAAAACTCAAGTCCAAATGGATCAAAGACCTCAACATAAAGCCAACCACACTCTGGTTTTTAAGGCAGAGTTTTAACCTCATAGACAATACCCTAAATTACATCTGCAGATATTATACTTTGTATTGTTTACTATTAGTTTATTCTGTAGACAGCTTAGTGAAATACAGCAACCACTAAGAAGGAAGTTTTGAATCTGAAGTGAGCACCAAGCACCATGGATGTAAGTACCGCACAGGTGACAAGCCTGCGTCTCGCACCCAGCTCACACCATGAAGAGAGAACACCGGCAGCACCTTCTGAAGAGTGGCTCCTGTCTGGACCTCTAACCCCTCAGAGCAGCTTCTGATGCTCGACATGTTCTCTGAGCTTTAGTCGGTCACTCTACCTGCTCTTAGGTTTATCCATGTTATTCTATGTAATCGAAGCCCATGTGACTTCTTGCTGTGTGGGACTGCACCATGGGAACGTGCCGCCCTGTGCACAACCATCCTATTGTTGGACAGTGGTGTGGGAGAATGGTCTGTATTCTGTTAATCATATTTTAATAAAACGCTGATTGGTCAGGCAGGCAGTATAGGCGGGAAAGCCAGACAGGAAGTAGGGGTGGAGCAAAGAGACTGGGAGTATTCTGGGAAGCAGGAAACTCCCTCCACCACTCCTGCACAGACCACCAGAGAAGCAACATGTAACCTGCCCAGCTGAAAAAGGTACCAAGCCATATGGCTAACATAGATAATGATAATGGATTAATATAAGTTATAAGGACTAACAAGAAACCTGAGCTAATGGGCCAATCAGCTTTATAATCTTATGGAGTCCTGTGTGTGATTTTCCTTGGGAGTTGCCGGTTGTGGGGTACTGGGCGGGACAGAAACCCCAACAAGCCGGCCCTCATGTTACAGGACAGCATTGACTGGAGGCTCTAGGAACCTTCAGGGACAGTCGCTCTCCGAACATTTATTCATGCCGTCTAGCAAGTACACATGCGCGTTGCTCTTGGGTGTAGCAGAGGAGAGGAATCCTGGAATGTTAACTTCTGGGAAATGAATGTTTGTCTTCATTGAACACCACTGTTACACATCTGTCCTGTCCAGCGCCTGGAGTTGGGTGGGCTTCTGTGATTCTACCCCGTCCTCATCAACATTGGGGTCTATCTCTCCATCTCTCTGTGCCTCTTGCTTCAGTCCATTTTGGGGAAGAATGCAAATGGTATGGATTGTAATATAACTTATATGTTCTGGTGAAAAATTACATGGTAATTTCTTAAAAATGTTAATTTGGCTATTTTCCCCAAGACACCTAGTGTAGCATTTTTTTGAAGTTTTTACTTGAACTATTTGCCTTTACTATTATTCCCATTTTTGAAATTATTTATATATTTTGAGTGCTATATTTCTTTAATGACAAATTTGCATGTATGCACATATATGTATGGGTTCTGTATGCATAAATTAAGTGATTTGATGGTCAGTTTTATAGTGTGATAGTGGATATCTTTTTATTTATGGTAAGTGCTTGTGAATTTGTCTTTTTTTATATATTTTACTTTTTCTTGTATAGGTTGTTGGTTCAGACTCTGTGAGTTCCCATGTTCCAGGTTAGTTATTTCTTTGGGGTTTTCTGTAATGTCCCTGAACCAACAGGTATCTTCAACCCCTCCTCCCTCTCCTCAGCTGCATTCTCCAATCTCAGCCCAGTGTTCGGCCGTGGCTCTATGAATCGCCTCCATTAGTCACCGGATGATGTTTCTCTGATGACAACGGGGTAGTTGCCAGTCTTAAAACAGGATGGCCAGTTCAAGCTATTCACCCACTCTTTCCAAGAGTCCTAACTGCGGCATGTCAACTTGGCAAAGCCTGGAATCATCTGAGAGGGAGAAACCCAAACAGAGAAAATGCCTCTTTAAGATTGGGCTATAGGCAAACCTGTAGATAATTTTCTTAATTAATGATTGATGTGGGAGGCCCCATCCCATTGTTAATGGGGCAGCTGCTGGACTTGTGGCCCTGGGTTCTATAAGAGCAAGCCATGGGGGACAAGCCAGTAAGCAGCACCCTCCATGGCCTCTGCAACAGTTCCTATCTCCAGGTTCCGGTCCTGTTTGAGTTCTTCTCCTGACTTCCTTCAGTGATGGAATATGATGTGGAAATATAGGACAAATAATCCCTTTCCTCCCCAACTTGCCTTTTGGTCATGGTGTTTCCTCACAGCAATAGAAACCCTAACTAAGACACCGACCACGAGAAGTTTTACAAACCAACTCATTTGATTTGGAAAAGTTCTGGGTCTCAAGATGTGCAAAACCAAGCTATTGCTGAGCTCCATGTCAACGGAGGATCTTCTGGGTCACTAGTGGTTGTCTGGACTCTTTACCTGGTGAAAGGCAGGAAGGAGTTCTCTGGGACTTTTTAATAGGGGCACTAACCCCATCCCAAGACCCCCACTCTTTTGACCCAGTCACCAACCAGGTAGTCGCACCTCTAATAGCATAACATTCAGGACTAAGATTCTGACACATGAACTTTGTGGAGTCATAGACAATAAGTCCACAGCAGACATCATTAACATGTCAGGTGATTCTCTCATTTAAAATACGCCGCCTAGGAGTTTGTGTGGGGTTTTGCACTGCATGGCTTCTGTGGCTATCACAGTTCACTTTAGACCTTTCCAATGATCTCTCAGGATGATGTTCCTTAGCAGTTGGGGGCACCCCAGCTTTCCTTCCAGTCCCACAGTCCCAATCAGCCCCTGGATGGCTCCTTTGATTTTGCATAATATTCTCAAGGTAGGTCTACACTATAGGTTCTATCAAAATTTCAGTTTCCCTTTATGAGCAAATTAGATTACATTTAGAATGAAATGGATCTAAGTCTGGTTCTCACATCCATTAAACTGTGTCTGGACACTGAGGCTGCTTTGATTTCTTTCTTCTTCTGGGTAACACCACGATGATCACCCACAGGCAGGCTTCTGTGTGGCACTGTTTGCAGTTCTCCGAGGCAGAAGAAGCCAAGATGTCTCCAGAGTGTCCCATGGCTTCTCTGTGTTCAGTCTTCTCCAGATAGTGTGACTGAACCACATCAGGCTGTGTGAGAGCTCATGGCTTTGCCCATGCGCGTTACCGCCTCTCAGGTATGGCCGTATCGGTGGATGAGAAGGTGCTGTCGTCCCCTGGTTTTGACATTTCTCTCGTGAGTGGTGTATGGGGCATTTTTCTTGTAGCTTTTGACCATTTGCACTCCTGCTCTGGAGAAATGCCCATCCAGGCCCTCACAGAGCTGTCTTTATTATTGAGCTCCTGCTATGTTATCTCTTTATAAAATACATGCTTTGCTAATATTTGTATTCAGTTCACGGGTCATCTTTAATTTTTAAAATGCAATCTGTTAAAACACAAAGGGTTTTAACATTAATGAAAGTCCATCTTAGTCATTATTGTCTTGTAGTTTGTATTTCTGATGTCGTCGCGAACAAACTGTTGCCTGCTTTAAATAAAAATGATATATATCCACATTCTGAAAGTTTTATAGCTTTCGGGCTTGTAATAAGCTCTTTGACCTATTTTTATTTAATTTTTATATATGATTTGAGGTGAATGTTCAATTATCTCAGGACAGCTTGTTGAGAAGACTATTTCTTCCCCATTTAATTGTTTTGGTGGTGTGTCTGAAAATCAATTGACAATGAATGTGTGGATTTATTTCTGGGCCCTCGGCTCTCTCCATTGATCTGGTGTCTGTCCAGAGGTCAGGGCTGAATGCCAGCATCCACTGTCTTGATGACTGCAGCTCCATCATATGTGGGGAGCTGATAGGTGTGAGTCCTGCAGGTTTGAACTTTTTAAGTGTTATTTTGTCACATCTAGATTTTGTGTGAGTTCTGTGATCAGCTTGTTCATTTCGGCAGAAGGGGTCACTGGGATTCTGACAGGTCCTGCATGAATTTGTAGGACAGTGTTGGCAATGGTGTCACCCTGATAATGCTTGACCTGACCCATGGTTAAGTGATACCTTCCATTTACTGAGATGTTTAATTTATTTCAATGGTTTTGTAGTTTTGTTTTATTTTTAATTATTGTATTTTCAGTGCCATTATGAAAATAATTGCTTACGTAACTTGGTTTTCAGAATTTTTCATTTACAGTGTGTTGAATGCTGATGTTGTCAACAGCCTTTAGCTGTTACTTTAGAGTTCCATTCAGACAAGATTATATCCACAAATAAAGGTAGTTCTACTTCCTCCTTTCCAAACTAAATGCTTCTTATTTCTGTTTTTCATAATTGCCCTGGAGAAACCTCTAGTGAGATACTAAGTAGAACTGTCAAGAACAGACTTCACTGTAGGATCTTAAACTATAAATCTCTTATCAAATATCAGGTCTACCTTTGTACACCAAAATCACAACCTACAAAGACAGGCTATACAACTTGAGTTAATTTGGTATTTGTTCCTGTTGAGTTATTTTTAGATGTCCTTTTCCAGGTGAACGACTTCCCCTCTGCTCATAGTTTTGAGGTCTTTGCATCAAATGGAGCCTTTCAGGTTCCCATCTATTTTGATGCTCAAATCTTTTTCACATTAATTTGATACATGGCACCATTAATGGTCCACATGTTAAACCATATTCTGGACTAAACTTTATTTAATTATTGAACCCATTTTTTATATGTTTTCGTATTTAGTGTGATTTTCTTTTGCTAGTATTTACTTTTGTGTAGCTGGAATTTGTTTTCACTTAATCCAGAAGAGATTAAATGAAATCTTAAGGTTTCTATTGCTGTGACGATGACCACAAGCAACGTGGTAAGGAAAGGGTTTACTTCGCTCACTTCTCCATACCAAAGACCGTCACTGAAGGCAACCATAGTAGGAAGTTACAAAGGGCAGGAACTGGAGGAGAAGCCATGGAGGGTGCTGCTTACTGGCTTGCTCCTCGTGGCTTGCTCAGCCTGCTTTGTTTGTTTGTTTGTTTGTTTTATTGATTTTTATTGAGCTCTACATTTTTCTCTGCTCTCCTCCCTGCTTCTTCCCTCCCGCCTCCAGCCCTCACCCAAGGTCCCCATGCACCCAATTTACTCAGGAGATCTTGTCTTTTTCTACTTCCCATGTAGATTAGATCTATGTAGGTCTTTCTTAGTGTCCTCATTGTTGTCTAGGTTCTCTGGGATTGTGATTTGTGGGCTGGTTTTCTTTGCTTTATGTTTAAAAACCACCATGAGTGAGTACATATGATAATTGTCTCTCTGTGTCTGGGTTACTTCACTCAAACTAATGTTTTCTAGCTCCATCCATTGTCCTGCAAAGGGCCACCAGACCAGGTTAGCTCCACCCACAATGGGCTGGGCCCTCCCACATCAATCAAGAAAATGTCTCACAGGCCAATCTGGTAGGGTCATTGTCTCAATTGAGGGTCCCTGTCCTAAATGACTTCAGCTGGTATCAAGTTGACGTAAGCAAGCCATCACATAAAGATTGAGCTCAGGGAAGTCCAGGCTAAGTTCTGAGGTACCTCAGATGGAAAGCAGAGGAGGTCAGTACAGAGTCTCAGCACATTCTGAATGGAGCTGGCATATGTGGCCACCAAAACTGCAAATTCTGAGTGATACTAAACTCATTGACTGTGCCCACGACCTCACATGAACCCACAACCTTCTTAGATAGAGCATTGACTCAACAGAGTTAAATTGAAAAAATGATGTCAGGTTATTTAGAGAAAGTTTCACTAGACTGAAAAATGTTCATCTTTGCTGTCCAAAGGCAATCATCTCACAGTGTAAGCATGTGGAAAAACCTCTACACATTCTGATTTGTCATTATGACTCAGTAAGGGAGTGAAGGAAGTGTCTTAGAACTGAATGTCAGTTTTTAGCCTCTGTTCTGAGAGTTTGACTAGCGTGTTGCAAGGGACTGAAGTATGCCACAGAATTGCTGGTATCTGCCTTTGTGTAAAACTTTTCAATATAACTTTTGCTTGGCTGTATTTCAGTTAGTTAGGCCGGTTTTCTTTTCTTCATTTCTCTTAATGTCTGGAACAGTGCTGGGAATTGGTTAATGTCATTAATTTTTGAAAGGCGTGTAAGATTACTTTATTATTTCCAAACACTGTATAAATAGGAAATGTCAATAGTGATGAAAACAGCGGTAGACTTTCAACGAATGCTTTAAAGTTAATGACTCATCATGGCTTTTGTTTTGCCGGTTCATCTAAGAGTCATGTTTGTATGCAAATTAAAATATGCAGTAGGGCCCTTAACTTATTCAAGACCACAGTGATGTTTAAAGGAAATATCTAGACACATCAGGTTCGCTTTGAGAGCACACACAGAACCTATGTTTACACGTTAAGGAGAACGGTAGCATGAACACTCGGGATCCTGATGTTCATGATCTGAACACTTGAACCTGACCAGGACACCTTTGAAAGAGTCAAGTAAACAAACGGGTCAGGCACTTCCCAGACAGTTGCCTGGCTCAAGGACACACACCCAAAGTCAGCGGTGGAGGTGGAACCAGACAGAATGGTCCCTCTAGGACAGTAAAGAAAGATTCACTCCGACTCATCCATGCACAGGGGCTAAGCCTAGCATTTCTTTTGGAAAGTAAGATGGGGCTCCTTCCAAAGATACAATTGCTTCATTTGCTCAGTTCAGAGAAAGCAGGTGAATAGGGATCTCAACACGAAACAACTGCTGTCCTCCCAGGTCAGCATTTCAGCAGGACGATGGCTGCTTCAGCCTGGCACCTCCAGTGTTTCCGATGTGCACTTGAGAATCCAGACTTCTAAGCTCCTATTGTGTTTTCCTTGGTCTGTGGATTGATGATGTGGTTTACCTGTCTCCATGGCCACAAATAGCTCTCATTAAAGACAATATAAATGGACAACCTGGAGTTCACAGGCAGAGTAAGAATCCATGACCCTAGTGTCTGTCGTGTAAAAGAGTCTACGGCTTCTCCAGCGATGCCTTTCCACATCTCAGATCTGGTAGATCAGAACTCTACCAGATGTTCCACCACTGGCAAAAAGGGACCGTGGGCATCCTAAGTGGTTTAAATTGAGGAGACAGATACCCAGCCTGCGATGCTGAAGTAGTGCCACACAGGACATAGGAATGTGGTGCTGGGCGTAGCATCAATGTAAAGACTCAGCCATCCTCTTCTAAGTATGCAGTACCACGCCATAAACAGCATGTGTTCCCTGCCAAAGAATATTAGTGTAACATTTTGAATGCATCTCCTTGTGACCTGAAGTTTAGTTTAGAGTTTCCTTGACCCTCAGAAATAAAGATAAGCCTTAAGGATAATAAAGCCCATACCATAGCAAGAAGGAGTTCTGCACTGACAGCAACTTCACCTGGTCTTGGACCCTCAGACACCCTGTGTGACTGTGCCCCTGGGGTTCTTTCTGACAGTGTTTGTGTTCCCATTACACCTGCAACCAACATGCAATTCTAGGTGTGAGCCTGTAGACAAGATTGCATCATCTTAGCTGCACCAGCTGGGATCAAAACGAAGAGTCTCACACAACAGTTAAGTTCAGCTCCACAGAACGGAACCTCTCAAAATCTTGAAGTTGCCCTGGGGAATAGGAACACCGGAGCACTATTATATTTTTTTTAAAAAAATACATGGCAGAAAGTATTCTTCAGTGGCTTCATGAAGAGTGCCCCAGGAACTCTGGCCACACCTCAGGGACTCAAAGGGATTAGCCCTGAGGGCCACTGGTGACAGAGGTGTCATGGAAAGAGACCTGTGGAGTGGAGGGGAGAGACAGACTTAGGAGTTCGGCTCCAGGAGGCTCAGCGGGAAGAAATACATCCGGTTAAAATTCTCTGGACACCAGAAGAAAGGTATTTGTTAAATGTTGTCAAAGTATAATGAATGTGCGCTAATAACTCTGTGCTTTCGGGTTATGCTATACATGAAAAGTATCTATAGGAAAAATTACTACTATTAATCTAATTTTGAAGAGAAAAGAGTGTGGGCTCACAAGAGCAGGAATGGTTTAGCCTCCTCAAGGCTAACAGCTAACTTTTCTGGAAAAGGAAGAGAGAAATTACTAGAGTTTTTTTTTTTTAAGGAAATTAAGTCAAATAAGAATTTGAGTCAACAAAGGTTGATAATTTAAAGAATGAAGTGTATCATTTAAAATAAAAATTTTAAATGTTAACTGGCTTTGTAATGTTTGTACCGATTTGTGAGGTACCATAGAGAATACCGGTGTACACTACTCACCCATGGAAAGCAGCAGCAGTGTTGCTGTGCCCTGAGCGGTACTTCTAGTAGATTCTCCAGACTTTTTTGTAGTTACTCCTAAATGCCCAGTGAGTTGTTAGTCAGCTTCCTCCCGCCCCCAACTAAGGCTTAGGGATGAGTACAATGGAAAAACTTTTCTGCAAGGGAAAGAATCACCCCCACAGGACAAGGGGTATAAGTTGTGGGGAGAATATAGCCCCCAGTGAGCTCTGGAGGGTGCGCAGCTCTTGCTGTGTGAACCCCCATACCTCACTTGATGCTCACAAAGCCTGGAGAGGTTTTGCCCCACCCCCATCTCTGGTCTTATTCTTCCCTGCCTCTGGGTATCTGCTCCGCCATTAGCAGTGCTCCTGCCTCCCAGAGGTTTCTTGGTTACAAGTGTATTTCTATATGACGCCAACTCCACTTTAGATGTCAAGAAGATATGCTTGTTAATATCTCTGTTTTAATTTATAGGAAGGGCAGGAATCATTTACACACATCCTTGGGGGTAATGTATCCCTACTTATTGCTCCATGCACATTTTGTCTTGGAGGTAATCTGACAGGATGGAAGATTACCAGAAGAGACTCTGGCTCTGGTGTATTCTGAGTTGTGTCCAGATGTAGTCATTTCCTTAGGTTTCTTTGTGGCAGGGGTAGGGTTTCTCTTTAGCTTTGGATTTGGAGCCTGTCCTGGAACTAGCTCCTGTAGACCAGGCTGTCCTTGAACTCATAGAGATCCACCGTGCCTTTGCCTCCCGAATGGTGGGATTAAAGGCTTGCGTCATCATCACCCAGCTAGTTTTTTTTTTTTTTCTATTTGAAAAATCTAAATGATAGCAGAAGTAACCTTATATAATTCTGGTGTGGTAGTATACACCTATAAACCCAGTTTATGGGAAGCTAAAGTAGGAGGCTTGCAAATGTGGGGCTAGCCTGGGCTACAGAGCAAGGTTTGCCTGGAATACTTAGAACCATTAGTTTAACTTAGGACAACTGTCTCAAAAAATAAAATAAAAGCCTTCACGGAGTAAATCAACAAATGAATTGACACACAAAGTGTTTATGATATCGCTGGGCATATATACTTTATATATATATATATATAAATATATATATATATTAAAGCAAGCTATACTTTAGCTATGAAAGTAGCTATTGTTATTCTGACATTTGTTTCTTTGTGATAGAAAGTATTTTGCATGCTAGATACTCCAGTAACACCTTATATAATTACACGGATATTTCTTAACTTGACAGAATCAGCCATCATCTGTATATCGTACTGATAAAGAAGAAACAGTTTCACATTCCCAGTCTTTTGTGCTCCTGTTAGCACAAAAGGTTCTAACAAAGATGACTGAGGTTAATAAATATTGATGTTCTGGGTGACCTCTTCCTGGGGCTGCTCAGTAGACACTAAGTCTAACCCTGCAGGTTTGATGTCCAAGGCCAAGATCACGGCAGGCCTTTGCTCCCTCTGACACCTGTGGGAGACCCCTCCTCTGCCTCTTGCTGGCCCTGGCAGCTTGCTGGTTGTCTGTGCTGCATTCTGGCATGCAGTACAGGACAGCAGCTGTCCCCTGATGCTGTCATCTTGGCGTGCCTCTGTTTTCTCCTCACTCTGTAAGGATGTGGTTTATACCGGTTCATGACCTTATCTTAACGTTTTGAGGTCTTATGGTGTCTGTCGCTATCTCCTCCAATGAAAGCATTCCCTCCTGGAGGGAAATTCACTAAGACACAGGAAGTAAGTGAAACTCACAAAGATTAGGGAGTTATAAAACACAAGATTCACAAAGATTTGCCTCAGGTTGTTTAAACACAGTTTCTGGGGAAGGAGATGCCTGCAAGTCTTGAAGATCTAGGGTAGCTTTGATACATGCACCTATGCTGCGGTGGGCTTCATGCGATGTAACTGCTTTTGACTTATCCTGCCCATACTTGTGAGTGGCACCCCACCTATGCTCCTGAAGTAATCCCAGTAAGCTGCTTATTTGTTAAGCTAGACTTGAATGGATTGGTTTTGTTTTGTTCTCGTTAGCATCCGCTTAGATGAATAGATGCTTGCTCATGTCCCCTCAGAGTATCTCTAAAGACCACATTTGGAACGAGGAGCCCCTTCAGCCACTCTGTCAATGCTAGGCCCTTAACATGCCCTCTGAGAGGATGTAACTTGACTCACAGTTGTCTAAATACTGTTTGTGTTGCTCTCGGTAGAACTCTGTCCTACTTCACTTCTTGGGATTTCTTTGGTTGTTCTCCTAATGGCTCATCTATGACGTCCTTGTAATCCTCTATCCAAATGACATTATAGATACAGTTGCCTCTTTTTCCTGTCCTCTGCCTGTCCAGAGCATGGTACTTTTTCCTAATTTAACCTCTAGAAATCTAGCTTCCACATAGTGTGTGTGTGTGTGTGTGTGTGTGTGTGTGTGTGTGTGTTGGAGTCAATGTCTCCTATACCTTTTAACAAAGTCTCTTTTTTCCTTGCTGTATATTCCCCCACTGTCTTTTGTTTTGTCATGTTTTTTGAAACAGTGTTTCAGTATGTAGCCTTGGCCATTCCCGATGGCCCTTTGCAGACCAGGCTGGCTTCAAACCCATAGAGAACTAACTGCCCGTCCCCGCCTACAGAGTGCCGGATTGAAGGTGTGTGCTGCCGGTGTCTCTTTATAGAAGATGACATGATAGTCAGAATTTTGGAATCTTTGGATTTTTTAAAAGTTCTTTTATTCTATTTGCACAATCATTTGACAGCTTGTCTAGATGTAGAATCCTATATAGAAATAGTTTCCCTTCAGAATTAAGAGGCAGGTTTGTTGTTATTATGTACCATAAGGGACTTTGTTCTCAAGTTTTGATCTTTCATATGGAGCTGAGTTTTTTTCATGACTGTCTCTAAGGAAGTTTAATAAATTCTCTCATGCTTTGCCCATGAGGAGACAGACCTGGAGAACACATTTAGTTTGCTAATTCAGTGTCTTTCCCCCATTTTCTTGTGCCCATCTGCAACATCCTTTTACATATGGGGCATCTTTTCTTACCACTCAAAGTGTTGGAATTGACGTTTTCCTTCTCCGTCTTGTGTGATCTCTACTTAGTTTGCTCTAAGCAATTGTATTTGTTTCTACTGAACTTTCTTTTTGTATAGGAAACCATTTTTATAGGATAATAAAGACCTGGCATACCTACTAGTATTGAGGTAGATCAGACTGCTTGGTCGGGGGTGGGGGGACTTCAAGAAACATGGTGGGACTGTCTAGCTCCTTGGCACCTTTGTGGGTTGATTCACCGAAGATGCTGTCATGTGCATTGACATGACGAGGACCCTGAAAGCTCTTGGATGAAGCCAGGGCCAACAATTCCAACCAAGAGTGATCCTCAAGTCTCCTGCTTGGCACATATGTCTGCATTGTACATTCTGGTGGTTCTACAGCTATTACCATAGGAGCTGCCTTCACGGTCATGTTAAAAGACCATTTTACCCTCTCATCTTGCTTCTTCACATAATAAAACAAACCTCTGTATTAGTCTAAGAGGCACTAGTGAGCTGATAGGGATTTAGGGAGGGCAATCAAGGAATGGTAAACAGGAAGGGCCTGTGCCTGTGTTTAAAGACAATAACTCAGTTGTGTCTTTGTAGTCTTCACACACAGCATCTTACTTTTCTACATTCTTAGTGAGACCTGCAAGTCCCCAATGTTCAGGTGACTTCTACAGTCACTGGACACCTCTTTGACATCATCCTACACAGGTGTTTTATTGGTGGTTTTGTTGTCTACTTTTCCCTCCCTAGTAAAACATGGCTTCTCTACCCACATTTTGCCATTATCCGTTCGGTCGCTGTGGACTTAGAGAATTTATTTTTATTATTTCCCACAATGTAGGAAAAATGAATGTGCATAGGCATGTGGTCATTCACTGTTCATCAGTAAGATGACAAGGGGGTAGTTTTGTGTAGTACTTTGTATTTAAGAGCTGGGTATTTGAGCACACAATAACCTCGTGCTCTCTCAGTGAGCAGGACACGGACACCCCCATCCTGCAGATTGTCAAGATTTTCTCTCTTGTTTGTGGAATCTGACATAACTGGGGTGTGTTTTCAACCAGAGGGAAGGCTCTGCATTTTATTTTATTTTTTGTTGCTGTGGCCTTTTTTTGGTTTATTTGTTTATTTGCTTGCTTGCTTCAAGTAACTCTGCATTGATCAGCAGAACTATTAAAGACAACTTTCCTCTCCCAGTGGCAAGCAAGACCTCGCTTAATCTTAAAAATGTGTTCGTTGGCTTCAGCCTCACAGCTTCCTGCTTCCTCTCTCTGAAATGGTATTGCTCTCACTTTTGTTATTAAAAATACAGCAATCTGCCCTGTGAAACCACAAAATGAGAAAAGCACAGCCCAGTCCATAAGAACTACGTTTCCCCCCTCCACTGCAATGCACCAGTTTTCCACAGCCTACAGTGCATATCTGAACAACCGCAAGTCCCACTATATATTACCGAGCCATCTTCCTCCGTCACGGCGTTATATAGTGAGCGCTTTACGGCATTAATTTTTCCTTTACTATGTGATTTGTAATTGCTCGAGGGGATTTAATCTTACAGATGTGCCATAATTCACTTCTTTAAATAGTTTGCCAACAGTGAGTATTATGTAAATTTTAACTTGTCTATTTCCCGTGCAGAAACAATTCCTCCTTCCTAATTTGTGCATCTTGGCTGGCTGTGAATTAACTTTTCCTTGCTCCCTGTTTACTGGTTGTATTATTGTTGCTATGATGATTTTTCTTCTAGACTGTGGAGTCTTCTTCAATAATTGACCGGTAGATCCTATATCAGGAATGTGCTGACTTGCATCTTGACCGGCGTGCCAGCCCGGCCAGCGACCCCAAGGCAGCTCTCCATGGAAGTCCCTTTGCTGCTTAGAAAACTGGTTCCACATGTCCAGCCTTCTTCAGCTTCTGCAGGGGTGATACTCCTGTGGGTTGCTGCTCCCTTAGCTGCCTCAGTGGGCTCTCCACTCCCTCATCTCCTAGAACATGGCCTTTGTAGCAGAACCTGCCCTGGGTGTCTGTTCTCTCTCCCTCTTTCTTCACACTCTCGGCCCCCCTCCTGCTATTAGCCCCTTTCTCAAACCTGTGGAATTGACAACTCAGTTATTTATCACTTCTACACTTTGTTATGACCCCTCCCCGCCAGAAGAGTGAAATCTTGTGTGAGGGGTCGTACCCGCCCCACTATCCGAGACGTCAGCAAAACTTGCTGGGCCTCTTGAATAAATAAAACACATAGTTCTTATTCTAACATACAGATTCTTTTTTAAAAAAAATTCTAATCAGTCAGCACATATTATGGATTTAGTACCAGGCCATAGGCAGGGAATGAACTGATGCCTGCTGCCAAACGTTCATCAGCTGCCTGAAGAGACAGAAGAGGCAGAAGCCACCTTGCTGTGTGCACTCTGTGTCTGGTTCCGGGCTTCCAGGACACCCTGAGCTCCGGAAGGGGCTCAGGAAAAGCCAGGGCATGCATGCAGGACACATGCAGAGGGAGTGTTCACAGGTGATCACTCGCCCTATGGACGGTATAGGTGGAGTAAGCACCCTACCATGGTGGGGGCAGGGCAAGAAGCCCACATCTGACCACAGTGAAGCATCCATGAGAAATTTGCTCTTTTCTAGAAGGCATTTGGAAAAGTGCTGTGGAGGTGGGGATTGGTGTTTTTCACGATCAGATAGACACTTGTGGGTACCTGAGTTAACTCCCAGCACTGCGAAAAGAAATAAGTCAACAAACATATAAATAAATGCATTTTAGTGTGACAATTGAATAAAATAGATGTTTTAGGGTTATAGCCTTAGATGATAGCCAAAGTTAAGGGTGAATATATTTATCCAAAGGGAACTGTGAGTAAATAATGAAATGAGAAGACATTTTGGAAAAGGCCAGTCTTCAGTAGATAAGACAGGGTGAACACACAGAGAGAGACACAGAGACCTCCTGAGGAAGGGGCTAGCTAGCAGGGGAAAGGCATGGAGCTGAGAGCCTGGAGGATTGTTCTGAGAAGGATGTTATCCAGAAACAACACTCCTGGGGGAACAGTGGCAGGTGAAGAGAGACCGGAGGCTGTTTATCAAGATTAACAAATGAGAGAAACCTCAGAAAGGGGAAGCCCTACCCCACATGACCTTTACATAGCTAACAGATCACACTCAGATAAAACCCTTCCTCTCCTAGACTTAATATAGGAAATAGAATTTTCACCAGAAAAGGCAAGGCACACAAATGTATGCAAATATCCAGGAAAGGGTCCCACACGTTGCGACATTACACTTCCGTAGGATTTTTTTCTTCAGTTCTCTGGCCCATTCCCATTCTTGGGAGTGCCTTTCTGTTTCTTAATAAGCTGATTATATTTCTATTTGCAACACTGCGTCCCTGATCTAATTCATTGCCCTCTGACACAAGAAATGGCCCTGAGACCCAGACCTTGCACCAGTTACAGAAGGTTCTTGGCCTCTAACGGGTGAAACCCGTAGGGGACAGACCTCGGGAAGGCAGATTCTGTGGCAGAGCACAAAGAAGGCAGGGTATCATGGGATCCTCATTTCCTTTCTAAGTTTCTTGACTCCTAATTTATTTTTGCTTTGTTGAGTTAGTGTCTCACACAGCTCAACCTGGGTTGAACTTGTTGTGTGGCTGAGGCTGACCTTTGCCTGCTTCTCCTGCCTCCACCTCCCGAGGGCTGCGATTACACGTGTGTTCCACCACGCCGACTTAGATGTTCTTTACTAAGAAAGGTGACGGCAGTGGGAGGTCAGGAATTTCAAGGTTCTCTTGAGTCCTAGGCCGTGTATTTTAGGTGTGTGCTGTGTGCACATGTATTAGTGTTTTGTGGGCAAACACGTGTGACAAGTCACACATGTGAAAGTCAGAGAGCAGCCTTAGGAGTTGGCCCTTGTACAGGGAAGGATCTTTTGTCTGTTTTGGCTGTATATGCCAGGCTACCGGGCCTATGAGCTTCTGGGGATTCTATTGCCTCCACCTCCTCTCTTCACACAGGAATGTTAGGATTAATGAGGCTTTCGGTACAGGTCAAGTTCTTACATTGTTTCTGGGGATTCAAACTCAAGTCCTCAAGCTTGAGCGGCAAGCATGTTTAACCACTGAGTCATCTTCCCAGTCCTAACATAATAGTAAAGATATTTTATTCATACATGTTTATTGTACAATGTGTTGAGTTGCATGGTGGCATTTTAAGGTACATCTTGTATTTTGAGTATATTCATCTTCCATTACCCTCTCTTGCCTCCTGGCTCCCCAATACATTAGGATACACCCCCTTTACAAGTCATCCCTCATCTATTTAAGGTGTGTGTATGTATGTATTTGTGCATGTGTATGTTAAAATACAGGTTCTATTTTAAAGCAAAGGACAGGCCTCAGCAGTGTGACATTTTGAGTCTAAGGCCATTCAGAAGAGTGATCAGCTTCTTGCTGCCGTCTTGTCTATCCATTATTAGATTTATCATGGGTGATTCTGTAATGAACGCATGGTTCCTGATGGAAAGTTCCCATTACCAGGTTCCTGGAGATTCTCATATAACTGATCATTTAGCTCACCCTCTGTAGACAAACTGCCTGGAAAAGTGGGCAGTCTTTCAGCCAGTCCACAGCATCCTGAACTGTCTGTATCAGCTGCACCACGCTAACTAGCATCAGGGGCCGAGGTGCAGCGGCGTTCCCTGTGCAAAGAAGAGTGTGCAAATGCTAGATCAGAATGGTTTCACGGCTGCTGCCAGGGCTGCCCTAAATCTAATTTGAGCAAGTTTGAAAGAAGGCCCCTCTCTGGAGTTCTTGACAAGCCAGAGAGGCACTCACAGCTTCTTCCTGACAGATCCGTGTCACCATAATGATGCCTTTGACAGTGCTGGCTGTCTGAAAAAGCAGCACTGGACCAAGTCCAGATGTGGCTCTGCTGAGGGAGAAAGGCACCTTGGCGTCTTCCAGTCCAAGTCCAATTAAGCACCAGTGTGTGGTCAGGTATCTGCCCATCCTCCTGCTATTCCGCAGCCACGTTGGGTGCCGGTTCACTAACATATACTGCCAGGGGGCAACAAGACTGCCAACCGGACCTCCACTAAACAGAATCCAGCCTAGACCCCAAGTGTCAGAACAGAAACTGGGAAACAAGGCATCTAGGAAGCGCTTAGCCAGCACCAGGCTTCTCTCAGGGCTTAATGGGTATCAGCTCCTCTAGTCCTCACCAAGGTAGAACACCCTCCCCTCTGCTATGAGGACAGGAGGGCAAGGCAGGGAGAGAGGAACCATACAATGATGGGTGTTGAATGGAGAGGCTGAATTCATACCAGGCAGCCTGGGCCATTCCTGCAGCAAAGTCACCCAGCGATCACTGTTCGTCTCCGGATTCGGCTGACAGCACTGTTGCCACATCACTGTTCCGGCAGGTAATCCTGTATACTGTACCTTCTGATGAAAGTCAGGGCAGTTTTGATACCCTACAACTGATTAAAAGCACCCCTGCCCTCCACATCCCGACCAGGTTAGTCAGAGAGTATATCTCTTTAAGACTCGCCACCGGGTCTGCATTACTAACACTTCAGTGATGAAGCCAGACCATCATTAAGAAAGCTGCAGTCTGTGCACTACGAACAATGCAGAAGGTCTGAGCTCTCGGTGTTCACTGAGACAAACCATCCTGTGTGCTTCTGTGCCCTGAGCTCCCTCCACACACATGGGATGTCAAAACCCCAGCTTTTGGCTTGACTAGTAATTAGCGTTTAAGACTCGTTAAGCTGGTTTTAGTGATTTATTTCATTCTGTAATTAGATATTATAATTAGATTATATCTATCAGATTTTCAACTTTCCTTTAATAAGAAACTGTTCGATACATAGAGATATAAATTTATCAAATTATAACACCTCATTTGAACTAGACTGTAAATCTTGTTTTGAAATACTTGAGTGATAGCTTAAAGGGGGTTCCGTGCCTACATGTGAATGTGCATTTTCTGCGTGGTCAGTGTGCCCCAGTGGGATGCTGGGATTCTTGGTGTGTGGCATAACTACCTCCTTCTGTTACATTTTGACCTTCAGAGCTCAAAGAGGCATGCGTGACAAGGCGTGTGCGATAGATTGCTACGCCATCCTTTGTAGTATTTCCAAAGAGTACTTCCTTTCTTATGAAAAAAGCATTAAGGAGGATATAAGATAAACCAGATGTTGTGCATGGAGTTCCCATGAACCAAGCCTAAAAGCAGGAGATTAATAATAATGATAATGATGATGATTATACCCTACTGCTTTATAGGACATGTGAAGATCAATCTATTTAATGACAAGATGAGTCTCCACGTCACTGTAAACAGAGCAAAATTAGAGTTCGTAGCATGACTAACATGTCCTCACATCCATATGCACACACATTCACACACTTGCATGCACACACTAACATGTACACATACATACATGCTTGCACACACATTCACACACTTGCATGCACACACTAACATGTACACATACATACATGCTTGCACACACATTCACACACTTGCATGCACATACTAACATGCACACACACACACACACACACACATGCACACACGCACGCATGCACAAACCCCTTCAGAGTGGAGACAGTGCAGAGCTTCTCTGGTCTGCCTCCCCAGTGGGCAATACAGCCATTGTTTCTAACCAGCACTGGCATGGTGCCTGGTCAACCTGATGGCTGGTTTATCCTTGATGCTTCCTTTGTGGGGGGGGAACACCTGCCTCTGGGATCCAGGCTGGAGAGGAAGGCCCCAAGGTTCAGGAATGGTTCTTCCAGCATTAGCCCTATTTGGTGCGGGAGAATTGTCTGTATTCTGTCAATCATGTTTTAAATAAACGCTGATTGGCCAGGCAGGAGGTATAGGTGGGAAAACCAGATGGGAAGTGGAAATGATGCAAGGAGAGCAGGAGAATTCTGGGGAGGAGGAAGTTGATTCCTCCCACTTCTGCCCAGACCACTGAAGCAGCAGGATGTAAGCTGCCCCACTGAAAAAGGTACTGAGCCACATGGCTAAAATAGATCAGAAAAATGGATTAATCAAGATGTGAGAGTTAGCCAGTAAGAAGCCTGACCTAATGGGCCAATCAGCATTATAACATATAGAGATTTCAGTGTGATTTTTCTCTGGGACTAAATAGCTGGGGACCTGGGCGGGACAGAAACCCCCAACAAACAAACAGGCCCCCTCATGTTACACTATTTCCATGTAAAGACATGAACATAAATGTGGACTTATGGTCTGAAGCATGTTCTGAAAATGGGACAGAATATTTTCTATTGGTCTGTCCCAGACAGCTTGGGACATGTGGGCACTGTGCACAGTGAATGCAGTTCTGAATTTACCGAGGGCTGGGTACCTAAGATAAAGCTGTCAGGGCAGAGAGCAAAGACTGTCTGCTGTAAGAGTCGGGTTCAAGTCTCACATTGTTACTTACCATTAAATACTGGGAATGTTGTCAGCTTTTGAGAGCCTGAATTATCTCACGTAGTTGTCACGAGTCACGTGTGGTTATTGCCACATTTGTACCCAGGGGGACTTGAATATTCAGTAGTACTTAACTAATCTAAACATAAAAGGAGAGCTCCATTCAGTTTTTGGAAAGTTTATAGATATGTTTAGACCATCTTGGCACTATGACTCACCTTTCCAAAGTATGAGATTAAAATACAGATATCCTTATTTCTGACTTTAAAAGTTGCTGTGTGTTAGAAGAGAGAGCATGATGAATTTTAAAGACTTCATGTAGGAATGGAACATGAATGGCATACTGATAGACTTATGTAGATTGAATGTTGATATGGTGTTTTGGATCTACTTCATTAAATGAAATAGACTATTAAATACATCTTCAATGATCCAGCTGTGACTGTTACTGCGAAGTTGGTCGGTGAGCTGTGAGTATCCACTCACCCCGCAGGCCCTTCTCGTGAAGCATAGCCCCGAGTCTTCTCTGATCCGCCAGGTACAGCCTATCTCTGCTCCATCCTTCCCTGCACTTAACTTGAAAGCTCCTAACTCTCCCATCCCTACTCAATTCAGAGAGGGGTACAGTGTCACCAAATTCTCTCTCTCCATCCTTTCTGGAGGTCATTTTCCCACTGCGGATGACCTATTTGCCAAGAACGTGTTCTCTGGGAGTCGGTTCTGAAATGCACTTCATCCAGCCGGTCTCAGCAGTGTCACCTACCAGGACACAGACAGATTTCAGCAGTACCAGCTTTGCCTTCCAGTTTCTCCATTGCCCACCCCAACGCCTCAAGCCCTTCACACCCCTAACCTAAGCCTGGCCTAGGACAGCTCCAAGCTAAGTGTCTGCACCCCAGCCATGGGTAGAGCTGAATAGATAGACTCATGTAGGATGGGCTAAGGTAGAACAGGGACACCATCAATCTCTCTGGGCATCTCTCTTTCTCCAGATGTCCCATGGGTATCTGATCCATATCTCTCTTCTGGGTTGCCTGTTACTTACATATTTGTAGTTTCTTTATGTTTCCAAGGGTGGGAATATAATATTTCCAAGTATTGAGAAACTCCCTCTGACCCTGGGTTCATCTTTTCTTACTGGTATCATGGCTTTGATGCACAACGTTCTCTTGGGGTTAATTCAATTGGATCAACTCATGTTTAGGGTAGCGGTTTTTATTGCCTTATTAAACATATGTTCACTGAAGGCTGGGGAAAGAGTTCAGAGGGTTCAAACTAATTTCCCTCCAAGCGTGAAGACTTGAGTTCATATCTCCAGAATCCCTGTTAAAACTAGGCTCATATTGCCACTATCTGTAATCCCAGCATTCCTTGGGAAGATGGAGCATGGAGACAAGAGAATCCTTAGAAGGCTGTGGGCTTGTAGCCTGCCATACATAGAAGAGAATAATAAAAAAAATAAGCCCTGTCTCCAGCAAGGTAAAAGTGAGGATGAGGTAAAACTCTTCTCTATGAAGGGGTCTTTAACAGGGCGTTTTTATCACAACAATGAGCCATAGCATTAAAATTAAAACAATGTTAAATATCTAAATTTAATATTCCTAGCTAATATTCCTAGCCACACCAAGGCTTCTAATCATTGAGACAGATATAACTTTACATACTAGAGTCTTTCAAAGTGACAATTTAATAATTTTTGTTTATCAAATTATTGCATGTGAGTCTAGAGAGATGGCTCGGGGGTTAAGAGTATGTGTGCACAGCTTTGACAGAGTACCAGAACTGGGTTCTCGGAACCCAAATTTGTCCACTCACAGCTAACTGTAATTATATTGCTAAGGAATCCGACTGTTCCAGCTTCATGTGCTCCTACTCACACATAGACACACACAGGTGCACATGTGCACACACACACACACAATTAAAAATAAGAAAAGTGAAAGTTTTCAAATTAATGCTTTCATGCCTCTAGAGCAATGATTCTCAACCTGTGGGTCGCGAGCCCCTTGGGGATTGAATGACCTTCCACAGGGGTCACCTAAGACAATCAGAAAACACAGATATTTATATTACATTTCATAACAATTGCAGCATTACAGTTATAAAGTAACAATGAAAATAATTTCATGGTTGGGGTCCCCACACCATGAGAAGCTATATTCAGGGGTCACAGCATCAGGGAGGTTGAGAATACTGTAAGAGTTAGGATTATCATAAAGAACATGGTTAATATTTCTTTTGTTGCTATTTTTAAAGGTAACTTTTTGGCTTATTTTTCCTGACTAAAATAGAATGTTATTTCAGAAACTTTCTAATCTAATGTTGGGGAGACGAGGTTGATACACTGGATAGTCGTGGCTGGGCCTGGGACTTCTTGTGGAGACCAGGACTGGCATTGAACTTGCAGAAGTCCTCCCACTTTTGCCTCCTGGGTGTTGGGATTGCAGGCATATGTCACTATATCTTGTTTTTGTGTTTTAATTATTATATAGTATGAGGACTATCAGGCCAGCTCAGGATATGAGTCCTTGGGAGCCACATGATGGAAAGAACTGACCCCTATAACTTATCCTCTGACTTCTTCCCCCAGCACACATTATTACACACACACACACACACACACACACACACACACACACACACAAATAATTCAATGAACCTTTAATATTTCTATTTTATTTACAAAGCCATAGCAACTATAAATAACTTACTCTCTTCGGTAGAGTTCCTAGTAAGATGGTGAGCAGAAGTCATGTAAAGTAGAAAATGCTTCTGGTTTGTGCTCTCAAGTGCCACACTGTCCTTGATTGACTGCTCAGTGTCCCAACAAATCCTTGAAGCTCTGCCAGTGGGATAGAGTAAAATCCCAGACTAACAGCGGAAGGAAAGGCAGCCCATTTCCGGGTGGAATAATGACCTCAGGCTCAGTGTGACATTCCACCAGAACATAAAGCAAGAAAGAAAAATTAAGAAGAAGGGCAAACAGACAAGTAATGGTGAGAATTACACAGACGCAGGGCAGGCATGGGCATTGGGAGACTGTGGGCAGGAGTGGGCATGACTGGGCGTGTTCCCTGTGTCTTGTGTCTGAATGGTGGATGCTGTGCGAGGTCAGATGGTAAAAATTTAGCAGACATAGAAATGATAAAAAATATAAAACACTAAATGAAAGCCCTAGACATGCAGTGTCCCTAAATGAATGCTGAGAATAGACTCGCAAGAGGACCTCATGCTGCTGAGGGAAGAGTCCTTGAAGGTGCAAGAGTAGAGTCTCCAGATGGCCAGGGAGACAAAGGAGGACATCAAGCACTCAGAAGACCCTGAGGCTGTAAGGCAGAGTTCACAGGTCAAAAGGCATGTGCCCAGAGCAAGAAAACAAATAGGAAGCCCTCAAAGGACAAAAGGAAATACTCAGGAAACTGATGACTGAGACCATTTAAAAGTAACATGGACAGGGAAATGCAGGCCTGTGATGGGAAGGAACGCTCCCAAGGCAGCTACCCGACATGCTAAGAAAATTGAAAGGGAAATGCTAGCAATCTCACCATCATGGCAGGGTGGCTAAGGAGACTTCTCTTAACAGACTAAATGGCCATTTTTTTTTAACTGTCGAGAATTAATGTTTATATGTTCCCCCAAATTAGTGTTGAATTAAATTAGCATCAAATTCGTATTTGAATCCCTGGTATGCAAGTATTAGAACCCCTGTCGGGTGATAAGGATTAGGGGAGCCACAGAGGGACCACAAAGCTGCATCCCTCTCTGTGTGAGGCCATGCAAGATTCTAGACATATCTACACAGATCATGAGTTTATCACCTCCCTCCAGAACTATGAGGTATAGATGCCTATTGTTAAAACATCCAGTATATGTTGTTTGTTACAGTAGTCTGAGCCAATATTAATAGGCATATTAAAACACACCACACGTTATTTTAGAACACTCATGATTTTATATACTTATGAAATATTTAGTAAAACACGCTGTCTGTGGAGTTATTAATCGGGACTCACCATATTTTATATGACCAGAATTTTATAAGATGCATATACTAACCATAGTAGAATTAATTGGGATATATTTTATTAGCAAGAAAGTTCTCTTCCAGTTATTTTAGGGTGGATAGTATGCTGCTATTAATTCCGAGGATCCTAGAACACAGAAGAGTACCAGACATCATCACCCATATTCAATTGTGTCTTTATGCCTCTTGGCCAGCCTCCCCCCATTTATATCCCTCCATCCTCTCTTGTGTCTGGTTAACATGCTGAACCCGGAGCACATCAAGTTAGGTACAAATCATCCAGACCCAGAATGTAGCACTTTGTACCAGAATGCTTTGTGAGCAGGCAAGCTCAAGGTGTGTCAGGAAGCCAGTCGGGAAGAGAGCTGCTTCTTCCAGCTATAGTTAAGACAACTCTGAGGCCAGCGGTTCTTACTGGTCTGTGCAGCTGCATTGTACAGACAATGCCTATAGCAGCTCTTGACAGCTTCTTCTCCATGCATCTTGTCTGACATAAGCCTGAAGTGAAGATGGAAATGGGGTGCTGAGGAGGAAAGACACCAAGGAAGGCCTGAGAGAGAAATGGAACCCATCTGCTTGGCACATGTTCCCACTGGATGCCATTTGCCTCTCCTGTCACAAACTCTCTCTGGGGCAGTTGCCTGGATTACCTTCACCATTAATTTCTTGGAACCTTCCAAGGGTAACCCACGGGAGTGATGTTTTATTTTTAAATTATTAAATGAAACTAAGACAAATGGCCCAGGTCTGTAATCCCAGCTAATTGGGGGAGGGGGGACTGAGACAGGAGAATTTCAAGTTCAAGGCCTGCTTGGCCTATAGAATGAGTTCAAGACTAGCCTAGGCAAATCACTGGGACCCTGCTGCAAAGTAAAACAGTACAGAGAAGGCTTGGGACTGCATCTCAGCGCTGGAGTGCTTGCCTGTCATATGAGAGGCCCAGGAAAGATGATAATTAGGTTGCAGATGGGTGAATTTTAAAAGCCTGAGATTCTAGGAAATTATTATGTACTAAGGACCCTTTTGTCTCCATGGGAGCTGAGTATCCTCAGCTCTACCCCCTCTACCGGCTTTTCATCCATCAATATTACTATATTAAGTGTGTTGTTCCTCTCTGGCTGCTGGGCTTATAGAACTTTTTTTGGGGGGGGAGGGTTACAGAGCATTTGCAGAGTGACGTAAAGAATCTAACTGTAGCTGGTCATTGTTGGGGTTCTCAGCTGCTTTTCTCCCCCTTGGCAGCTCGATTTTCCATTCTAAGGCAATCCACATAGCTGTCTGCCTTGTCTGCACTGATCTCCACTCCACCATCTCTATATTAAGGCTTCCTTTCCTCCACACCTGCCTCAGCACTGTTGTGTGAACTTTTGGGTAGCAGTCACCTTGACTGGGCTCAGGTGATGTCTCACGATCCTTTCGCCTTGGAATTCCCTGGGGTGAGGCACGTTGAATATTTGAATGTCTCCTGGTTTATGGCTACTCAGATCTTTTTTCAGTCTTATTGAATAATATTAATTCATATTTTGAGCTTTTCATATTGTCTGCATTTGAGCCCCTTGTTGGATTCACAGTTTACAAAGAGATTCTCTTCTAACTCTCTGATGGCTTTTTATGCTAGACAGAATCATCTTAGTGTGGCATAATTTCATTTATATGTTTTTACCTTTGTGGTCTGTGCTACCTATGATCTATCAGTCCTGTTATTGTGTATATCTATTCAGAAGAAATGAAACCACATATCAAAGAGATACATGCCCTCCCATGTTTATTGTAGTACGGCTCACAAGAGCCAAGATATGGGGTCAGCTAAAGTGCCCGTCAATATATCAACAGTTTACGGAGATGTGGTGGCATATACGCAGTGGAATATTACTTAACCAAAACAAAGAATGAATACTGTCATTTGCAATGATATGAATGGAACGCAAAGTCATTAAGTTTAATGGAATAAGGCATGCGCCCACAAAGATACCACATTTGCACTTATTTTCGGAAACCTAAATGTCCATCTCAGAAAAACAGAGTGGAATAGTAGATACTAGAGGCAGTCAAGGATGGTAGGGGTGGAGCCAAGAGAAGTCATATACTGATGCCACACCATGATCAGAGGACAGGAGTCCATTTCACACAACACAGGAGGATGGTAATTTAGTTACCATAACCTATGACGTATTTTAAAGAAACCGAAAAGAAAGGTATAGAAGTTTGCAACATCTATAAATTGTTACTATTTGAGGTGCTGGGGATGTTGATGGCCTCAATTTTATCAAGGCACATTGCATTCATGCATCAAATTGTCGCACCCATCCCTCAGAGGTAGAGGTGCTATGTACTAATAAACATGTTTCCAAGTGTCCTCTCCTTGTAATACATTCTGAGAAAAACATTTTGCAAGATTTGGGAAGAACTAGAATGCAAAACTCTGCAGGTCTTACAGTTTACATCACAAGCCTTTAAAAAAAATCCCAATTTTATAGGAATTTCAGCCAATTCTTCTTCTGTGAAAGGTGTTAGTAGAGTGGGCAAAGAACAAGTTGATGGGTTGATGGGTTTGTTTGCTCCATTTCGAGCCAGGTCTAAACCACTGCATAGTGGAGGAGAATTCAGCCCATTGGGGGTCTTGGTCTACCCCTGCTCATCAGCACCCCAGCCAGTCCAACAAACACATCTGTATGTGTTTAGAGACCCAGGAACCAGGAAGGTTCAGAGTCAGATCACTTGGAAGGAAAATGGAGACATACATCACAAAGAAGCCTGATCCACCATCAGCCACACAACTCTGGATTTGAATCTCCACAGAAACCTAATGGTAAAATGTGTATTCTGTGGTTCAAGGTAAGTTCAGAGGCTAATCAAGGTTACTAATTAGCCATGATTAGATTATACAAAGAACCACTGGCTTCACGTCTTTGAGAACTCCCTGGAAGTTAGATGAGGCACGGTGGACCCAAGTGCTTGTCTGTGGCCTGTTCTCTACAGTCCTTTTCCAGACTTCTGAACTTCTAAAATAACCTAGCGAGTTCCAAGAAAACAAGGGTTAATGAGGTAATTTCTGATTCTGCTAAAATGGTTTATTGCCCTTTGAATGGCTGTAATGGTCTTGCTAGAGAGAATGTCAGACACCACGTGACTCAAACTTCATTTTCTATAGACAAGAAACGCTGAAGAATGAAGGCACTTGCTCCACTTTATGCAGCTCATCAGAAAAGCACTAGAATTAGACACCTGGCTTATGGCTCACAGACGTTCACACATGCAGCCAGGGATCATGGGGAAGGAGCCCTGTACCGCTGCAGCACGTCTTATAAGTCAGCTTGGAAGCTGTCATTCTGATGTTTAGGAATACATTATCCTGTGGGGACAGCCTAGCAAATGGCAAGTACATTCCAGAGCATGCTGCAAAAAGATAATTTAACTTTAACCTGAAATGTGGCAGAGCAAGGATGTGGTAGCGGATAAATCCCTGACTGTTGGATCTTAAGGGTGGTTGTCTTCCAAATAATCTTGTTTTTCAGGTCGCCAAAGGACACCCAAAATGCTTCTCAAAATCTGAGTATCCATTCCTGCGGCAGGATGTTCTCAGCATATTTGAGTGCTCGGTACTGCGCTCTTTGCTGTGGGCAGAAGGTAGAAATTCCCTGCCTCCGAGGGGATGCGTCCCAGAGAGCAGAACAGGAAGTAAACTCAAGTCTAGGAGGTGTGGCAACATAGAAAATGCCGTGGGAAAATAAGACAGAGAGAAGTTAAAGAGGCCAAAGAAGGTGAAAGAAATATAATTCTAAATCAGATGCCATGAAGGGTGTGAAAGGGGGAATGGTTGTATATACATGTATGGGTGCACACATGTGCACATGTGTACGTGTGGAAGGATAGAAAGAGTGAAGACTAGGGACACGAATTCAGGTCTTGCTGGAGGCACAGTAAGGAAGCAGTGATTGGGGCTACATGAAGAGATCAAAAAACACTTGGTTTTCTGTAATGGTGTTCATTTGCTACAAAGAGAAGATTCTTCTATGAGGACTAAGAGCTACGCTTATCTGTGGGTGTAATGTTAAGTTTTATAATGTAGTTTGGCATCCTGGCCTCACAGCCTGGGGGTAGTAGGTGGTAGGTCTGTGATCTCACTAGCCTGGGATAGTTGGCTAGATTTCCAATACCAGGCATGAATCTTCTATTGAGCAGGGCATTGTTCAACAAGATAACTATTGGTTACTGCCAACGTATGAGTATCCCTATTACACCTTAGGGCTATCTTGCCATGCTGGTCATTGTGATTCCTGGGGGTTATAAGTAAATAGGACTATTGACTATTGATTTCTTTCCTCTCTTTGCAGCCTGCACAATACTTTCCAGTAGTATGTAGGGCAGACCACAGCAAAGAGGAGGCTTTTGAGTTTTTTTGAGATCCAGCTCAAATAATCTGAGTCCTCTGTTCTAAGTACATGATATCGTCAGCAGACTCCACCATCTGAGAGGCATCTGAGAGCAACAGCAGGAGTCTATATGGTTTGGGGAGTTACTTGCTTTTACAAAAAAAAAAAAGTTACAGTTTTCTCCTGTCTGTACAGAGGTCTTTGTTAGATCGCTATCTCAGTTAGGATTTCTTTGCTGTGGTAAAGCACCATGACCAAAAGCAACTTGGGGTTTATTTCAGTTTGCAATTTATAATCCATTATCAGAGAAAGCCAGGCTGGAATTTAAGGCAGGAGCTGAAGCAGAGATCATGGAGGACCACTGCTCACTGGCTCGCTGCTCATGACTCCCTTAACCTTCCTCTTAAATATCCCAGGCTCACTTGCCCAGGGAGACATAGTCCACCATGGTCTGTACCCTTCTCCTTCAAAAGCTGGTCAAGAAAGCGCCTTACACACCTGCCCACAGACCAATGTGGTGGGGACATCGTCCTTAATTGAGGCTCCATCTTCCCAAATGACTCTGGCTTGTAACGTTTGTCAGGAAAACAACAAGAACAGTCTGTGGCTCTTGTGGGGAGCATTGTCAGTCTAGGTGTGATAGCTTTCCTAAGGGTGTAATACACATACACACACACACACACATACACACACACATGTGTATATATATGTGTATATATGTGTATATGTATATATGTGTGAGATATATATATGTATCTTTAGCATGTATGTAGTATGTATATGTAAACATAAAATAATACGATTCCTTAAGCCTCTTGGTGTTATTTGTCCCTTCTCCTTCTGTATTGACCTTCCTTCCCTTTTCCCAGTGAGAGCCCTCTCTGTTTTCCCCTTAATATCACTTATATATTGCTATCCCCCCATGAGCCCCTACCCTACCCTGCAGTCCCTTCCTATCTCCTGGTGGCTGAAGTTACTCCAGGTTATATACTCACATCTGAAGATTTGGCACTAGGAACTACATGAGAGAGGACATGTGGCAGCTGTCTTTCTGGGTGTGGGTTACCTCACTCAATATAAACTTTTCTAGATCCATCCATTTACCTACAAATTTCATGACTTTATTTTTTTTCCATATGAATAGCATTCTGTAGTATAACTGCACCATGTTTTCATTTTCTATCCATCTGTTGAAGAACACTTAGGTTGTTCCCATTTCCTACTATTGTAAGTAGGGCAGCAGTGAACCCAGATGAGCAAGTGTCTGTGGAATAGGATGTTGAGTCCTTTGGGCAGATGCCAAGGAGGTGTATGACTGGGCCATAGAATAGATTTATTTTGGCATTTTGAGAAATCTACATATTTAGATCAGAATGGCTGCACCAATTGCATTCCCCCTAACAATGAATGAAGGTTTCTTTCTCCCTACACCCTTGATAGCATTTGATTACAAACATTTGGTTTGATTTGGTGGGAGTGAAATGAAATCTCAAAATTGTCTGGTTGTTTATTTCCCTAATTGATAAGGATGGTAAACACTTTAGATATTTCTTAGTCATTTTTATTCTTCTGCTGAGGACTGCTGTTCAGATCCTTAGTCTACTTTTTAATCGAACGATTTGCTTCCTGGGCTTTTAAGTTCTTTGTATACTCAGGACATTAATTCTTTGTGTATGTATAGCACATAGAGAACCCCAGCTGGACATACTGCAGTTCAGTGGATGAATACAGTTATGATGCAGCTCCTGTAACTGTGGCTCGGGGAATGTCATCAAAGATGAGGCAGAGGACCAGAGATTCTGCCGAGAGACCATGTCCCCTAGAAAGGGCTGCATAAACAAGACTCGAACAATGACAATACCAAAAGGGATGATAACTCCAAAGGGACAAAATCTCATGGGGTCCCACCCCTAGACAAAGAAATCCAAGCAGCTAATGACTACAGAGAGAGAGAGAGAGAGAGAGAGAGAGAGAGAGAGAGAGAGAGAGAGGAGAGTCTCTCTTAGGATGAGCCCCCTAATTAGTTATCCAGTTCAAAGCGGTCAGCCCTAAAGTCGTGCACACATAAACAATAAAAATGGACTTAGCAGGTTGTATTTATATTCGTGCATATATACATATATGTGTGTACATACAGACAGACATATGATGCTAATAAAGAAAATGAGGCTATCAACTTGAGAAGGGGGCATAGGGAGGACTGGAGGAAGGAAACATGGGAGGGGCTGAAGGGAGAAGAGAAGAGAAGTTATACAATTATATATTAATTGAAAAGTACCTTTAAAAATATTTGGATATGCAACCAGAGAAGAAAGGGAAGACAGGTCATATCGGACTCTGCAGACCACTTACCAAGGGCACCCTGTGCCAGAAACATGAACATGTTTGTATCTTTACACAAAGCTAGTTTGAATATTCAGAAGTCCACAATTTTAAGCTGTTTCAAATGACAGCAATTTGTCATAAATCCTGCCTAACTTGGCTGCCTGGCCGAGATGAATGCAGGTTCGCTTATTCCAATCTTAATTACTAATATTAACTCTTACATCGCACAGTCCACGGTAAGCATGTCTACATATCCGAATGTCTGCATATGGGTTACAGAATGAACACAAACCAAAGAGCCTGCCGCAGAGCTCAAGAGGTTTCAGAAGTGATCCCAGAAGGCATCTGTGTAGATAAGATAAGGAACCAAACTGGTGTAGGAAGGGGTCGCTGCAGGGGTTGGCGTTTAAGAGCAAAGCCGTTTCAGCTAAGAGATGAAAGGCCAAACCCTGCTCTGAGAAGAGGCTAAGGAGACTTTCGATCCGGGTCCGGGTAGGAGAATAGGTGGCTAAAGTAGCAGCAGAGCAGGCTGCATCCGTGGAGGGAGGACAAAAACTGAGCTAACCAGAGGCCCAGGGACAGTGGGGGATTCCTCTGCTTGCAGTCCGTGATGCGCACAGCAGGTATCTGAAGATGATGATGCAGAACCTTACCATCACAATGACGGGTGTCTCACACTTAGTGGGATCCAACTGAGAGAGTTAAACCCTTTTCTTGGTCTATAGTGTTTGGCATCTCTTAGGCTGAATGTCTCTGGTATGGTTTTAATATGATCAAATGCCTCTGAAGTCTTAATTCTCCCCCAATGAACTTATAAGGGGGTTCCCTTTCTGCTCCCAGGAATGAGTCATGTATCAGTCTGTGCTGGATGGGCAGTACCTAAGAGATGGTGTGATTTCTGTGTTCACCCAGGGGCTACAATCATTTACCCTTCAAAACGGAGTCTCCTGGGACAAGACACAGCCTCAAAACCACTGCTTTGTACAATATGGAATCACTCGGAGCAGAACACAGCATACTCTCAACATCAATAACGAAGACTTTGCCTTCTGTTTTCAGTGAAAGTAAGTAATTTCATGGCTATGAACAGACTGGACCATGATTTAGACTCTAGAAACAAGTTTTGTTGTCTTGAAGGGTGTGAGGTGTTTTGGAATGGTCCACGAAATGATGCTGACTCTCCCAGGCTGATGGTCCTAAATGAAAAACAAAAGACCCAGTTCAGCGGTAAGAAAATATGGCCTTATCCGTCATGGAGGTAAGAAGAGATATAGAAATGGAAGATTTGGGTAGGAGACAGAAAACATATTTGAACTTGCTGTGAGACACAACAGGCCCTTCCAAATCAAAATTTCCCAAGGAAAAGGAACTCTCCAGGGCCAACCAGGAACCTGCAATGAAAGATCACTCAACATTGGCATTTACGCTGGATGGCCAATCAGAGAATCACTGAGAGGCTAGCTATTGCCGGGGTAAATATGGTGCCCAGTATGTGGACATCTGGACAGAAGCAGAGGGGGTGACTTTTCCTAGCTCTGAAGCAGCAGCAATCTGGCATGTCAGGATGGATGGAACAAATGTCACATATCTAAAAGAAGTGAGTTTCTGACTGTACATGTATATGTGTGTGAACACGTCAAGGGTGTGTATGCATAGAAGAGAGGGAGGCGCCTTAGGCAACACTATGAGGATATGGTTCTTAGTACAGGTGAAATAAAAATGTTAAGGCCAGGATTTTTATCTGACTGAAGTATCCAATGATGTGTTGGTTAGTTTTATGTCAACTTGACACACGCTAGAGTCATTTGAAAAGAGGGAACCTTGGTTAAGATATGCCTTCATTAGATTGGCCTGTGGACAAACCTTTGGGGTATATTCTTGATTCATGATTGATGTGGGACGTTTCAATCCACTGTGGTGCCACCCCGGGCAGGTGGCTCTCATTTGTGTAAGAAAGCAGACTGAGCGCCCCTCCATAGCTTCTGCTTAAGCTCCTGCTCCCAGGTTCCTTGCCTGCTTGAGTTCCTGCCCTGTTGTGGGAGTAACTTTCGCTGCCTCAACCAATAGTCGCTGAAATACGAGCCCACAGTGCAGCGGGGAGCGACTTCCGCTCCGTCAGCCAATAGCTGCTGAAATACCAGCCCACTGGGGTATGGTATATTTCTCTTTTAAAAAGAGAAGCAGATCCAGATCAGGCTCTCTTGGTTCCGGCTCTTGGTTCCGGCTCTTGGTTCCGGTGCTTGCTCCTGGCTCCTGCTCCCGGCTCCTGAGACTAGGCTCCCTTCCTGACGGTTTATGATGTATGTAAGTTTTACCCCCCAAAATAAATAACCCCTAAAACATAACTGATGTGGGACTGATTCGCCGATACTGCCCTGATTGCTCCAAGATGGAATGTGACCTGAGAGCTGTGAGCTGAAATTAGTCCTTTCTTGTCCTTGATATCTGATTCCCAGTAATAGAAACCTAAACAATGCTGGATATCTTGGGTAGAGCAGACTCAGGTGAAGGGGGACCAGCATTGACACAGTGACTCAGGGAAGGGCAGACAGTGGCTCTGCAGGCTAGTGTTGTGGAAAGTTGGATGGAACCCTGTGACTGCCTTGCAGGTAGCTGAGACATCATTGCTAAGGTCCTGGAGACACAACAGGAAATTAAACTGGTTTTCTTTCTTTCGAGTTGACCCTTGACAGTGAGCTTTATCAGATGTATCATTTACTTAACTCTGTCTTTCAGCCAGCTCTTTGGATTGGTTCTTTGATTTTGGGGGAGGACCCCAGATGGAAAACATCCTGCACAGTCACTGCCAGGGCATCAGGAAGTGCCATCACTGTAGAATTGCCACGACAACCTGGGGCAGCCTTGGGGACATGGGGACCAGTGTCTTCTACGTGCGTCTCCCTTCCTTAGTTTCTCCTGATCATTTTGCATTTATACCTTCTAAATATATTTCCTTAGTAAATAATTTAATGAAAATTTAGGCTAAAAATACAAAAGCAACAAAATGCAGTTTAATTATTCTCTAGTTAAAAATGTTATTGCTGGTTTGGATTTCTTTTTCTTTAAAAAATTCTTTATTGATATGGTCACATAGTTTTCTTAATTTGGGTATTTTATTTGTTCTTATCAATTATTATTGTTTTAATCACACATATTTATAAGTTACAGTGTGATAATCAGATACATAAATCCAATTTGCAGTAATTATGTCCTAACTGTTGGCAAAATACAGGCCTCGCCTGGGAAGGAGAAAGACATAGTTTATTGTTGAGCAAAGTGTGAGTGAGCATGACCCCAAAACACAGAACATATGTGTTCATGTTCCAAAATACATGTCCCAACTGGCTAAGGGTTGCCCGAAACTTTCATAGTCACAGAACACAGTAAAGTGACTCAATGCACTTGACAGACACATTGGCAGGAGCAGTAGAACAGAATATCAGAGCAAAGCCGGAAGTCTCCGCCCCTGGCTCACACGTCTGAGGCCGAGATTCACAATCATGCCTGCTGGCACTGTGGGTGCTCTTCAAATCACTTTGACCCAATGGGTGCCATGGTCAGAATAAATGCAAGAAGTTTGAGTCCTAAACAAATAAACCAAGGGGAGGCTATCAGAAGCTAGAGAGAGGTTTGCTAGGCATATATCCAAAATGTCTTCTCCTGGATGTTAGATGTGATAGGAATGGCTGCTAAGGGCAGTAGAGACAACTCAAGACTGCTAGACTCTGGATCTGCCACATTCCAACTCTCTGGTCCACAGGTTTTAGTCAGTTGATGCAGCTTCTCAGGATCTAGCATAGTTATGACTTTTTCCTGGGAATTTCAGTTCACATAAAACTTCCCTCTCAGGAAATATTTTTAAAGTTTCTTTATTAGTTTGTAATTTTTATATTTTTATGTGTAATGATATGGAAATGTTTTGGTGAAATTATGCTTCTAGAAAATATCTAATTTGGTTCTTGGTTTTGAATCATTTACATGTTCCCATATACGGAGGTTACTGGGTTTGCTAATATTTTATTTCAAAATTCTCATCTATGTCCTTATCAAGAATGAACCTTTTCATCTACCCTTGCTGTGGCGTTTTGTTTGTTTTTGTTTTAATTACACTTGTGGTAAACTCCAGAAGCGTCTGGGGTCACCTTCTCTTTACATACCCAAGGATATTCACTGTAGCTGGGGCATAGCCACTTCCTGCAAGCAGGCGCTGCTCACCGTGGATGCTGGAGCATCTTTAGTGATCTGCTCTTCTACAGTAACTATTCCAGCTTTCTGCTTCTGTTTGCATCAGTTTGAGGAGATGCATTTTCTAGGGATTTGGTGACTTTGTCACACTCTTTGTGGGCATGACTGTTTACAGTGGCTTTTTATCACTCTTTCTCACTAGAATGTTCTGTTGTATCATCAACCATAGCAACATTTGTATCTCATCTCAACTTTCTTCAGCACGCAATAAAGTTGCAATTTATTTTTCGTATTTATAGTTTCTGAATTGAATCATCTATTACAGATTTTGAATTTCTGTTTGTAGTTGCTCTTTAGATATTTCTTTTCCTTCCTATTATTTTTATCCTTACCAGCTCATAAGTCTTCAGGTTATGTTCCTAACACACGCTGACATGAAGCGTGTAACTGACCTTCTAGGCTTGGTTACCCTGGGCTTGTGGCCTGTGTCAGTTCTCTGGGTTCAATGTGAACCCATTGGGTTATAGGGTCCAGCTATCCCTGGGTCTCACTTTCTGAATGTGTTTGTGCTTAGTGGTCACTCTTTGATGATGCCTGCACAGTCTTTATGGGCGCCTCTTTTGAGACTTCTTCTTTCAGGGGCAGCTTTTGCTGGACATGGTCATGAGCCTCAAGGTTTCTGAGAACTGGTCTGCCTACACCTTTGCCCCCTGGAAAGTTAGAGTCTTTTTGTCATGTGGCTATCACCCTAATGAGGCTTATAAATCATGGGTTCTCTCATCTTGGTTGATTTTGTTTGGGTAGTTTGGTTTTGAACCCATGACGTTACTGAATTTATTCTGAATATGAGTCCTAAGTGTTTGGACCACGACATTTTCTGAAACATACATGGTTCCAGGCACAATTATGAATCTCTGTGTCAGAATCTGTCATCAAACTAGCCAGTAGGTCCAGAGCCTGTCAGCTTTGTCCAGGGCTCACTCCTAAACTTAGCCAGACATAACTTCATCACCCACAAAGGAACAAGGTTAAACCTTTTCCTCCAGAAGGATTTTATGCCCTGTGTAAATGTTTAGATGGATACAGACAGCATCCAGGCAGAGAGCAAAGCAGGAGCTAGGATGCTAAATATGCTTCATCCCAGAGTTCAAGTTTCTACGTCGCTCCAGGCTAAGAGCACGCTACAGGTCCTCAACAAGACAGTAGCTGGGATTTGCTCGAATGTTAAGCCTGCCTCAGAATGTTCACTGGCCCAAATGAGCTGTTTCTTAGAAACTGTGGCCGTGTTTTCACAACAGAAGAGCTTAGATGGGTTGTGGAGCCCTTTGCTGCTGGGCTATGGAAAATCTTACTTCCCTTGAGAATACCTGTGTGAAGTAGTGTCATTAAATGTCAAGTCTTTTTCTTTTAATTTTTTTACTTATTTATTTATTATGTATACAACATTCTACCTCCATGTATGCCTACAGGCCAGAAGAGGGTGCCAGATCTCATTACAGATGGTTGTGAGCCACCATGTGGTTGCTGGAAATTGAACTCAGGTCCTCTGGAAGAACAGTCAATGCTCTTAACCACTGAGCCATCTCTCCAGCCCTTAATGTCAAGTCTTAAAGGCAGGACGTGACCCATCCAAGGTCACAGAGCTACTAAACTGCACAGAGGGCTTTCAAAGTCCCTGACCCTCGGCACCTGAAGTCACGTGGAACACATACTCTTGTGGTTTCTGTTTGGCTGTGGTCGTGGCACAGGCGCGGTTTTGTTTGGTTCTGGAGACCGACTCCTAGTTATAGCATCAGGCACCCTTCACAGAGAGACGGTGTGTTCTGTGGGAAGGAGCAGCAGCCAGAGAGTGCCAAGCACAGCACCCATAGACTAGCATGGAGACTGCTCATGTTTCCCAAGGCAAGAGAAAGCCAGGAAGCTTTCCATGAAGCCAGCACATTAGTGTTCACTAGGTGTCACTGTGAACTCTGTGAGGAGGTGAGACCTATGTTGAAGGGCTCTGACCACGCTTCAGGGACATGCTGAGTTTATAGGAACACTAGAGTACTCTGTGCCACCCTCAAAATCTTGCGTGAATTTGTAACTTCTTTCTAAAAAAAAAAAAAAAATCAAGACTTGAAAAATAGACCAGGACTCCTATTTGGAGGTGGAATTTAATAGATGATTGGCAAACTGTGCCTATAGATATTTACAATGTGTCAAGTATGGTGAGCTACAAAATCAATCAAATGGCACGATTTTGCCTTTCTTTGTATGAGTGGTGACACCTGAAAATCACAAACAAAAGTCTTTAAATGAGATGTAAACCACTTTGGGTCCTGCACATGCTAGGAACATGGATGCTTAGCTCTGGGCCCTCATGAGAACATCTTTGTTCCTGAAAATTCTGCTGTGGGGTGGAAAGTCAAGCTGCCCCATGACTGTTGGGACTATGTGTGCGTGCGTGCGTGCGTGCGTGCGTGCATGTGTGCGTGTGTGTGCGTGCGTGTGTGTGTGTGCGTGTGTGTGTGTGTGTGTGTGATGATTTCTTTTGTCTGTATTTGTTTTCCATTTGTGAGTAGCTCGATGCTGGTGATCAGGATTTCTTCTGAGCATGTTCTGGTGCCCTGTCCCTGGCCACCGGCCCTGCCTCTGCACCCTGCAGGTCTACCACGCTGCCCGCTCTTTTGCCCGTTTCTTTTTCTTTTTCTTTTGCCCTTTGGATTATCCAGATGGTGTGTCTCGCACTTCTCTTAGTATTTTAGGCGGACCCTGCTTGCGGCGCTGCTTGTCGGTGTTCTGTATTTTATAGTGGAGCTAAAAATAGTTTAAATCTGAGTGGAAGTCACGGTGCTGGGCCAAATCCAAGCCTCCAAACTCATGTGAATTTGGTCGTCACTCCAAATTTTGATTTTATGTTTGTACAGGACTTGGGCCTCTGTGAAATGAAAGTGTGAAGCTGGGTTTCCTGCTAGGAACACAAGACAAACCTCAGTGCACACTGGTGAGCCCCGCAGAGCAGAGCCTAGACAAACCTCAGTGCACACTGGTGAGCCCCGCAGAGCAGAGCCTAGACAAACCTCAGTGCACACTGGTGAGCCCTGCAGAGTGGAGTCTAGAACTCGAAAGGTCACTTTCTGCCCCGCCATCTTACACAGCAATGACAGTTTGTCGGCAACCCCAGCTGTTCTCTTCTGATTCCTCTCGTCTTCTGTGATGACTAAATCAACCCATGATGACATAGAGGCCACCAGCCTTGACCTTAAATCTCCCCCAAGACTTAGTTGCTGGTTTTTTTGTGCTGTTCTGGTTTGGGATATAGCAGAAGGAACGTGGCCTCTAAATTCTGCTTGTTCAAGGTGTTGTCTTTGTCTTTACTGGTGGCATGTGGATTGTATGACCCTCCAGGGTGACTTGGTCATCAAATTACTTGACCACTATGCTGTTTGATCCACATTGTCTGGGCTGATTGCTAAGCTTTCTTTGTTATAGTGCCAGTAATTCTGGTGAATAATCATGAATAATCATCTGAAATATACTTTTTTCTTTTTATAAAGGAGCTTACACAAATTGTCCCAGGCTTGCTTTTTGTATACTATACTTTTTTCAGCTGAAGTAAATTTATTTCATTAAATTTACATGTTATGATTATGTTCAAGCAATGAACTCACCTGCCTTACTTAAGGCTGCTTAGTCATTGTCTTCTGTATATCAGTGCACACAGGATCAATATTAACATGTGTATATGTATGCACACGTATGCACGTGTGTGCAGAAGTTTGTGGTTGGCTGTGTTTGTATGTATATGTGAAGATGCATGTGTGTATGTGTGCACATATACACATGATAACTGCCTCTTTATACAGTTTTTGCTGCTAGTGCTCAAATACTGTCTGAAAATATTAAATGGAAAATCCATAAATAAGTAAATTATGCTCCACACAGCATACTGTTTGGAGCAATTCAATAAAGCGTTTTGTCTTGCCTACGATGCGAATCTACCCCTCATTCGGGCATCCACCCTGCCTATGATGCCTGTACGTTAATGACCAGGCAGCCATCTCAGTTGGCAGTGGATCTATGACAGTATACCATTCAAGTCATCCTTATGGTGCTTAAATAATGGCTTCCAGGTGCCATGTGGTGATGCTGGTGACATTGAAGAATTTGGTTATCATTGTTATATTATTATTCATTGTTGTTAATCTCTTACTATACCCAACTCAATAACTGATCTCAGGGGATAACTGAGCAGGTGGAAGTATTTGCCATATAATTGAGGACACAACTTTGAATTCCCAGAATTCATGTAAAAGGCGGACATGGCACACTAAGATCTGTAATCCCAGTGCTATGCCAGGGGTATCAAGGAAGGGATAATCCCTGAGAACTTTTGGCCCAGCCAGCCTGCAACAGAAAAATAACCAAGAGACCCTGCCTTAAACAAGGTGGAAGTCAAGGACTCAAGACTGTTTTCCTCTGACTTCAACGTACACATTCTATCACGTGTTACATGTGTACCAGTTCTCGCTCTACCTCCCACCCCCTACATACACACACCATACACACTATTAAATAAATAAAAGCAATAAAGTCTGTGTTATGTTTATCTATACAGGGACATTAGTGTCTGTTCAGTTTCAGGTACCTGAAACACCAGGACACTGTGTTCATCGCAGCAAAAAGTGAGTCAGCACAGAGATGCCTGTGTGTATATTGTGTGTATATAAGCTTACAGGGCAAGCATAAAAAAAACCCACACACATGTATTCACATTCATATTTATACATGGATCATGTCATTTTATGGGTAGATATGCATTATGTTGCATTACCTATGTGTGGGTATGTACAGTCAGGTAAACATATGAATGCATTTGTGTTTAGGTTGATGTCTGTATATGTTGGTGTATTGATATGAAACAAATATATGTATATATGTGTGTATATTTATGTGTACATACGTATGAATGATTTTATTGGCTTTGTGCCCTCTGCTGTTGAACTGTTCTAAGAAACATCCCAGTATATACATTAGTTTTCCTTTATTCTTCTCTCATACATTACATCCTGGCCACAGTTTCTCCTCCCTTCACCCTTCCCAGTCCTTCCCCACTTCCTCTATATCCCAAATCCACTCTTCCTCCGTTCCCCTTCGGGAAAAAAAAAAAAGAGCAGTTCTCTTAGGAATATCAACCGGCATGGCATAATGAGTTACAATAAGGCTGCATTAATTTTCTTACGTATACTCTGGCACACTGTAATGATAAAATCCTGAGTCTGGAACCATTCACCTGTGCTTCAGACATCCAAACTCCTGGTTCCATGATGCTTCACATGGAGTTGTCTGCTCAGAGACACTCTGCTCTGAGTCAGAGCTGCTAGACAGACGTACCAGGTTCCTGCAGCCGGCCCACATGCCCTGTGGGGGCTTTCTACATGCTGTGCGGGGGGGGGGGCTCTCTACATGCCCTGAAGGGGCTCTCTACATGCCCTGCAGGGGCTCTCTACATGCTCTGCTGGGGGGCTCTCCACATGACCCTCAGCAGTAGTATGCACTCCCAGACCCTCAAGGAAATGAAGTCAGAGCAAAACTTGTGTACCTACATCTTCCCCAATATCTAAAGTTGGGTTGGGACTGGGCATATGATTTGGGGATCTGAAACAGTGCTTTCAGCTTGCACCTTGAAGTGAAGGTGGGTTTAAGGCTTCCTAGGCTGTGGTAGTGTTGGGGTATAAATAATGACTTATAAATATTTAGTCAAGGTCAAACCATTTCTAGATCTATGATGAACAGCAGCCTTGCTTGAACAATTATTCCAAAAGCAGTTAACTGTATTCTGAACTTAAGGTATTGTAGATTAACTATTAAATAGTATTTCTCCCATGAATCAGGACTGAAAATGACAATGTTACCTTTGGAACCAAACAGTGGTGGTCCTAGAGGGGCTGGGATCCCACTAAGTCCCCTAAGATAAACTTTCTTCTAGAAACACGCAAGCATTCAACATGGGGAATAAAAAAATACCTATCTTCACTAATGGTTAAGTTTCAGTTTGGTGTTCTTTCTAGCCCTGTGCAGAATGACGGAAGGAGTACCTTTCTGACCCTCTTGACACATTCCTCCCACCGAGGCCCACTGTGCCAGGGCTTGCATCCAGAGCCCTGCAGTATTCTCCAGCTAGTGAGGAGCGCTTGCTAGGCTCCATCTCCTCACAGTGCTGTTGGCACAGGTTAAGACTCCATCTAGGCATTCACACGGTAGAAGGTGGCTGGTGCATTCCGAGAAAGGAGTGTGCAGGGAAGGAATCCATTAGAGCAGAGTGCCAGGATTCTGCTTCGGTAGGGAGCTTGTATCTGCACATCACCTCACCCCTGCCTCACTGACTTGTCATGCACGGTTCAAGCATCACCCTCGCATTCTGGAATTAGACCTCTCTTGTTATGTTGGGTTTTTTTTCCCTGCCCGTATGCCTGCAAATACGTGCATATAGAAGTCTATTTAACGTTTCTTTAATGGGCTACTTTAAAAGGATTAAGTGGATATGAAAGGCAGCTTACACAGAGCTTAATTGGCCTTGCAGTCCAGGGTGCAGGAGACAGGAGGCCGCTCTCTCCCAAGGTCAGAGCAGCGCAGCTAAGAAGCCCTGGCTGTGGGCTGCTCCCAAGTTGCGCAGTTAGAAGAAGAGGAGGCGGATAATGGTGGCCCAGGTGAATATTTGATTTCTGTCATCTTCAATGCTCATGTTCATTTGTCTTTCACATGCTAACAGCTTGCCATCTGTATTGTAATCGCGGCTGCCCAGCCCAGAGCAGAGTTCTCTGATGAGCTGCGGGTGCCACTGCACATTTTCAGGGTGACACTGACTACTGTAGCTAAGATAGCAAGCCCCAAAGAGCTTTGGCTGAATACCTTGAAAAATGCTACCTCAAGCCACCCTGGGGCATTGAACGAGAGCGTGTGTGTCTGTACAGTTACTCTGCCATCCAAATGACCAATATTTGGGATCCAGGGAAGAATTCTTAGCCCACTGTGCATCAGTGATGACCTGAGAGCCATCCTGAGAGCCTTCTTTCCCTAAATGGAGTGAGTTCACGGTCACATTTACCTGAAGCCTTATATATCTGGTGCAAGTATTGAGTGAAAGGGGACATGTGGAAAGGAGGTAACACAACTCAGAGGTCTGTCCATCATGACTGTGCAAGTTGCAGAAAAAATCCCAAGAGGAAGAGGTGAGAGCAGACTCCTGGCTGAGGCCATTGAGGAAACAGAACCTTCATCCTTTGTGGCCAAGGAGGCCGCTCAGCCCACCAGAAGCTGGAAAGGGGCCGCAGCTCCAGAGCTCCCAGGTGTGAACAAGGCCCTGAGGATGCCTGAATTTCGCTGCTGTGTGGCAGGAAGACTAAATGGTGGCTCAACGTGAAAAATTGGAGAAAAGAGATGGAGGTCACTTCTGCAGGGTTTTAAATTAAGGCTAGCGTGGATCTTGTGCTTGCAGGCATTCTATGAGCCTGGTTCCTGAAAACACACGGACGATATCTTGCAGTCACTTTCCATTACAGTCTTAATTTTTGAGTATTTATCATGCTCCAAATTTCCAAATGTTTTAGCTCAGAAAAGTTGCATTGTCTGAGACTATTGTTTTGTATTCATGTATTTCAATTTTGATATTTGTTTTGCCTTTCAGTTAGAAATGCTAAAATGAATGTAACCAACATCCAGAGATAAATACAGATGATAAAAATACAAAGCCTTCATATTAAATAATTTAAGGTATCAGGATGAGCCGACCTTCTGTTGGAGACCAGTTTCGACAAAAATACCACTTACCAGGGTAGGGACATGGGGATCAGAAAAATAGTAAAGAGAAGGAAGACGTGAGTGAAAGTAATAAAACAGAAACATAGGATAGTACCAGGAGGGAGCTCCAGTGAATACTGAAATCACCCACATTTAATTTCTGTTTGCTTAAAATACCCCACTCCAAAAGGTAGGAGAAAGATTTTAAAAAAAACTGCATTAATATGATACAAGGAAATGAACAAACCATTTGAAGGTTGTGGGCCACATTCTTAGTTAAACTGTTTATTGCTAGAACAAAACAAAACAAGTCATATTCACAGTCTAAACCAAAACATTCTGTGGGCAACCACTCCCTGGGTGGAATCCACTGTTACCGCCTTAAGAACTTAGCTGGATCCTTAGACTTTGGTTTGGGGTAGAAACATAACTACTTCTCCATTCCTGAAACACGAGGTCTGGATATTAGACACACCTGTTGACATAAAGGATGCTGCTGGTGACGTTGAGAGGGCAGAATTCTCTGATCCAAATCTAGGTGCGACCTTTGAGGTAGAAGCGTAAGAAGTCAGTCCCAACTCTCTCACCTGTGGTCACGGAGGAGGAATGGTAACGACGCTGAGGAAGCTGAAACTCTGACCTGCAGACAAAGTGAAAATAGGCTCCCATTGTGGGGCCTCCACAACCTTCAAAACTTACAAAATACGTTCAGAAGGCCTCCATAATCTTTTTGTGAGACTCCTAACATTGAGAGCAGAGGCTTTCTCTGACTCAGATGCCTGCTCTTTGGACCCATTTCTCCTGCTGAATTGTCTCATCCAGCCTTGACACAGGAGAAGGAACCTGTTCTTATTGAAATTTGATACACCTTGACTGACTGATCTCCATAGGAGGCCCACCTATATCTGAAGGAAAACAGTGGAGGAGGAGTTGTGGGGGCATATAGAGGGGAGGGAAAAAGTTGGGGGAGGGGAGGAAGGGAAAACATTGGTTGTGATGTAAAAACAAAAGAATAAATAAACAACAAAAAAAAACCTTACAAAATATGGTGTTTTAATATTGTTTTATCAAAACTACATATTTGCTTGGCTTGGACTTACAGATCAGGCAATTTCACAATGTTTGAGCAAAACAGTGGCCATCCATTCATCCATCCATCCTTCTATCTGACCGTCCATCCTTCCCATGCATTCCGTCTGTCTACCTGCATCTCCAAAGCTCCTCTCTCAGCTCTTATTCCTTTTTTATTGATTTTATTGAGCTGTACATTTTTCTCGGATCCCCTCCCTTCCTCTCCTCACCCCTTCAACTCTCTCCCATGCTCCCCATGCTCCCAATTTACTCAAGAGTTCTTGTCTTTTTCTACTTCCCATGTAAATTAGATCCATGTATGTCTCTTTTAGGGTCCTCATTGTTGTCTAGGTTCTCTGGGATTGTGAATTGTAGGCTTCTTTTCTTTGCTTTATGTCTAAAAGCCACTTATGAGTGAGTACTTATGATATTTGTCTTTTTGGCTCATTCAATATGATGTTTTCTAGATTCATCCATTTGCCTGAAAATTTCACGATGTCATTATTTTTTGGCTATGTAGTACTCCATTGTGTAAATGTACCACATTTTCCTTACCCATTCTTTGGTCGAGGGGTATTTCGGTTGTTTCCAGGTTCTGGCTATGACAAACAATGCTGCTATAAACATAGTTGAGCACATGTTCTTGTGGTACGATTGAGCATCCTTTGGGTATATACCCAAAAGTGGTATTGTTGGGTCTTGAGAAAGGTTGTTTCCTAATTTTCTGAGAAATTGCCATACTGATATCCAAAGGGGTTGTACCAATTTACCCTCCCACCAGCAATGCAGGAGTGTTCCCTTTACCCCACATCCTCCCCAGCATAAGTTGTCATCAGTGATTTTAATCTTGGCCATTCTTATAGATGTAAGATGGAATCTCAGAGTGTTTTGAATTGCATTTCTCTAATGACTAAGGATATTGAACATTTCCTTAAGTGTCTTTCATCCATTTTAGATTCTTCTGTTGAGAGTTCTCTGTTTAGGTCTGTTACCTATTTTTTATTGGATTATTTATTTGTTCTTTTGATGATCAATTTTTTAGTTCTTTGTATATTTTGAAGATTAGCCCTCTGTCTGATGTGGGGTTAGTGAAGATCTTTTCCCATTCTGTAGGCTATTTTGTCTTGTCGACCATGTCCTTTGCTTTACAGAATCAGCCCTTATTCTAATGTGTGCCTCTGTAGTGCTGAGTGGTTCCACACATTGCTGATTCTGTATGTGTATATCTGTGTAAGCATGTATATGTGTGTGCAAATATGTATATGAATATATGCATATGTGTGCATGTGTATGTCTGTGTTCATGTGTGCAGAAGCCAGAGGTTAATATTGGATATCTACCTCAGTTACTTTTATCTTTAAATTTTTTAAAGACTCAATTTTGACAAGGTTTCTCACTGAACCTAGAGGACATGATTGGCTAGACCAACTAAGTAATAGGCTCCAGGGATCCACCTCTCTTCACCTTCCCAGAGCGATGATTCCAGATGCTTACCACACCTGGGTTTTTTATATGGATGCTGGGGATATGAATGCAGGTCCTATTTTTACACGGCAGGCTCTGAGGATCTGCCCAACTCTCATAGATCGATGTTTCTTTTAATTCTGATTAAAGTGACCTGATGATGTGGTCTGGAAGGTGGGTGTTAGATTCCTTATGCCCAGTCCAAATGCACAGTCACTTGCCCTGAAGTCACTGTCCACACCCGGTTCCCTTCTGATTTTCAGAGGGACTTCCCAGCATTCATTCTGTCATCATCAACAGCCTTCTCTCAGGAGTCGCAGACGTTTTGGTCCAGCCTTTGTCTCTCTAGACTATCAACCTTGCGTGGAGCAGCTCATCTTGCCCTGGGAAATCCCTGTCGGCTCCTCCCTGGAACCCGTGCCCCTTTTGTGCCTGCGCTGGACACCCTGACTGACTGGAGTCGATTCTTTTGTGACTTCCTTGAAAAGACAATGAGAATAAAGCAAGCATATGGTTACCTTCCACTGTTAGTGACTAACTCCAACCCTGAAGGCACGGCTGGGAGGCTCTGCTTGAAAGGAAGACCAGGTCGGAAATGCAGCCACACTGTCAGCAGGGTCTGCAGTCACTGTGTTCATCCCATACCTCCTGTTGCTGCTCCTCTCAAGGCCACACCTGGTTTCTGAGACCAGAGAAAGAGCCATTCTCCTTACCACCATTTCCTTGTAGTTTTGGAAGAATAAATACTTTCCAGTAGAATTTCACAGACTTTCATTGATCAGATTTACATACAGCTAATATTTACAGATATTACAGATAACTGTTTGTCATTTTTTCTGTCATAAAAAATTAAGTTAATGTAATGGAGAGATGGCCCTACAGTTAAAAGCACTGGCTGCTCTTGCAGCGGACCCAGATTCATTCCCAGACCTATATGGCAACTTATAACCATCTGTTAACTCCAGTTCCAGGGAATTTATTGTCCTCTTTTGGCTCTGCGTACACACGGTATACATGCCTATACATAGACAAACATTGAACACAAAAAATAAAATTATTAAAAATGTAAATAAGTTGATTAAAGGGGAGGATGGGATGAACAGATTACAGTGTATAATAACACATCATTTAGGCACAGGCATACATGCAAACATACATACTACACACACCTTATACACACACACACACACACACACACTGTCCTCAGTCTCCTACTGGATTGTTCATTTATCTGGATGTTGATGTCAGATTGAAAATCAACTTTTCTTCAAACTCCAATAGCTTTTCCTACAGCAGTCCATGCTGATCCATGCCTAGTCTGTGGAGCTGGGTCCTGGTTTTCCGTGACTTCTCCCCACCCTCCCCATGGGCTGCCATTCCAGGATGGTTATGCTGTGGCTCTCTTTGGTCAGCCATCTGGGTCTTCAGCCTTTGGTCTGTACTACTGAGTCCTTCAGCTATGGACACACATTGCCCTTGGTTTCCAGTCTGTTCCTTGTCACTATTCTTCATTCTCTCTGAGTCTCACAGACATTGGACTTATTTAACTCCCATCTATCTTACCATTGTCAAATCTGTCTTCACCCTCTATATTTTTTGTTCTCCTTTCTAGGAAATTTTTGCAAGATTATATCCCAATCCTACTACTGGGATTTGGTACATCAAATTTTAATATGCAAGGGATCTTTCTGGCTCTTTGAATCTCTTTCCTTTTCATATAAACTCCCATTTCTATTTTAGGCATGTATTATCTTCTCTTATGTCCTGAGACTATCATTTTCGAAGTTTTTTTTTTTTTGTAACTTTTATTTTCCCCAAGTGTCGTAGTTTTCTTTTCTCTCACTGCGTTTCTTCTGCATGTTTGGTGCTGGACCTATTTTCAGACATCTGGGAACCCTGGGCTTCCAAATGTTGACCTGACGCATTCTCCATCCAGATTTTGTTACTGTCATCTTTTCCTGTCTTTTTGGCCTTCTCTCCTTAGGTTTGTGTCTTCATTTAATCTTTGCTATCCCTTTTGTGAGCCTTGAGAATAACCAGAAACCTGCTGGGCAGAGGAGGAGGAGGACAGTATTTACCACTTCCTCAGGAGTGGGTTTCTTATTTCCTCTGCCCTAAGGTCGTTTTGGCACCCTCTACCAATGTAACAGCAAGAGCATTCATTTTGGCCCTTACTAAAATAAGAAATAAGAATTCTTTCTTCCAACCCGAGTGCAAATCCAGGAATCTATGCTGAGATTAGTCCGCAAAGCTCATTTGTCCAGACCTCCTGACACGTAAAGAGAGAGACTGACTCCAAACTTATGATCTGTGATTGCCTAGATCATGGCTTTTGCCATGGGTATTTGGGAAATGGGTCTTCTGCTAGGTTGTCTCCTCAGTCATTGGGCTTGGACCTATAGTCCTGTACCCTCTGAGGCCCTTGTGGACGAAAGCCTCCCTATCCTCCTCACATTCCTCCAAAGTTATAACTTCTACCTTATGTCTACCTCAGTTCCCATGAGACACCTCCACTCTGATACCAGACATCTTTGATGCTGAGTTTCTTATCACACTGAGTGGTAAAGACCATTAAAGGCACAAAGAACCTCCACAGCCCTCATGCTAATTTCCCATTTACTGGACACAAACTATGGAACTAATAAAATAAAAAAAAAAAAAGCTGACAAATCTTAACTCACAGCTCTGAGTTCTGATGAAATGATCTTAAGCAGTACTGAAGAGTGATCGTTTCATGGTCTTCAAATAAGGGAAGTGTCCCGCGCTACCGTCTCGTCAGCAAGAACGATGGCACACTTAGGATCCTTCTGCAGAAAAGCTTTAATGCGTCTTGAGAGAGAGAGCATAAGCTTCCAAAGCAGAGACCCAGAATGAGGGAACCCATCCCTTATATAGGAAACAGTCCTCGCTTCGGACGTGTCACTCTTGGATTGGTCCGCTGCCCATCAACCCAGATGACGCCTCGGGAGTAGGCAGGGACACAGCAGTGGAAAGTTACCAAGCACATGCGCATTATAGTCCCACTGTCTCTGCTTCCCCAATGCTGGGATTAAAGGCATGTGCTACAACACCTTGAACTCACAGAGATCTGCCTGTCTCTGCCTCCCAGGCATTGGGACCAAAGGCTGTACTACCACACCTTGAGGTCACAGAGGTCAATCTGCCTCTGCCTCCCAGGCAGTGGGACTAAAGGCGTGTACCACCACACCTTGAGGTCACAGAGGTCAATCTCTACCTCTGTCCCTTGAAGCAATGGAGAATGTGGTTGCGGCCCTCCACAGGGAAGCATGGATGCTGAGACGTTCAGTGGACCACATGATAACAGATGAGATTTGTTTGCCCTACGGTGATCTCAAGTTTGGCTGTGTGGATGGATAGACGTGTGGTGTGGAAGAATTGTCTGTATTCTGTCAATCATATATTTTAATAAAACACTGATTGGCCAGGCAGGCAGTATAGGCGGGAAAGCCAGACAGGAAGTAGGGGTGGAGCAAAGAGACTGCGAGTATTCTGGGAAGCAGGAAGCTCCCTCCACTACTCTTGCGCAGACCACCCAAGAGGCAGGATGTAACCTGCCCAGCTGAGAAAGGAAGCCGTGTGGCTAACGTAGATAAGGATAATGGGGTAACATAAGTTATAAGAGCTAATAAGAAGCCTGACCTAATGGGCCGATCAGCTTTATAACTTATAGAGATCTCTGTGTGGTTGATTTTCTCTGGGACTTGCCAACTGTGGGGTACTGGGAGGGAACAGAAACCCCAACAAGCCAGCCCTTCATGTTACAGACATGAGAGGGATTATATTGTTGGTTGGTGCAACTCTGTCTGCTGGAGCAGTAATGCCAGAACTCTGAACTCCTCAGAGGGCAGAGCTGGTTTTCCACAACTTTCTAGGGAAGAATCCCCAGCTTCCTGTAGAGACAGCCAGCTTCAGGTTTGACGGGACGTGCACACGACGAGCTGGGAGCATTGCTCAATTTTAAAAGGAAAGAACCATTCAAGCAGAAAATGATGGAACATGCCAAGTAGACAGTGTTCTCAGTGACCAAAGCCCTAAACGGTCCCCAGAATCCACACTGACACACATGAAAATATAAACAAGGAAAAGGGAGAAGAGAGATGCTGCAGAGAAATCTCACCTAGAGTCCAACTCTTGCCCCTACCAGCAGTAGGCTGAGATACACTGAGGTCATATATTTTGCCTAAAATATCTAACGCTCGATATTTTATAGCTGTGATTGGCCACTGAAGGGACTAGCACAGGAGACAAAGTGCCTGTCTCAAAAGTACCTAGCAGCGTAGGTGACGACCAGACCCGCCCCTGACAGAGAGAGTTGGCCTCTGTGACCAGGCCCCTAGAACATATCTGAAAGAAGGGTTCTGTCTTTAACCAGACGGTACCCGTTCCTGTGAGATGGTCAGCAGTGTGGGGGATAGGGTGTAGACATCAGTTGAGAATATAAACCCTGTAGAAGAAAGGACTGAAATGTACATATACTTGTGTGTGTGTGTGTGTGTGTGTGTGTGTGTGTGTGTTTGTGTGTTTGACTACACAAAGATACATGCTAAATATTCCTTCCCTTTACTTTTGGAGGTAGTGCTATAGAACTGCATCCTCCAGGAGGGGCACAGTCCCTGCCATCTGGGACTCAAAACTGTTCTGATAACCTGCAGGAGACAACACTGAGTTCACTAACGTTTCTTCACAGACGTGGGCAGGAGAAAGATCATCAGGTCCTCACTTGAGATCACAGCCATTTATTTCCTCCTGCTCAAGCTCCCAACTGCAGTCAGTCCTGCCCTAGCTTCACATGGTCCGGGAAAATGCCAGATTAGGTAGGAGGTGGAAGCGTGGCTGGTTCTGGGAAGTCTTTCCATGCAGCGTTAGGGAGAGTATCATGATGAGTGGGACTTTCTGATGACACGCTTTCTTTGGAGTCATCAATGCCTCTGTGAGTAACCCCTCAGTCTCACTTCCGCCCTCAGCCATGCTTCTGTGAGGAAGTCTGCTCCTCAGATCTTATGAGAAACTCTTCACCAAAGCTACTGTGAGAATTTATGAGAAACCCCTCACCCAAATGCCTGTGAGGAACTACCCTCCTATGTCTTACCTCCCCAGTAGATAGAATTCAGTGAGTACCATCATCACTCCTGGTGTTTCCTCTAACTCTCAAAGGAAGTAATATGTATCCAGAGGTTAGACTTTCTTCAATGCGATGAAGAAGCAGAAAGGGAACAGTGGGTGGAAAAGGGGAAATGTGAAGCTCAAAACACACTCTTCGTATCTGGTAGAAAAGGAAGATAAAGGAGTGCAGTGTCAGCAAGTCATGCTCCAGGTGAGCATGGAGGGAGCACACAGGTGATTAGTTCAGCCCTGGGCTGGGCAGGAGGGCTCGAGGGCATGAAGGAGAGGCCCAGAGTTGTAAAATGCAAAAGGAGTGGCAGACTGTGTTCCCGCCCGGATCCCGGCTAACTTACCCCCCCAACCCCCTAAATAATTACACAGAAACTGTATGCATTTAAACACTGCCTGGCCCATTAGTTATAACCTCTTATTCGCTAGCTCTTACATATTGATTCAACCCATTTCTATTAATGCATATTGCCACTTGACTGTGGCTTACCAGGATGAGTCTAACCGGCGTCCATCTCGGAGAGCAGAGCTATGGTGTCTGCCTTACTGCCTTCTTCCTCCCAGCATTCTGTTCTGTCTACTCCGCCTATCTAAGCTGCTGTCCTATCAAAGGCCAAGGCAGTTTCTTTATTAACCAATGAAAGTAACACATAGACAGTTAACCCTCCTCCATCATTTCCCCTTTTTCTGTTTAAACAAAAAAGGCTTTCATTTTAACATAGTAAAATTACATATAGCAAAACAGTTATAAAGCAAGAATTATAGTTACAATATTTATATCTATTTTATTTTTTATCATAATTAAGGAAAACTATAACTATCTATTTATTCTTCAGCTCCATCAAAGACTCCAGAAGGATATAATATTACCTAAGTAAACAAGAAATAAACAACTTCCAAAACTCTAGAAATGACAGAGACATCTCACTGCCTGTACCCAAAGATCTTTTGCACTGTTGGGTCATCCATCTTTGGCCTACAGGCCCATAGTATCCAGCAGACATTTCCATGAAGCAGGAAACTCCAAAGATAGTTCAGTCACTTTCTGCTGTGTCCTGCAGAATGTCTCGCAGACTCTTTCATGAATCAGGAACCCCAAAAGACCATCTCAGGAGGGTCTTCTGTATTTCTGTTGCTTTCATTGGTTAATAAAGAAACTGCTTGGCCTGATACGTCAGAACATAGGTAGGCAGGGAAGACAGAACAGAATTGTGGGAGAAAGAAAGCAGAGGCAGGTAGTCACCATGATTCTCCGACTCGAGAAGAACGCAGGTTAGGATCTTTCCCAGTAAGTCCCAACCTCGTGGTGGCATACAGATTATTAGATATGGATTGAATCAATATATGAGAGTTAGCCAATAAGAGGCTACAGATAATGGGCCAGGCAGTGTTTAAAAGAATACAGTTTCCGTGTAATTATTTTGGGGGTAAGCTAGCCAGGAGCCAGGTGGTGGAATGCAGCCCACCGTTCCTTATTACTACAGTAAAAGACAGAGGACTGGTGACAAAAGTCAAGTTTGTTTGCTTCTGGTTCCAATGGGGAAAGAAAAGAGACCTAGACTGAAAGAAGAAGCGAAAGGTAGCTGAGATTTGAGAAGTGAACCCTGCTGCTAGTACCGGATGATCTCCCCCTTATGCTCTCAAGAAGAGGGAGGACTTAGTGTCCTCTGTTTATGGCTAGAGTCCACTAATGAGTGAGTACATACCATATTTCTCTTTTTGGGTCTGGGTTATCTCACTCAAGATAGTGTTTTTTATTTCCATCCATTTGCATGCAAAATTCAAAATGTCATTATTTTTTACCACTGAGTAGTACTCTAATGTGTATATATTCCACACTTTCTTTATCCATTCTCCCATTGAGAGTCATCGATGTTGTTTCCAGGATCTGGCAATTACAAATAATGCTGCTATGAACATAGTTGAACAAATGCTTTTGTAGTATGATTGGGCATCTCTTGGGTATATTCCCAAGAGTGGTATTGCTGGATCCTGAGGTAGGTTGATTCCCAATTTCCTGAGAAACCACCACACTGATTTCCAAAGTGGTTGCACAAGTTTGCATTCCCACCAGCAATGGAAGAGTGTTCCTATTACTCCACATCCCCTCCAGCGTAGGCTATCATTGGTGTTTTTGATTTTAGCCATTCTGACAGGTGTAAGATGGTATCTCAAAGTTATTTTGATTTGCATTTCCCTGATCACTAAGGAAGTTGAACATGACCTTAAGCGTCTCTTGGCCATTTGAACTTCTTCTGTTGAGAATTCAGAGACCCACATTGGAGCACTGGACTGAGCTCCCAAGGCCCAGATGAAGAGCAGAAGGAGGTAGAACATGAACAAGGAAGTCAGGACCACGAGGGGTGCGCTCACCCACGGTGACGGTGGGACTGATCTAATGGGAGCTCACCAAGGTCAGTTGGAATGGGACTGAACGAGCATGTGATCAAATCGGACTCTCTGAATGTGGCTGACAATGAGGGCTGACTGAGAAGCCAATGATAATGACACTGGATTTTGATTCTACTGCATGCACTGGCTTTTTGGGAGCCTAGTCTGTTTGAATGCACACCTTCCTAGACCTGAATGGAGGGGGGCCTTGGTCTTTCCACAGGGCAGGACACCCTGACTTCTCTTAGGACTGGAGAGCGAGGGGGAGGAAGAGGGGGAGGGAAATGGGAGGATGGAAGGAGGTGGAAATTTTTAATAAATAAATTTTTAAAAAAAGAAGAAGAGGGAGGACTAGCATCTGAAGCCCATTCTAAAGCCTCTGTGCTTTAAACACCTGGGAATCCCATATCAGAGGGAAAGCCACCTCAACAGGTACTAGGGTTTCAAAGATACAGCTTGGATAGAGAGATTGTGAATAAGACACAAAGATAACTGTTTCAATGTTCATATTTAATTATCCTAAAACTGCTAGGAAATACTATTTGAGCTAAATATTCATCAATATGGTTCAGAAAATTTATCAAATGTCTGCAGAAAATGAAACATTGCTGAGAAAATGAACACCAAATGTATTTGTATCACCACACATCATAAAAATTAAGGATAGAGAGAAATAAGCACCAAGTACATTTGGAACAGAATCAAATGACAGTTTGATTATAAAATATAAGGTCTGCCTAAATCTTGTTAGAAAAGGCTAAAAAGAGAAGAAATATGCCTGAAGAAAGTATCCCTTGTACCTGTTTTCCTTCAGTATAATTTATAGCATTTAGTGAAGAGAATTATAGATAAGAAAACTTGATACGTATGTGATATTCAGAATGTGAAAGAAATATTAAATAGCAGAATAATGCTTGTATTTTAGAATGTTCTGTGTTGTTAATAGAATGTCACATGTTCAAGATGAATTTGGTCATGGGATCATGGTACCAAATCCATGAGTTCTAACCTAGTTTGTTTTGAATCATTATAATTTATTGATTCTTGGAGCCAATAAAGTACTGTAGGTCAACATCAGCAAAAATCCCATTATTAGCGATGATAACGTGGTGAATAAGGTAGAATTTCTGGTCTTCTTCCAATACCACTTTCTCTGCTGATCTGAATTGTCTTGGTTTTTGTTTTTCCTCATTTTTTCTTGGTTACTTAGGAATTCTGTACAGTGTATTTAATCATACGCACATTTTCCAACTGCTTCAGAGAATCCCCCTTCCCTACTGTGCTGGCCGGTTGGTGTCAACTTGACACATAGTAGACTCATTTGGGAGGAAGGAGCCTTAGTTGAGGAATTGCCTCCATCACATGAACCTGCAGACAAGTCTGTCGGGGTATTTTCTTGGTTTATAATTGATTGGGGGTGGGAAGAAAACTGTGGAGGTGGTCCTGGGTGGGATGCATAAGAAAGCAAGATGTGGGCTACAGAGGTGGCACAGTGGTCAAGAGCACTATCTGCTCTTACAGAGGACCAGAGTTCAATGATCAGCACCCACACAAGAGCTCACAACTGTCTTTAACTCCAGTGCCGGGTCCTCAAACACCCTCACATAAACAGAAATTCAGGCAAAACACCAATGCACATGAAATAAGAAGAAATTAATTGGAAAAAGAAAGAAAGCAAGATGAGCAAGCCATGGGGAGCGAGGCAGTTAACTAGATATATTTCTCTATGGTCTCTGCTTCAATTCCTGCCTCTAAATTTTTATTTTGAGTTTCTGACTTGATTTCCTTTGATGATGGGCTGCAATTAGTAAGACAAATAATCCCTTTCCTCTCCAAGTTGCTTTTGCTTAGTGTGTGACCATAGCAACAGCGAAGTAAACTAAGATTGTATCAACCCAACATGGTGTCCTCCTGCTTTAAATCTAACCCATTAAGTACAATTTGTGCTAACCTCATACTCTTAGGTATGGTGCTATCTTTGGGAGTATGACTCACCTACCAGGATTCATACTCTTAAAAGAAATGGAAGTTGCCTCTCCCCAAGAGGTCTTTAACTAGGGGTGGTACTCGGGGCTCATCTTCCATTTCAGTGTTGGGAGTTTTGTCTATTTTGAACTCGTGCCATTCTTGTGTATGCTGTAAACTCTGCTGTGAATTCGTGTTTGCGGCTGACTTGTGTCCAGAGAACACTGTTTCCCCGTCATCATCTCTATCTTCCGGCTCATACAATCTTCTTACTGACTCCACAATGATCCACGAGACTTGGGAAGAGCAGATAAAGATGTCCCACTGAGGGATGGGTAGTCCACGGTTTTGACAGAACGTCCCCATCGCTTCTCCAGATTAGTAAGTCAACTATCCATAAATGAGAAATAAAACACACGAAGCACATGCCTGTGGGGACCAGGGGCCTGAGAGTGTACTTTCTGCCCCCATTCTGAAGACACAGCACCCTCACATTTCTGAGCTGTTGAGCTGCCTACAGATCTCTGGGAATGTTTTAAAGGTTTGGGACATTTGAGAGCAGAGAGTTGTGGAAAAGGAAGGGTACCAGATCATTCACGCTGCTAGGCCTCCTGAAAGGTATTCTGCACATCTACTGACAGTCTGAGCCTTAAATGGTCGTAAACATTCCCTTGATGTCCTTAAGTGCTTACTCCCTGTATTGTGCTTTCTCTTGATTGAAAAAGGAAACACGGATGAAAAATTTTTGCTCTAGGGAGAATTAGCCATTTGTCCAATCATTCTAGTTGAAGTACTCTATTGAGACGCTTAAACAAGAAACTTGACCCCTGAGAGGATAGCAGAAGAGGAAGAGGTCACAGGGACACATCATGAAATTTATCCAGAAACTTGCAAGCAGGTAAGTCCTCTAAAAGGGCGCTATTAACCCCCCCTTTTTTTTTCCTCTTGGAGACACAGCATGAGTATGACAAGGTAAATTAAGATTAATTGAAATTGGAGTTGTGTATAAAATCTGCTGCTTTTCAGTATTTCTTTGTGTTCCTCTCCTGAGTTGTAATCCTCCATCAGAGTATGGTTCAGTATGGTTTGACCACTTATAAGATGAACCCTGCTACCAATGCCAAGGACTTTGCTCCTCCTAAATTTTTCTCTGCCTGCCTGGAAGTGCCTTAGTTAGAGTGTTATTTTTCTTTTTCTTCTTTCCGAAAGTACCCATTTACCCAGTCAACACACCAAGTAGTCACTTCACCATCTCCTGCTAGGTTCTATACACTGATGTACGGACAAATACAGTTTGTGACTCTTTGTTACATCCTCTCTGCTTAGTCTGAGGAAAGGGTTGTGGGAAATTTAAAGAAGACCCAGGGAATGTGGGAGTGGGAGGTCCCATGGGACTGGCTGGAAAAGAGTGAATCTGTGTGTCCATCTAGGTATGGAGGTGCAGGAGTGATAGGGAGGGACCACGTGGTGTATTTACACATGGAGATTAGGCAACGTTTATAGTATTATCTAAGGCATCTGGAGCAAGTATTTTTACATCCAGCACAAAGGACCCTAAAGTGAGGGCACAGAGCGCATCTGGATAGTGAGACAGATAGCAACAAAGGTGAGGGCAGCTACTGGATGTGCAGTACCACTGTGCTGATGGCATACAATGGAAAAGTGAGGGGAGATCGTGCTTAGCTGCCACCCCCTCTCATAACTGTGCCGTAGTCCAGCGAGGGGAAAAATGGAAATAAATGAGACAAGTCATTGTAAAGAGAAACTAAACTTTTCCCCATTACATCAAACACTGGAGTAGTTAATCTTGTGGAGATGAAGAAGCGCCACAGAAAGCGCTGATGGAAGATGCCAGTTCCCCGGTTTGTTCCATCCAGTATGGGTGTTGGATGCGGAGAAGAAGAAGAAGGTGTTATCAGAGATGAAACACCCAGCCTGCCATCAGGAATCTGAGTTGGAAATGTCAGCATGAGCTTGGAAGTTGTCCTGTGCTTTAGCTGGGCTGCTTGGAGTTGTTGGAAGGATGATGGAAGTGTCCCAGCAGCAAAGACTGAGTCATCCAGACAGCCCTCAAGACAGGCTCCTCCCAGCACAAGTGGAAACTCCCCAGAAGGCAGAGCAGAGATGGGATAGAATGAAGCAAATAGAAAGCTCCTCAGAGGACTAAATGCACAGCTTTGGCCCTAGAACAGTCTGGTGAGGCCCCTACACAGACCATGGGTCAAACAGTTCGAACTTCCATTCTGATGTTAGCAACTGGGACTTGCTAATTCTACCTGAACCCATTTACTAAGATAATTTCAAATGCCCAGCCATGTCCGTCAGGTTAATAACCTTCCCAACCGCAAGTAAAGGGGAAAAGAGAAAGGCTTTCCTACCAGGGAGTAAGTATAGAGAGGGAGCATTTCTCCTTACAGACATATTCCCTGTTACAGGAGAAAGGAATAATAAACTAGATTTCTGGCCTGTTGTATAAATACATACATCTCATGTCTGAGTACCAAGGACCTAAGGCATCAGCTATGTGTGGCAGACATCGTGACCTTGCTGGTGGTGACAACCCAGCAGGAGCACACTGAACAACACTGAGTGTGTGAGGCTAGGATGTGGCACAGGGAAGCAGTTCATCTGGGGAGGGTGGAGTGGCCACCGAGGGGCCTGGAGGTGTGCCAGCAGACTGCCACCCTCTGTTCGGATCAGAGGTGACCAGCGCTTTGTTTGTGGTGGCTCAGCGGCATCAGCTCTTGTTCCGTGTTATTTCCTGCCTCTGTGCTTTATTACCTATGTCTGTGTTTATTTTATAACTTTAATAAGCTCAAAAGACAAAACCAGAGAAGGCTTACATATTTATATTTTGACATTTCGAAGAGATTAAGATTGAAATAAAATGGCATTAGCTCATGCTGGCATGAGTTGTGTGTGTTCTAAACTATGGGCACATTCGCTTATGTAGATAAACAAAGGAAAGATGGATCACCCTAAGTATGCCACAGCAGAAATATCTGCTGTTAACATGTTATACTTTCCTTGTTTCAATTTTCTCAAACAAATTTAGTATTAAATATAAGTCTTTCTCTTGATATGCTGTTGAGTTTTTGCCAACTTGACGTGTGGGAACAGGGAAACTTTATTGAAGAATTGCCTCCATCAGGTTGACTGGTGAGCATGTCTGTAGGGGCATGTTCTTAATTCTTGATTCATTTGAGAGGGTATGGTCCATGGTGGGTGGTGTCATCCGTGATCAGGTGGTCCTGAGTTGAGTAAGAAAGCAGACTGAGCAAGCCATGGTAAACAAGCCAGTAAGCAGCACCGTCCACGGTCTCTGCTTCAGCTCCTGCCTTCAGGTTCCTGCCCTGACTTCACTCAGTGATTTGCTGCTCAGTGTTTGATCACAGCAATAGAAAACACTCTAAACCAGATCCCCCCTCATATTTTCGTCATTCTCCTTCTTTACCATTATTCCTCCAAAGAGGCAATCACTATCATTGCTCATAGTCATGACACCCACAGCACCCTTCAGCCTTACTGGGTGTCAAGGCTGCCCCGACAGAGCAGTCCCACACAGACACGATAGCCCCATTACTTAACTGAGTCAAAGAGAGAGACATAGGACAGCTGAATAGAAGCCTGTGGTCTCATCACTGAGTGGGTGACTGGTTAGGAGACATGGTGACCCAGCAGAGTACAGAGGGGAAGATACCACCCATTCAATATTTGGCTTCCCTTTCTTTCACATAGTGCTAGGAGTTACAGACTGTTGGGTTCTTTACACCTGCACATCCGTGACTTCCTTTACTGCTCAGAGAGATTACCTGACAAGAAGCAACTTCAAGAAGGAAGGGTTTATTTTGCCTCACAGCTCAAGGGACACAATCCATCCTGGCACGGCAGGCATGGTGGCAGGAAGTGAGGCAACGGTCCTATGGAATCCCCAAGTAGGAAGCAGAGAGAGGACAAGCAGTCAGGTCAGGCTGTCAAACTTCAAGGCTTGTCCCAGTAACCCACTTCCTCCGGTGAGGCTCTACCACCTAAGGGTCTCACGACTTTCCATCTCAGCACCACCATCTGAGCACCAAGCATTCCAGCACATGAGCCTGCGGGGAGCGTTTCAGATTCAAACCAGAGCACATGGCTATATGGTCTGCACTGAAAAATATCTTACTAGTTAGAATCTCTAGATAAATTTGAGTATAAATCCTGGGCCTGAAGGGACACAGTACTTAGACTGCCTTACTTTCCTTGTGGTTTGGGGACTGTTATGAAAATAATTAAATCCTCCAACCCCCTGGCTGGAGTCAGTTACTGAATTGCGTCAAGGGGTATACATAGCATGGCTTTTTCCTGACCTCTTTATATCAGTACAAAGATTGAAGAGCCCACAATATTAGTGCGCTTTTCTTAGTTCTATACACAGAAGAAGAAAGATGGTTCTAATGGCATTTATTGCCATTTCAGAAGACCTATGTTCAGATCCCAGTACCCATCAGATAGCTCACAACTACTGTATCTCCTGCTCCAAGGTCTAATGCTTCTGGCTCTATAGGCACATACACATATATGACATACACTCATATAGACACATAAATACACACACATGCACATGTAAACATACATAATTTTTAATGTCCTATATGTATGTTAAAACATTACATAGTACTTGTGTGCATGCCTTTATGTCTTAATAAATCAGAATTTTAGCTTTAAAGTATCCATGATTCTGTTATTCTTGATTTTTACAATTATATATTTCAATTGTAATTGACAGTTCAGTTATGGTTATTTCTGGTATCTTGGAACTAAATATTATAGGCAAGCAGTGTTTTCTTTTAAATATAAAGGCAGGCAAATGGATCATTATCTTCTGACTAGTGTGGCTGATGCAGAGCAGTGGGTTAGAGTGTTTGAAGATGACAATATAATGCTAACTGCTTCCAAGTTGATTGTAGAAGTTAATGAAGGATTTTATATTCATGATACATATTTGCCATTTTCTGGTTGATGACAATGAGCAAGAGACTTGGTTATTAAAAAGAGACTAGTTCCTGTTGCACAAGTGTAAAGACATGAACTCAGAGCCTTGGCACTCGTGTGAAAAAGTCAGTGTGGTAGTCCATGTCTGTATCGCTAATGCATGAGGTGTGGGCCAGAGATGAGCGAGGCCTAGCTCTTTCTGGTTGCCACTCTAGCCAAATGGAGAGCAGGGGTACAGTGACAGACCCTCTTTCAAGAGATAATCAAGAACAATCAAGCAAAACACTGGACATCCAGGACCTTTGATCTCCACATGTACACCAGTATATACTCACAAGAGAGCAAATCTAAAATTCCTTAATTAGTTGTGCCATAATTTTAATGCAGACATTTCTTTTTACCTTCCGGGTTTCCTCATCAGTCACCCTGGTAGCTTCTATGGGTGCCCACTCTCTCTTTGCAGACTCATTGATGCTCTCCTCATCTCTCTTACAGCATCCTTTGAAGGAATGCCCAACAGAGGTCAATGCCTACTGAGAATATACTCAGCATCCTCTACAGGTTTTGCTTAGGTCCATGGGCCCACACTCATTACAATTGTCTTTGGGGGAGTCTCTACTTTGCCTGCTGCTTTAAAATCCCTAACTTTCCACCTCTTCCAGAACCCTAGGGACCCAAAGATGCCAGAGTGATCCTCGTGAGTTGGTTCTGTGGGGTCTAGCATTCAACATGACTATGTTTAAGTGACTATGTATGCTCAGGTGCTTGCAATCAGCAGGAGATAACTTTCCTTCTGAGACCCATCTTTTAAAAACCAGTTTATTAGACACATTGGAAATTTCAGTCCCCTCTTTTTGACTTAGGGTTTTTATTGTTGTGAAGAGACACCATGACCATGGCAACTCTTACAAGGAAAGCATTTAATTGAAGTGACTTACTTACAATTTCAGAGGTTCAGTCCATGATCGTGATGTGGAGGAGGACATGTCAGGAAGCAGGCAGATGTAGTTCTGGCTACATCTTGATATGCAGGCCACAGGAAGTCATCTGACACACTGGGCAGTATCCTGAGCATAGGAAACCACGAAGCCCACCTCCACAGTGACTCACTTCCTCCAACAAGGTCATACCCACTCCAACAAAGCCTCACCTCTTAATAGTGCCATTCCCTATGAGATTATGGGGGCCAATTACATCCAAACTACAATTTTCTGCTCCCTGGCCCCATGAAATTATAACAATGTAATAATGCAAAATGCACATACATGGGGAGTGCGTGTTACTGTAGGGACTGCAGAGACCAGGAAGTAGTGTCAGATCTCTGGATTGAAGTTATGGGTGGTTGTGAGCCACCTAATGTGGATGCTGGGAACCAATAACTGTGCAAGAGTAATACATGCTGCTTTTAACCACTGAGAAATCTCTCTACCCCACGATGATGATGATGATGATGATTGTTGATTTTGATACCAGCAAGATATCCTACCATACTGTTTTATGTTCTAGCACTAATGTTTTCAGTGGTTTTGGCTCTATGAATTCCATTTCCCAGAACGATGTCTGCTGCTATGCTTCCCTCTGTGATGATAATGAAACAAACCTCTGAAACTGTAAGGAAGTACCAACTAAATACTTTGTTTAGCAAAAGTTGCCTGGATCATGGTATTTCTTCATAGCAATAGAACATTGGCTAAGACACCCAGGCAGAAAGAAACAGACCAAGCTTTGGCATGCATGTTTTGGTCCTGACTGAATTGCTCACATTACTATGCACCTAGGACTTATGACCTTGTCGTTAGATAAGACCAATGTGGGGATTATTTGAAGAGTGCTTCCCTCACCAGCCACAGGGGCCCCACATGCGCATATGCTGGAATGCATGAGACTTCAAACTCTGCAGAATCCTCGTTCCTGTTTCAGTTTCAGTCCAGACTTGAGGTCCAGTGGCCCAGGGTGAAATATTCATTTCCTTTCATCCACGCATTCTTAGATGTCTTCAGGATGCTCTGATTTTAGCAGAAAAGCACCAGATTTCTCCATGTAGGTCAGCGCTCCACCCTCGGCGAGCAGGTTACTCATCAGCAGCTCTGTATCTGTGTCTGATCGCCACCCCTTCCTGTCTTTCTCTTTCTTGCTTACTCTTTTATCCTTTTGGCTCCCACTTTCCCTCTCTCTGTTTTCCCCATTTCTTCCTCTATGTCTCTGTTTCTCCGTGTCCACATCTATCCCTGCATCTCTCTGGGTTTGTCTTCCCTTGTCTTTCTCTATGACCTGTCGCTGTTTTCCTAGCCTTTAATTTCTCAAACTGGAAAGTTGCTGATTTTTCATTTGCAATTTCCCAGCATTCCAACAACTGTTGGTGCTTTTATTTCCATTTAGAAACTAAATTCCTTCGGTAAAAGAGAGTCTAACCTGATAGACTAAAGTGGATTGTCTAAATTATACAAATCTCTAGAACAAGCGCACATAGTAGGGATCTGACCCACTTCTCATGACTGCTACAGAATAGCATGCTGCTCCATCCTAAATTTGAGATTCTTCTCTGAGGAGGTTAAAGGCAGCGCAGCATGGCTCTTGGCCACATGTATTCAGAAATCATGCTGAGGAGGCATATCCTGTCCATGATGGGTAAGATTCATTGTTATTCTCAGGGTTCTACAGAGGATGGTCTCTGAGGTTTTGCAAGTTAGAGATCCAGAAGCCAGTGTGGTGAATACAGATGTCTATGCTGGACATAAGGGAAGGTCAAGGAATGGTAGCAGAATAAAACCCTCAGCAGTCAGAACCTCCTAATATGGGCAATAATTGAGCATGAAAACCCTCAAGGCAGAAGATCAGTAGTACTGTCTTTCAGGGGCCAGAAAAATACAGGGAACCTAAATAGAATAAGATCTCCATGCTCCCAACTGAAGGCTACCTGAGCCTTTTCCCATCCTGTGTGGCTAAAGGGTTCCAAATATAACCTCAATATGTACACAGTAAGGCCGGGTCCAGGCTATGGAACCTGCCTCTCTAGTCCCACTGCTTTATCCATGGGGCTACCATTCTGGGTGATTCCTCAGGCACCCCATTTGTCTCGCATTTCTCTTTCCCTTATTACTAGGTAGCAGTCCTGTAGTGTTTGTACCATCAGAAACAATGCCCCCAGCCAGCACCGCATTCTCTACTTGGTCACCCCACAGTAACTGAAGGACCATAAAGAAGCAAAAGCAGGTAGGACAGAGTACCGCTCCTCACCTTTCCATCTACAAATTCATCCTGGACAGTGCAGCTATGTCCCAGTGACTGTAGACGCTGGTGGGCACCTGTATTTAGGGAGCTCTTCCTTTCCAAGCTCTTGCAGAGGTCTGCCTTCTCGCAGGAGCGAGAGAAAGACTGTTTCCTATGCATAGATGAGGACTCATCTGCCACGAAACAGAGAGTGGAGGACACACAGTAGTTTGCGACATATGAAGAAAAGTCAGGCTTGGTATGATGGTCTTTTGGTGAAGGAGGTCTGTTTCCTATGCTGTATCTCTGGCACTTTGCTTGAATGCAGAGACTACCCTTGGGAAGGTGCTCTTTGGGTGTGGTGGTTTGAAAGAAAATATCTCCCAAAGGGAGTGGTGCTTTAAGGAGGTGTAGCCTTGTTGGAGTAAGTGGGGCCTTGCTGGAAGAAGTGTGTCATCCTGGAGGTGGGCTTTGAGGTCTCATCTGTGCTCAAAATACTGCCCAGTGTCTCGGACCACTTCCTATTACCTACAAATCAAGATGTAGGACA